>NC_081824.1:453917715-454542715 GCF_030867095.1 Alligator mississippiensis
GGACTGGGAGTCAGTACAGTCGAGGTCTTGGAGCATATCCCTAATTTGTTACATTGTAAAGTGGGTTCCCTTTATGTGAATTCTAGTTATGCGCCATTTTCCAGCAATGCATGTACAGAAAACCCTCACCATTCGTGGGTTCAGCATTTGTAGTTTCAAATATTTGTGAATGCCAAACCCACATTTTAAATAGATTTTATACACTTACAGGAGCTCCTCGGGAGCTCTGTGCTTGCTGCTGCTGGGCTCCTGCCACCACCACCGGGCTCCACCCCCCAGCCACCGGGGGCACTGTGTTCATGAACGCAGACTGTGTTCATGAATGCAGTGCTTTATTCGCGGATTTCACCATTTGCGGGGGATACGAGAACGTATCCCTCGTGAATGGTGAGGGTCGCCTGTACAGCATAAAGTGAGGGAAACCTGTATAGCAATGCACAACTGCTAATGTGCTGAATACTTTACTAGCCTGATCTTCTGATTGTGTAAATTCCAATAAAGTCAACTGAGCCGCAAGCACTTTACCAGCTGAAGACCTGATCTTTTATATATAATAAAGTTTCTTTTTTAAAGAGAGAGACAGAGAGAGAGGGGGCTTTGCCCACTAAAAAGTCTTTGTGCACAACACATATTTCAGGTATCATCACCCAAATAATAACCTGCATTCCTGTCGTATCTTCCAAGTGACAACTCCAGGCCCAAATCCTTTGGATATAATGAAGTATTAGGTTGTGTGTTGCACTCAAGGTCACAGAAGAAGGCTGTGGCAGACTCTGGAACAGCACCAGAGCACCAGAGTGTTAGTAAAAGATAAAAGTAAAGGTGCCCTGTTTACAGGCCATTGAGGCCATTGGGGCAGTGGAGGCAGGGCTCCACTGTTTCTTTAACCTCGGCATAAGAAGGAGGTGATGTGGTCATGCCATACTCTGTTCAGAGAGTAAGCACTGCTTTAAGTAGAAGATCTTCTTTCCACTATAATTCAAGCAGTTGCCAGAGTGGGACAGTGTCAAGGCCAAGTGTTAGGTGAGAGACCTGTCCAGATTCAGTGTAACTGGTTTAGGGTGTCGCGACCAAGCCTCAGACATAAGGCAAGATCAGGAGCCTAAGCTACCAATTCAAAAACAGAGAAATGGCAGTAATGAAAAGGCTGTTGCTTTAAATGTTCCTCAGATTGCTCCTTCCTGTTTAGCATGTGCCAATGAAAACCAACAGGAAGATAGCCAGTCAGGCCTCAGGAGTCATCCTCTCTGTATGAAGGTGAGTAATGGGTCAATACTGCCCAATATTGTGGCCAGCATTCATTCCTGCCTGTGGCAGGGGGTCAGGCTAGATGATCCATTCAGGTCCCTCCTGACCCTAGCTACTATGAATATGTACAGAATAATACCACTTCCAGTCTGTTGTAACTGTGTGAATATTTTGGTATTCTAGAATTAGAATTATTATTTTACAATTATGTCATCATTTTAGTCTGCCGATCCTAAAAGGAACAGCTGTTGATGTGCTCATGAGACAGCTCATGATTATCTGGTAGCATTTTGTGACATTTAATACAACTTGTGCCCTCCTGCTTGTGCTTCCACCGGGTCATCCACTTCCCCATTTACCTCAGGGCCTGGAGACCAAAGCCCTGAGGTAAGTGGGGAAGTAGGTGACCTGGATGAAGTGCAAACATGAGGGGGCAACAGGAGAGGCTTTCTCATTCTTTCTGAGAAAGTAGGGTTAGTTACCTCAGGTGTCTGTACATGAATGCTTGGAGCCTAGGAAACAAGAAGGAAGAACAGAAAGTATTTTTCATGGAACTATGGCATGACTGGAATAACAGAGACTTGATGGGAGCTTGCATGACTGGAGCACTGTCATGGATGGGTACAAACTATTCAGGAAGGACAGGCTGGGGAGAAGAGGAAGAATTTTACTTCATGTAAAAGCCATATGATTGCTCAGAGCTCCAGTATGAAACTAGAGATAGGCCTGTTGAAAGTCTCTGGGTTAGGGTCAGAGGAGAGAGCAACAAGGGTGATGTCTTGGTGGGTATCTGCAATAGATCACCTGGCCAGAAGCATGAGGTGGATGAAGCTTTTTTCAAACATATAGTGGAAATTTCCATCCTTGCAAGTTTTTAAAGTCTGGCTCGACAAAGCCCTAGCTGGAATGATCTAGTTGGGGATGATCCTGCTTTAAGCAGGGGGTTGGACTAGATGACCTCCTGAGGTCCCTTCCAACATTAATTTTCTATGATTCTATGAACTTTCTGGTGCAGGTGTTGGAGAGGTCAACTAGGGCTGTGCTCTTCTTGACCTGCTGCTCACAACCAGTAGTGGATGGCAACTAGGGCAGCAGCAACCATGAGATGATTGAGTCCAGGATACTTCAGAAGCTCAAGTACTTCAGAAAAGCAGACTTAGACTCAATCAGGGAACTGATGGGCAGGATCCCATGGGAGGCTAGTTTGAGGGAGAAACAAGTCCAGAGAGCTGCCTAAACTTCAAAGAAAACTTACTTGATGGCACAGAAAAGAACCATCCTTCCTCACAGTAAGACTAGCAGAAGATGGACTTGGCTTAGCAGGTAACTCTTCAGTGAGCTAAAATGCAAAAAGGAAGCTTACAAGAAGTGGAAACTTGGAAAAAAAACTAAGGAAGAGTATAAGTGTTGCCTGGGCATGCAGGGGTGAAATCAGGAAGGCCAAAGTGCAACTGGAGTTGCATCTAGCAAGGGATTTGAAGGGTAACAAGAAGGGTTTCTGCAAGTATGCCAGCAATAAGAGGAAGATCAGAGGAAGTGTGGGTTCCTTACTGAATTGGGGAAGAAACCTTGTGACAGATGATGAGGAAAAAGCTGAAGTACTCAATGCCTTTTTCACCTCAGTCTTCACAGGCAAGTTCAGCTCCCAGGCTACTACACCTGGAAGCACATTTTGGAGAGAAGATGAGCAGCCAACAGTGGTGAAAGAGCAGGTTAGGGACTATTTAGAAAATCTGGACATGTACAATTCCATGAGGCCAGATGCAATGCACCAGAGGGTGCTGAGGGAGCTGGTTAATGTGATTGCAGAGCCACTGGCTATTATATTTGAAAACTTATGGCAATTGGGGGAGGTTCCAGATGATTGGAAAAGGGCAAATATAGTGTCAATATTTAAGAAAGGGAAGAAGGCCAATCCAGGGATATACAGACTGGCAAACCTTACCTCAGTCCCTGGAAAAATCATGAAGCAGGTCCTCAAGAAATCCACTTTTAAGCACAAAGTTGAGAAGTCTAGGACTTCTGTATTGCTGACTGACTTGCTAGCTTTGCAGTGAATAGAGAAAGTGATCAACTCATGGTCACTGTCTCCCAGCTTCCCTTCAGTTCTCAGGTTGATGACTAGATCGTCCCCTTTGGCCAGTCATTTAGCTTGACCTCAATCCCTGGAAAGATCCTAGAAAACATCATTAAGGAAACCATTACCAACATCCTAACAGAAGGTAATATTCTGAGAGAGAGCCAACACGGCTTTATGGTGGGTAGATCCTGTCTGACCAACCTGATTTCCTTCTAGGAAAGGACAAAGGAGAGGAGGTGGATATCATATTCTTGGACTTCAAGAAAGCCTTTGACCTGGTGTCCCATGATGTCCTGATGGAAAAATTGGGGAATTGAGGGCTATACAATTTCATGGTCTGATGACTGGGAAACTGGCTCCATGGACAGACCCAGAGCATGATAGTTGATGCAACTAAATCAACTTGGCATACTGTAACCAGTGGCATCCCCCAGGGCTCTGTTCTCGGACCTGTACTCTTCAATGTGTTTATAAATGATCTGGCCTAGGGTGTTATAAGTGGACTGGCTAAGTTTGCTGATGACATCAAACTATTGGGAAGTGCAGCCACCCCAAAGGAAAGGCTGGCAATCCAGGTCTAGCAATCCAGGCTGACCTTGACAGGCTTACAAGATGGGCAGATCAAAAACCTATGGCATTCAATGCTGAGCAATGCAAGGTGCTCCACCTCGGGAGAAGGAACCCACACCACACTTAAAGGCTCAGCAGTGCTACACTAGTTAGCACTGCATCTGAAATAGACTTGAGGGTCATGATTGACCACAAGATAAACATGAGCCACCAATGCGATGCTGCAGCTGGCAAAGCAAACAAAACTCTGGCCTGCATCTTCCAATGCATCTCAAACAAGACCTGGAAAGTCATCCTCCCACTTTATTCAGCCTTGGTGAGACCACAGCTGGAATACTGTGTCCAGTTCTGGGCTCCACAATTAATAAAGAATGTGGAGAAGCTCAAGAGAGTCCAGGGGAGATCCATGCGAATGATTAGAGGACAAGAGAGCAGGCCTTATGAGGAGAGGCTGAGAGACATGGGACTCTTCAGCCTGGAAAAGTGTAGGCTTAGGGATGACTTGGTTGCAGCCTATAAGTATATAAAGCATGTGCACTGGGAACTGGGAGAACATCTGTTCACCAGGGCACCCCATGAGAAGACCAGGTCCAATGGTCACAAACTCTTGAAAGACCATTTTAGGCTGGACATAAGGAAAAACTTCTTTACTGTCCGAGTCCCCAGGAACTGGAATAGACTCACTCTGTAGGTGGTGCAGGTATCTACTCTGGATTCCTTTAAGAAACACTTGGATGCCTATCTTGCTAGGATCATTTGACCCCTGTTGACTGCCTGCACTTTGGGCAGGGGGCTGGACCCGATGATTTTGCAAGATCCCTTCCAGCCCAAATGTCTATGAAAACTATGAAAAAACAGTCAGCATGATCTACCAAGGGAAAGTCATACCTGACCAACCTGATTGCCTTCTACAATGAGATGACTGGCTCTATGGGTGCAGGAAGTGAAGTGGACATGATATACCTTGATCTCCCACAACATCCTTGCAAGCAAGCTAAGGAAGTATGGGTTGGATGAATTGACTGCAAGGTGGACAGAAAACTGGCTGGATCATTGACCTCAGTGAGTAGTAATTAATGCCTCATTGTCTAATTGGCAGCCAATCTTAAGTGGAGTGACCCAGGGTTGGTTTTAGGGCTGGTTTTGTTTAATATCTTCATCAATGAACTGGAAGATAGGAGGGAGTGCACCCTCAGCAAGTTTGTAGATGACACCATCTTGGGGGTGTAGTAGATATGCTGGAGAGTAGGGCTGGGATTCAGAGAGACTTTAACAAATTGGAGGATTAGACCAAAAGTAATCGCATGAAGTTCAATAAGGACAAGTACAAAGTCCTACACTTAGGACAGAACAATCCCATGCACCACTATAGATCGGAGGACTCATTGGATAAACAGCACCTCTGCAGAAAAGGACCTAGGGGTTAAAGTGGACAGTAAGCTGAATTTAAGTCAACAATATGCCCTTGTTGCCAAGAAGGCTAATGGCATACTGGGCTGAATGAGTAGGAGTGTTGCCAGTGGATCAGGGAAAATGATTATTCCCCCCTATTCAGCACTGGTGAGGCCACATCTGGAGTACTGTGTGCAGTTTTGGGCTCCCCAACTACAGAAAGGATGTGGACAAATTGGAGAGAGTCCAGTGGAGGGCAACAAAAATGGGGCACAAGACTTATGAGGAAAGGCTGCCAGAATTGGGCTTATTTAGTCTGGATAGGAGAGGAATGAGAGGAGATTTAATAGCAGCTTTCAACTATCTGAAGGGTAGTTCCAAAGAGGATGGAACTAGACTGTTCTCAATGGTGGTAGATGGCAGAACAAGGAGCAATAATCTCAAGGTTTGGCATTGGAAGTGGAGGTTAGATATCAGGAAATAACTTTCTCACTAGAAGGGTAGTAAAGAACTGGAACAGGCTAGCCAGAGAGGTGGTGGAATCTCCATCCTTGGAGTTTTTAAGGTCTGGGCAGACAAAATCTTGGTTGGGATTGTCTAGTTGGGGATGGTCCTGCTTTGAGCAGGAGGTTGGACTAGTGGTCTGTTCCAACCCTAAGTTTCTATGATTCTATATAAAAAAACCCCCAACAGATTTTTAGGTGTTTTAAAGACAAAAATGGTGGGAGAAGACTCATCAAGGGAGCCCCAAGAGCTCAGGTAACTGTTCACTATGATGGGATGGCTGTTCAAGAAGCCAGGGAAGGTTGAAAAAAATAACAACCCAAACCAGAATCTTCTAAGGACAAGTTAGAGTTTCCAGGAGATCAAGTCTAAAGGTCTCTTGCTACAGTTCAGCTGAACTCCCATTTGAACTCCTCTGTGGCACGGTGCTAAACAAAAGCTTTTCTGAGGAGGTTTCGTGGTGAATGGATAGAATACAAATACTTATATTTTAACTTCAGTAGAATAAGTGGTCTCCTTAGGGGCAGGAAAAAAGGAAATACATCCACAAAGATGCAAGAAATGAGACTGGATGACTCGAATAGTCTTTTCTGGGTCTCTCATATGAGTCCACATATAAATCCAGGATAAATCCACTGGTGTATAATGAGTACAACCAAATGACCACTAGGATCCCAGGAGAGTGCACCTCTCACATCAGGATGAATTACTTGAATTACAAGAAGACTGAACTGGAAAATTAACTGATAATGTGGAAGCAGCACTCACTCTCCTTGATTTTAGTGGGGATTTGAATAGGCCCCACTTCCTGTAGACTCTAGCAATGAAGCGGCCAGATTCTGCACTTAGAAATACCCTGTACAAACCAAAAGCATCTAAACTCTCTGTTGTGTCCATGAGATTCTGCTGCTAGATAATAGGATTGAGTAGAAGTAACTGTGGGATTTGATTTGTTCAGTTTGCATTGTGTGTATATCATCTCAGTCATCGATGTAGAGAGCTGTATAAGTTCACATTTTAGAATAGTTTTAATCAGGGCCATTTTATTTATCCAAAAATGCCCATCAATCAGATTTGAATCAAGCAATCTCCCTACTACCCCTTCTTATTTCCAACCAAATAAGAATTAATAATATCCTACTGATTGAGCATATTAAAATAGCTTGCTGGGGATGACACAGCAAGCTGTGGAGGTGTTACCCCTTTTTCATTTTTCTATTCTTCCATCATAATTTTCCCTCCTACACCTTTATCTCATTGTCTCTTGAATGATTACTTTGGATGTGCATCGATTGAATGTAGCATGTTCTGAAAGCTGGAAACTCCTCCTTTTGTGTTGGAGTTACTATTAATACACATTACCGTAATCAATGGTAATCTGTTCAATGTAATATTTAATTTGGTTAAAAGGGAAAAGAGGTAAATCAGGGTGTTTATTCCTTGTTCTAACCTGGGCAAGACTTTAGCTATGGCCTTTGTTGGAAGAGGCAGTACTATCCATGGGTTCTTTCTTGAAGTGTCTACTATGATGTCTTAAACAGTTAAAGCAGTGCTACCAATGTACTGGTTTTACCAGTCAGAATTGTTCCCAGCAAAATAAGTTGTCCCAGGTTGAGATTTGGAAAGTCCACCTTTCACTCTGGCTTTATTTGAATAACTATGCAAGTTGTGTTCTGCAGAAAGGCTTAGTAGTATGCATGAATCCTGGGGAAGGCAAATGGTATTTTTTGTGTTTAACACAATAATACTAATATAATAATATAAATAACAAACAGGCCAGTTCAGCATAAATTACTAAGTTTTCTATAGCTAACATGCAAGGCTGAACAATGTAGACACCGCTGGTCTGGCAAACTTCTAAAACATAAGAAACAACAAGCACTACTGGAGGGCTCATAAACTACTTAAAGCAGTAGTTCTCAAACTGTTTGAAATCAAGGCACCCCTCAGTGGACTTGAGGCACCCCTCCATGACTTTTTTGAGTTTACTGGCACTCAACTTCAAAACCTAATTTATATATTTGTGGCAGGCTTGCTGATCCTTGCCTGGTGTGCTGGGCTCAGAGAATCTCAAGTCTGATTGGTGGACTACTTCCATCAATCAGGGAACTTGCGGAGAGGGGATCACCCCACCCCTACCCAGGGCGAGGTGAAGAGTCTGGACCTGGTTGTGAACCATCTCCACCTCACCCTGAGTGGTCTATTTACAATCTGGGTGCAGAGCCTCCAGAAGAGATAAAAGGACAGCATGCCCAGCATGCAGCGGCTGCTGCAAGGGATGGAGAAGAGGATGGATGAAGAAGAGTTGGTGTGAGCTGGCCGGTGGGGCAGAGCCAGCACCCTGAAGAGCCCAAAGACCCCTCTTCACTAGATGGAAGAGGCGAGTGGCCACCTCCCCAACCCCACCATGGGGAACATGGTGTCAGTGCATGGCTTGGTGAATGGACTAGCAACCCTGGGAGCTGCTCAAGGCAGCTCAGGTCTATAGCCCCTGGAGTGCAGCCAGGATCATGGTACACAGGTCATTGCATGGAATGGGTCAGGAGCAGGCTGGGACCCTGGGAGCTGTTTGAGACAGCTCGGGTCCTCAACCCCTGGCAAGTAGCCAGGACGCAGTGTCGGCAGTGTGGCCCAGCATGATCTGATCAGGACCAAGATCCTGGGAGCTTCTCTGTGTGGCTCAGGTCTCTAGCCTCTGGCATGAGGCTGGGTACTCAGTGCAGAAGGTGCTGCACGGTGGGTCTCTGAGTCGGACTGGGCCCTGGGGCTGCGCTAGGTGGCTCAGGCCCCAACCCTGAGCAGAAGGCAAAGCCTCCAGGAACATGTGATGGTGCTCGAGGCTCCAAGCAGGCGGGCAGCCCAGAAAGGGTCAAAGGCCCAGGAGGCTCCTGTAAGTGAGGAGCAATGTGCTGGAGGGGCCTAGGACCACTCTCTCAGGACCCCAGAATCTGAGTTACCTGGGAAAAGGATTTCCCACAGGGGAAAAGGGAGTCACCCCAGGTATGTGAGGCTGCCTACTGGATGGGAAGCCTAAGCAGGAAAAGGGCTTCCCGGGTCTGGGTTTTCTTTTGGAGGTGCCCCTTTGGGGTTGCAGTAGGCCTAAAGGTCACTGGGAATATTCCCCTCCCACCAGGTGCTGGAGTGTAGCCAATGCCCCAGGACCAGCTGTGGCCTTGGGGGGTTAAAGAATTAAGTTTAATTTGTTGATGATTTGCCTTATATTTTGTGAGAGAGCACCTTATATTTTGTGTATTTTTATATTGGTATATTTGTAGTGGCACATCACTATGGGATCCAGACTGGGTCAGGGGCTCGAGCAGGCTGCCTACACTGTTGTACACAGAATAGATGTGGCCTAGGTCCAGGGATCTCTGCTAGCTGCTACATAAAGTTCATGATCTTGCACTCCCTGACCTATGATTGTGGTTGAAGATGGAAACACACTATGCCTGTAAGGCCTTGAACTTTATGCAGCACCACCATGCCATCCAGTTGTGCCCATGCTCCCACATCTGGCCTAACAGCCCCTCACCCACATGGGTGTTGAAGTTCCCACCCCATGCGAACTGCTGCTATACTTCTACCTCACCCCACAGTGCCATGAGGTTGCCATTCTCCTTCTGTGACCAGTTGTCACTCCGGGCGGCAGGGTGTGGCACCAGCAATGACGAGGCCATCAGGGCTCCTGTGCCAGCTTTCCAGGCCTGTGCACAGCTATCTCTGTGCTGCCAGGCCTGTGCAGTTGCTTACAGCACTCAGCACAGGGACTGGCAGTGGTGTGGCTGGACAATGCACCACAGCACCTGCAGTTTCCAGGCAGGCTGCTGGAGGTGGGCTGTGGGCAGCTGGAGCTGGCCGTTGTGGCCAGGAGCTAACTGCAGCTGGGTCTGGGTGCTGACAGGCCTGGCAGGAGCCAGGAGCAACTTGAAGGCCTGGACAATGTGGGCTGACAGCTGCGCAGCACTGCAGTGGCAGGCAGCAGCACTGGGGTGCAGGCAGGCTGGTGCAGCTAGCCAGAAGCCTTCACAGGGACACAGAGGCCTGGAGTGACCTCAGGCTGCCTGCTTGTGGCCCAGGTTTCTAAATGCTTACAGGCTTTTAAGGGCCTGAGGCTGGGTCAGGCATAGAGCCAGCCCAGCCCTGGGGCAGGAGAGGCTTCCAGCCCCAGAGTCCTGGGGACAGCCTCATGCTGGTCCTCTAGTGGCAGGGCTTCCTGGGAGTAAATTTTCTTCCAGTTGGTGTCTACACGTGCATTACTGCACATTTATTACTCATGCATAAATTTGCTACTTACATTTTCAGGTAGCAAATTTGCTCATGAGTAGTGTCATTTATTGAGCAATACACATGTGCAGGTATACATGCACACTTACTGTGCAGTAAACTATGCTACTGCGTAGTAAAGCATCTTGTATAGACATACCCACTGCTGTATAAATCAAGCACAGCTAATAGGTTATTTTCTTATTATTCAATTAAAACTGGATTACATGTAACTATTACTTTTTATTTTTTACCTTTGAAAGTTTTCCAGCAGTAGGGTATACATGTGAAAGGGAAGTATTTTTATAGTATTTTATATCACAGAATTTGAAATGTTTGACTTACACTGTAGCAAAACTGATGATCAGTAGCCTAATGATGGGTGGATGAAACGGTGCTGCCTAAGGAGGTGGAGGGTGCTGGAGGGAAGCTAGGAGGGTGACTCCGCATCTCATGCCTTCTCCTCGCCTCTCACCCTGTACCTTCCTGTGGCAGATCTGGCTTTGGCTGTGACTGTGGCAGTAGGGAGGGCAGAGCAGTGGCAGTGGCTGGATGTTCCTTACTGCTTGTGGAGATGTGACCCCCCTTCTTTTCTGATAATAGATATTTAATGGCTGCTTAACTTGTGCGTTAGCGGCCAAGAAAAGCAACCTCTCTGCAAACAGCAGTGAACCTCCAGCCACTGCTGCTGCTGCACTATGTGCCACTAACGCCCAGGGCACAGCACTGCCCACTTAAGCCTTTGCTGCTTGCTTCCCTCTGCAGTTCTCCAGTCTTCAGAGAATACTGCTGCTGTACTACAAATAGTGATCTGAGGGTTCAGTGTAGAATTATTCAGATGTACACAATGGAAGATCTGAAGACTGGTATTAAGAGCCTAAGTGTTACCTGTATGACTTCCAAAATGCAAAGGGGCTTTCTTGAGAGTGGTGTGAACTTGAAAACTCTCATAATCTACTGAATTTAAAATACATTTGGGGAAACTGATCCCTCCTGTTAAATATTTTGCCAGACCTGGTAATCAAATAAGAGAGGTGCTTTATACAGGAAATTCTCCTGCCCTCAAAGTTTTTCAATCTTCTAGGAAAAGTTGTTAGTTTTCAAAATGCAAAAACCCCTCAAAGTGTCAACAGGAAACAAAAGTTCCACATACAGTTTCCTATATGCTAAGAAGGAAACAAAAGGGAGAGAGAAGCATTTAAATTCTGTAACTTTAGAAGTGATTTGAGCAGCTGGCTTGAACCTAGGCAACTTAATGAATATTAATAATCTTACTTTTAAATTGAATCTCCTCTTCCTCTCTATTTACCAGAGTTAATTATGTCTCTTCTTAGGGAATACATAGTCTGAAGCGATTTGGCAAAGCTGTTACTATCTTAAATTACAATGGTAGTTTAATACCTTGTTTAAAATCATTACAAAAAGAATTTCAGCCAAAGTCCTTGGCAATGCTTTAGAAAGCTTTCTTTCCCTTTTCATATTGAAGTCTTGATGATGTCCTTATGTAGCTGATACAGTGTTCTACTGCAATATCACTTCTTCTTGATGCTGGATGGTGGCTTCTTAATCTTCTCTCTGCTATTTAATTGCTTGACAAAGATAAAAAAACTGATTGAGATGAGCCTGAGAGAAAAGTGTCTTTGAAGTGGAGAATCCAGAGCAGCGAGTGCTTCTTGCATAATTCAGAGAGGTTTCTACTCTCCTTTCATAGTTTGCTAGAGTTGCAAGACTTGCCTTTCTTAGGGTGTGGCTAGGTTTAAATATGATCTGTTGTCACCCTTGCATTCACTCAATGCCATCATAGTATAGTCCTGACACATAGCCATAGGCTGAATATGCCAGGTTTTTTTAAATATATATGCAACAGATGTTGAAATTTTCTTTATTCTTGTGGTAGGAACTTTCAAAGCAGCTTTGGAGTGTACAGTTATAACTTCTTCTTGTACTCAGTCCATGTTCTAAGATTTTCCCTTTAGTTTCATAAGGGCTTGAAATTCCATCTCAAATAAGTTCAAATGCATTATATATGGCTTTTAGTTCTCAAAACAGACTTCCAATGCTTGAATAAGTCCTTTTTATCTATATAATCAAAGAAACTATTATCCTTGTTCCTACATTTTTGGATGTCCCTTTTGTATTTTAGAGTTTGATGGAGAAGTTGCTTAAGCTCTACCGGTAAGTGGCGAAAGAACAGGTTAGGGACTATTTAAAAGAGCTGGACAGATACCAGTCCATGGGGCCAAATGTTATGCACCTGAGGGTGCTGAGGGAGTTGGCTGATGTGATAGCAGAGCCACTGACCATTATCTTTGAAAACTTGTGGGAACTGGGATTGGTTCCAAACAATTTTAAAAAGGCAAATATAAGGTGTTTATACACAGGCTCCAGAAGGCAGGGGTGGGGTTAATTAGAGTGGTTCCAAGAGTTGCTCTAATTAAAGTGCTTGGAATGTCACATGTATCAGCCTCCGTGCCCTGAAAAATGGTGGCAGGGGCACTTTAACTAAAATTAATTGAACGAGTTTTAGTTAAAGTGCCCCACTGCCATTTTTCAGTGTGGGGACGCTGATACACGTGACACTGGAATCTGCTGGAGTGTGGCAATTACCACGCTCCAGCAGACTTGATTAATTGAGTCTGCTCTGATGCACTGTAATTACACTGCGTCAGAGCAGCCTCAGTGTACATGTATAGGTACCAATAGGGCCTAGCTTTAAAAAAGGGAAGAAGGAGGATCTGGGGAACTAGACCAGACTGCCTTACTTCAGACCCTGGAAAAATCATGGAGCAGGTCCTTAAGGATGCATGTCCAAGCACTTGGAGGAGAAGAAAGTAATTAGGAACAGTCAACATGGATTTACCAGAGGCAAGTCATGCCTGACCAACCTGATTGCCCTCTATGAGGAGATGACTGGCTCTGTAGATGTGGGGAGAACAGTGGATATGATATACATTGACTTTAGCTAGACTTGATATGATGTCCCACGACATTCTTGCAAACATGCTAAGGAAGAATGGGTTAGATTAATGGACTGTAAGGTGGATAGAAAACTGACTGGATCATTGGGCTCAGAGGGTAGTAATCTATGGCTCAATGTCTAGTTGGCAGCTGGGATCAAGTGGAGCGCCCCAGGGGTTGGTCCTGGGGCTGGTTTTATTCAATATCTTCATCAATGACCTGGAAGATGGGAGGGAGTGCACTCTCAGCAACTTTGCAGATCAAACTAAGCTGGGGGGTGTAGTTGATATGCTGGAGGGTAGGGCTAGAATTCAGAGAGACCTTGACTGATTTGAAGATCGGATCAAAAGAAATCTCATGAAGTTCAATAAGGACAAGTGAAAAGTCCTGCACTTAAGAAGGAACAGTCCCATGAACCAGTACATACTGATGACTGGCTAAGCAGCAGCTCTGCAGAAAAGGACCTGGGGGTTACAGTAGGCAATAAGCTGAATATGAGCCAAGAGTCCGCCCTTGTTGCCAAGAAGGCTAACAGCAGTACTGAGCTGCATTAATGGGAGTGTTGCCAACAGATTGAGGAAAGTAATTATTCCCCTCTCTTCAGCTCTGGCAAGGCCAATCTGGAGTACTGTGTCCAGTTTTGGGCCCCTGCTGCAGAAAGGGTATAGACAAATTGAAGATAGTCCAGCAGAAGACAACAAAATTGTTAGGTGGCTGGGGCTCATGATTCATGAGAAATGGGTGAGGGAACTGGGCTTATTTAGTCTGGAGAAGAGACGACTGAGGGGAGATTTAATAGCACCCTTCAACTATCTGAAAAGTGCAAGTTGAGACCAACAAGCGATGGACTCAAGTTGCAGCAAGGGAAGTTTAGGTTAGGTATTAGGATGAATTTTCTCACTAGGAGGGTGGTGAAGCACTGGAACAGGTTACCCAGAGAGGTGGTGGACTCTCCATTCTTGGAGATAAATTTTTAAGCTCCAGGTAGAAAAAGCCTTGGCTGGGATGATGTAGTTGGGGATGGTCCTGTTTTGAGCAGGGAGTTAGACTAAATGACCTACTGAGGTCCTTTCTAACCCTAATTTTCTATCATTCTCTGATTCTAGGTACTTAATTTCCAAATTGATAATCCTATTTCTATCCTCTAATAGCTTTTTGAATTGCTAACTAGCTATAGCATTAAGTAACCTTACTGCATTTCCGCATAAAATTACCAGTTATATAACAATAGTAACAGGCATTTATTTAAATACAAAAAAAAAATTGCAAGTAAATCTCTCTGAGGTTTGTTCCATTTGCTAAGTCTTTAAGAAATAAACGATATTTTTTTCTAGAAAACACTTCCCCATTAGACATGGTTTTTTCTAAAGTTGTATATTTTAAATTTTAGTGTTTATAAATGGAGCAGGTTTTTAAATAAGAATATTCCTAGAGTTCTTTGTGCGAGTTCATAACTCAAGTTTTTCTTTATGAAAAAAGACAAAGCTCATTTCCAGCTTTTGTAGTCTCCACAAACTATTTGCTATACAACACTCCTCTCTGAGAGTAGAAAGTGATGCCACTTTTTATGACTTTTGTGCCACCATAAACATCTTTATGTAAGTGCTGCATGCCCCAGGAATTCCCATACAGGATTCATAGATTCATAGATGTTAGGGTCGGAAGTGACCTCAATAGATCATAGAGTCTGACCCCCTGCATAGGCAGGAAAGAGTGCTGGGTTTAGATGACACCAACTAGATGCCTATCTAACCTCCTCTTGAAGACCCCCAGGGTAGGGGAGAGCACCACCTCCCTTGGGAGCCCATTCCAGACCTTGGCCACTCGAACTGTGAAGAAGTTTTTCCTAATGTCCAATCTAAATCTGCTCTCTGCTAGCTTGTGGCCATTATTTCTTGTAACCCCTGGGGGCGCCTTGGTGAATAAAACCTCACCAATTCCCTTCTGTGCCCCTGTGATGAACTTATAGGCAGCCACAAGGTTGCCTCTCAACCTTCTCTTGCGGAGGCTAAAAAGGTCCAGGTTCTCTAGTCTCTCCTCGTTGGGCTTGGTCTGCAAGCCCTTAACCATACGAGTGGCCCTTCTCTGGACCCTCTCCAGGTTATCCACATCCCTCTTGAAGTGCGGTGCCCAGAATTGCACGCAGTACTCCAACTGCGGTCTGACCAGTGCCCAATAGAGGGGAAGTATCACCTCTTTGGATCTATTCGTCATGCATCTGCTGATGCACGATAAAGTGCCATTAGCTTTTCTGATGGCTTCGTCACACTGCCGACTCATGTTCATCTTGGAGTCCACTAGGACTCCAAGATCCCTTTCCGCTTCCATGCCACCAAGCAGGTCATTTCCTAGGCAGTAGGTATGCTGGACATTTTTCCTCCCTAGGTGCAGCACTTTGCATTTCTCCTTGTTGAACTGCATTCTGTTGTTTTCTGCCCATTTGTCCAACCTATACAGGTCTGCTTGTAGCTGTTCCCTGCCCTCCGGTGTGTCCACTTCTCCCCACAGTTTTGTGTCATCTGCAAACTTGGACAGAGTACACTTCACTCCCTTGTCCAAGTCGCTGATGAAGACATTGAAGAGTATCGGTCCAAGGACCGAGCCCTGCGGGACCCCACTGCCCACACCCTTCCAGGTCGAAACCGACCCATCCACCATGACTCTCTGGGTGCGACCCTCCAGCCAATTCGCCACCACCGGACTGTGTAGTCATCCAAGTCACAGCCTCTCAACTTGTTCACCAGTATGGGGTGGGATACCGTATCGAAGGCCTTCCTGAAGTCTAAGTATACAACATCCACCCCTACTCCTGCGTCCAGGAGTTTTGGAACCTGGTCATAAAAAGAGACTAGATTAGTCAGGCATGATCTGCCTGCTACAAACCCGTGCTGGTTTCCCCTCAGCATAATTTGTCCTGCCGGGCTCTCGCAAATGTGAGCCTTGATAATTTTTTCAAAGACTTTGCCAAGGATGGAGGTGAGACTGACTGGCCTATAGTTGCCTGGGTCCTCCTTCCTCCCCTTCTTGAAAATGGGGACCACGTTGGCCCTTTTCCAGTCCTCCGGGACTTGGCTCATGTGCCACGAGCGTTCAAATATTCCCGTCAATGGCTGTGCAATGACGTCGGCCAATGCCTTCAGTACCCTCGGACGGAGCTCATCCGGGCCTGCTGACTTAAAGGCATCCAGTTCTTCCAAGTGACTCTGCACCATCTCAGGGTCTACGTGTGGTAGTCTGGCACCTTGCTGCTGCCTCTCTACAACCCCAGTGAGAGACTTGTCGTGCCCCTCACTTAGGAACACTGAGGCAAAGAACTTGTTGAGGAGTTCAGCCTTGTCCCCGCTGTCTGTCACCAATTGCTTCTACCCATTTAGTAGGGGTCCTATTCCTCCCTGGGCCTTCCTTTTACTCCCTATATATCTAATAAACAAGTTTTTGTTATCCTTTACTTCGGATGCCAGGATTGAGCCAGTCAAGCCCTGGGAGTACCCACTTGGCCTTTCCTCACTTACTGACATGCTCCCCTGGATCACCAGCGTGTCTCGCTAAGTTGGGAAACTCTGACTTTCCCTGCTTCCTGAGACATGCCCAAGAGACCCTAGGTACATAAGAGGGGAAAGCTGGGAAAGCACTCATGGGGCTTGCTGGACCCAATCTTGCATGGGATCCCAGGGCGTGCAGGACTGGACCCCTCAAGCCCTTGAAGAACACATCACCTGTTTCCAGCAGCATCGATGGGAGGGACAACTGGTGACTTTAGCCAATGATGCTGATCAGTCGTGTCACCATGTGTCCTGGCACAGCTGATCTGCTTTATTTGGCAATATCTATTGCTACTCTGAAATCTGAGGGGAAAAAAAATACGTTCACATTCTTTAACAAGGGGGAAGATGTCTCTTTGCAGGTTGTCATGCCCTTCTGTTGCTAGGGAAAGAGTATTTCCTTGGAATGTCTTCGATTAACCTAAAAGCTTCATTTAATAAAACCAGCAACTGACCCCATATAGAGGTAAGTCAGTATTTTCCAAGTATGAAACTGAATGAAGTACACACAAGTTTGTAACAACCTAACAAACTAAGAAGTCATGCTTTGTTAACAACATTTTTTGCATCACTATTGAGGTTTACTTTTATATGATCCTATTCCTATGTACTCCACTAATACATTACTCAATAAGAGTGAGAGGATACAATATTTGTGTGGAATGTCATTCATTTGGGGGCTAAAATGAATGAGGGGTATTGGACTTCCTTTTAGTAAAACAGAGAGAAGCTAAATTGACTTCTACCTGTTCTGCAGAGCTTAGAGTATATCAATTGTTTAAATTTAATAATGAAATCTTAGAAATGGGAAGCAAACAGATCTTCTGTGCTGTCACAAAGAACACTGACTTGTATTTCATGCTGCAGAATGAAAAGATGAATTACGCAGAAAGATAGTGTTATTGCCCCGAGACTCTGAATGTGGTACCAGAGGAAGTCTGAGTAAAATAAATGGGATAACAATTAAAGAACACATCCGGTCTCTGAAACTAATCCTTTCTTGATGGCTATTCACTATTATGGTTGAAAACCTGGGGGAAAAAGTGACTTTCAAACCACTGTGTGTGGTTCAGGAGCCATGGATTGTAATGCTGGTCTTTGCAGGGCCATTTGAACCCACTTAGAAATTTTTGTTGGAAGTTTTTCAGCAATCATTGAAAAATCAGATACAAGGTTATAAAAAAAATGAGATTAGATATTCCACTTCAGTGGAAACTACTGGGTATTTTGTATTCAACATTCAGACTTATTATTTGGTCCCTCAAAGAGGATGTAGACTTATGTGTTCATTCACAGCCAAGCAGCCTGACAGATGTCTGGTTTGTGCAGCATGTCAGGTCAAATTGGTCATTACGGCTTAATGTGAACCTTTGTATAACAATGACTTGTTGCAGCTGGTTTGTGCCAAAGTGCACTGTGGTAGGCATCATTCCTCACATCCATCTTCCTTTTGTTAACCAACAGCTAACACCCATAATTGATATGCTACAGAATTTCTTACATTTCTAACTGATATAATAGCCAAACTCATAAGCTCTGTGCAATTAAACTCTGAAGTACCATGATCTATTGCATGGACCTGCAAGACTTTCCTGAGATTAATCAGCACCACTGTTTTCAGGGACAGTAAATCCATTAGTTCTGTTTGTGCCTGTGCTCAAACTCAGTTTTCAGCCTGTTTTGCCTGAGTTTACTGAATCCTACTGCAAACATCAAGTTGTCCTGAACCTGCAGCTCTTAGAAGTGCAGTCACCTTTTGACTCTTTTCGTTTTTGCTGGCATCCATCAGTTGCCAATAGAGAGAAGCTCCATTTAATTTTTTTTGCTCATGTGTTCTCCACAATTCTGGAGAGTTTGGGCTGCCATGAGGGTTTAAGCGGTTTCATACTCCTCCTGAGAGACTTCCTGTATTTGTCTTAGTTGTAGTACTGTTTGGTGATCAGAAATCACTTGGAATCAGGGGCTGAGAAAGGCCTACTTCCCTCAGCATCTGAGTTCAGATTGATTAGCATTGTATAACACTGGCCTCTGCACAACAAAATAAACTGTCCCAGCTGGCTTGGGCTGGCTCCTCTTAGAGTTACACACATACTTCAGCCACTTATTTTTAAAAATACTAGACCAAAAGTTTATTTCTGGTACTTAATGGTGTTTACAATACATTACATAATAGTGTAAGTCTGGGTCTCATGGTATGCAACATAAAATTTTTCCATTTATTTATTTGGAAATCCTATATGGTTTTGTCTGGGTTTTTTTTTCAGTTCTTTGGGCCATATAGTTTAGTAACAGAGCTATCTGAAGGATATGCAGAAGTCAGTTTAAAGTGAAGTGAATCCTAATCTGTTATGAATGGCTATCATAAGGCTTCTTGTATCTTTAAGACCTGTCTCAGATGCTGAAGAGCAGAGCTATTTCGATAATGTGGGGGCATCTACATAACATGCTTTACTGCACGTCAGACTAATGTGCAATAAAGCATCAGTGTCTACATGTGCGTAGCAATTACTGCACAGTAGATTAGGCTAATGTGCTGTTTTTAGTACTGGTAGAAACAGGTACTAGAAAACAGCACATTAAACTAATGCACCAAAGTTCATGTGTAGACACTGACTGGGAACAAATTGCTTCCAGTCATCCCAGGCGGTAGTGGTCCCACAGGTTAGTCCCAAGCTCTGCAGGGCAGGCAGGGAGCTGCCAGCAGCTTCCCATCTGCTCTCTGGAGCAGCTCCAAGCTGTGCAGAGCTTGGAGCTCTGTGGGGCAGATGGGGAGCCCCCAGGAGCCCAGACCTGACACCCTCCTACATGCCCTCTGCCAACCTGGGGCTGGCATCCAGGGGAGCCTGGAGTTCCTCTCTGTGCATAAAATCCAGACACATTAATATTCACAAGACATGTCTACATGTGTAATCATAGAGAACTTTTAACCAAAAACCCAGCAAATTGAGACTTTTTTTTGACAAAATATTAAAGTTTTCTAACCTCCTACCACCCTCAAACCACATTTAGTGTGAACTGTAGTTTTCAGACACAATTGATTATTATCTTTTCCATTTTACAGACAGGCCATTGAGGCACAAACAGATTAACTAAAACTTCATTCCAAAATGAAAGATCAGAACATTTTATTTTGAGAATGTTGAAAAAAAAATTGTTTTCACTTTACCAATTTTTTCCTCACTTCTTACCTGGACCATTTTGCTGATAGTTTAGCTCCCTTCCTGCCCCGCTTCCCCCTCCCCATAGTTCCCCTACTAGGAGCAACAAAACTATCCACTTAACACAGTTTCCTGAAACAGAAGACAAATTTTCTTTTACCTTCTTGTAGTTGATAAAGCTTTCCCATAAAGGTCCAGTAGTTTTTAAAGGGCACATCATTTTGATCCCAGACAATATCTTTTCAGACACTTATAAATAAACAGAATAATCTTAAGGGCAACATTGCAATTTGTGATCACACACTGTAAAAAGATTTAGTGATTATCAGAGATACAGTTTGAACTGCAACAATTTTATGATGAAAAATACTTTTGATAGCAGCCAATTTAAAGCAAATTAATTTTCCCTGCAGCAAAAAACCAAACTAAACAAAAATAACAACAACAAAATGCTGTCATCACTGTAGTAAGGCTTCTTCTATGTCTTTTGCTGCAATACTAATAAATAAGCAGTAGAGTCAGCTTTCCCAGCCTATTCATGTGCCTGAACCCCGACTCATTCAGCCATTTGCTGTTCTGTTGCGATTGTTCTTCATCCCCACACTTTGCAACACAGGAGCAGGGACAGGACATAGATAGTGGACCAGGACCAGAGGTTACCTGGATGCAACTTGAATGGGTGTCATGGCTGACCCTGAGAGCCTCCAGAGGAGCTGAACCAGGTCCTGCAGCCCTTTCTGCACAAATCTGACTGTGGAGAGGTTTGTCCTCAGTGGGATGACTTGCAGAGCAGGACTGTCTTCTGTGGGAAGAGTCTTAAAATCTGGCTTTTGGGCTGTGGACAGGCATTACACTTGTAGCATTAAATATACCCTGATTGCACCACAAAAAAAAGGCATGTACAACTGTTCAAACTCTTTCTAGCACTATAGGGGGGGGGGGTGAAAGTACAACAAAATATTACCCCTTTCAAAGAGTAACTTCTTGGTAGGGCTGTGTCTTGTAGTCCTAGGTGTAACACCTACACAGTTACACATAGATCTACAGATGTATATAGCTGGGAGGGAAGGAGGGCCCCCCTGATAGCCTACCCAGTAGTGAGCCAGGGCTCTAGCAGTCACTTACAAAGGATGGTTGGAACCAGGAGAGCAGTTCTTCTTGCCCCCGGCCACCCCACAGCTGGTCATTGACAGCAGGTTGCCTTCCACAGCAGAGGAGTGCAGGAACTCAGTCATCAGGCTGCCCTGGAGCTGATGGGATGCAAAAAGCAGGCCCCTGTTGCCCACAGGCTGAAGATCTCATCATCCAGGAGACTTTTTAGCTTTCCAGTCAGGGGCTGGAATGCCTGTGTTCCCCCAGGTAGCACTCTGCCTCTGTAGGGCTACCAGAGTGTAACGAATGCCTCTTCGCACCCTTGTGTCTCTGGCTTGTTTCTCATTTAAAACAGTGCCCTGGAGTTGTAAGCTCCTCACATCATTGTCCAACTTTCTGAGCCTTCCAGATTATAATGCTTTACAGACCTCTTCTTTCAATGTTACAGACAAACAGTGTAGCTTTCCTTACCATTATAAGGCATTTACTTGTACGAGGGCTAGAGTGCATTGTTAACTCTTGCATCTCTAAAAAGCACCATTTACCTACCAGCTGCTAGTTCTCCTCATCTGACCCCAGTTCACTCGCTAAGACAGTGATTCCTAGAGGGTGTCCCACAGCATGTTAGAGTGCCATGAGAGCAATGGAAGCCTGCCATGAGATCCTGTTAAGGGTGTCATGACACCTGGCCCCTGTGTGAGGCAGTCAATGCACTCTTTCCCCATCTGGCACCTGCACCTGCCCCAGCTACTCCAGTGTCACCTGTGGCTTCTCCTTTAGGGACTGCCATGATGCCAACTTCCTTTGCCCCCAGGCAGCCCCTGTACCTTCTTCCCCCCACCATTCTCTCATCAGCAAGCTCTGCTGCGAGCTGGCAGGCAGACATAGCCCGAGCTGCACTTTGCAGCATCCAGGGTGCATGGACCCCAGCACCAGTGTGGGTGCAATATCCGGGGTGCACAGACCCCAGCACCAGTGTGGGCACACAGAGAGAGAAAGAGACAGGGCCATGGAGAGCCCAGTGATGACCAGAGGCCAAGTGAAACCAAGGCCTCAGAGGGACACTGTGTGAATGACATCTGCATGGCTTGGGACATGGTAAAAGGGGCAGTTTTGGAGCCACGCATCAAGCCCATACAGCTGAAGGTGCCCAGAGAGGCAACCATTTTTGTGCAGGTCCCAAAAGGGGTCCAAGAACACACAGGGTCCAGCAGGACTGTGCCCAGTGTAAACTTGAGGGCAGCCTCCCGATTCATAATTATTACCAACAAGGCGTGGTGGGCAAGAAAGAGGGTGCCCATGGGCTGAATTGGCATGGTCAAGGGGCCTTAGGGATCCCACAGCCATCCCTGGGGATCCCGTCCCATGACACTTGCTTAGTTCTTGCTGCTGTGTTACAAAAATCATTCATTCATTTTATTCTGATATTCCAACTGCTGAGAAATCAGATTCTATGAGGGTTATTTTTCCCCATGGGAATAAATAGTGCAGTTTTTCCCCTAGAGCTCTGTGAAAAAAATTAACTATCAGGAGAAATACTATAGACAACATGGAAAAACCTTTACTCTTTAAGACCCTATTTGAATCACAATGCAGAGAAAATGCTTAAATCTGGCAACAACTGATTTTCTTTTCATCATTGTGATTTTCACGAGGAAGAGAAACCGGCAGTGCAGTCAGGGATTTATTTGATGCAAACCTTTTTATTTACAAAGGTGTGAAGTTCTGTTTTTGTGTCCACAATAGGAATCAAAAAGGAATCTACATTTTTTTCCTGCCAGTCCCTGTAGCTCCCAAAACCTGTCTCTTGACTTTCTCAGTGCTTTAATCCCAGAACTTCTTTTATGCACTTTATCGTGCATCAGCAGATGCATGACAAATAGGTCCAGGGAGGTGATACTTCCCCTCTATAGGGCGTTGGTCAGACCGCAGTTGGAGTACTGCGTGCAATTCTGGGCGCCACACTTCAAGAAGGATGCGGATAACCTGGAGAGGGTACAGCGAAGGGCAACTCGTATGGTCAAGGGCCTGCAGACCAAGCCCTACGAGGAGAGACTAGAGAAACTGGACCTTTTCAGCCTCCGCAAGAGAAGGTTGAGAGGCGACCTTGTGGCTGCCTATAAGTTCATCACGGGGGCACAGAAGGGAATTGGTGAGGATTTATTCACCAAGGCGCCCCCAGGGGTTACAAGAAACAATGGCCACAAGCTAGCAGAGAGCAGATTTAGACTGGACATTAGGAAGAACTTCTTCACAGTTCGAGTGGCCAAGGTTTGGAACGGGCTCCCAAGGGAGGTGGTGCTCTCCCCTACCCTGAGGGTCTTCAAGAGGAGGTTAGACGAGTATCTAGCTGGGGTCATTTAGACCCAGCACTCTTTCCTGCTTATGCAGGGGGTCGGACTTGATGATCTACTGAGGTCCCTTCCGACCCTAACATCTATGAATCTATGAATCTATGTCCTTGTTTTTTTGCTCTCTCTCTCTCTCTCTCTACAGCTGTTTAATGTAGAGTTTCACATTGCTTCTCTCACTCACATATAGACACACACAGCTCTGATAGTGACCTCGTCCTGTGTTTGCTGCATCAGTCCCCAGGGAAGCCATGTAGGCCATATGGTTTGTCATCCTGACTAAACTTTCCTTGCTTCTGTGTTTTAGGTGATGCCCCTTCTGTTTCACTTACCTGGTTCCATAAAGGAATTTAGCTGTTTACACCTATTCTGAATGAAAGGCAGCTCTTCCACACACCAGGTAAAATGAAATGTGACCCAATCTCTAACATTATTTGTTGTACGATAGAACCTAAAGTGTTTAATCAAAAAATGGGCTGCATGATGGGAGTCACAGGACAAGTACATAACAAAAGACAGGCCCCGTCTCAAAGAACTTTTGGCATGAATAGATGAGACAATCAAAAGGTGGGAGAAAAAGAGCATTATTATCCCAGATGGGGAATGAAGGTACAGAGTTTAAGGGTCAGATTTTCAAAGGAACAGGGTTCCCTGCTGGGCACCTTAATGGCCAAACTACTCAAAGCAGCTGGGAGCAGTGTGTCTGTGAAAATACACCCTTTGTGACACACTCAACATCAATAAATCACTGGTAGAGCTGAGGATTGAAAATGGGTCTCCTGAGTGAAGTGTCTAGTTATAACTTTTCTGGGTGAAATTGCAGTCAATGGCAAAGCTCCCATTATCAGCGATAGTTTCACCCTAGGTATTTCTACTTCTGTAAAATAAAGCCCAAATCTTTCAACTACAGTTTCTAAAAGGAAAGAAAGGAGGAAAATCAGTCCTGGAATGGAGTCCAGTACAGCAGGTTTCTTAATTATCTGAGAATCAATAAGCCAAATTGATCTGATGATAGAAAAATCTCACTTTTAAGTTAACTAATACAACTTTTTTCTTGCGTTTCGAAGCTAGCCTCCCGCAGTCAGTCAGTCTCTGCTGCATGTACTCCTCTTGTTACACTGTTAACATGTTTATTTTACACTTGGACAAACAGGAGATCACTGACAGTGCCTACATCTCTCATTCATCTTCTGAAGCACCAACTTCAAAGCCTCTCTCCTGGCCTCAGTTTTTTCCTCTTCTTGCGAGAGTCTCGTCATAGTGACAGAAAGCTGTGGATAAGTCTGATCAAAACCAAGTGCTGTACTAAGCTACATTTCATCTTTTAACTTTCACTTACCTCCATTTTTGGCAACTGTCTCATTCTGGGGAGAGTAAAGCAGCTCTTTTTTTCCGTCAAAGAAACTGCAGAGGTTCTTTATGCAGAGAACAAAATGAACCCAGCTGCTACTGGCAAAAAACAATCTTTCTCCCATCCAGAAAGCTTCCAAAATATCAGATTTTCCAGTTCAACCAAAGCAACAACAACAACAAAAAATTATGAGATCTCTCTCTTGGAGCTTGCTAGGAGAAGGGAAGAACATTTCTTAAAAGGGAATAGAGGAATAATAAAAATAACCTGGAAGTAAAGGCTTTGGGAATTACAGAAAAGTTAATCTGAGACAAAACTCAAAGAGCAGGAGTTTTGATTCTTTACTTGATCCTTGAACAGCTTCTTTATATAGCTTAGCTGGTCAAAGGAGTAGAAAGCCCTTACCACCAGCCCACGAGGGCTTTCACCAATGAAAAGAAATCTGTTGAATGTGTAAGGTATGTCTGCACTGCAGTCATTGCATCTGTAGACATAGCCAAGCTAGTTTTAAAGTACCCAGCTTGGGTAATGCTAGCACTTAGATGGTCAAATACTCAATACAATGGTTAGGCCACTGTAATGTCACAGTGTAGATATATTCAAAGTCACTATGGCTCAGGAATGGTATACCCAACAAACTGCAGTTTGCTCAAAAGGCTTACAGCTGGTGGAAGACAGAGCACACCTCAGCCTGGTCTGCTATATAATAGGTGCCAACTCTCAGCCCCAGGGATTGGGAGAGTGCAACAGTGACTAATAACAATGTTTGTTCTCCATTTCCCCTGGCTCTTAGAGTCAGTAGACTCCAGGTTGGGGCCACTTAAAACAAGTGATGAAAAGAAATAAATCAGTTAGGAAGGTGTAAAATGGAAAATAGATAAAAAGGCAATATAATGCAGGACAGCAAGGTACATATTTGCACAAATTCATTGCCAGAATATTGTATGTTTCCATAAATTTATTTTTCCACATATATCCCATTAACTGTTTTCCTCCATAGAGAGCTCATTACATGTGCAGTAATGCACCATAGTTACTGCACATTAAGTTTAGTACCTGTAATAACAACTACTAACTAAATGTATAGTAGCTAGCACTACTGCACAGTAGCATACATGAATGCCTTTTAAACTGACAGGGGTTTAGGTTGTAGCCGTGTTGGTCTAAGGACATAGGCAGACGAGGTTCCTTGGGTTAATTTGTTATCTTTTATTAGACCAACCCAAATAGTTGGAGAATAGTTATTAAGCAAGCTTTCGGGTTCAGAAACCCTTCATCAGGCGAAGGAAGCTTCAGCAGTTGGTGTGTGCTCTTCCTGGATGGGATGAAAAGTAAAGAAGCCAGGGGCTGGGCTGGGCTGGGGAGTCAGTTGCCAGGCAGATTGTCATGTATCATAAATCCAATGTCTATGTTTAGTCCCTGATCTCTAGTATCCAGCAGGTTGATGAAATGGAGCTCATAGGCTCGTCTCTGGGAAGTGTTGTGTAAGTTTCCCTTGAGGATCAGGACTGAGAGACTGGAGAGAGAGTGGCCCTCCTGTGAGAAATGTGCCCCCACCGGTAATTGAGTGTTTCTGTCTTTGATGGATTTCCGGTGTGCGTTCATTCTGGTGTGCAGTTGTTGTCTGGTCTCTCCTACATATCTTCCACCAGGGCATTTGGTGCATTGGATGAGATATATCACATTTCTGGAGGTGCAGCTGCAAGGTGCAGGGATGCTGATGGCTCTGTTGTGGGGTGTAGTAATAGTGGGGGTGGTGGAGATGTGTTGGCAGGTTTTGCATTTCTTGTCCTGGCACGGTCTGGATCCTTTTGGTGTGTTTTGGGCTTGAGGAAGTTTGCTTCTGGTGATGAGGTTGGCGAGGTTCGGTGCTTGTCTGAAGGCTAGGATGGGTGGCTCTGGGAAGATCTTTTTTAAGAATAGGGTCTCTTTCTAGTATGGGTTGCAATTTTTTGAGGATTTTCCATACAGTTTCAAGGGATGGGTGATAGGTCATAACCAGCGGTGTGCGATTTGTGGGGGGGTTTTCTTCTGTACTGCAGCAGTTCTTCACGTGGTATCCAGGTGGCTCTTTCAAACGTGCGATCTACCTCTCTGGAGGAGTGTCCTTGCTGGGTGAAAGCCTTTTTAAGATTGGTGAGGTGGCGATCCTGGGTGTTCTCTTCAGTACAAATTCGGTGGTATCTGAGGGCCTGGCTGTATATCACAGCTTTTTTGGTGTGTTTACGGTGATTGCTGGTTCTGTGCAGATATGTATGTTGGTCTGTGGGTTTCTTGTATACTGTGGTCTGTATTTTACCCTTCTGGATACTGATCGTTATGTCTAAAAAGGAGATGTTGGTGCTGGAGTATTCTAAAGAAAGTCGGATGGAGGGATGGTGACTGTTGAATTTCTGATGGAACTCAATCAGAGATTGCAGGTTCTCAGTCCAAATGATGAAGATGTCATCGATGTATCTTAAGTACAGCAAGGGTTTGGTGGTGCAGTTCTTGAGGAAGTCTTCTTCCAGGTGGCTCATAAAAAGGGTGGTATACTGTGAGGCCATTTTAGTGCCCATAGCTGTTCCCATCATCTGGAGGAAGTGTTGGTTATTAAAAGTGAAATTGTTGTGTGTGAGGATGAAGTGTATAAGGTCAGTAATATCTTTGGGTCTGTATTCCGAGTTGTAATCTTGTTCCTGTAGATATGCAAGGCAGGCTTGGATGCTATCCTGGTGTGGGATGTTGGTGTATAGGCTGGTAACATCCATGGTAGCTAGGAGTGTGTTGCTGGGAAGGTAGTCTATGTTTTTAAGTTTCCATAGAAAGTCTGTAGTGTCTTGGACAAAACTTGCTCTGTTGGTGACGAGCAGTTTTAGGATTGATTCAACGAAACACTAATGCACAGTAGACTAGTTCTATTATGCATAATAGCATGGCTTTTGCCATGATGTACTAATGCACAGTATTATTAGTCTACTATGCATTTAACGTCTCATGTAGACACACCCAGAGATTTATAAAAAGTGATTTATATTACTTGAAATCAATACCATATCAGATGTGGTCTTCGTTAGTCAGCTGAACCAAGGGGACCCGAAGGCATAATTTAGACCGACTCCCAATAAGTCT
Source organism: Alligator mississippiensis (assembly GCF_030867095.1). Classification (NCBI taxonomy): domain Eukaryota; kingdom Metazoa; phylum Chordata; order Crocodylia; family Alligatoridae; genus Alligator; species Alligator mississippiensis. The sequence goes on from NC_081824.1 coordinate 453,945,336, forward strand.
CCCATGCTAGGTACAAAGGAGATCTTTATTGGTTAGAAGGAGTAGGGTTGGAATAGGGTACAGAGTTGAGTAGTATCAGAGAAATCCCATAAAGCACACAGGGTGGCTGGAGTAGCCTTTGATCACGCATCCGAGTTACTGCAAGCTGTATATCTAGGTAGATCTCAGGTAGCTTACTCACAAGTATCATCCAGAGGCTGGTGGAGATTCCCTTTGGAGGCAAGCAGTTCCCTGATTAGGAGGAGAGAGACAGAGAGAGAGAGTTTCAGATGGTCCAGCTCCTCTCTGTTTTCCTCATGGCTGCTGCTTCCTTCTGCACAGTCCTTAACTTATCTAGTCCTTATGACCTCATTTACCTGGTCCAATGGAGGCCAGCACCTGTTGGCTGTTAAATAACCAATTTGAAAATGCATCACTAGTTTCTGGGCAGACTGGCAGTCTCTAGCCCACCAGGGTGCCCAACCCCTTCACCCAGGTATGTGATGCCAGTCACGTACACGGAGGGAGCAGGTTCCCCCCCCTGGAATGTATCCAGCTCAGGTTACCTAACGTGATAGGGTAAGATATGTATCCTCTGCAGGGCCCACCCTAATCAAATTGTCACAGAGCAGTTTTGGGGAGGAATAGAGGGAATTTGGGGAGGAAACTGCCACACTTCGCACATGGCATCATAAGTTCTTTACAGCTCTGGCCCCGCACAGGTCCCCACAACATCCCAATCTGGACCCCAACTAGATCCCTCCTTTTCAGGCAATCTACTCTGCCTTCATCAGGCAGCCAGGCTTCTTGAACTCTTCCCTCTTAGGTGTTTCCCACTCCCCAGGACCTTTGGCCACACAGACCCTGGCCTCACCTCCAGGCCAGCCAGAACCCCTGGCTCTGGACATCCCTCATGGTAGACTCCTGGCCCTTTGACTATCCTGGTCCTGGCTCCACCATAGACCAGTCAAAGGTACCTTGGGTCAGGTCAGAGCTGCTTGCCCCCTCCCTCCTGCAGGTCTGTCTTCTTGGGCCTCTCCAACAACACTAGGCCCTACATCACATAGACCTCAGGCCTCTGATAATCATGACTAGACCCCCAAACCTGTCCCTACTATGGGGTTACCTACCAGGTTGTGGGGGCTGGGACTATAAGGCACCCCTTACTTACTTTTCACTGGGAGGTGACTGGCCTAGCATTTCCAGGGACTACCCTGCAATGGACTGTCTCACCAGACCATCCTATTCCAGCAGGGTGTAGTTTTTGGTCATGCCCCAGGACCAGGAGCCTCCTGCCATCCCCATAGCTCCTGCCCTTACCCCCAAGGTGTTGTGAGCAGCAGCCCCAGCCAGGTGATGTTCTTCTGCCCAGAGCCCTGCTTTTATGGAGAACAGCTGGGCCCTGGCCCCAATCAGACAGTTATGCCTAATGGAGATTGTAGCCAGCTGCAGGCTGCCTGGCTGCTTTGATACTGCACACACCCCTGTGAGAGACAGACCCCACCCTGTGCTCTGTTACAGACACAACCTGGAAGTAGTCTTGCTGCAGCAGCATAAGAAGTAAGATATACGAGCCTGTCCCGAGGAGCAGGGTAAATTAGCTGACTTAGAATTGTGCTGTAACAACTAGACTGCTTCTGGTAATTAAGCTCAGTAGCATAACTAAGGTGGGGTGACTGGAGCAGCATCCCTGGGTGCCAACTTGGTGGGGATGGTTGCAACATGGAAGAATAACAGCTGCCACCACAGCTGTGTGGCCACACCAACAACCAAAACTAACCACTGCCCCAGGTTCCAGCTGCCCCTCTACACCTCTGTCTGGGCTAGTTTGTTTAAAGTTAGCTCTAATGCTGCACTACAGTATCAAGTGTGGACATATCCTGAGAGTTCAGAGTAACACAAAGTAATGGCAGATGATGACTATGATTAATGTGACAAGCATAGATCACAGTTTGCTGCTTAAGCATACTCAGCAGGGTTAGCTTTTTCCTCTGGGCCATCTATGGCATGCTGATCTAATAAAACCCAAGTTCTATTGTGCTGCATGCTATATTATAACTGGACAGAGCTGTTTGCAGGTAAGAACTTGGGTACTCCTTTAGGGACTGTGCCTATTTGGATAACCAGTGTTGGATTATTATTATTTCATTAATGTTTTCATGGAGACTAAAATAGCTTTGATGAAGTATCTTGGGCTGAGTCTTCAGAAAGTGTAAGTCAGCATGATTCAGTAAAGCCAGCAAAGCTGTAATGCATGGTATCATACACCCCTTAAGTTTGAGCAGTCATTCGTAAGAACTTTCTCAGCGGTGAAAAAATTCTAAGCATGCTGAAGTAGTATTTCTCAATACACCCACTAATACTGTAAGCTGGATCATATTTCATGTCATTAGCATTTCATACCCACTTCTTTATTATATTTTAGGCAGTATTAACTGGACAGTAATTTAATTTTAATGTTTTAATTACATTAGATATTGTCACCTAGGCAATGCAGAATGTTTCACTAACATTGCCTTTTCCCCTGATTCTGTGAAGTTATCCTAACAATATGATTTTAACTTAAAGTCTTTTAACATAAAAATTATGTTCCTATGCCTCCCTGATATTAGACTCCAGAGAATTTCCTTCTGATAAATAGTTCTCATGACTAACTTAATTTGCAATAAAAAATAATTTGGCTGCAACTAAAATTGAAAATAAACACTGCATTAAAACAGGAAATGAAAATGCAATTATTTTGATTGTGCTGCTGTTATATCTTAGTGTTTGTAATTATGGACTGTGCTCAGCATAATGTTGCCCTGAACTGTTTTCACCCACATTTTCTGTATTATCTCAGATTTTCTGCTTCAGAAAGAATATTTACTGTCAGTAGAAGGCAGAAAGAAGTTTAGTCTCCAAGAGAAGTACTCATATCTACTCTACTGAGATTTATGTAAGTGATGCACATCTGTTTCTCTGGGCAAAAAGGAAGCCACTCTGTAGTATGAAGTAAGAGTGTGGTTTAAGGACACCTGATCAACTTAAATTCCTTCTAAAGTGACAAAGTGATGAACTTGGTAGATGGGAAATGAACAGTGGATGTAATACCCTTGACTTTAGCAAGAGTTTTTACTGTCTCCTGAGAGATTCTCATCAGTAAGTTAAGAAAATATAGTCTAGATGAAGCTACGGTATGATGAATATATAATTCCTTGGGTTATTGTGCTCAAAAAATAGTTAACAATGGCTCAAACTCTAATTGGGAAGAGGTATCAAATGAGGTTCCTCAGTGATCTGTCCTGTCTGGGTCTGGTACTGTTTAATACCTCCAATAATAAATTAAAGGATGGGATTGAGTGCACACAGCAAATTTATAAATTACACCAAGTTGGGTGGAGGTAGAGACCTCTGGTGGGTAGAGTTCAGATTCAGAATGACCTAGGTAAACTGGAGAAAAGGTCAGAAATTAATCACATGAAATGTAATAAGAACAAGTACAAATTCTTGCATTTGGGATGGAGCAATCAGATGTATAAATGCAGAATGGAGAAAAACTGGCTAGGGTGGACTACTGAAGTCTAATTTGGGGGGTGTAGTGAACCATAAACTGCATATGAATCAGCAGTATGGTGTTGTTGCAAAACATGCCAATAACATCCTGGTTTGTATTAACAGAAGTGTTGCTTGCAAGTCAAGTGAAGTTATTCTTTCACTCTATTTGCCACTAATGAGGCTTCATATGGAATAGTGCATCCACTTTTAGCACTGACTTAAAGGAAGACACAAACAAATTAAAAAATGTCTAGCTAAGAGCAATAAACATGATTAGAGGTCTAAAAATGTGATTTATGGGGAAAAGTTGCAACAACGGGGATTATTTATTCTGGAATAGAGGAGACTGAAGGAGGAATTCATAGCAGTCTTTAAATACCTGAGGTGCTTATAAAAAAAGATAGCGGTAGACTCTTGTCTGTGTCTGCAGGGGACAGGACAGGAACATTAGCCTTAAATTGCCACAGGGGAAATTTAGATTGGATATTAGGAAAAACTTTCTCAGTCATCAGTACTATCTTTATTCCAGGATGATCTCTAGTATGGCTCATTGAGGGGTTTTCAGGTGACTTAAGAGTCCAATCCTTGAGCCACAGATCTGTCTGCAGAAATTGCAGGTCTTTCCTCAGTATAGAGTAGGCTGCAGACTGGGATTTCTCACCTTTTCCTTTCTCTGCTCTTTCTTCTCTGCTTCAAGGCCAAGACACTTTGCCTCAAAACAGAATGCTCCTTGATTGAGGTTGTGGCACCATTGAGGTCAGTTGGTAGCTGGCTCCTCACAAGTCTTGATGATGGCATCTGTTTTCTTGAGGTATGCCTTCAATGTGTCCTTGTAGCATTTCCTCTCGCCACTGCGAGATCTCAGGCTGTTACTAAGATGGGAGTGGAGCACTTGTTTTGGGAGATGAGTCAGCATACAATGTCCAGTGCAGCAAAGTTGGTGCTTGAGGATCACTGACTCAATGTTGGAAGCATTGGTTTCAGCAAGGATGCAGGCATTTGTGCAGCAATCTTCCCATTTGATGTGGAAGATTTTCCAGAGGCATCGTGGTTGATACCACTCCCAGCTCTTGAGATGACAATGGTAGGTCACATTTCTTATACATAGAAGAGAGTGGAGATGACGACTGCACTGTAGACCTGGATCTTGGTGTCTTTCTGGAGATCATGATTTATAAAGAGACACCAAAGCAATTTCCCAAAGGAGGTACTTTCACACTAGATGCTGTGCTGGATCTCCTCATCAATGATGACTTTCTGAGACGGGTGGCTACCAAGGTAAGGGAAGTACCTGACTACTTCCAGGGTCTTTCCCTTGATGGTGATTTGGGAAGTGCGGGGTCATATTCATGGCCCAGGGTAGGCTAATAGAGCAGTTTAGTCTTTTTGATTTTGAAAGAGAGGCCCAAGTTTGGTAGGCTTCTTCTAAGCGATCCAGCATGATCTGGAACATTTACTCAGCATGTGGAAGTATGGCACAGTTGTCAGTATATTAAAGGCCAAAGATGGTGGTTTTGGATACTTTGATCTTGGAATGGAAATGCCCCAGATTCAAAAGGCCTCCACTCATTTGGTATTCAATGTCAGTTCCAGAAGGAAGGCAGTCCTTAATGAGAACCAGGATGACTGCTAAAAAAAAATGGAGAACAGAGTTGGGGCAGTGATGCTAGACCCTGGTTCAGATGACAAAATGGACCTGTCTCTGATCTGCTTCTTAGAAAAGTCATGGCCATCGGGTTGTGAAGAAGTCTCAGGACCTTGATGTACCTTTTAGGACATCCAAATCTAGCCACTACTTTTCATAAGGCTTCACAATTGATGGAATCAAAGACCTTAGTAAGGTCAATGAAGGCCACATACAGGTCCCAATGTTGTTCCTAACACTTCTCTTGGATCTGGTGGGCAACAAACATATCAATTGCCCATGGGATGGTCTGAAACTACACTAAGATTCTGGAAGGACTTCCTCAGCAAGAAGTAGAAGACAGTTCAGGAGAATGCAGGAGAGGATTTTCCCTGCTGTAGGAAAGAGGTTGATACCTCAATAGTTCCCACATATATCCTTATCTCCTTTCTTGAAGATAATCATGATTTTGGCACATCTTGGGTCCCCAGGGATCTGTTTGTTGTTCCAAATTTGGAGAATAAATTCATAGTGTCTCAGAACCAGTTCCTGGCCACCCGCCTTGTAGATTTCAGCAGGTATGCCATCTGGTCCATGAGCCTGGTTGTTCTTGGCTTCCTCGATGGCACTAGACTTCTTTTAGAATAGGAGAGTTGGTGAGGAAACCATTTTCAGGGTATTAAGGGATGGACTTGGTGGTGGTATCCATCACTGTTGACTCATGGCTCAGGAGTACCTCAAAGTTTTCTCTCCATCTAGCTTGGATAGATTCATTGTCTTGGAAGAGTGTTAAGCCATCCTGCAATCTAAAAAAAAGCAGGATTGTGGGAGATTGGGCCACAGATGACTTTTGTTGCCTGGAAAAAGCTACGTATATCATGTTTGTCATCGTAGAGCTGGATCTCCTTGGCTTTATCTTGCCACCACTGATTTTTGATTTCTCACATCCCCCTTTGAGCTTTGGCTTTGAGAAGCTGATATGTCTCCTCCTTCTACTGAGATGAGGTGTTGTTTTGCCAAGAAGAATGAGCCCTTCTCTTCCAGCTGAGGAGAGCTTGGATCTTGATGTCACTCTCATCAAATCAATCTTGGTGTCAATAAGTGGTCTAGTAGATGGATTCAGCACAAGTCATATGGATGGTGGGTTTTAAACCCTTTCCAGAGTTCCTTGATGTTGCCTTCATCTGTGACCAAGGCAGAGTGCTTTTCATGGAGACACTGTTAGAGATCCTTACAGACCTATGGATCTCAATGAGATTTCGTATTGAGAGTCCTTCACACTGCTTTTGTCTGTTTTTGGTGTTTCAGAGCAAGCTGTATATTCATAATGGATCTGACAAGACAGCAATCTGTCCAGCAGTCATCAGTTCCTTGCATGGCTCATGTGATATGGACATGCATTCAATTATGGAATCTAAAATAACATAGTTGAGGAGGTGCCAGTGCTTAGAGCAGGGTCTCTCTAGGTAGTCTTGTATTTGTCACTCTGTCTGAATATGAAGTTTATGATGGCAAGACTGTGCTCCCTGCATTTGCTCAGTAGAAATATGCTGTTGGAGTTGGCCTTCCCTATCCCTTTCTTCCCAATGGTGCCACAACAGAGCTTCAGGTCATATCTGACTCTGGCACTGAAGTCACCAAGAATGATCTTTTTTTTCTTGCAAGTATTAGTCAGAATGTGGTCAATGTTGGAATAGAACTGTTCCTTGACATTATCATCAGGAGCTAGTTTTGGGCCAGATGTAATTATGATGGTAGCATACTTATTGTTGCTGAGCTTAAGATGGAGGGTCATAAGACATCTGTTAATGCCTACAGGGAGCTCCATAAGTTGACTGATGATCTGCAATGTTGATGTTTTATCTAACTAGTTCCCTGAAGGTGATGGCAGTTCTTCTTTTTGGTTGTTCATTGTATTCTATAAAGGTGCTAATGTTGTAAAAATCATTTTCTTCTTATGATGTTTTTGATTGCAGAGAAAGTGATCCTGCTGTTATCCAGTTAGGAGCAGATAAGGCAGCCCAGGTACAGGGCACCTTTTCTAGCCCCTTCTCCATGTGGGGTGGGCACAGGGGATCCTGAATAGAACTGCTCAGTCACAGTAGCAGCTGCTGAACTGCACTCTAGTCTCAACCCAGGTACAAGATGACTATCAGGCTACCTCTGCCTGTGTGCAGATTCATGGCTGGAGACTGCCAGATTCACTAATCATCTTGGTCACCACTGGTCCATTGCTGCAGGGCTTTTGGAGTTTGGTACAGGACAGTGTGTTGTTCCCTGTGGTAAAAAGCCTGCATGTGACTTTGTTTAAGTGAGGAAGCTGGTGTGTGAAAACAGCAACCACACAATCTGGGCAAGATGGAGATTTGTGCCCAGTGGCAAAGAAAAACCCTAGATGACAGGAGACCTCCACCTTGCTGCAGCCTTCTTTTGTCTTTACAGTTGCTGAGGTCCTGATATCTTCTTCCACCTGATCTTTCATTGAGGACTTGGGGTTGGAAGGTGTTTTTTCTGGAACCTCCCCTCAGGCCTGCTCTCATGGGTGACCCGGCCAGGAGTGTGAGAGATTCTGGGTGACATAGCTCTGAGAATCAATGGGACACACCTCTACAAAGTTTCAGTCCATGGAGAGGCACTTTCTCAGTATAAAGGCAGTTAAGGATTGGAACAGGTTACTTAGAAAGGCTATGGAATCTCTATCCTTGGAAGCTGTCAGGAACTCATTAGAAAAAACACTTGTCAGAAGTGGTTTAGACAGGATGTTCCTGCCTTGAAGAGGAGTTCAGACTAGATGAACTCTTTAGGTTCCTTCCATTCCTACTTTTCTACATTTCTATTAGGTTTCTGCGAGGCTTTGGACCTGGCTTTGGATCCTGAGAGCTTCAATAGCTTTGGCATCTGGATCAAAGCACTGACTTCATTAGGCTTTCCAAAGTGGTTCGGAGCTTCTGAAGCACTTTGGAAAAGCTTTGGAGCCGCTTCGGAGATCCGGCCATAGGGTATAACGGGGAATCAATGAAATATCTATACCTTTCTTGGTTTTCGTCTGATTTGAATTAAATGGGCAGGGATGATAGCCTCTACTGAGGGCATGAAGCCTGCCAAGTTTCAATAAGATTGGTGTAGGGGTTCAGGGGGAACTGCACCCCAAATTCTTGAAAGCAAAACTCATGCCATGTCTAGGTGTTACAACACAGTGGGGTGAAAACTGCAGGGGTAGTAGCCCCTTCTACGGCTACAAAGCCTGACAAGTTTCAAGAAGATCAGTGCAGGGGTTTGGGGAAAACTGCACCTCAAACTACGGACACGCAAAACTTGTGAAATGGGTGACGCTGTGTGTGTTAAGGCGCAGCAGGGATGGTAGCCCCTGCTGCAGCCATGAAAACTGTCAGCTGTCAAGGAGATCGGTGCAGGGGGGTTCTGGGGCCCTGCACCTCTGGCTGCTGACAGACAAAACTCGTGACATGGGTGCTTGTGCATCTGTGTCTGTCTTGGGGGGGGGGGGGTTGGGAACTACTGCAAGACTGGCTACTAAGCTACTATGTTGCCAGTTACCAATCAGTCATGATTCACTCAGGGACCAGCTCAATACATAGTTGCTAGCTAATGTAACCAGTTAATTAGCAACAGTTAACACCTACAAAACCAGGCTAAGGAGAGGAAAGAATCAATACAGACAATCAACTGCCCCAAGACAGAGACAGTCAGTTGCACAAGCACTCATGTCACGAGTTTTGTCTGTCAGCACCCAGAGGTGCAGGGCCCCAGAACCCAGAAGCCCTGTAGTTATCTCCTTGAAACTTGGCATGCTTTGTGGCCTGAGCAGGGGCCACCACCCCTGCAGTTTTCAGCCTGCTGTGCCTTAACACACACAGGGTCATCTATGTCATGAGTTTTGCCTGTCAGCAGCTTGAGGTGCAGTTCCCCCCCAAACCCCTACACCTATCTTCTTGAAGCTTGGCAGGCTTTGTGGCCTCAGAAGGGGCTACCATCCCTTCAGTTTTCACCCCCCTACGGTGTAACACATACAAGTGACATGGGTTTTGCTTTCAAGAATTTGGAGTACAGTTCCCCCAGAACCCCTGCACCGATCTTCTTGAAACTTTGGAAGGCTTCATGCTCAGCAGATGCTACCAACCCTACACATTTAGTTTAAATCAGACAAAAACCTCAAAGTTATAGATATTTCATTGATTCCCCATTATACCCTATGGCCAGATCTCCGAGGCGGCTCTGAAGCTTCTGAGCCGCTTCAGCTGGATCAAAGCAGGAACCCAGTCCAGAGCTCCAGATCAGATCCCTGGCATCTGCAGCGGCCAGATCAAATAGCTGCCTTCTCACACAGGCCTAGTTTCTATGATTACTAAGCTCATTTTCCAGTATGTTATTCCTTGTACTCAGCCTGCATCTGGTTGTACAGTGGAACATTGATTATCTGGAAGTTGATTATCCAGAACGTCAATTAACTAGACATTTTTGTGTTAACAAATAACAACAACACATTGTGTCACCAGTGTACTAAAAGTTCTGTTTCTGGTAATGTACCTGCACAGTGATTTCCCCCTGTACTCCATGACTTGAACAGTCACTAATCTTGATTTCATGCTTCTTGGCATATGTTTGCTGTACAGTACAGTAATTAAAGTATAGTTTTCAGCACTTCATATAATGATGTTTGATTTTTCTGGAGAGAAATACCTAGATTGATGGTGACACTAATTTTTCTAGAAAATTGACATTTTATTCAATTTATTTTGACTGCAAGCCTTCACAGCAGGGACTGCCTCCTATTGGAGCTTTTTTTTTTTTTTGCAATGAAGTTAACTTTAATTGACATCATAATTTTATAATATTATATGCGATAAAATATTTACCACAAACTGTTAAATTATTTTACAGTATGATTTAATAGAAAAAGATATGCCTTTTGCAACACGTGGAGGGGAATTTTAAATTTACCAAAAGGAAATGCAAACACAACAAACCTCTTATTCTATACATCTTATCTCAATAGTAATAGTTTACAAGAGCACTTAAGAATATGCCCTCCTGATTCAGAAGAACACTTAGGTGCATGCTGAAATACTTTTCTGTATAAAGGTGAGCTCCTGAACAGAAGTTCAGGACCTTAGGCAGTGATTGTTTGTATTCTCTGCGCAGTTAACATTTTTCAGAGAAATAAATTCTCATTCTCACTGTCTAACATGCAACAAACAAACAAAAAATTAAAATCATGAGACCTTTCTGCATATAAATAACAAGAGTTGGAAGGTAGTTTACACCAGAATTGATTTTTTTTTGCATATGAACATTATAGCCACTTTCAGAACATTCTTTTTTGTAAAGTGTATTAATAATACATCTTAAAAAAAGAGATCATACTTATTTCTCCTACAGTTAACACTTTAATTTTTATTCTTTGAAGAGCAGTGAACGATCCTCATCCCTTAGGTTGTATGTCTATATTATTGAACTTTTCATAATTTCTGTGTGTAATGAAATGCCTTCCATCAAGGTAAAGAAAGCTGAGTTTTAATTAGTTCTCTCAGCAGGGATGTCACATCCCTTCACATATTCATGTCCTTCACAGAAACCAATAGCTATAGAAAATATGTATCAAAACTAATAATACCAGGCAAAAATGTATACTTTAAATACACTGTTAACCGTCAGCACCATGCTTCAGAATTTGACTGTTACATAATATAACATCCCAGAAGCAACAGGGTACTGAATTATTAATCAAAAAGTTCTTGTATGAAGTAAGATTGAAAAGACTTACCTTATTTACTTTCAAAAGTGTGTGAATAAGTAGAACATGATGAATGTATGTTTTATATTATTCTATAATATAATAAAGAGATTTAGTGATTTAAGGAAGTCAGATCAGAGATTTTATTTTCTTTGGGTATGTTGAATGGCAGGTTTTCACCCCCAAACCCAACCCCTATCTAGGGTAGAGTTTTGTCTCTATCTTTCTATGTTTTCGTCCATCTCTGGTGCTCATCGCCTTGTCTGAGCTGTTTTTCTCTTTTTGTTTTTTTTTGTTTCTTACTCTGTCTTCTGCACCAAGACAGTTTTAGCACCTGAGCTCCTGGACCGAAGTCCACTTTAATATCTTCCTGGACTCTCTCACACATCCACGATCTCGCCTGCCATGACTTGTTACTGGAGAAAATAGAATGCCGGGGCGTGTGGGTTTTGATGCTTTTGCTCTTGAAATCTGTCTTAGTGTGGTGAGGGCTCCACCAACCCCTATGCCCTTGCCTGTTCTACTGGGTGTTAATTCAGTTGTCTCGGCAATCTGCCTCTGAGCAGCACAAATGCTCTGTGGGTCTCTAGGTCTGGCCAGTCAATAGCCCTGATGGGCCTGGTTATACTTCACCCAGCTTGGAGCCTGGCACAGACTTGCCGTTAATCCCAGCCAGTTCTTTTACTAGCCTATTGTCCCGATAGTTACAAACGCACTATCTGGGATGATTTCCCTCACCTGAACGAAAACAAACTGGCACTTCTCCTGCCCTTATATTTCCAACTTTATGGTATCTTTTTTCTTCAGCCCTGCTAACTGCCTTGTGGCAGTTTCAGTTTCTCTCCGGGCATTTCCTTCAGGATTCTCTCCCCTGGCAGCTTCCCCCACACAGTTGCTTCTTTTAGACCTGGTCTCCATTACTTTCTCAGTGCCTTCAGCTATCTCTGGTATCTCTGGTAACTTCCAGTTTCTGGTGTCCTCCTTTTGCCTGCCCTGGGTCTCCTTTTATCCTGGCATTCCGGCTGACTCCCCCTCCCCTCCTGAAACACCGGGTGAAGGAGGAGCCCTGCAGTGTTCTTTGCAATTCAGGTGGGGCCACTTACCTTCTCTGGGGCTCTTCTCTTTCCACACAGGGTGCATCTACATGTGACGCTACATCGCTGTAGCAGCATGCTATGGTGATATAGTATCTGTGGGCAAAAACTATGATGCTGCTACTACATCACAGTAGCAACATGCTCCCTTGGTATACTGTATTGCTATGGTGATGTAGCGGCTAAAAATAACTGTGAGCTGCTGGCACAGCAGGGTGCAGGTTGTTACTGTGCCGTCATTTAGTACTTCCAAAAGGAAGTACTAAATGACGGTGCAATAACAACAGCATTGTAAGGTCACAAGTAGATTTGCCCTTTGTGCCATAACACAAGAGCAAAGGAGCATTCAATAAAAAAGGATAGTAAATTACGAAAAAAGCTATTAATCTTAAGAATATATTGGGAATAGGGTGATGAGACCCTCTTTTACTTTCTGTGAAGTTTTGTGCAACTTCCATTGAGGTGTGTGTCTGACAAAGCAGGGCTCTGAACCAGACAGGTGATGGGCTGGATGTAGTTTGACCATTCTTATGTTCCCATGATAACCATCATTATGGTGTCTACCTGCAATTAGTAAAAGCAAGAGCAATCTTATTTCTGTCTACAAAGCACTGAAGTTCCTGCATCCCATCCTGTTTTATAGTGCCTTCCAAATAGGATAATTGTTAGTAGCGTATTTTTCTGAAACAGAACTGTCCAACTAGCAGCCTGTGAAGGATAAATCTGCATCTCCTGGGTTTCCACCAGGCTGCTACTCACCCTGTTGTCCAGGATATTGCTGCAGCCAAGGTCTCTGGGCTTCTCCTTCCTCTCCCAGCTTCTATTTTTTGATCATGCCCCAGGGGTGGTACAGTGTGGTACAGCATGTGGTACTGGGGAAACCCATTTTACAGAAAAGTGGAGGAGCCCATAGCTGATGAACTGAGGAGGATGTCACCTGTGCTGCCTGGTGTAGTGGTGGGGAGCCCATTCAGTGGCAGCCCCAGTGGGCCTGTGGTTCACACTATTGAGGCCCCAGCTAGTGTGGCCTGTGTGGGTGCGTCCACACATGCAAGCACATGCTCTTGCAGCAGCTCAAATAGAAGCAGTGCAAATTTGAGCCAGGGCTTTTTGCTTCAGTGCATGTGCTCGGACATGCACTTTGTTGTGGAGCAAATCATGCCACTTGGGGCACAATCACCCTGCCTGCCTCCTCACAGATCTTCTGCCAGGGGGAGCTAGAGCCCAGGGCCAGCACCTGTGCTGTCCCCAGCAGTATAAAAAGCTGCCCTGTCCTGTCCCCAGTAGTATAAAAAGCTGCCCTGGCAAGTAGATCAGGGCTACTAGGTCTCAGGAGCTTCTGGGGCCCAGCCAACTGGTACCTGGGGACATTACCCCTTGTGCCACCTGGACTGCTGAAGCAGCCCTGAGAGTTCCCTGAAGCCTTTACCCACCGCAGCAGTCTGGCAGTGGGGGCTGCTGCCCAGCTGTGACCTGCTGTGCACCTGGCAGACTTGGATGGGGACTGCAGAGCCAGTAGACGCATCTGCCCCTCTGGGCCAGCTGCTAGTGGACTGCGGTTGCAGGGTTGGCCTTTGTGCAGCACTACTGCCATGTGTGCCCCTGCCCGGCCATCTGGGCAGCTATCACCCGGAAGATGTTCTGGGTGTGGTGGCCTGCTTTGAACTGTCAAAGCATGTCTTCCTGGCCCCATTTGTCCAGGAGGTCAGCCACAGCCAGCTGGGTCCAAGGTGACAGCTCTGAGCAAGCAGGGCCCTGCCACTGGCCTCCCTAGCAGGAATTCTGGTGGTCCCTATTGGAAAACTGAAAAATCCCTGATAAAAAAAATCCCAAAGTCACTCTGTAAAATACCCCGAAATCCATGTTTCTCCACAAGTAAAACTAAAGACCACTATAAAGACAGAGAGCAAGAAAGAGACAGTGATCACTTGGACAATGTTTTATTGATATATCTTACAGTGTTAAAGCAAGTCTCTTATCACAATAATAAAGTGAACTCTAAATACATGTTTCATGAATACATGTTTTGCTGCCCTCCCACAGGGCGATGGTCCCCACACAAGGGGTTTGGCCCCCCCTATCAGGGGCTTTGGCCATCTCACAAGGGGTATGGCCCCCCAACAGGGAGTTCAGCCCCCACACAAGGGATATGCCCCCCAACAGGGGGTTTGGCCCCCCAACAGAGGGTTCAACCCCCAAACAAGGGGTTCATCCCCAACAGGGGTTCAGCACTCTCACAAGGGGTACATCCTCCCAACAGGTTGTTCAACACCCACACAAGGGATACGGGCCCCCAACAGGGGCCAAATGGGCTACCACCCCCCTTAAAAGTCCCACATGTCCCACCCCAGCCCCCCAATTGATGCCCCACCTGGCCCCATCCCCCATCAGTTGCTGCAGCCCCCCCAATGGCTGCCCCACCCATCCTCACCCCCCCAACTTGCACCCCCAGGCCCCCAAAGTGACCCAGGCACCATCACTTAAAAGAAAACCAGCTCAAATTTGCCCCACTCAAAAACCAGAAAAAAAAGACCAGAAAAAAAAAGGGAAAAAAAAAACCTTTGCTTACCTTAGTAGCAGGAGTGGGGGGGGGGGCTCCAGGCACTCCTGACAGAGCACCCTGGGCAGCACAGGACAGTGGAAGGGCAGGAGGGCTCAGGCTGGGGCTGCTGGGGCTGTCACTCTGCCCAGCACTGTGTCAGCAGGTCCCCAGTCAGACACATGGCAGCTCCAACTGCCATTAAGTGCTGGGGTTTATTTATTTATTTTTTTAAAGTATGGAGTGTGGGGGCAGGGATGGGGGGGCTTGGGGGGATGGGGACAGCCAGGCCAGGGGGAGGGGGCCTCAGGGCGCTGGCAGGGGGAGGGGCCAGCCCCAGCAGGGGTCAGGGGCCTCAGGGGGCTGGCGGGGGGACAGGCCAGCTATGGCCAGGGTCGGGGGCCTCTTGGGGGGGTTGGGAGGGGGAGGGGCCAGATCTGGCTGTGGTTGGGGGCCTTGGGGGGGCTGGTAGGGGGAGGGGCCAGCCCCAGCAGGGGTCGGGGGTCTCATGGGGGCTGGCAGGGGGAGGGGCCGGCCCCAGAAGGCATCAGGGGCCTGGTGGGGGTTGGGGGGATTGGGAAGTCCCCCCCATGGTCTCCTCCCATCTCCTCCATCCCTCTGACCCCTTACTCACCGGCACCAGAGCCCTGGTGCTGAAAGACACAGCCTTGCTGGCCACGTATTTCAGCACCAGGGCAAGGGCCAACCATAGAGATGCTCTGGCAGCCAGAGTGTTTCCATGGAGGACCAAGCCTCTGGTTGCCTCAGGGCATGGTCCCTGCCCCGCTTTTTTAAATGCCAATTTTTTTAGACCCCTGGATATCTAGGGGTCTCATTTTCTCCCTGTGCTGCAAGTTTTTTTGTTCTTGCACGTGCCTGTTCCCCACCTCAAAGGGGTTGAGGCAGGGCAAGAGGCACGTGCATGCTCATGTGGATGCGCCCTGTGCTCTGTGGCCCCCAGCTACTTAGAAGTTGAACAGCCCTGTTCTAGAAGATTGTCAAACCATTCTGCAGTTAACACTATGGGGTATGCCCACACATGCAGGCACGTGTGCTTGCAGCAGCTCAAATAGAAGTGGTGCAAATTTGAGCTGGGGCTTTTTGCCTCAGTGCACATGCCTGGACATGCACTTTGGTGCGCTGCAAATTGTGCCACTTGGGGCAAAATAACCCTGCCTCGCTCCTCCTGGATCTGTAGCCAGAGGGAGCTAGAGCCCGGGGCCAGCACTTGTGCTGTCCCCAGCAGTACAAAAAGCTGCCCTGGCAAGTAGCTCAGGGCTACTTTCTCTCAGGGACTTCTGGGGCCCAGCCAACTGGTATGTGGGGAAACTACCCCTTGTGCCTGATGGACTTCTGAAACATCCCTGAGACCACCCTGCACCCTTTACCCACTGCATCAGCCTGGCAGTGGGGGCTGCTGCCTGTCTGTGACCTGCTGCACACCTGCCAGACACGTATGGGGACTGCACAGCCAGTAGAGGTATCTGCCCCTCTGGGCCAGCTGCCAGTGGGCTGTGGCTGAAAAGTTGGCCTTTGTGTGGCACTACTGCCATGTGTACCCCCTGCCTGGCCATCTGGGCAGCTATTGCCCAGAAGATGTTCTGGGTATAGTGGCCTGCTTTGAACTATCAAAGCACATCCTCCTGGCCCCATTTGTTCAGGAGGTCAGCCACAGCCAGATGGATCCAAGGTGCCAGCTCTGAGCAGGCAGGGTCCTGCCACTGGCCTCCCTAGCAGAAATTCTTGTGTTCCCTATTTGAAAACTGAAATATCTCCAATTTAAAAAAAACAAACAAACCCCAAAGTCACTCTGTAAAATACTCCAAAATCCATGTTCCTCCACAATTAAGACAAAAGACTACTATCTATATATCTATATATCTATCTCTACAGTGGTAAGGCAATTTGGAAGCCTACCAGTTTCTCTATCATCATAATAAAGGGAATTCTAAATACCTCTATGTTTTGCTGCCCCCTCCCCCCAACAGGGACCACAGCCCCCGCAACAGGGGCCAAATAGCTCCTGCAGGGGCCATTAACACCTCTCCTGCAGGGCCCACATACCCCATCCCCACTTGCTCCCCCCCGCCCACTCCCTCAGACTGCCAGTGGCTGCCCTGCTCACCCCAGCCTCTGGCACTTAAAAAAAAAAAAAAAAAAAAAAAAAAAAGCCTTTACTCAGTGGCAGTTACAGAGGCTGTGGGGGCTCTGGGGTTTCCTGGAAGAACCCACCCCCCACACACAGCACAGGGTAGCATGGGGCAGTGGGGAGCAGCAGGGGCCGGGCTGGGGCCGCTGCAGCTGTCACCCAGCTCCGTGCTGTGCGGGGGGGGGAGGCAGTGACCCCAACGGCAGCTGCTACTGCTGGTGAGTGTAGGGATGGGGCTTGTTTTGTTTTTTTTTAATTGCGGGAATGCTGGGGCCTGGAGTGGCAGCAATCAGAAGGCTTGAGGGGTTGGGGGGGATGGGGCCTGGCGGGGGGCCCTATTGAACAGTTGTTCACCGAGCTCCTAATGCACTCCTCTGATATAGTGGTAAGCCGCCATCAAGGCCCCTCTAAGCCTTCTCTTCTTTAGGCTAAAGAGACCCAGGTCCTTCAGCCTTTCTTCTTATGACTTACCTTGCAAGTCCCTGATCACATGGGTGGCTCTTTTCTGGACCCTCTCAAGTTTTTCCACATCCTTATTGAAGTGCGGCATCCAGAATTAGACACAGTGCTCCAACTGCGGTCTCACCAATGCTGACTACAGCGGGAGTATCACTTCCTTAGTTTTACACGAGATGCATCGGTTGATGCATGCCAGTGTGTTTGTTTGCCCTGCTGGCCATCACATCACACTGATGGCTCAAGTTCATGTAGTAGTCAGTCATTACCCCTAGGTCCCTTTCAGGCATGGTGCAGGTCAGGCTGTCACCTCCAAGCCTGTATGTGTGTTGAGGGTTATTGCCCCCAGGTGGAGCACCTTACACTTGGAAGTGTTAAACTTCATCTGGATCCAGTCTGCCCAACTCTCTAGCCTGTCCAGGTCTGCTTGTATTAGCAACTGATCTTCTGGTGTGGTCACACTGCCCATAACTTGGTGTCATCTGTGAACTTGGCCAGTGAGCTTTTACTCCCCCATCCAAATCATTGATAAAGATGGTGAAAAGCACCGGTCCAAGCACAGACCCCTGAAGGACACCACTGGCCACTTCATGCCAAGGCGACACGGATCCATTCATGAGAGCTCTCTGGATCCTATCTTGTAGCCAGTTTCCCACCCACTGAACCATCGAGCAGCTGAGCCCACAATCTTCCAGTTTTCCCACAAGGATATTGTGGGATACTAGATCAAAAGCCTTTTGGAAGTCTAGGTATATAACATCTACCTTGTCTCCCATGTCCAAGTGCGCTCTCATCTGGATGGGCCCATGGACACAAAACTGACCAAGGATTTGGGATTAACTTTATGTCCTGAACCAATACTTTGTTTTACTCTGATCTCCACTAGCAGGCAACTCCCCAACTGGGAGTCTTCCAGCAAGAGCAATAAAGCCCATTAAAACCTGGGTGAGACTTCCTTGGGTTCTGGATCAGGCCCATCATCCTGATGAGTAATGGAGACCAAAGATTTGTTTTTACAAACATTGTCACCAAACTGTGGATTGAAATCTCACTAGACTCCAGATTTGGGATGTGAGGTACATTCTGATGTATGGGAGCAAATTCCATATTTTTACAGAGATTATAGCTTGTTAAGTAAAGAGGATAATCTAGTGATCAGAGAAGACTCAGGAGATCTATTTTCATCTGTCTGTTGCTTACTTGCTATCTGTGTGACTCTAAACTGTTCCCTTAAAATTTCTCTCTCTCAATTTCCCTGTCTGTAAATAGGGATTATACTTTTTACCTGGGGTTTTGTGAGGCTTAATGGGAGTGAGTACTGAAGGATTCTAAAAGTCTCATTTGTATGAAATCTTAATCAGAAATGTTAATTAGATTAACACCCAAAATGCCATTACTTACCCTCAGGATCCAAAGTTGTATGTTATGGGTAATGTTGTTATAAAAATAAAACGTGTTAGTGGAGGGAGGCAGGGAGGAGATTCTGTGCCTCTAGCAGATTTGTACTGTATTGAAAATTCGAAGAAAGTAGGTGGGGTCAGAAGGTATTTCCTTGGCTGCCTTATGGCAACAACAGGAGCAAAGAGGAGTTTGAGTCCTGATCCTGGGGGTAACCTGAGATGAGACATTTCCAAGTCAGTTCTCTCTTATAAATCCAGCATGAATGTAAAAAGGAGACAGGACTAATACAAAGAATCATCCTCTCATCTGAGGTCCTTGTATAAAAAAAGAGATGAGAAAGAAAAGAAGAATCCAGGAGTCCTGAACTATGCCTGAACAGACAGGAAGGAAAATAATGTATGAGACAAATGGAGGAACAAAGAATGAACAAAGAACAGAAAGTAAATGGTTTTGTGTGCATCTCATCTTCCCCTTTACTTAATGGACAGTCAAGAGGAGAAATCAATGAGCAATTCTGAGACCTTCTATTTTTGAAAAAGTAAGATTAATAAAATACAAATTTATTATGCTTGTTAAAGTGAAACTTTCAGACACCATGTTTCAATGAGTAGATAAAACTTGGCTGAGCCCAAATTATTAGCTAGTTATTTTGTTTTAATTTTACTCATTGTAATACATGAGTTCCTTCCGTCGCACTGCTTTTTTATTTAGAAACATGTAATGGCATCAATCATGTGGTTATTTTGGATAACAATTGCCATTAAACTAAATAATTACCATATAATTATACATTAAATCCATTCAGTTGAGAGCTCAATACAATCTACCTTGATTTATAACAAATAAACCATGGCTAATTACTAAACTAAGATACCAATAAAATGGTTGGCTGAACAAACATGCTTTTCGCTATGCCCCGATGCTCAGTTCTTAAGCTCAAGGGGAGCAGTTCCCCAAGGCTTGGGTCCTCTAACATCAGTATTCTGGCTCCATAGCTATGACAAGTTGCATTAAAGGAACAGCACCAGACAACAAGAGCAGTCCACCAAATTGTAACACATATACTGGGTCACAGATGAGCAGATAGACCAGGAGTGAGCAATTATTTTGGCTAGAGGGCCACATACCAAGTTTTGGTGAGCTGTCAAGGGCCACAAGGGTAGCCCTGCCCCTTGACAAGTGCTCTGCCCCCTGATCGCCACCTTGGGACTGGAATTCCTGCCCCCCTAGCCTCTGACCTTTGCCACCGGAAGTCCCTCCCCTTGCCTCTGCAAGTACTCCTTTTGGGAAGAGGGTTTGCCACCTTAGAACTGGAAAAAAACCAAATTATATACTAAGAATCAAAATCCATAATAATATATTTTAATTGAATTAAAAAATATTTTTGTCCTGATTTGTGTGCTTGTGCTGTATATATGGAAGTGATTGCATAATAGCTCAAAATGAAGCCTTACTCTTCTATATTATGTGAGGTGTGGAGGAGGGGGGTATGGGTGGGTAGGTACGGGGTTTGTGGGGAGCTGTGGGTCTGTGTGTGGATGTGGGTGGGTGGGCATGGGGGGTTGTTGGGTATTTGGAGGGGGAGGGTGGCCGGTGGTGTGTGTGCATGTAGCAGTGAGCAAGGCTCCCCTCAGAGGCACATGGGTGTGTGATTGTGTGGGGATGGTGTGGTTGTGCGTTTTGTGGGGGAGGGCTCAAGTAGATGTGGGGTGTGTAGGTGTATATGGGAACCTCCCTGTATGCCCTCTGAGCCGGTCAGCACCTGCCTCCACCCCACAGCAGCCCAGAGCCCAAGCACCTTACTATACCTCCCCACTACTGCCAACAACGCACAACCCCAGCACACCCCACACCTGCTCCTTACTGCCTGGTTGTGGCAGGTCCTGCCACCCCTGGACATGCAGCAGGGGTGGGGTGGTTCCTTTTGGCTGCCGCCACTGCTGGCAGCCCCAACCCCATGCACCCCATGCCAGCTCTGGGCTTGCCCTTCCAGGCTGAGCAGCAGCGGCAGTGACAGCACGAGGCAGAAACTATTGCTTGGCATGTAGGAGGAGAAGTGACCACTCCCCCTCACTGCCGCCAGTCAGTTTTTGTGCTGCTGCTGCTGCTGCCTGGAGCCTGTGCTGCATGGGGCTGTGGTGCAGCTCCATCACCACCACCTGTGGACTACCCAGCACAGCAGCAGTGACAGTATGGAGTAGTCTCAGGACAGGGCAGTTCAGAGGTGGTGGTCATGGAGCTGTACCGCAGCCTGGTGTGGCACGGGCTCTGGGTGCCTGCACCAAAAATTGCCCAGAGGCCATGAGGGAGGGAGGCCACCTTCCCCCCTGCACCATGCAACAGTTTCTGTCTGGCACTGCTGCTGCAACTGCTGCTCAGCCCAGAGGGGCTAGCCCAGAGCCAGTGCTGGGGCCCAGGCTCAGCAGTGGAAGCACAGGAGAGAAACTGCTGTTCAGCACAAGGCAAAAGCAGCCCTTTCCTCTCCCCCTCACCAGCACTTTCAGGTGCAGCCCCCTGAGCCTGTGCAGAGCTGCACTGTGTCTGCTCTGCACTGTCACTGGTGGCAGTGATGCAGCAGAGACACACGGCAGCCCTGCATGGGCTCTGGGCAGCTGCACCTGGAAGCACCAGGGAGGGGGAGGGGCCACTTTTACCCTGCACTGAGCAGCAATGTCTCTTCTGCGCCTCTGCTACTTAGCCCGAATGGGTGAGCCCGGAGCCAGCGTGGGGCACATGGGGTTGGGGCTGCACATGCTGGTCTCTGCCTGTACTGCAGGGCTGGGGCCAGTGGCAGCAGCAAAAGCGCTGCAGCAGCTGGGCTGCCTAGAAAGGCAATCCTGCCATGGAGCAGCCCCAGCCCAGCTGCGTGCCCAGGGGGTGGCACCTAGGCCAGGCAGGATGAAGGCACTTGCCATGGGCCAGACAAAGGCTGTCCATGAGCTGGATTTGGCCCATGGGCCATATTTTGCCCACCCCTGAGATAGGCTCTCAAAAGATGGGTTCCTTATACTATATAGGAATTGGGAGAATTTGGGGAAATTGAGAAAAAAATTGTGTAGTATTAATTCAAATATTTTGAGAGACTAGTGTTCCTCACTGTCTTCTATGTTTTAACAGCTACATAAATGCAACCAGAACAGCAGTGAGCATATATGCAGCTAGGGCTTTCATAGTTAGTGTACATATTTATTGACCTCCCACGTTGTTGTTGTATGACTAACAGTACAAGACTATGAAGGCCATGTAAATTATGGACAGAATGCTGAACTGCAACATGCAGTGAATGAAAGCGCATGGCACTGGAAGTATGAGTTCATGATTAGTTACTCAGCTCAATCTGTGAGTCATCTCATCTTCATTGGATGAAGTTTGCAGGGTGTTTCATCTGTAGTCCCTACCAAAGTCATTTCAGTAGCTTAAATTGAAGTTAAAATGACACAAATTATTTTTCAAAGTCCACTCCTTAGGTGAACTGCCACTGCCTCAACTGCAGATAGAAAAAGGGAGCACAGTGCCACAGCTGTTTGGTGAGAATCCAGAAGCAACCCTGGATGCTCAATAAGCCTAGAAGCACAGAGATTGGGCATGTGCTTTCAGTTGAATGTTCACTAACAGCTCTCAGAAGTTTTAACACTTTCTGATTTGGACTGTGTTTTAAAATTTGCAGTGGGAAAATATTGGGCTAGTTTTAGAATGACATATTGCCCAAACCTATGTTGCTCTTGGTTGTTTTTATCTTTAGTTTACATATCCATTCAAATGTAATTAATGTCTCTACCTTTCTCTCTGACTAGAAGGACAGAACCTTTCATCCTTATCAGGTGATTATAAGATCCTGGAAATTTGCTTCTGCAGGTTGCTTGAAGTCCTTTAATTTTCAGAAACAGTTGGCTTCCCAATAACTCCTAACTGTGGAGGTCATGGATGACTGGAAAAGGGCAAATACAGTGCCTGTCTTTAAGGGTATAAAGAGGATTCCAAAAATTATAGACCAGTCAATATGACCTGATTACTTGGAAAGATCATGGAGGAGGTTCTCAAGGAATCTCTTTTGAGGTATCTATAGGAGAACAGGGTGATGAGGAACATCCAGCGTGGATTCACCAAGAGCAAAACATGCCTTGTTTTCTTCTGTGATAAAATTACAGGTTGTATGGATGCAGGGAGAATGTGATATACCTGGACTTCAGTGAGACTCTTGCCACTGTCTCTCATGACATTCTCATTAACAAGCTAAGGAAATACAGTCTACCTGAAAGTACTGCAAGGTGGATAAATAGCTGGATGGATCATAATGCTTATTGAATAATCCTCAGTGGGTCAGTGCCCAGTTGAGAGGATGGATCAAGTGGGGTTCCCCAGGAATCTGTTTTGGACCCAGCATTGTTTAATATCTTCATTAATGATTTGATGATGAAATCAAGTGCACATTTAGCAAATTTGTGGATGACACCTAAGTAGGTGGAGCCACAGGCACTCTGGAGGACTAGGACTAGGATCCAGAATGACCTGGAATGGAGAAATGATCCCAAATAAATGGGATGATATTCAACCAGGACAAGTGCACAATCCTGCACTTGGGACAGAGTAACTGCTTGCACAAATACAGACTGGGGAATGATGGGCTAGGCTACAGTTCTGCAGAGAAGAACCTACAGTTGACCATCAGCTGAATATGAGCCAATAGCTGCAAAAGAAGCCAGCAGCATTGTGGGTTGTAGTAACAGGAGTGGCATTTGCAAATCAAGGGAAGGGATTCTTCCACTCTGTTCTGTGCTGGTGAAGCCTCACCTGGAATATTTTGTCCAGTTTTGGGCTCCACGCTTTGAGAAGGATATGGATGGTTTGAAAAGAGTCCAGTGCAGAGCTATAAAAATGTTTAGTGGCCTGAGAGGCAAGACTTATGAGGAAAGGCTGAAAGAACTAGGGTTATTTAGTTTGGAGAAGAGAAGACTGAGGCTGGGGATGGGATCTGGTAAGTCTTCAAGTACCTGAAGGGCAATTACAAAGAGGATGGAGATGGGCTTTTCTTTGTGGCCATAAGGGACAGGACTAAGGGCCATGGCCTTCAGCTGCAGCAGGTGAAATTTAGGTTGCGTATTAGGAGAAACCTTATGACTATGAGGATGGTTCCCCCCCCCCCGCCCGCCCGCCCGCCCGCCCGATCAATAAAGGAATTGGGATATAGCATGCCTTGCTGTTTCACTGTGGAGTGGGGAGAGGCAGGCCTTTATTTTTTTTGCTCCCAGTTTGGCCAGCTGAGCTTGTCTGTTTATGCTCCCTCAGTCTTACCTGAGGTTATTTTGGGATGCTTCAGGCTATAAGAGGCACCCAGAAATACTACTGTGGGCAAAGCATACCCAAGGTTTGCAAGGGTCGGTGTGCCCCAGGCTGCACAGAGCCCTAAAAGAGATCAGTGCCTGGGTGGTGGTAGCATTATCCCAGACTTGTGGGTGTTCTCCAGGAAGTGAGACAGCCGACTGTAGGCACCCTGTGGGAGACACTTGTAGCAAGGTTTTTGGGCCTGGCACAGTGAGGTAGGTGGCTCTGCCCCCTACTCTGTTGCCACACTGATCATCTGCCCTCCTCCAGGCTGATTCTGCATGTACCAGGCTGATATATTATGATTTAGATTTCACTCTGCCTCTAAGTCCCCTGGCACATGTT
Organism: Alligator mississippiensis; assembly: GCF_030867095.1. Taxonomy (NCBI): domain Eukaryota; kingdom Metazoa; phylum Chordata; order Crocodylia; family Alligatoridae; genus Alligator; species Alligator mississippiensis. The sequence goes on from NC_081824.1 coordinate 453,969,534, forward strand.
ACATTTATGCTGCAGACATTTTGTATAGCACCTTAAATTGAATGTGTGGTTTGCCACACATTGCAGTTTGCCTAACAGTCAGCCCTGAATTGGCAGGATCAGCTCTGAATAACTCTGAGTTCTCCAAATGAACCTGGGGCTGCACTGAAGGGAGGCAGGAGGAGAAAGCGGGGTGGGAGCATATGGCTTGGGAGGAGGCATGGTTGTTGGGATAATAGATCAGATCCCATGACATTATTAAATGTGCTATAGGGGCCTAAGATGTCTAAATGTTGGTGGATACTTATACAAAAGCTATGTACCTGCTGCATGAATACAATCCTATTCCACACAGAGGGATGCATACCACTTCCATTATCTCAGTGGGAAGTCTAGTGAGTCCACAGAGACAGATCCTGTTTTAATTCACTTGAACTATGTGGTTCTCCAATTCAGGCAATGTGACTTTGGAGGGTAATCCTGTTCTGTCCAGGAAGGCACATAGCTCTCCCATTCTCTAAGTGGAGCACCATGACATGCATCTTTCATGCTAAGATCCCTCTTCATCCAGCCTGTTGGGATCTAACATTCTCAGAAGGAAGTGATCAATCTGAAATAGTTTATCTGAGGATGAGGAAGAGAATGCACTGACCCCTTGCCCAATAATTTAGTGGTCAGGAAGTGGATACCCACTTTTAAGGGTAATGGTATGTATGGGTTGAGAGACTGTGGCCAGCAGGAGAGGATCCCCAGCTCCAGCAAGGATCTGAGCAGCGACCTGAGAGGTTCCCAGCTCTGCTTCCAGCTCCTCCAATAAAAGGCCAGGCAGCTTGACATAAGGTTGGGGCTCCAGGAAGGTCAAGACCCCTAGCAGCTTGGAGCAGTACCAGTACTGGTGGTTGTATGGTAGAGTTCCTGCCTACCACGTGGAAGATCAAACAGGGAGGGTGAGCAAACAGGGAGAAAGTCTTGTTGCAGTGGGAAGGGGCCATTGTGTTTTCCCCCTTTCTCCCCCCTCCAGGTACCTAGGCCCTATATTCCTTGTCATTTGACATTTTGTATTTTGTGCCTTTTATATTTCACCAACTAGTATTGTTTGTTCTGCTGTTTGTGTTTTACACTTTGGTTAACCCTGTCTTTTGTCAACTGGATGAATATGTCTATGATTGTAAGTGTCTAACCTTTGTTGAATCCTGCCCCCTTGGGGCATTGTAGTGTCCCCTATACCCCCTGGTTTATACTCGTTATGTTCCCAGTATTGTTCTCTCATTGAAAGGTATATGGTTAAGTCCCCATTGGTGGTCTGGCTCTGCTCTACAGGGGAAGGAGAGTCCCTACACCTCCCATAGCGCTTGTGCACCTGCTTTGATCCCTTCAGTTGGAGAGGGGGTACCTCTTGGAGTACCGCCCGGGTTGACCTTGACCTCTACATTGACTGCTTCAGGGAAAGAATGAACAATGAAATGATCAGCAACACATGCCACCACAACAACCTCTCTCTACCAGAGAAAAAGGCCATTGAATCTCTAAGACCTAACCACCAAATAGTAATAAAAGCAGCAGATAAAGGAGGAGCCATAGTCATCCTAAACCGTGAAGACTACATAAAGGAAGCCAACAGACAGCTCTCTGACACCACTTACTACAAAGAACTACAAGAAGATCCTACTCCCTTTTTCACCAAGAAACTCAATAATACCATCAAATCATTTCCATCAAGACTACAAGAAAAACTACAGACCTTGATCCCCCCACTACCTAACCCAGGGACTTTTTACATGCTCCCTAAAATCCACAAACAAGGGAACCCTGGCAGACCTATCATATCCAACCATGGGACTCTAACTGAGGAAATATCAGGTTTTGTTGAATCAATCCTAAAACTGCTCATCACCCACAGAGCAAGTTTTGTACAAGACACTACAGACTTTCTACGGAAACTTAAAAACATAGACCACCTTCCCAGCAACACACTCCTAGCCCCCATGGACATTACCAGCCTATATACCAACATCCCACACCAGGATGGCATCCAAGCCTGCCTTACATATCTACAGGAACAAGTTTACAATTCAGAATACAGACCCAAAGATATCACTGACCTCGTACACTTCATCCTCACACACAACAATTTCACTTTTAATAACCAACACTTCCTCCAGATGATGGGAACAGCTATGGGCACCAAAATGGCCCCACAGTATGCCAACCTTTTTATGAGCCACCTGGAAGAAGACTTCCTCAAGAACTGCACCATCAAACCCTTGCTGTACTTAAGATACATTGATGACATCGTCATCATTTGGACTGAGAACCTGCAATCTCTGATTGAGTTCCATCAGAAATTCAACAGTCACCATCCCTCCATCTGTCTTTCTCTAGAATACTCCAGCACCAACATCTCCTTTTTAGACACATGATCAGTATCCAGAATGATAAAATACAGATCACGTTATACAAGAAACCCACAGACCAACATACATATCTGCACAGAACCAGCAATCACCCTAAACACACCAAAAAAAGCTGTGATATACAGCCAAGCCCTCAGATACCACCAAATTTGCACTGAGGAGAACACCCAGGATTGCCACCCCACCAATCTTAAAAAGGCTTTCACCCAACAAGGACACTCCTCCAGAGAGATAGATCATACATTTGAAAGAGCCACCTGGATACCACGTGAAGAACTGCTGCAGTACAGAAGAAAACCCCCCCCACAAATCGCACACCGCTGGTTATGACGTATCACCCATCCCTTGAACCTGTATGGAAAATCCTCAAAAAATTGCAACCCATACTAGAAAGAGACCCTATTCTTAAAAAAGATCTTCCCAGAGCCACCCATCCTAGCCTTCAGACAAGCACCGAACCTCGCCAACCTCATCACCAGAAGCAAACTTCCTCAAGCCCAAAACACACCAAAAGGATCCAGATCGTGCCAGGACAAGAAATGCAAAACCTGCCCAAACATCTCCACCACCCCCACTATTACTACACCCCACAACAGAGCCATCAGCATCCCTGCATCTTACAGCTGTACCTCCAGAAATGTGATATATCTCATCCAATGCACCAAATGCCCTGTTGAAAAATATGTAGGAGAGACCAAACAACAACTGTACACCAGAATGAACGCACACTGGAAATCCATCAAAGACAGAAACACCCAATTACCGGTGGGGGCACATTTCTCACAAGAAAACCACTGTCTCTCCAATCTCTCAGTCCTGATCCTCAAAGGAAACTTACACAACACTTCCCAGAGACGAGCCTATGAACTCCACTTCATCAACCTCCTGGATACTAAAAATCTTGGACTAAATATAGACATTGGATTTATTACACATTTATAACCTGCCTGACATCTGACTCCCCAGGTATCTCTCCACTTTCATCCCCCTTCTCTCTCTTCCCCTCCTCCTTCCCCCTGCCCCCCGCCTGTCTCTCACCCATTGACTCCTCAATCTACATTTTCACTGACTACCTGTCTTGTATGCAGACCAGCCCAGCCACCGGCTTCTTTACTTTTCATTCCATCCAGAAAGAGCGCACACCAACTGCTGAAACTTCCTTAGCCTGACGAAGGGTTTTTGAACCCGAAAGTTTGCTTAATAATTGTTTTCCTACTATTTAAGTTGATCTAATAAAAGATATCAGATTCACCCGAAGAACCTTGTCTGACTATAAGTAATATAGACATTTTAGCAGTTTTAGCAGTTTATGCCTGCCTAGCAAGTTAGAATAAGCTCATGTACTGTGACACCTAAAAGCTTGATAAGTATATTGAAGTAGCTTTAAGGCAGAGTAAGATCTGAGCTCATGCATCTGTTTGTTAGTATGTGAGCTTACTGTAAGTCACAGCTGGAGCTCATACATTATTCAGGCAGAGGGATTAAGGTAATGCATTACCTTAAAAAAAAGTTTGCACCCCAACTGACAACCCCCAGCCTTTTTCCAGGATATAACTATCTATGCATTCAGTTTAACAGCTTGAAAGGTTATCCAGTAAAACATAAAGTGCATGATGAAAAGAAAAATAATTGCATTTGACACAATCTTTTCTTTTGCCTATTAGCCAGCTTAGCAGGCAGGGAGTCCCAGCCCAAAAACAGTATCACAAATGGTGAAAATTAGAATCATTGTTGGTGATTGCAGCAGAGAGGGAAAAGGATGATTTGATGCAGAGAAAGAATTGTCATTGTGGTGTCTTCTTCCCAATTAAGGTAGAAATATACTGGAAGTTTGAATAGTTGCTGTACTTCAATATAGTATATCATTCAGCAGTGTTAGCAATCCAGAATCTCACAAACATCACATTCATTTTTAGAGGGCGTGTGGTAGTTTCCATTTTATGTCTTATGCAATTAGGTGGCCACCTGTAAATACACATGGCTCAAAAATCCCATTTGTAGAAAGCTAAGCAAATAAAATGACTTGTTGTTTAGCATAAATTGAGGTGATTAGATGGAAACTGGAGGAAAGCACCTCTTGATAGAAAAGTAGATTTAAACTAAGAATTGGTACAAAATACCTGAAGGCTTAAGGAAGGCTTTTAACCACAAGTGTTCTAGAGCAGTGGTTTTCAGCCTGTCATCCATGGATCCCTGGTGGGCTAATGGGCCCATGAAAGATGACTATGATCAATCAAAAGTATGTGACTGCCCAATTCAATGGGATCTGCACCTCCATTCAATTTTTTTAGGGGTTTGCAAATGAAAAAAAAGATTGGAAACTACTGGTCTAGAGGTTTAGATCTTATAATAAGAAAAGCCTGAACACTTCAGATGTATGAAGTCAAGGTTGCTGTGGATGACAAGGGTGATTCTTATCCTTACTCTGGCCATGATAAACTAAAAGAACATGTGACGCAGTTTAATACTCAAATACATTTGCTGCATTAGCTCAGAACACCACAGAGCGAGTCCAGTTTTGTACTGAGGTTCCTAAACTATCCATTGACTTTGGGATACAACAAAATTGAAATCATCCATTTGCAGTCAGGGGACCTGACCTTGACTGGGGGATGGAAGTTTATTTTGTCTATAAAAACTAATGAAAAATTGTCTAACGTTTTCAACTGATCATCATCTACAGCTGTTAACAACATCAAAGGGTATAGCTTCCCATTTTAAACTAGCTACCATAAGGGCATTTTGCAAATCACTTACGATGACTGGTGGAAATTTGATTTATGTTTGGAGGGCAAATGGACCAGATCAATAAAGGAACTGGAATACCAAATGGCTCCCCAAAGACTTGTCTTATTCAAGTAAAACTAGACATTATAAGCAACTATGGCTAGAGATGTGAAGGCCTGGGAAAAAAAAAAACCAACAGAAACATTCGGGGAGGGGCATGAGGGGAGTTTTTTTCCTTTTTTTCCCAAGGACTTGATTTTAGTTTTTTTCCCCCAAAATTGGAAAAATTGAATTTTTTTGAAAAAGTAAAGAAACCTCTTATGAAATATTTTATTTTAGAATGATGAATAAAATGTTTAAGACAAGATGTTCCTATATTGCCACCCTTTATTCCCCCCAAATTTTTCTAATAACTATGTAATAGGAAGACTTTTATGTACGATTATCTACAGTATCAGATCATTCCAATTCCTGTACACTAAGGATAAGCAATACAGTACAACTCTCAAATGCAAAAGCAAGATGTATTTCTGCCCCCAGGGGGCACTGCCATTTTCACAAGAGAAGGAAGAAGGATTCGGTGCCTTCTTTGCTTGTGGACTTCCTCTATTGTTGACTTTTGATCTAGAGGTTGGTGGATCTGCTCCTGTCTTCCTGACTAGGCCTCAAAGGAGTGGGAGTGGACACTGGCAGCAGCATCCATTCTTTCCTGTAGAGATTAAAAACAAGGAACGTATTGCCCTGCTTGCTCAAAAGCCTCAGGAGAGGAGACAGAGCAAGTCTAAAGGTTTTTGAGTTGGAAGAACCTGCCTCCTCCTGGCCTTGTGACCTTGAGATCCACAGCAGTACAAAAGCAGCACAAAGGAGCTGCAAGAAAGTATACTTCTTTATTGAAAAGTAAGAGTTTACATTTCTCTGAATTCAGTATATTAAACTATATTTTAGATGCATTCCTATATTTTCATAACCTATGTATTTCATAATTGAATTCCTACTAATCTGATGTTTTGTGACAAATCGCCCAACCTTAGCAGTGAGGTGAGACCTGCAGGGCAGGTGGGTTGTTCATAGTTAACTATGAGAAGGCCTCTCCTTCATCCATTACAACATTTGTACATGCTGTTGCTTATTGTTTATATATGCAAGGTGGCCCCTAAATTATATTTTTTCTTTTTTCTCCCTCAGCAAAATGGTGCAACCAACTTTTGGCATATGGAAGCATTTCCACACTGCAAGTTATTCTGAGAAAAAAATGTGATTTGTAAATACTATCAAATGAAATATGCATTTCCAAATGCTACTGGGATGAGCAAACACATCTTTGTGTACAAGGAGTATTCTGTAGACATTAAAAATTCCTTCATGGGTGTAAGTGAGGAGGAGGTAGATCATGATGATGAAAGTGCAAATAGCTGTTTTCAACGTTCTCGATCCAGAAGTCCTCTTACTGCTGCTGCTGGAGTAGCTTGTCTCAATCCAGGCAAACCTTCAGTTTTCAGAAGTCCATGAAGATGATAAAAATGAAGGATCAGAAGAGTCAGAAGAAGCAGAAACTGCTGATAGTGATAGCTCAGAAAAGGAGGCTGATTAGACAAAGTTTCATGTAGCAAAATTTGTATTCAATGAATCTTCGGGGTTTTTTTCAGCTCTCTTTCTAAAAACGAGTTAGTTGTATCTGCTCGACACTGTGGAGGAGACTAAGTCCAGAATACCTAATAACTTTCTTTGTTTTACTATAATGTTGATGGTTTCTTCTATTTTCACCTTTAATGTTTGCCTGATTCTCATAAACTGGCTAAAAGTAGGAGATGCTAGGTTCCTTAGAGTTTATCAGATTGTAGCCACATTTGTAACAAAATTAAAAACTTTTTAAAGTAAATTCAATTAGTAAATTTGTAATTGTCTGAATAAACTATATTTTTAAATGTAATAAATATACCAAACATGATCATTTTTATGAGCAAACCATGTTATAAATAATACATTTTATGTTCTTAAAGTAACAAAGTGAATTTAGATCTGTAAAGGGTGCTAAGAAAATAAGTATTGCATATATTTCACTTTCCCCCCAAATTTCCATTTTTTTCTGGAAAAAAACCCAACAGAAAATTTTTTTTTCCATGATTTCAAAAATTCCAGAAATGTTACATCTTTAACTATGGCACTGGGAAACCCTGTATTATCTCCTAGCATATGGTATGATGGGAAGCAAATAGTTTGAGGAGCTGCCTGGTCTAGAATTATGTACAATATGTCTTCCAATGGTTATGTTTTTGTTGTCTGTAGAGGGGAAGCCATCAATGCTGTGGTAAAGGTAAAACAATAACTAAGAAAGTCAGTTCTTAATGGTATCCATTGTGAATAGTCAGGTAAGTAAAATATACTCCACTTCATAATAGCATTAGTAAAAAGATGTGTCTCCTGCTATGTCCTGTCTTATGAGAGACATAACGATCTAATGTCTTTGGTAGACCCTTTGAGACTGTATGACTGCTTAAAGTGCTTTCACCCTTTTAATATTTCCAAGGTTTTGGGGTTTTTTTTTTAATATTGCTTGTTAATTCAGGCAATAACCAGAAGCTACCAATGTTTTTTTTTTTTAAAGGCAGTTTAAAAAACATTAACCATTTCACCATTTTGTAACAGCTTCAGCATGTGCTGTCCAGTGTGCATTCTGATAGACAGGAATAAGTCACCCAAAGAAAAATTGAATGTGGCATTTTCCCAACTTTATTCTTGGTCAAGTATCATAATAAGATGAGCAAATTGAGTAATCATCTGAAAACACACTGGTCCTGCAGCACACTGTTTTTACAGAGACCTGAATCTCTATAGGTAATTTGAAAAAGTTTCTATTGCATATTTAAATTGGAAAAAAAAAAAATTTCTAATTTATTTTACACAAATTGGATACTTAAAATGTTGACAAGAGCTGTAACATCTCTGGTTTGGGCTTTCCATGGTGTCTTGTGATACTCTGGAAAATTGCTTTCTGGACAAATTTTTCTGCTTCTAAACATTAATCCCAACTCCCCAGGGCTCTCTTTGTGAAACTGCTTTATTTCTACCCAAACATTGTATTGTATCAAAACTTTTCTTTTAATTAAATAACACAGGAGAGAATCTAGATATAATGAGAAAACTGGTGCATGCTACCGGGTAAGCAGGAGACCGGGGATTCAATGTACTAAGCAGCGCATCATCACATTCTTTAAGTACTCAAAATTCATGAAAAACCAGTACATTGCTTTCTAAGTTTTTGCCTCTCATACAAAGACTATATGCAAGTTGCATAGCACTTATATTGTTGTGCAGCTGGAATGCAGCTTAACTCTCACATTAATTTCTCTTGAAAATATGAGCATAGGAGTCATAGTCATAGGAAGGGATATCCAGAGGTCATGTAGTCCAGCCCTCTGCCTGAGGCAGGATTACCCTTTTCCCAACCATCCCACACAAGCATAATCTAAATTTGACATGAGAATATCGTTAGCCTTGATACAACATAGATCTAACACCCTAACATGCCACAGATAAAGCAGGGAAACCGTAGCAGCCAATGTCCAGCTTCTATAAATGTTGTCAATATATGCTGCTAAGGTGCCAAGGCACAGGACCACATCCCCTGCTATAGAGGAAGGCAAAAACCCCCATAGTCTATACCAATCTGACCATGGGGTAAAATTCCTTCCTGACCCCAAATATGTTAATTGGTCTCACTCTGAGTGGACAGGCAAGACCCTCTAACCAGGAACCTCCGGCTTTGCTTCTAGCAGGAGAATTGGCACACCCCAGTTGAAGTTCCCAGCCTTAGCTATAGCCAATACCCGATGCCTCCAGGGAGACTTAAAAACACCATGACACATATAGCAGGAAAAAAAGGATGGGGGCAGGTGGAAGCAACCTGCAAAGCCCAGAAGCATGGGAAATAACCATGGTAGAAAATATCTACTTTATCTATAGCTTTAAAATATTACCATTTATATAGCTGTGCCTAGATCATCCCAATCAGTAACTGCCCAGCCTCTTCTTGAATACCTCCAATGGTAGCAAGTCCACAACTTCCCTTGGCAGTCTATTCTACTGCCTTACTATTCTTGTTAGACCCCGACTCCATGCGGCACCCAACGAGTAGGGAGATGACGATCCAATTGCCCATGGATCCAGTTGCTCAGGGAGAAAGCAGGGAGCAAACACCAGCACGCATTGCATGACAACAGCTTTATTCAAAATGGAGACAGCTTTGGACTAGCTCCCAAAAAACTGGGGAGCCACAGTGAACATTAGTTCTTATCACATTTATACACCTTGGTTCATGTTCATTAACATTTACTCCACCTTGGTCCCTACTTTGTGCCACCCATCTTTCCTCCTATCTCAAGCTCCACCTCTGTTTACTGTTTGTTTCATTAGCATGGAATTACCTATGTATTTAACTTATTTACATGTCTTTTTGGCTATGAGTGCATGTCTAAGACCTTGACTCCACTCCTTTGGTCACTGGGCGGACTTTGACCAAAATCTGGAAACTTCTGGAGGCCTCTGTACCAATCACCATTCACTTTCTTGCATATGTTTATTTTGGATTCTGTTACCAGTTACATGTTGTTTTTCACATTCTAGTCTCTTTTTCAGTTCCAAGTTGTACCATCTTCACATTCCTAAGGCTTCACCTCATTCACAGCACACAAACTTACACAGACTGACTTGAAAATGGTTGACACAGTTATGATGGTTACTTAGCATAAGCAAATGGCTGGCTTAGCATAAGCATTCATAAGCAAAATCTGCTTTATCTTCTAATGATGCATAATGAGCTATATATATATATCTAACAACACTACTATATTGTTTAAAAAATGCTTGCCTAAGTGTCTTGCAATATTACTTTTAATATATCATTTTGCCTTGTGATTAACACCTTTGCTGATCACAGGCTAAAGCCTTTTATTTGGCTGCAAATCTAATGCTCCCCAAGATTCAAATGCAGTCACCTTAACAGTTCTCACAATGAAGAAGTTTTTTTCTGGATATCCAATCTAAATTTACTTTGCTACAACTGCAAGCCATTGCTCTGTGTCCTCCTCTCTTCAGCAAGAGAGAAAAGGTATTTTCCCTCTTTATGGCAGCCCTTCAAGTATTTGAAGACTGCTATCATGTCCCCTCTTAAGCACATGTTCATAGATTCATAGATGTTAGGGTCGGAAGGGACCTCAATAGATTATCGAGTCCGACCCCCTGCATAAGCAGGAAAGAGTGCTGGGTCTAGATGATCCCAGCTAGATTCTCATCTAACCTCCTCTTGAAGACCCCCAGGGTAGGGGAGAGCACCACCTCCCTTGGGAGCCCGTTCCAGACCTTGGCCACTCGAACTGTGAAGAAGTTCTTCCTAATGTCCAATCTAAATCTGCTCTCTGCTACCTTGTGGCCATTGTTTCTTGTGTCCCCCGGGGGCGCCTTGGTGAATAAATACTCAACAATTCCCTTCTGTGCCCCCGTGATGAACTTAAAGGCAGCCACAAGGTCGCCTCTCAACCTTCTCTTGCGGAGGCTGAAAAGGTCCAGTTTCTCTAGTCTCTCCTCATAGGGCTTGGTCTGCAGGCCCTTGACCATACGAGTTGCCCTTCTCTGGACCCTCTCCAGGTTATCCGCATCCTTCTTGAAGTGTGGCACCCAGAATTGCACGCAGTACTCCAACTGCGGTCTGACCAGTGCCCGACAGAGGGGAAGTATCACCTCCCTGGACCTATTCGTCATGCAGCTGCTGATGCACGATAAAGTGCCATTGGCTTTTCTGATGGCTTCGTCACACTGCCGGCTCATGTTCATCTTGGAGTCCACTAGGACTCCAAGATCCCTTTCCACCTCTGTGCCACCCAGCAGGTCATTCCCTAGGCTGTAGGTGTGCTGGACATTTTTCCTCCCTAGGTGCAGCACTTTGCATTTCTCCTTGTTGAACTGCATCCTGTTGTTTTCTGCCCACTTGTCCAACCTATCCAGGTCTGCCTGCAGCTGTTCCCTGCCCTCCGGCGTGTCCACTTCTCCACATAGCTTTGTGTCATCTGCAAACTTGGACAGAGTACATTTGACTCCCTCGTCCAAGTCACTGATGAAGACATTAAAGAGTATCGGTCCCAGGACCGAGCCCTGCGGGACCCCACTGCCCACACCCTTCCAGGTCGAGACCGACCCATCCACCACGACTCTTTGGGTGCGACCCTCTAGCCAATTCGCCACCCACCGGACTGTGTAGTCATCCACATCACAGCCTCTTAACTTGTTCACCAGTATGGGGTGGGATACCGTATCGAAGGCCTTCCTGAAGTCTAAGTATACGACATCCACCCCTCCTCCTGTGTCCAGGCGTTTCGTAACCTGGTCATAGAAAGAGACTAGATTGGTCAGCCACGATCTGCCCACCACAAACCCGTGCTGGTTTCCCCTCAGCATAATTTGCCCTGCCGGGCTCTCACAAATGTGAGCCTTGATAATTTTTTCAAAGACTTTACCAAGGATGGAGGTGAGACTGACTGGCCTATAGTTGCCCGGGTCCTCCTTCCTCCCCTTTTTGAAAATGGGGACCACGTTAGCCCTTTTCCAGTCCTCTGGGACTTGGCCCGTGTTCCACGAGCGTTCGAATATTCCCGCCAGTGGCTCTGCAATGATGTCGGCCAGTGCCTTCAGCACCCTCGGATGGAGCTCATCCGGGCCTGCCGACTTAAAGGCATCCAGTTCTTCCAAGTGACTCTGCACCACCTCAGGATTTACGTATGGAAGTCTGGCGCCTTGCTGCTGCCTCTCTACAACCCCAGTGAGAGACTTGTTGTGCCCCTCACTTAGGAACACTGAGGCAAACAACTCGTTGAGGAGTTCAGCCTTGTCCCCCCTGTCTGTCACCAATTGTTTCTGCCCATTTAGCAGAGGTCCTATTCCTCCCTGGGCCTTCCTTTTACTCCCAATATATCCAAAAAACAATTTCTTGTTGTCTTTTACTTGGGTTGCCATCCTCAGCTCCATGGTAGCTTTGGCCCGCCTAACTGCCTCCCTACAAGCACGAGCAGAGGAGGTATATTCGTCTTTGGTGATCTCACCCTGTTTCCACTTTTTATGTGCTCCCCTTTTGGCCCTTAGGTTGCCCTGGATTTCTCTGGTCAGCCATGGAAGCCTCCTGGCCCCTTTCCCTTTTTTGCCTTGCTCGGGGATCGTCTTGCTTTGTGCCTGAAGGATCGTTTCCTTAAGGCACAGCCACCCTTCTTGGGCTCCCATCCCTTCAAAACTCCTACTCTGCAGTGCGTCCTTGACTAATCGCCTGAGTGCATTGAGATCAGCTTTCCTAAAGTCTAGCACTTTCACCCTACTAGTTACCTTACCCACTCACCGTCTTATGTTGAATTCTATGATTAGGTGATCACTGTCTCCCAAATGGCTACCGATCTGGAGGTCCCCTATCATGTCATCCCCTGTTGCCAATACCAGATCCAGTATGGCATTCCCCCTAGTGGGACCATGCACCTCCTGTGTCAGGTGGAGGTCCTGTACACAGGTTAGAAACCTGCGTGAGCGATGGGACCTTGCTGTCTGCGTCTCCCAGCATATGTCCGGGTAGTTTAGGTCCCCCATGACTACCGCCTCTTTAGCTTTTATGGTCTCCGAGAGTTGCCTCAGGAGCCCCGCATCTATTTCTTCCCCTTGGTGTGGGGGTCTGTAGCAGACCCCTACCACCAAATCCCTTTCTCCTTGCCCTCCATGTAGCCTAACCCACAATCCTTCTACTTCCTCAACCTCGGATTCTGTCTTGATGAGGGTTGATGTATATTGCTCACTGACATAAAGTGCAACCCCCGCCCCCTTTCTTCCCCGACCTGTCCTTTCTATACAATCTATAGCCCTCAATATGTACCGCCCAGTCATGGGATGAATCCCACCAGGTCTCTGTTAGCCCCACTAAGTCATAGGTGTTTAGTGCAAGCAGGAGTGCTAATTCATCCTGCTTGTTCCCCGTGCTCCTAGCATTAGTATGTAGGCACTTCAGCCCTGCGACTGGTGCCTTTGCTGCCCCCCCGCTCCGAGTCCCAAGGGGCCCATTGTTTCTTACCTTCTTGTTTCTTACCTGTTCTGTAGTGCTGGTCTCCCCATGGCTTTCAGGTTTCCAATGTTCTCCTTCTTCAGGCTGGGCTGTCCTTGTGGGTGCCACATGGTTTGGTGGTCCACAGCTTCCCCTGCCCTCGTACTCCCCTCCCCCCGACGAGCCTAATTTCTGCAAGCTGAAAATTCCTAGTTTCTTCAGCCTCTCCTCCTACAACTTGCTGTCCAAGCCCTTGATCATCTTTGTTGCCTGCCTCGAGACCCTCTTTAACTTTTCCACATCCTTTTTAAAATGTGGAGCCCAGAACTGCACACAGTACTCCAGATGAGGCCTAACCAGTGCCAATTAGAGAGGCACTATCACCTCCCATGTTTCACTCCTAATGCATGCACTGATGCAGCCCAAAACTGAATTGACTTTTTGTGCAGTTGCATCACACTGTAGACTCATATTGACTCCCAAGTCCTTTTCCATAGAGCTGCCATCCATCTCAATGTTCCCTACTTTGTATTTGTGTTTTTGATTATTCCTCCCAATGTGTAGCACCTTGCATTTTCCACATTGTGCTTCATCCTGCTGGGTCTAGCTTAACTTTCCAATTTGTTGAAATCCTTCTGAATTGCATTTGCATCCTCCAGCATGTTCATAGTCCTTCCCAGTTTCGTGTCATCTGCAAACTTGCTTAATAAGCTTTCTGTGCCAGCATCCAAATCATTAAGAAATACATTCAATAGCACTGGGCCCAAAACAGACCCCTGTGGGACTCCACTTAAAACCTCCTGCCATTCTGACATGGACCTGTTGATAATTACCCTTTGCTTATGGCTATTGAGCCGGTTATCTACCAACCTTGTAGTAGTTTTATCCAGCAAGAAGAGCACACTATTGGCTCATATTCAGCTTATGGTAACCTTTAGGTTATTCTTTGCAGTACTGAAACCTAGCCAGTCATTCCCCAGTCTGTATTTGTCCATTCAGTTATTCTGTTCCAAGTGCAGGAATTTGCACTTGTCTTTGCCTAATGTAATCTCATTCATTTCTCCAGTGTGTCCAGGTCATCCTGGATCCTAGCTCTACCCTCCAGAGTATCTGTGACTCCACCAAATTAGGTGTTATCCACAAATTTGTTAAGTATGCACTTATATCTATTCATCCAAATCTTTAATGAAGATATTAAACAATACTGGAACCAAGATAGAACCCCGCAGGGAACCCCACTTGATACCTCCTTCCAACTAGATATTAAGCCACTGATGACTATTTGTTGAGCATGATGATCCAGCCAGTTTTATATCTACCTTACAATGCTTCCAAGTTGTCTTTTTTTCCTTAGCTTGTTAATGTGGCTGTAAGGGAAGATGGTGTCAAAAACCTTTCTAAAGTCATGGTATAGCACATTCAGTCTTGTCCCTCATCCACAGAGCCTGTCACCTTATCACAGAAAGAAACCAGGGTGCTTAGGCTGACTTACTCTTGGTGACTCCATGCTGGATGTTCCTTATCATCTTGTTCTCCTCTAGATGCCTCAGAATCAATTCCTTGAGGACCTGCTCCACAATCTTTCCAAACCAGCCATATGGACTGGTTTATAGTTCCTGGAATCCTCTTTCTTCCCTTGCTTAAAGATTGTATATTTGTCCTTTTCCAGTCAACTGGGTCACTTGACCTCTGTCAGTTCTCAAAAAGGACAGTCAATGTATGCAAGTAGTCAGGTAAAATTGATCAGGCAGGTTAAACAGGTTAAATCAATCAGGTTAAACCAAGAGCAGAATTTGGCATACTATTTTCAGTGGAGCTATAACCCAGGATGAATTTGGCTTGTTTGGTTATCTATATACATTCTCCTTGAAAAAATATTGTCAGTAATAATGTTTATTATTATCTATATTAATAAAAATGTGATTCTTTCCAGATCATTTTCCAGTTTATGATCTCCCAGTTCTTCATGAATGCTGATGGAGTTAATCTCCTAACACTCTTGGGTACTGGTTTCTAAATGTATTTAACATTATGCTTTCTTCACAGAGAAGATGAAACACAGAGCCATTAACTAATTATCACAAGGAGAAAAAACAAGTCTGTGGTAGAGACAGAAGTAGCATGTAGGGGCACCTGATTCTCAGGCTGAAATCATTTCCATTGCACCACACAGCTGGAACATATTCTCTCTTTCATTGTACCTGCTGAGGATATAGCGATTAAATACGAACGTTAAGAAAACAAAACAAAACAAAAAAAATCCACTTTCCATGGCAATGCATAAATGCATTGGAATATAATTTGTCATGATATTATTTCCCCTTTTTTGTTTCTAGGAGAGGACCCCTTTAAATTGATTCAGGTTCTTCATAGTTTCATAGTAGTTAGGTGTCAGAAGGGACCTAAATAGATCATCTAGTCTGACCCCCCACCACTGGCTGGAGTACACGCTGGGATCACATGACCCCAGACAGGTGTTCATACAACCTCTTTTTGAATTTACCCAAGGTAGGAGTGAGGACCACTTCCCTAGGAAGTTGGTTCCAGATCCTAGCCACCCTAACAGTGAAATAGTGCCTCCTAATCTCTAACCTGAACCTATTCTCCAGCAGCTTCTGGCCATTGTTCCTCGTCACCCCAGGTGCTGCTGGGGAGAATAGGACCCTTCCTATTTGCTGCTGATCTCCCCTAACGAATTTGTAGGCAGCCACCAAATCCCCCCTCAGCCTCCGTTTCCTGAGGCTGAACAGGTTCAGGTCCCTCAGCCTCTTCTCATAGGGCCTGCCCTGTTGCCCTCCAACCAAGTGGGTGGCCTTCCTCTGGACCCTTTCAAGGCAGGCCACATCCTTCTGAAAGCGCGGTGCCCAGAACTGGACGCAGTACTCCAATTGAGGCCAGACCAATGTCACGTAGAGGGGGAGTATCACCTCTCTGGACCAGCTTGAGATGCATCTTTGCTTTCTTCTACCTTGCTCTCTTATTTACTGTCCTGCAAGTGTCCAATGAAGTCATGAATTCAGCTGAGTATTAATGTACATAAGGAGTATGATTATTCCTCCTATGATGTATATAAGAACAGCTTACAGCTAAGAAAAATTCTCCTACTTGATGCTTTCCAGTAGCACACCTAATAAAGATGTTCATGGTTGGTATTTTGAGGACAGTCCCCTAAGCAAGTTCAGCTGCTGCCGGGATGGCATTACTTTAATTGGCTGAATCTGTATCAATGGTTCAACGTTTGGGTGACATAAAGGAGACATTCATTGGTAATACATGCAAAATTGTATGTAGGCCTGAAAAGGAAAGGCCTGTAGGTGAAGCAACTTCCATCTGAGAGAAGTTTAGCACAGATCCTAAGCTGTCTCAAAATGGGGTGGGTGGGTGGGCGGTGGGGATTACAGACATTTAGTTCTCCTACAAGAGAACATTCTCTTATCTGGATCTTGGCAATTTAGTGTTAGTCTCAGCTCTGTTGTTTTGCAAGTCATAAAGACACTGGGTCTAGTGCTGTAGTCTTATAGGTTGGCATAAATTGGGAGAAACTCTGCTGAAGCCAGTGTGTAAAGAGTGAATCATCTCATAGGACAGAAAGAGGCTTCTGCTCAACTCCTAGGAAACCAGAACATAGGTAAGGTATTTAGAAAGACAATTCACGGTCACATTGTGACAAACTATATAGTATTGTTTGTAATATTTCTGGGTTAAATGGGTTCATGACATCATAATATTGCAGGCCTGAGTTTCCCTGACTAGCTTAGCCCTCTGGGAAAGAAGAATGAGTTAATTGTGTTTTGAAGCAGATCTGTGAGGTTCTGCCCAAGTGCAAAGCAATTTCTCTATGTGGACCCACCAAGTGGACTCAAGTTCTAACACCTGCAGAGGCTCTATGTGGTTTCTAGTGCCAAGAAAGGACTTCAAAACAACTTCAGTGTGAAAGACTGTTTTGAAAAGGAAGGTCCCAAAGACAAGGAAGGGGAAGAGAGAGGCGCGTGAAGAGCCTGAGGCATGGATGAGCCTGGGCTACTACCTACAGAGCTGTCTGGGGCTTGGGGCCCAAGGACTCTGCCATTATTGCAGTTGACCAATAACTAGTGCTGCTTTTGTCACCCCCCTGAAGTGCACCATAGTTCTCCAAGAACTATGCTAGAAGGTAGCAACATGGAAGGGGCGGTAGAAGCAGGGGCAGTACATCGATAACCACAGGACCAAATGGCTGGGTCTTGGAGTCCAAAGAACCAGGTCTCCAAACCACCCCCCCCCCCCAACTAGCTATGCCTGGGCTGGCTTCAGCGGGCTTCAAAGGGCTTCAGACAAGTTCCCTGAGAAATCTGTGACAGGGGATTCAAGATCATATGGAGGACAAGATTTTATCTCCATACACTGCAAACTATGTAGAATATGATGATAAAAGTGGAAGAGATGGAGAGATTCTTTTTTCATTCTGGCTTCTAAATTTATCTGTAAAGATATATTAAGGAACATTTACAGTAGTGATAAGGCATACTTGTGCATCATAATAACCATGCTTCAGGGGCCTAAAAAAAGCAAGGCTGCACAATGCAGGTGGGTGTGTTATGATAACCAAATAAAACAGGCCTGTTTGTGCCTTATTACTTAGTTAAATGCTAAATAAACTGTTGAAATAGAGTTAAGTCACTCAAGGGAATAATAGAGTATGACAGGAAGTCATCAGCCAAACCAGTTGCCTCCTGGCACAGATTATGGAGCCCGGTGTTGGATCTGTGGGGACCCTACATGGAATTTAAGGCCTAGGGCTGTCTTTCCCCTATGTGGACACTGAATGATTAGCACTGATTTACTGTGGAGGCACTCTGAGGCCCGGGACGTTGGGCAGTTTCCCAGGTTATCTGCCCCTCCAAAACCAGCTATGAAAAGTTACCTGTTGACACTTGAAAATGGTGCTTTTCAGTGGTGGTTCTCTTAAGCTTGTGGTTAAATATGTGAAGAGTCTCATTGACTTCAAGCAAAGTGGGAACTTAAGTACTCTGCTGATTGGGACTTGAGAGCTAAGATCTGAGGGGGTGCAGTGGTGTGGCTGCACCCTCGTTTTGGAAGGGGGTGCATTGTGGGAGCCTCTGGGGACTTTTTTAAGTCCCTAAAGCAGGTGAAAAACCTTCACCTCCGTGACGAAGGGCATATCCCTGGCTGGTTTGCCAATAGCATGAAAGTTTTTTAAAGGAAGGGCTCCAGAATAGACATAGAAATGAGGCTAGAAGCAAGGATTGAAATGGGTTTATAAATCAGTAGCAGAATCACAGTAGAGAAATAAGATACTAGCCCCAGGGGCCATTTGACAGCAAAATGGTAGTCCCTGGGGAGCTTATGTTACCTTTTTATGACTCGGAGTTTTTGACTATAGAATAGGAATAATTTAATATATTTTCAGTGCCCCAGGGAATGTATAATGACCACAGTCCAAAATACACAGAGGTTTCTGGCTACATTTTCCCACTTGTGTTCTGTGTAGAGAAGACCACAGGGATTAGCAATGAATACAATGCTCTCAGTTGTTCCCGAATGCTCCATGCTGCTTGAGTTTGCGGGGGAGTGAAATTGATGGGAATTCTGCTCCCGGAGGCAAAGAGCTGAATTCCCTGCTCCTGCTATCCTCATTCAAGTTTGCAAATTTTTTGCTTTTTCAATAACTCTAGGGAACATTGGGGACAAGGAGGGCTGAATGGTTATGTAGGTCTCACAACACAGTCATTATTTTCCCTGAAAAAGCCAAACAAAAGCAGGTGTAAGAAGTTTTCTAATACATACTATTCTGCCTCCACCAGGCAGAGTCATAGGACATCTATACATGTGCTCTGGGGTGGAGGTTCCTTATCTAGAGTGGCTCTGAGAGTGGCTTGTTCAAGAAGCTTTAGTTAAGGTGCCCCTGCCGCTATTTTGAAAGGTGGGGACACTGAATACACGTGATGCAGAGTCTGTTGGAGCACGCTGATTAGCATGCTCCAGCAGACTGGCAACAGACTTGATTAATCAAGTGTGCTCCAACATGTGCTAATTAGCATGCATCAGAGCAGAGGTCCACCCTGTGTAGAGGTGTCCATAATTAGGTGTTCATCACTTGAAGAGTCTGACACCATTAATAGTGCTGGTCAGGAGTTTCCAATGGGAAATGAGATTTCTTCAAGTCAATGTTTGTCATAGGAAAATGGACTTTAATTTTTTTTCCTAGGAAAATTTATCTGATTTTTTTTTTTGTTTCATGTCATTTTGACACTAATCTGATCTTGTTCTTTGAATAGACCATTACTATTTTGTTCCTTGAATTGACCTGCAACTTTTTGTTTTGAATCATCTGAAAAAGTTAAAGTGCATGTATCTGTATAACATCTCCTTATCAGAGATATAGGGTGCTTACACAAGCAACATTTTTTGTGCAATCGGGCTCCTGAAAGTACTCTACAGCGTGACATAATAGATGTGCACAACTGCAGAGCACTTAAAAATGGCTGATCACACGAAAAATTAACCCTGGTCAAATGACCAAAGCACTGTTGTGGATCATTTCAGCAAACTGACACAAAACAGTTACATTTTGGGAAAAACTGAACTATATAATTTCAAATGAAAATATCAAAATGAATGACTCCAAACAGTTCCAAATTAAATTTTCTTCTGGAAAATCAATCCTATGGGAAATTAAAATTTTTTAGCTTTTAGCTTTTTCAATCGTTTGGAGGTAAAAACAAATGTTGAAATATCAGAGTTTCAAGTAGTGTAAGTTTCCTCTTTTTGGTAAGAGGGAGGATCAGTGATTTGAACCTTAAAAAAGAATCTTAGGAAAAGAGGAAATCTGGTGATATTTTAAGGACGAAGATAAGAATATAGTATATGCACGTAGGAACAAAATCAGAGATCAAGGAACAAATTGAAATTCAGTTCGTAAAGGACATAAAAAGCAACAAAAAGTGTTCTATAAATACATCAGAAGGAAGAGCATGACTGAGAAAAATATATCTCCCTTACTGAATGGTGAAGGGAGTCTAGTAATGAATAACATGGTAAAGACTGAACTGTTCAGTGCTTTTTTTACTTTAATAAAATGCATCATTTCTTTACTCGTCGACTTTAATGCTCTTCATACTTTAGTCTTTGCATGAAAGGTCAACTACCAGATGATGAACACAGAATCAAGGGGAAAAGGATGAATTGCAGACCTGTCAGATTGATGTCTTCAGCCTGGAAGATACTGGAGCCTCTGATCAAACAATGGAATTGAAGAGGAGTAGAGGAAGAGTGTATCTTTAGGCCTATCCCCGTTTTTCTGAGAGGCTACAAATTGAAAATGAAATATCTAAATTTACATGGCTGTGGTGATTACAAAAAATGATGGTGGCACCAGCTACTGCAACAAAAAATGTATTGAGTATGAATCTTCCATACTAAGTACAGAGTGCACATGAGCTAAAGGACAACTTAGTTATATTGACTGTGGCCGTCTCCTACACACCACCATGTGCACTGAGTCAGAATATTATATGGGTACTGCAGCATATATTCTCCTAACTCAGTGTTTTGAGTCCTGTGGTTTTCAGCCAAGAAAGGTCCAGATTTTGTTCTTGTCACCCACAGACCACAATATACAGTGTAGTGATATACATAATGCTCTACTTGTCTAGTTCTGGCTATATTTTAACTGAGTTATGGTTGGATTCTACCAATAGAAGTTCAGTATGCTGTGATCATACATGACTGGGACATCAATAGTTCATTTACTTTTCTCTGTCTTTTTTTATTCATTACTAATTATTGTAGCAGATTTGTTTTTGCAATGAAATATTTCCATTATAGGCAGCTTTCTCTTTCATTTTGTTTTCAGAACATTCAATAATGTCCCAATCCACTGACTGAGACTTTAAAATTAAGTAACACAGAATCAAGTGAAATGTCACTAGAAATGTGATTTTGCCTTTACTCACAGAGACAGGGAGAAGAGAAAACTTAATGATGATAATGTTTGCCAACCATTGCCTAGATTTTTGTTTGTGCAATACTTATCCAAATGAAAGAATAGTGCCATTGAATAGAACATCACATGAGAAAAAGGGCTGCAAAATATGGCTCATGGAAATCAAAAAGAAATGCAAAAAGAATGATCATAGTAAGATGCAGGTTGGGGAAAATACGATAACATTGTAAAATTGCTGGCTGCATTGCCAGCTCTCATGCATTTCTTGCAAGTCTTATTATACCATAATATTTAATGCTGTTGTTTAAGCTGCAGCTCCTGGAGACATGTATTGACATGAAAATCTCATCTTTTACTTTAAAAAAACCTGGGCAGATGACACATTTATACTGCTATAATCAGTGCTATTATCTTGGTGTGAAACTCTAGTGACCAACTGGGGCAAACCCCTAAACCAAGGTAACTCTGTCCAATCCAGTGGACAATTAACCCTGAGAGAATCTGAGGCAAAACTATATCAGTTCTCTGCCTGTGTCTTATCCCAAGCTAGCTCTTTGCTTAAGGCAAAAAAGGCTTCCCCCACCCCCACTTGGTGGAAGCAACTTATATAATGAATGGACATGTGGTTTGCCCTGTATGTAAGCCAAGGTAACTAACTGGTGTTTGAAATCCATGTAAGTTAGACTGGGGGATGTGTTCATTTGGATCTCGTGGTTACAGTTAAAATCTGAAATACATCAAACAGTAGGCAAAAAAGACCATGGTATTTATTGTCCTTTTTGAAGCTGATTTCACAGTTTTGGGGGCCTCACTCATTTTTTTTAATGGTTTGGATTAGCAATACTACTGTTGTCAGATGTCACATGTACAAAGACCCACTATGCCATGAGAAGGGCAAATAGTTGCATGACATTTATTTCTTGTTAGAATAAACGCCTCTAGCAGCTTGTGTATGTAATGGCAGACAACGGCCACCGAAACTGGTGAATTAGCGACTCACAGAAGTAGAGCACCAGATGTGGTCAAGAGAGAGAGCCTAGAGTATATTGAATTCTCCATGTATGTCACAAAGAAAACAAATTGCCTACTGATGCCCGCTGGTTGAGACCTTGAAGTTTTCTCGGGGTTATCTTTGCTTGAAGTTGTTCACTTTTTGCCACAATTACTTAGCCTGAAGGACCTGTCATTGGGGATGCCCTGCTAGGAGTGTGCTTTCCCTGTTATTAATACTTGAAAATAGATGAGATCTTCAGAGAGCTACATAAATCAAATATAAAGCATTGCTGCCTAAGATGTTTTAACTTACAAATCCTTCAAGCCTTATAACCCATTGCAAATAATATCATTCCATGAAGAGACTGTTCACTTCTATCATGTTACGTGAAAATAACATTTTCTACAAAGCTTAGAGCTACCTTCAGGGCATGGTGAAATAAAAGACAGACATGTGGTTTTCAGATCTGCTGGCTACTTTCCCTTGCTTCTTGATTCCTGAAACAGTTTCCTGGAGGTTATCTTCTTGTCTCCATGAATTCAGTGAAAGCTTTTTCATGTGCACATTATCTTTTCCAAAGTGTAGTTACAAAGCTTTGAAAAACAGAAATAGCATCAAAAGGAATTTGAACATCATAGCTAATACCTTGTCAAAATTCACAGCAAACAGAATATGCTCTTAAGTCATTTGAAACTATTCTTCATTAGGTATTGTATTTGGGTATAATAACCAGAATAATACACTAGCAACCATAAAAATCCCCCTAATTTCTTAAGAGATATATAGAATGACTATATTAGGATAGAAAAATTAAATAAAAACAGGTCATAGGGCAAAAAGGTTATCATTTTCTGGTGGTGGAGACTTGTGACCCCATAATAACAATATATTTCCATAATTATCTGAGGTCTGGGCAGTGTTTGTAGAATAAATACATACAACTAAATATTAAAAAACCCCCAAACAACTATTTTCATGATAGATGCAAGAAAATGATAGATTGCCAGAAAGACTGCTAGGTAACCAGACCTGAGTTCCCTACAAGCAAAGACAATGCTGTAACAAACCGCTGGGCTATTAGAGATAAAGGTATAACCCTCAACAGCTGTTTGTGTATGAGTCATGATGATGTTTTCTGTGCCCTTTTCTGTAAGAGGGAAGTGGGAGAATACCTTATTTGAAATCATGCCAGGACTTAGATAGTTTTGTGTATGCCTGATGGAGAACCCTTAGGTACCTGGGGACTCAACTGCATGTACCATTAGGGGGTTACTGAGCAAGGGTTTTGTGAATGCCCATGGTATCTAAATTTTGGATTTAAATGTTTAGGTCCCTTTCAATACTTAGCCCCAGCTTCCTGAAACCCTTCTGACTCCTCTCAGGGCAGTTTTCCTATCTTAAACACTTACCTACATTTCTAAGCCTGGCCCTTTAAATTGGCAGCAGACAGCAGCTGTAGTCCTACAGAGGCCATTTTGCAAATGGCTGGTGCTTCATGCAAATGAAGCAAATGGCTGATGCTACCCCTTCTCCCAGCTGGTAAGATCTGTCAATGCTGTTGGGTTTCCCCTCATTTTCTGCATTTTATGGTTTAACAGGAAGATGCACACTTAGAGGGAATGTACTGATAAGAGCAAAAGGAAGGGCAGCGTCCCTTCTGAATTATAGCTGTGTTAGTTTGATCAGAGAGAAAGTATTTGTGTCCCTTGGAGTATAAGTGATTAAGGCAGGAGAGGGGAACACTGCCAACGTGAGATATGACTTTGCAAAACCAAAGCCAGGAATAATTGGGGTTGGGAATACTGTCTCAGTACCCCACAGGTTGGGATGTTGAGATAAATGGCTCTGGCTTGCCTTCTGTCTAAATTAAAGACCTTAGGTTACCCCCACATGCTTAAGACCCAATGAGCTTGTGGCGTGATAAACATTTGTGGCCATTCTGTGAAGGTGAAATGAATGCAGCAAGGTCTTGGAGCCCCAAAGATGACAGCTGTAGCCCAACAAAAAGGCTGCTCAATTCTCCCTTGGCAGTATGGCTTGGGAAGGATCTGTGCTGCTGTTGACTATGTGGGCTGTGTAGGAAATGGGACTAGTTGGTAAGAAAATGTGTTTGCTAAGATTCAGAGTGCAGTGCTAGCTTCCACTGGCAAGCTAGTAGCATTTAGGGGGCGGGAGCTTGTGACAGAGAGCCACTGTGCCATTGCCCCACACTCCCCAGCTCAGCATCTGATTTAAGGATCTTGGAATCTCTTCTTTATGGAGCAGCTCTTGGATTCGGTGTGTTGGAGTAGGGAGGCCACTACATTACTTCCCTCCTCCACATTGTAAAATAAGGAGCTTCTTGCCCCTTTATTCTTCTCAGAGTTAACCACTGTCCTGTAGCTTACCTTGGAGATAAGTGCAGGAACCCAAATGTTTTTGACCCAAATTTTAATGATCTGTTAGAATGTAAGCTCTTTGAAAGAGCTTTGCCATCATTTTCTTACGCGTGTACACATGGTACTTCTATGCAAGGCAGTGCCTTAGCCAGTGAAGCCCTAGTTCCTAAGTGGAACCTCTTGTTGTTACCAAGAGACAGGTAAGAACAGTATGAATTGAATAGTCTATTTCCGACAGCTCTTGCGCCTGCATAATTTCAGCATCGTGTTTTCTTCCTGTGGTATCTTAGTTGCTCTTTGAGTTGATCTCTGAGTCCTGGCAAAGTCCCTCTGAACACAAAAAAATAGGATGATAAAGCCTTGAGAGTTAGCATATGGCTTCAAAATGTCACTATCCAGCGTTGCCAGGCATGTACAAGTCACATTACTATAATACAGTGGTTTTCAACCCATAGCTTGTGGGCAGTATGTTGCCTATGAGTCCCCCTTGATGCTGCTCATGGCCACAAGAAATGATAAAGGTTGCCAGGGAGAACAGAGTGCAATGTTGCTCACAGCATGTTACATGTTCAGTATTTGCCCATGGATCAGCAAAGGCTGAGGACAACTGCCACAACATAGCTCCTCAAATAGCACAGTGTGGCATACACATCATTCAACTTTGTCCCTCAGGAAAGGAAAATAATTTTGCATGAGTCAATATCAACTTCAAGTCTCATACATGATGTCTATTACATGTGGGAGATAAAACATCAGCTACATACCCTGCCCAATATAAACTGTAATTGGTGAATAGATGAATCCCCTAGAAAGCAATTCAGCAAATGCTGTGCTCTCTTTTTTGCAGCAGACTATTATTTAGTCATCACTCGAATGACAATATGCTGACAATATATTGAATTCATATTGATATTGGTTAGTATTTCTACTGCATAACAGTAAATTGTTAGTGCTTGAATATTCTGCAGGTCCTGATATCCTCCAGTATTAAAGTTAATGATTATTTTGTTTTGGGCATCTGGCAATCAGTGGCCCTTTTAGGTGTCAAAATCAAACTGAGATAGAATGGGGTGGGAGTCTGCTGAAACGAGCACTGAGCAAAAACATTGGATATCTGGCTCTTCTTTTGCTGAGCAGACCACCTTGGGCACACCGCTTCCCCTTCTTATACCTTGGTTTCTTTATTTGTACAACAGATATGATAATATTGACTTCCTTTGTAAAGAGCTTTGAGGTCTTTGGGAAGTGTTAACTAAGAGTTGTGTTTTACTAACGTGACAAAGCATCAGATCAGTGGACAGTGACAAATGCTTTTTGAAATGCTGAATTTCATTTTAAATGAGATAACCTTGTGTGGACAGATGGGACTCCAGTGATCCTGGGAGAGAGGTATTGTCCTTTCTAATGCCATATTGCCTTGAAGTTTGAACTATTCTGTTCTTTGACAATAACTGAATGGGGTGTGGTGTTGGGAGTCATCATTAACTGTAGTGGGCCTAGTTCACTGTTAAAGCCATCGGGCACAAACTTACTTTATGCTTTGGTATGCAATCAGTGTAGGAGGCAAGGCAGAAGGAAGAAATCTCCTTGGTGCATATCTGCTGACAACTAAACTACTGATTTCTGCACCAGCTGCAGCCAACCAGCTTTTGGGATAGTCTACAATGGAAACAGCATGCACTGCATAAGTCCTTTCTTGATGTTAACACAGCCATATATCACAGTTACTGCAGTGTGAGCAGTGGGGCTACAACTTGGCAATAATCTCTAAGTGTAGTTCTACTCTGAAAAGTGGTGAAGGATCTCTAACCTATATGGACTTAGTGGTATTGTTTTTTTCTTTCCAGTAAGTGGGGGAACATTATAGAGTGTAAAACTGTTTCTGTTAGCCCTGCAGAGCCAGCAATTGGGCATCCTCAGCCTAATCGGTTCCCAATCTCAATCACAGCTGTACTAAAGTGGTGGAAGAAAATAGAATTGCACAGATGTTATTGAGGGCTGATTTAATGACAGCAGTATTCTTCAGGTGAAACTGGGAGCACAAATGCACATGAAAGAAAGAGCACTGTTTAGCTGTCGCATCTCAGGTAAAGTTTCCAGAGCTGTTTGTCAGAAAAAACCCATTTGATATAATCATAGTGAGAAACAAAGAAGATGAAAGCCTTTATACCAGACTTGCAGTGCCACTTTTCAGAGGTCAGTTATTGTATGAGATCATCAGAATTTTCCTAGCAGAGATGAAATGTGACATCAATCATGACAGTCTTGGTAATGGACTGCTTGCCCTAAAGTACACATTTGGGGAACCGTGGCCTGATTTACTAATACATAATGGAGTTAAGGATCATCTGTATGTGGTTAATTAGTGGTGTTTCTGTCTCTGAACATAATAAAGGGTATTGAATACACAGTCTTACTGACCTTGCCCAGAGCAAAAGCCCGTAAGAAGCTATAATAGCACTATTAAATCCCTTGCCTGGATGAGTTGTAGCACAATTTTAAAGTCATTAAATTACCATCATCTTTCTTGAGAGCAGAATAGGAATCTGAACAGGAGAAACTGAATGGGGACTGAAGGCTGGGAGTGAGCTGGAGAAATAAACAGAGTGATGTAAGGGAGCAGCTTACATTGTGCAAGGTGACTGGAGCATGAAGCAAGTGCTTCCTTGATGAGTCATTTTGAGTGAGCAGGTTCGAGGGTGAGAAGGTACTGACAGGTGAGGAGTGTGTTGGGCTTATGATGAAATATCTGCTGGAGGAGGGAAATTGCTCCGTCCTGCAAGAGAGAGAATGCAAAGAGTATGATGGCATTATTACAGGCATTAATAAAAATAGCAGTTTCAACGCTGACATTCGGTACTGCAGAAATCTTTCCTATTCCTAGCCTCTGAGCACTGGACAGCGAAAGAAATGAACCTGATTAAACAGCATTCCATCACTCTGGTAGTCAGCACAGTTTTTATAACCTAAAGCCAAAGGTCAGCTATGAAGGACAGAATCATTAGTTCTGGAATGCTGATTCCAC
The DNA here is from genome assembly GCF_030867095.1 of Alligator mississippiensis. Classification (NCBI taxonomy): domain Eukaryota; kingdom Metazoa; phylum Chordata; order Crocodylia; family Alligatoridae; genus Alligator; species Alligator mississippiensis. Next base: position 453,997,058 of record NC_081824.1, read on the forward strand.
AGAAAGCATTTACCAGGGAAAGTTTGAGCAGATGAGAATATTCATAAATCTGCGGGCAAGGCCGTTGGGCACCAAAGGTTGTGGATGAATAATTGTTTTAACTCTACACATAATAAATGATTCTTCATAATGGGTGTTTGGTTTGCATTGCCTCAGTTAACTTTCCCTTTTAGCTGCTCAGTGTAATTTTCTTGGTATATGCCAAAAAGTTTTGGGGTTTTTTTGTTAAATTTCATTTCTTGTGATTTAAAATATAATGGCAGGAAAATGGATGGGTTGTTATGAAATCACTTTTCTTATTAGACAAGGATGCATTTCATCTCCCCTTCCAGCTCCAAATAGAGGACTAAAAGTTTAAAGGCATACTTGGTTAACGCATATTTTGCTTTGTTAGAAGTGATGGCTCTACGTACTTATTTATAGGCTTTTCCATAGTGTTCATCTTCATAGAATCTGAGCAACTGAGAAGCTTTCATGAATTTATTCTCATAATGCTTCTGTTGCATATACACTTCCAAATTTTGTAAGTGCTTCTATACAAATGGTAGAAGCCTAATAAAAGGTGTGTAAACTACAATGCCTGGTATTCAGCAATGACATTGACATAGACTTGATGAACAACTAAAATCAATGGGATACTGAAATATTTGGATATAAATGTTATAGGAATGGCATGGTAGGTTATAAGGGGAATAGCACTGTCTATTAAAGAAAGTATAGCATCAAGCAAGGTCCCTTCCAAACTCATTATTCTCAGTAAAATTTTTAACTGGAAACAGATGATAGAATGGAAATTCTTTGGATAGAAATTATTTTCTTAAATAACAGAAGTATATAGGATTGGGACTGTACCATCAACCACCTGAGGGGGTAGTGAAGATGATCCTGGACTTCTGAGGGACAGTAGAGAAGCTTCAAAAGCAGGATACACAGGAATAATAGGTGACTTCACTTACCTTCCTATAAACTGGGAAAATGTCTCCTTAATGCTTTTTGAGCAATTAGTCCTGGAACCCATAATAAGAAAAGCAACTCTTGATTTAGCCCTGAGTAGTGCATAATAGGGCTGTGCGAAATGGCACCATTCTGTTTCGACTTGCGTTTTGAGGTTTTGATGGAGCAGCGTTTCAAATTTTGTTTTGATTCGAAACTGCTGTTCTGTTTCGTTTCATTGAAACAGTGATGCTGTTTCAACATTTTGCCCAAAAGCTATAATGGGGAAGCTCGAAACGGCCTTTCTCATCTGGCAGGCAGATCGGGGCCCAACCCCGGGAGGGCTGCAGGGCTGTGCCAGTCCTCCTGCAGTTCCAGGCCCCCATTTGCCTTCCAGATGAGGGAGGGATGCTGCCTGGGACCTGGGAGCCCCCATCACTCCCCTTCCCAGTGCTGGGATCGTTTTGGGGAAGGGAACTGGGGCTGAGCTGAGTGCTACCATTGGGCTGGGGAAAGGAACTCAGCCCAGCTGGGCTGAGTTCCCTTCCCCAGCATGACCAGCATGCTGGAAAAATGAACTCAGTGCTGGGGAAGGGAATTCAGTCCAGCTGGGCTAAGTTCATTTTCCCAGCCCCATCGTAGTGTTGGGGAGGGGAACTGAGAAGTCCAGCTCAGTTCCCTTCTCCAGCCTGATTGCAGCTGTGGGGAGGGGAACTGAGCAAGGGCTCAGTTCCCTTCCCCTGCACTGTGATTGCGGGGAGAGCCAGGGCTGCTTTCCCTGCCTAGCTGAGCCTGAAGTGCTGGGAGCACAGCTCTGGTTCTCCCCCGTCTCCCACCTGCCAGCTGCTTCGAAACTTGAAAAATTTTGAAAGTTTTGAAACATTTTGACTAGCCTCCTTTTGTTTCGAGGCTGTTTTGAAGCCCTTCATTTCATTTTGATTTCACTGTTTTGAGCTTGAAATGGGTCAAAACAGTGTCTAAACAAAGCAGGTGGCAAGATTTCGCACAGCCCTAGTGCATAAGATCTGATTCATGCAGTAACTATAGCTGAACTGCTCTTTAACAGTGACCAAATGCAATTAAATTCAACAACCCTGTAGGTGGGAGTATGCCAAATATCCACCATAGCAATACTTAGCGTTAAAGATGGGAACCATCTAAAAAATGAGAAAGCTAATTTGATAGAAATTAAAAGGTGCAGCCATGAAGATGAAATGCATACAGGCATCAGGGTGACTGGCTAAAACAACAAAGCAGAGGCCCAGAGTAAATATATGTATATCACAAATCCAAAGGGGCACTAAATTGTACAAAAAAGCCAGTATAGTTTCACAGCAGAGTCAAGGATGCAATTAGAGACAAAAAGCCATCATTCAAAAAATGTAAGTCATGACTAAGTGAGGATAGTAAAAGTATGTACAAACTTTGAAAAGAACTAAAACCATAAGGTGAGCTAAAAAAGATTTTGAGCATCAGCTGCTAAAGATATAATAGCAAATACATTTTTTAAGGTTCCAGATTGTTGATGTCTAGATAACTCAAGATGTAAAAGGTGCCCTCAGAGAAGATAAGGCTATAGCAAATAAGCTAAACAAATTCCCTGTATTGTTTTTTACTGCTGAGGATGTTAGAGATATTTCTGTCCCAGAACAGAACCAATTGTCTAGGATTAGATGCTGTTCACTGAAGAGTTTGGAAGGAGCATTTGCAAAGTTTGCAAACATTACAAAATTGTTTCAGGTAGTTATATCTAAAGCTGGCTGTAAGATCTTTCTGTAACTTTACTAAGATCTCAATGGACAACAGAGTTGCAGACAAAATTTAACACTGATAAATTTAAACGTCTTTGAAGTAATGCACATAGGGAAAAATAACCCATCATTGAGTATTTATAGGTAGAATTATGAATTATCTGTTACCACTCAGGAAAGAGACAGTTGGAGGGAGGAGTCATGAGAAACATCAATAAAATCAATGAATGGTATTGAAAAAAATAAATGAAGAACTATTTGATATGGCACACAATATAAGAACTAGGAGGCAGCCAATGAAATTATTGGAAAATAGGTATCAAACAAACAAAAGGAAGTATATTTTGATACCATGAAAAATGGACTTCATTGTTATAGGACTATGTGTGGAGGCCATAGTAGAACCAGGTCCAGAAGGGATTAGATCCACAGAATAGTCTATCAGGGCTGCTGAAAACAATACTTAGGCATATAACCAAAGTCTATAACCATAATCCATAGGTGAGGAGGTTATGGAAAGTGAGGACATGACAGGGAACAGACCACACTGTGTAGACTAGATCTTTTTATTTACTAATTTTTTAAGCCATAATGGACAGTTATGAATATCCAGTCTGAGCTCCAGCTTAACACAGACCAGAAAACAGTGTATTTCAAGGCGACGATTCAGTCTTCCTCAAAAACATCCATCTGTTGGATGCCACTGTTGGAGACAGAATACTGGGCTAAACGAACCTTGGTCTGTCCTAGTCTAGCAATTCTTTTATTCTTATGTGTGTGTTGGAGTAAAGGGAAAGAAATCCATATTGTTCTTTACTTGCATCATGGTAATGTCTAGGAGTTTGTCATTAACTAAGACTCTATTGTGATATGAACTGTAAAAGTACAGAGCAATAGCATGGTATCTGTCAAAAGAGTTTATTATCTTAGCCTGGTCATAAGGTTGGAACATGCTTTAAATTCTTTGTCTCATTATGGTGATAATCAGGGATCCTGGTTTTCTCCGATTAAAAAAAAAATCCCCAATTTTTGGATTAAAAAAGTAACCCAAAATCTATGTTTCCCCATGATTAATATGAAACACCACTAATGTATAGATGTATATATAGTGGTGTTTCATTTCAGTCACAGAAAAATGTGGATTCTGGGTTACTTTTTTTAAATGGAAAACTGGGGATTTTTTTTTATCAGAGAAAACCAGGATCCCTGGTGACAGTTCTAGAGAAAGTACCTTTAGCTTGCATGAGAGTAATGGAGCCCAATGGACATTTCATATTGTGTGTCTCATAATGCTCCTGGCTGTAATACTTAACTAATGTTGTAAATCATATCCTATGATCTGATTTCTTACATCTCTCAATGTTTCTTTCTAATACACAGAATTGAAAAGATGATGCCTGAGATCTGTAAATTAATTTATCTGTCTCACTAGTAAAGGCTGCCTGAACACAGAATTAAATTTCATTCTAAAATCTGCCTCAGGTAAAGAATTAAGATATTACTACTCTTAGAACTGGTATTTTGCGCGCGCGCATGCGCGCGCACACACACACACACACACACACACACACACACACACACACACACGTCACAGTCTTCCTCCTTCCCTGATGTTTCTGCTTGGAACTGACATTCTGGGTTGATGATACTAACTCCTCACCAAGTATATTTCTGTCTGAATCAGAAGTGTGAGGGATAGGTAGCTTTGAATTTGATAATCCCATTAGGTGCCTATCTGCATCTTCAAGCACGTAAATAGATGAAGGTCCTGAGTCACAAAGGTACTTGAGCATGTATCTAAGGATTTGCATATTAGGCTCGGCTAGCACTACGGGCAAAAGGGACTTGGGGGTCATGACTGACCACAAGATGAACATGAGCCTTCAATCTGATGCTGCAGCTAGTAAAGCGAGCAAAACGCTGGCTTGCATCCAAAGATGCTTCTCAAGCAAATCGCAGGACATTGTTCTCCCCTTGTACTTGGCCTTGGTGAGGCCGCAGCTGGAGTACTGCGTCCAGTTTTGGGCTTCACAATTCAAAAAGGATGTGGAAAAGCTTGAGAGAGTCCAGAAGAGAGCCACACACATGATAAAGGGTCAGGAAAACAGACCTTATGATGACAGGCTGAGAGCCATGGGACTCTTCAGCTTGGAAAAGTGCAGGCCAGGGGTGATCTGGTGGCTGCCTATAAGTTTTTTCAGGGTTGCTCACCAGAATCTGGGGGAACATCTGTTCACCAGAGCACCCCAAGGGATGACAAGGTTGAATGGTCATAAACTCCTCCATGACCATTTCAGGCTGGACGTAGGGAGGAAAGTCTTTACTCTCCAAGCCCCCAAGGTTTGGAATAGACTGCCGCCGGAGGTGGTTCAAGCATCTATGTTGAACGCCTTCAAGAGACATTTGGATGCTTATCTTGCTGGGATCCTATGACCCCTGCTGACATCCTGCCCCTGGGGCGGGGGGCTGGACCTGATGATCTTCCGAGGTCCCTTCCAGCCCTAATGTCTATGAAATCTATATATGCAATCTTACTGAGGTCTCACTTGTGTGTAAATTATGTGTGTGTTTAAGGACCATGCTGAAATGAAAAGCAACAAACTGTCTAACCTGTTAGACACCTGAAATCTGTAGGTCACTACTTTCCAATACCAAAAGTTCTGCTCCTGGGCATACCCAGAAGTATCTAATTCTTGATCTTGCTGAACAGCTTGGTGCCTATTTCCTGCCTAAACCCTGTCAGGATTCACAAATTAAGTGTTTCTCTACTTACCATGTTTCCTTGACTATAAGACGACCCCCCCCCCATAATTAGATGTAATATATAAATTAGATTCTATTTGTAAAGTTGTTATAAATTTCCAGATATAGAATCTAAATATTAGAGGGTGGCCTTGAATCTCACCCCCCACTGCCACAGCAGGGAAAGCAGTGGCCAAGGGAGAGGGGTAAGGTAGCCCACTTGACCTCTGTCCCACCCACGTTTTTTCCCCCTGCTGCCTTGCTGCCTCCCCCACCACCTGCATCCCCACCCCTCAGCTCCCCACAGCTTTTGCCCTCCCTGCACCCCCCCCCAGTCTCTGCCTTTTCCCCCTCTGTTCTCCCACTCTCTGCCGTTCAACTCCCCAGTCTCTGCCTCTTCCTCCCCCCACCTTTACTATGCATCCCAGAGCAGAGCACATGGAAGCTCAGTCATTGCCTGGCCATAAAGCAGTGTCAACGCTGTTGAGTGGCCAAGCAGCAAAACGAGCTTCCATGTGCCTTGTGTCTGGGAGAGAACCCAGCCTGAACCTGTTAGTAGGGGGAGGAAAGAGGGTGTGTGGAGGGGAAGCAGAATAGTGGGGCAGGAAGCTGCTGTGGGTCTGACTCTGGCCCTGGGCTTACAGAGTTTATGCCACTGAAGTTAGCTGATTAACTGATTATACACAGGTCAAGATGACATCACAAGCCATCTGGTACTCTGTCTTAGAGCAATGACCCAGGTCTTAAGGTGTCAATGCAGCTGTGCAAGTTATCTGCATCACGTGCAACAGCACTGACTCTTTGGGTTGGGGAGAAGTAACAAATTCTCCTGAAGTTATGCAAAGCTAAAAAATCAGAAATGCTGGTGTGCCAGCAGCACTGATGTTCTGTACATCACTTACCAGGGCAAGATAATTCAGGGCCGAGGTTTCCACGAGGTGACAAGGCATCTATGTTATTTGCTGAATCAACATCTTAGAGCTGAGAGAAATGCAGTGTTTCCGTCCTGCAAGAAATTCTGGTGTTTCAGCATTTGTTTTAATTTCTGACTAGACTATTAATTCCCCCCAAAATGTTCTGAAAAACATAGATTGATTTAATAGATTTCATAGATTTTAGGGCTGGAAGGGACCTATTAGATCATTGCATCTGCCCCCCCTGCCCTGGGCAGCAAAGAGTGCTGGGGTCAGATGACCCCAGCCAGGTGTTTGTCCAATTTCCTCTTAAATACCTCCAAAGAAGGGGACAGCACCACCTCACTTGGAAGCATAGTCCATATTTTGGCAACCCTCACTGTAAAGAATTTTTTCCTTGTGTCCAATCTAAATTTGCTTTCCTTCAGTTTGTTTCTAGTTACCCGATGGACGCTCTGGTAAACACCCCTATCCTCCTGTACCCCCGATGAGTTTCATTTTAACATTTTTCAACTGAATTAAAACACAGGAGCATTGGAAAGTACAGTTGGAAGGTGTTGACACTGGATTTGGATGCAGCTCTTATACCTTTGTTCCAGGCAGGCACAACCCTCAGACTGACCACAACACCTGTCGGTTGATAATAGGCAAATCTATTGATACAGAGTAATAACAAAAAAACAACAATACAAACAATCAAGCAATTCTATATCTACCAATCCTAGGGCTGTCATCAGGGTTAAAGTATATCAGACCCCTTGTGTTATGGGACATTATGGTACATGCTTCTTAAGTTCCCAGGCGGTGTGTCCCTCCATTGGCTTTGTTGTTCTAGATAACCTGTCTGCTTTCAGGGCCATGAGAAGCTGTGCGTGTGTCTCCCAAGCTCTTTAAAAATCTATTTAACACCTGCTGCCCATCTTGACCCCTTATAATGCATATATCTATGCCTATAAGCCAATTCCCCAAAAAACAGGCTTTTAAATACTGTATCTAAGCCAACAGAAGGGACCTCATAAGGTCATCTAGTTCAGTCTCCTCCCTGAGGCAGGATCATCCTGATCTAAACCATCCCATCCTCCATTGTCAAACTTATTAGCAAAACTACACAGTCAGCCCTGGCAGGAGTCTTTGCCACAAGTAAAGCAGGGGATCCATGATGGCCAGCATCCTCTTCTGCAAAAGGTTGTTAAAAACCATATTGATGTGGGATTGTGGAACCAACCCAAAACACTTTGTTCCTAGTCTCTGATAGTCATTTGCTATTGTAACACCTTGTCTCATGGAAATTTCTGTCTAATGCATTTTGGGGCATGTACTACCCCAGGGTGGTACAAGGGAGGGAGATTTTTAAGAGATTCAGAGATTTTTAAGGTTGGGAGGCAGGGCCAATTAAACTTTCTTTTTGGACAGAAAATTGGATTTTTCTCTAAATTGGTTTTCTGAAAAAATTCTACATTTATCTCATAGTAGTTAGGGGTCAGCAGGGACCTGAATAGATCATCTAGTCTAACCCGCCAAATTAAAAAAAAAAAACTCAGTTTTTTAAAATTGGAAAACAACTGAAAACATAAATGTCTTGTTTTGTTTTCCTCTGAGTTTTCTGAGAAGAGATACATATTTTGACCTTTGTAGCTAGAAGAAAGTTTTATGATCAACTGGTTTGTAAGAAATTTAATAGTGATTCCTAACTATATTTCCAAACTTCTTTTATTTATTGCTTTGATATTATATTCTTTAAATGCCATGAAAAGATCACCTTCAAAAGTGACTAAAACAGCTTTTATTTCTTTTATGAAGAAAATCCCTCGAACTATGGTGCATGCACACACAAGTTATAAAGAAACTCTTTAACTATAGCATAATTATCAGAAGCTGCTGTAATACTCTTAACATTTATGTTCCAGACCAATCTGTGAAGAGAAGCAACGTTTTTCTCTTTCATATTTGATAGAAAACAACAAGCATTAAATCTGAAGAAAAGGCTGCAAAACTTAGGTATAACAAGACTTACATTTCCCTGTACCTAGGTTATATCAAAGCTATGCTTAAGATCACAGATTCATAAATGTGCTTTTCCTAAGAAAATTCCTAAGAAAAACAGGTTAGGTCCTGGTTCCGACTGAAATTTTGACAGTATAAATCTTTTAACTTCCATGGCATTACATCCTTTGTACACTTGAGGCCAGAACAAGGTCCTTAGATCTTGAGTGTTTCTTACTTTATCTTACCACTGAGCCTCTGTATTCATTTTAGGGGATAAACTTATTGAAATTTTACTGCAGAAGTAGAAGTCTTTCTTTACTTGGAATTCTAATAGGTAGCTCAGGAAGTGAGGAAAGAATAGAAGTCTATAAAGATCTAAAAGTTTTGTACAGTTTGGATTTTTTTATGTGTCTTTTTGTTTTGGGAAGAAAAGGGCATTGCTGAAAGATATTGATGCAAAAACAAAGTGGGCAGACATAGCAGAATATTATAAAGAAAGATAGAACCTGTAATTTGAAGTCTAGTCAATTAAATGACCTCTGGAAAAGGGTTAGAGGAAGGGAAAAAATGGGCAGAATTCTTTCAGCATTTTATCCTGTGGCATATGAATTTTTTTGATTCTAACTGTGGGCATTATTTGGCTATGAGTCCATGTAAGTGAGAATATGCTTCTTGGTCTGTATTCCTCTTTTTTTTTTTAATTGTATATTTGTTTATTTTTGCATATTCATTGAAAACATTGATCTATTCTACAGTATCAGGTAGATGTATCTATTCAGTGTTAATATAAACTTATTTTTGCAATTTACAAAATGAACATTATTCTTATTTTAAATATATCTCGGTTTTTGGCAAAGTGTTGGCCCAATACCTTAGATGGTAATTTGAGAACCTTTGACCAAATATTTATTTGTGTGAAATAAGATAATTAAACATCTGGCTTTCTGATTGTTATGCGCCTGTTTAGACACACAAAATACAAATATGCAGTTTTGGATGAAAAAAAAATTGGCTTTGTATTAACTGAAACCTCACCAGAAACACTCTTTGTAAATGAGGGTGTTGTAACAGTGTCATAAGCAGAAACTGTAACATGAGATTTTTTTGGAATTCCTTCAAAACCGTAATTTTCATGCTGTATTTAGACACCATACCTGTCTCAGCTTCAGATCAAAAACTTGAGACAGAGAAACTAAGACACATTACCTGAGTAGAAGGCCCCTGGCTTTAGTATGAACTTATTTTCATAAGCCCCAAAACATTTTGGTTTTGCCTTAGATTTACTGGTTATAAATACTAATACTTCTTTCTTTACGCCTCTTGTTTCACCAAATAATATTTGTTTGTACCCATTTCTGTTCTGGGAAAGTACCAGCCATATATATGTCTCCACTTTCCTTCTAATTTAGTATTGAACTATTAGGTGCTAAGGGTGGATTCCTGTAGGATACTAATGCACCAAAAGCAGGAATACCTATGCCTGTACTTCCGGTTATACGCTGACGAGATTCTGATGTTATTTCAACAGATTATTAGTTCCATTACTGTTATTTTCCGTAAATTTATGTTGCTTAATTTTGGAAATGTCTGGAATTCAACATGGCATCTAGTCTAATAATTATGAAATACCTGAATATCGAACTCAACATTATAAGAACGTATCAACAGAGAATGTATTCCATTTCTCAAGAATGACGTTAAAGAGTACAAAGCAACCTGAATCATCGGCTATCGTTCCATTTATGTCTACTTGAAAAAGTGAATATTCTGAAAAACAACCTTCCCCACAACCCCGCTATGCAACATTACCTCTCTAGGTACCTCCTACCATGGAGACAGAGCATGGGTGCAATCACTTTGCCAGCTAAGAGCAGACAGATCTTCTGTTTCCAGCAATGTCAGCAACCCCTTTGCCTTTGATTGGTACAGTAGTAATTTATGCCCCAGTTTTGAGGCTTTGAATAACAACCTTTAGCATCTTTTGGGGCCTACATAATAGAGACACCCTCTCCTTACAAACCACATCCCAGAACTCGATTCTGAGAGAAAAACAAAGGAGTTCTGAAGGAGAAAACATAAGAAAACAAATGAGTTGGGTGAAGTTGGGGTACTTTATTACCTTACATGTGTGGAACAAATGATCCAAGCATCTAAATATAAATAGATGAAAAGTGGATGATTGCAAGGGTAATTAACTACTGGCACACCCTAACTACAGTGTTAAGCAATTCTTCCTCGCTTGAAAACTTTACATCAGCCTGGATGTTTGTCAGTAAGTTATGCTGCACATGTCTATATGTAACTACAGCACATAAAGTTTAGTACTGTACGTTAGTGCATTTTAACTTATTTGTGATGCTACTGCGCATTAGACTAAATCTAGACTAAATTAGCACATTAGTATGAGCTTTGCCTCTCACACTAGGAGAATTAGTCTTCTGCACATTAAGCGTCTTGTGTAGATGCGCCCACTGTTATTGAAACAGAATGGACTTACTGCAGAAATTACAAGGTGGTGTTCTCTGGCTGGTGTTATTCAGGAGGGCATACTGGATGATCAGAATAGTCTCTTGCAGCTTTAAAAAAAAATCAATAAATAAGAAAGCCTAGGCTAAGAAGTATATAGAAACCCATCAACTCTTAACTCAGGGAAGTGGCCAGTTAATTCGAGATGAAGACAAGATTAATAATTTCCAGGTCTTGTAGTAGTGAGTTATAAAAGTGTCCACGTGTTTTGTGGGTTTTTAAAAAAAAAACAGAAAAGCTAACACTGTTTACCTTTAATGTTCCCCCTTTTTAGAAAATAGCCATTTTTTTGGTCTCTGTGACAACTTTGTAACCCACTTCAGAAGGTGATAATAGCTTACTTGTTAAAAAGTCCTAGAATTTCCAGGGCAAAAAATTAGCTTCTACGTCCTGTTTGCTCTTTATGGTACTGTCTCCTAAGCAGCTCCACAGGCTCAAGAATTTCCAGGCTGCTGTGTGGCACTGTAGACAAATGATGCAACTGTATCCGTGGCAACACAACTGATTGGCATCCTGTCATTTGTGAGAGATGGTGGATATTGCAGGCTATGACATAGATAGTTTGCAGTGTCTCATGTGACTGAATAGTCCAATCCAAGATTTGCATGATCTGTGGCACTGCTTGTAAGTGTATGTGTCATGACTGGGTTATGTGGGAGCCGCTTGCTTCCTGTGGACTCTTTTGTCTTCAAGCTCTTGGAGCCAATTCCTGTCATGGGTTTTAATGCCCTGGTGGAGATGGTGACACCACTTGTTCCCATCTTTTGCTAAGCTTTCCCCTTGGTCAGGATCAATTCCAAATGCCTTCATACCTCACTTGCATGTGTCTTTGTAATAAGACAGTATGTCCTGTTGTTATTGTTTCCTCTGATAGTTCCCTGTATAGTGTGTCCTTGGGTATACATCCATCTTCCAGTCTGCTCAGATGGCTCAGCCAGCACAGTCATTCCTGTTTGAGTAGCTGTCACACTTAGTAGATGTGCCCTTTGAAGAACCTCTGTGTTGGTTACTTTAATCTTGCCATTTGATGGGAGTATGCAGTGTAAACAGCACAGGTGGAAGCTGTTTAACCTTTTCTCTTGATGTGCATAAGTTGTCCATGTTTCCACATCATACACAAGAGTGATGAGTAGACAAGCTTTGTACACTATCGTTTTGGTCTTCCTAGTAAGCTTTGAATTGTTCCATGCCCTTTTAGTTAGTCTGCTGAAGGTGGTGGCAGCCTTTCTGATGCAAACATTAAGTTCTTCATCCAGTGCGAGGTTGGTGGTCACTGTGGAGCCTAGGTAGCTGAACGTTTGAACTATTTCTAACTGGTTCTCACTAAGAATGATTGATGGATCTTGTGGAACTCCCTGTTTTAGAACAACTGTTTTCTTTATGTTGATGGGGAGAGCACATGGCTTTCAGCTCTTGCAAGATGATTCATGAGTTCTTGTAGTAGGTCTTTGTTGTGGGCTATAAGGCCAGCATCATCAGCAAATAGAAGATCCCTGATAAGTACCTGTGGCAAGGCACTGTTTATGCCTGCCACTTTAAGACCTGAACCAAGCAGCCTCCAGTAAGGCAGGGTCCCCCAAATCCTGGGCAGGGCCCCCTTATTTGCCTTAAGAGCAGCTTCCTCGACAGCAGGCCCACTGCGCAGGAGTGCAGTTTAAAAGGGCCCGCCGACCGGGAAAAAGCCCAGTTAGACGCGGGAGCGGCGAGAGACTCGCGGGTGAAAGCTCGCTGCACCCCCGCTCCCCCGAAGCCCCCCAGAAACCTTCCAGCAGCCGCGGAGCCCCCCGCTGACCCCCAGCGCAGCCGGGGTAAGCGGGGCCCGTGGAGAGAAGGGGCTAACCCCCTTAGTGTGTGTGTGGGAGGCGGCAGCTGAGTGGAGCTGGGCTGGGTCAAGCCCCGCCCAGGCCCCTACTTCGCCCAGCCCCCCAGGGAGCCACGCTACCGGAGCCGCACGAACAGGCTGCACAAACAGGTGCGCTTCTCTGCCAGCGCGTGAGTTAGCGCAGAGTTCGCGCGGGAGGGCGTGCGGGAGGGCGCCAGACCCTGCCTGCACACCCCCCAGGGTAGACAGTCCCATCTGTAGCCAGCCTACCTGAGGCATGACACGGATGGGCACGCGCCGCACCCCGAGGGTCCCCTCGGGCTCCACGGCCCCCCCCTCTGGCACCTCAGAGACGGCCACCCAGACGAAGCCCCTGGTTCCGGGCTCCACGCAGACGGAGCCCCTGGCTCTCGGCTGCGGGGGCTGCCTGTCCCTTTTTCAGGCTCTGGGGCCTGGGAGCATGGCGACCTCCCCTTGCGGGGTCTGCTCCCTTTTGGGGTCTCTGGCGCGCCAGCTGGAGGAGCTCCAGGCCACAGTCCACAGACTGCGTGCCATCAGGGACTGCGAGCAGGAGATAGACTCCTACTGCCAGGCCCTTCTCCCCCGGGAGGCAGAGGGTAGATCACAGTGTCCCTCCATGCCAGAGGAGGACTCTGGGACCTCCTGCTGTGTCCAGCCAGGAGCATGGACCAAGGTGGTCAAGGACCCTAAGGCCCGCCGCACCAAGGCCCTACCCCCACCACAACTGAGCAACAGGTATGCACCTCTTGCTGCCCCAGCAGAGCCTGCTGAGTTGCCGGCCCCCACAGGCAACATGGGCCCAAGTGCAGCTCCTGCCCCTGCTCTCCCCAAGACAAAATGTAAGGTGTTTGTTGTGGGAGACTCCCTCCTGAGGGGGACGGAGGGGCCAATCTGCCACCCTGACCCCTTAGCCCAGCAAGTCTGCTGCTTCCCAGGGGCCCGCATCCGGGACATTGCAGAGAGGATCCCCAAGCTCCTCAAACCCACAGACCACTATCCCATGCTCCTTATTCATGTGGGCACCAATGACACGGCTCGGAGCACTCCCAGCCAGGTCATGAGGCGCTACAGGGATTTGGGAGCGGGGCTTAAGGGTTTGGGGGCACAGGTGGTGTTCTCATCGATCCTCCCAGTCTCAGGCTATGGGCTGAGAAGGGACAGGAGGATCTATGTGGTCAACCAAAGACTGCGGCGCTGGTGTCGTCAGGAAGGCTTTGGCTTTCATGACCACAGCCCGCTCTTTGGCGAGAGAGGCAGCGAGCTGCTGGGAAGAGATGGTCTCCACCTCTCTCCCCTAGGGAGGAGGCTCTTCTCAGCCAGACTGGCTGACCTGCTCCACCGGACTTTAAACTAAGCCCGCTGGGGGGCGGGGGGACTACTGCCACTGCTGGCCCGCTGAACAATCCTTGCAAAGCCAGCAGACCATGGCACTCAAGGGAGCCCACCCCAGCCCCAGCCCTGGTAAAATCTGTGGGCAAGGAAGGAGCCCCCCAGGGGGCACTTGCCTGCCTGTACACAAATGCCAGGAGTTTGGGGAATAAGCAGGAGGAGCTCATCCTCCTGCTCAGTACAAACAATTACGATGTCATAGGGATCACGGAGACCTGGTGGGACTCCACCCATGACTGGACCACGGGGATAGATGGCTATACCCTGTACAGGAGGGATCGTGTAGAGAAAAGGGGCGGGGGTGTAGCTCTCTATGTTAAGGAAAGCTACGCGTCCCTGCAAGCCGATATTGGTGACCAGGGTGGACGGCTGGAGACCCTCTGGGTTAAAATCCGTGGGGAACACGGCACAGGGGACACAATGGTGGGAGTCTATTACAGACCTCCCACCCAAAGTCCTGAGCTAGACCAGGAGTTTGCCCAGGAACTGGCTGAGGCAGCTTGCTCCAGGACCATGGTTGTCATGGGTGACTTCAATTACCCAGACATCTCGTGGGAGGATCGCTCAGCAAAATCTGAGTGGTCGCAGAGCTTCCTCTCGTGCGTGGATGACCTCTACCTGACTCAAGAAGTCTATGGGCCAACGAGAGGCAAAGCGCTGCTAGACCTGGTGCTGGCTACTGGGGAGGACCTAGTCGGCGACCTAGTGATCGATGGGAAGCTGGGTGACAGCGACCACGAGCTGATCACCTTCACCATCCGCCGAAAAGCTGGCAAGTCAGTCAGCAACACGCAAGTCCTTGACTTCAGGAAAGCCGACTTCGACAAGCTCAGGAGGCTTGTCAGTGAGGCCCTAAGGGACTGTGACCACAGGGAGAGGGGAGTTCAAGAAGAGTGGTTGCTCTTCAAGGGAGTGATCCTCAATGCACAAACTAAGTCTATTCCATCTCGGAGGAAAGGCAGCAAGAGGGCACAGCAGCCCCCCTGGCTCTCCAGGGACCTAGCAGACCTCCTGAGGCTAAAAAGAAAGGCCTACAAAGGATGGAGGATGGGAGTCACCTCCAAGGAGGATTATTCTGCACTGGTCCAGTCCTGTAGGGAGCTGACCAGGAAAGCCAAGGCTGCAACTGAACTCCAGCTAGCTTTGAGCATCAAGGACAATAAAAAGTCCTTTTTCAGATATGTGGGGAGCCGGAGGAAAAGCAAGGGCAACGTTGGACCCCTGCTGAACCAGATGGGGCAACTGACAACTGACGCCCAGGAAAAAGCCAACCTATTAAATAGGTACTTTGCGTCGGTCTTTCATCAGCCCCATGGGACGCCCGTGCCCGCTACAGGGCCGGGAAGTCTGGGTGAGGGTGATCCCCTGCCCTCCATTAATGCTGACTTTGTGAAGGAACATCTTGAGAAGCTGGATACCTTCAAGTCAGCCGGCCCTGACAATCTTCACCCCAGGGTACTCAAGGAGCTGGCGAGCATCTTAGCCCAGCCTCTAGCACGGATCTTTGAAAACTCTTGGCGCTCTGGTGTCGTGCCCGAAGACTGGAAGAAGGCCAACGTGGTGCCTATCTTCAAGAAAGGGAGGAAAGTGGATCCGGCTAACTATAGGCCCATCAGCCTGACTTCTATCCCGGGGAAGATCTTAGAAAAGTTTATTAAGGAGGCCATCCTTAATGGACTGGCCGACGCCAACATCTTAAGGGATAGCCAGCACGGGTTTGTTGCGGGTAGGTCTTGCTTGACCAATCTCATTTCCTTCTACGACCAGGTGACCTATCACCTGGACAAGGGAGATGAGATTGATGTCATATATCTTGACTTCAAAAAAGCCTTCGATCTGGTGTCCCATGATCGTCTCTTGGAGAAACTGGCCAATTGTTGCCTTGGGTCCACCACGATCCACTGGCTGGAAAATTGGCTCCGGGGTCGGACCCAGAGGGTAGTAATTGATGGAAGTCACTCATCGTGGTGTCCTGTGACCAGTGGGGTCCCCCAGGGCTCTGTCCTTGGACCCATACTGTTCAACATCTTCATTAATGATGTGGACACTGGAGTCAGAAGTGGACTGGCCAAGTTTGCCGATGACACGAAACTTTGGGGCAAAGCATCCACACCAGAAGACAGGCGGATGATCCAGGCTGACCTGGACAGGCTCAGCAAGTGGGCGGATGAGAATCTGATGGTGTTCAATGCCGATAAATGCAAGGTTCTCCACCTTGGGAAAAAAAACCCGCAGCATCCTTATAGGCTCGGCAGTGCTATGTTGGTTAGCACTATGGAAGAAAGAGACTTGGGGGTCATCATTGACCACAAGATGAACATGAGCCTGCAATGCAATGCTGTGGCTAGTAAAGCGACCAAAATGCTGGCTTGCATCCATAGATGCTTCTCAAGCAAATCCCGGGACGTCATTCTCCCCCTGTACTCGGCCTTAGTGAGGCCGCAGCTGGAGTACTGCGTCCAGTTTTGGGCTCCACAATTCAAAAAGGATGTGGAGAAGCTTGAGAGAGTCCAGAGAAGAGCCACGCGCATGATCAGAGGTCAGGGAAGCAAACCCTACGATGACAGGCTGAGAGCCCTGGGGCTCTTTAGCCTGGAAAAGCGCAGGCTCAGGGGTGATCTGATGGCCACCTACAAGTTTATCAGGGGTGACCACCAGTATCTAGGGGAACGTTTGTTCACCAGAGCGCCCCAAGGGATGACGAGGACGAATGGTCACAAACTGCTACAAGATCGTTTCAGGCTGGACATAAGGAAAAATTTCTTTACTGTCCGAGCCCCCAAGGTCTGGAACAGCCTGCCGCCGGAGGTTGTTCAAGCGCCTTCATTGAACACCTTCAAGATGATACTGGATGCTTATCTTGCTGGGATCCTATGACCCCAGCTGACGTCCTGCCCTTTGGGCGGGGGGCTGGACTCGATGATCTTCCGAGGTCCCTTCCAGCCCTAAGTCTATGAAATCTATGATTGTAGCAGCCATTTTAGATCCCTGGCTGCCCATATAAACAAACTAGTTCCCTGCTGACAGGCCAGGCTGCAACATTGCCTGGCTGCAAGGCTGCTTACAACAACCTGGAGGTAAGGGAGGAGCTGTAGGGGATGGCTAGGAGGCTCCTGGTCCTGGGCATGACCTAAAACTACACCCTGCCAGGAGTGGGTGGCCTGGTGTGGCTTTCAGTGGTGCGGGAGCCCCCAGGAAGTGCCAGGCCAGTTACCACCCTGTTTAAAGGTGGGTTAGGACACCTTAACCCCAGCTCCCACAAGCAGGTGGGTCACCCACTAGTAGGGTCCAGAGGGCAGACCCCAGAGAGAGAGTGGGGCTAGAGGCTCAGAGGCCTGATGTAGAGTACCTTTGACTGGTCAACGCTGGGGCCAGGACCAGACTGGTCAAAAGAGCCACGGGCCCACCGTGAGGGGCGCCCACAGCTGAGGGTCTGGGATTGCCAACTGGCCTTGGAGGCGAGTCCAGGACCTGTGTGGCCAACGGTCCTGGGGGGACCACGCCTGAGAGGGGAAATAGTTTCAGGGAGCTAGGCAGCTCTGAATGAGGGTGGGGTAGGCCGCTTGAATGGAGGGATCTTAGAGGGGTCCTGATTGGAGGATTCTGTGGCCCAGTGTGGGGCCAGTGAGAATAATATCTGTGGATGCCATCTGTGAGGCATGGGCTGCGGTATAGGGAAGGAACAGACCCACAGATAGCACCCCCTGGCATCGGGGCAAGAAAATGGGCAGCCTCCCACCTAGTTAAGGTCATTAACTAAATAACAACAAGGTGTGGCAGGAGAGAAAGGTGGGTGGTTGGCTCAGAAACAGCTGGGTGGGCCAAAGACAAATTGGACCCGAGAAGGCCCCCTGTTACAGCACCTTTCTAACTTTAGTCTTTGCCTTAAGTTATGACAGCTTGAAGAGTTTCCTATCCAATCTTGTGTAAAGGTACACTCCATCTTCTATGTCTTTAAACGCACAGCTCAGGAATACCAAGAAGAAGATTCCAAAGAGTATAGGGGCAAGAATGCATCCTTGCTTCACTCTGCTATTCATCTCAAAGCTGTCC
Organism: Alligator mississippiensis; assembly: GCF_030867095.1. NCBI lineage: Eukaryota > Metazoa > Chordata > Crocodylia > Alligatoridae > Alligator > Alligator mississippiensis. The sequence goes on from NC_081824.1 coordinate 454,015,195, forward strand.
GAAGTGGACCCATCAAACTGAATGGTTGCTTTGATGCTGTTGTGGAAGGAATGTATAAGACCTAACAGGTTTGGTGGGCATCCTATGTTTTCTAGGACTACAAATAGACCTGCTCTCCTGATGGTGTCTAATGCTTTGGGTAGATCCACAAAGGCGATGTAGAATGGTTGGTTTTGCTCTCTGCACTTTTCTTAAAGTTGCCACACAGAAAATATTTTGTTATGATTTATGTCTCATATTTTGTCTATGAGATTCAGGGTAGACGTGACTCACCAGCTGTTGTGGGCACATCAAGATGACCCTTGCAAAAGCTTTTCCTGCTGCACTTAGTAGCAAGATACCTCTGTAGTTGTTGCAGGACCTCTTATCTCCTTTATTTTTATACAGAGTGACGATCTTTGTGCCACTCATGTCTTGTGGTACCTTACCCTCTTTCGAGCATTTGAATAGTGGCTGATGAAGATATGGCAGTAGGCTTTCTTTCCCACACTTGAGAATTTCCACTGGGATGCCATCTTTTCCAGGAGCCTTCCCATTTAATAATTAATCAATGGCCTTGTGTCACAGCAGGGTCCTTCAGGAGGGCCGTGATCTCCTCAAGGCCCTCTCTCCACGCTAATTCGGCCCCAAGGGCACCCTCCATACTCACCCACCACGTCTTTGCTCTTAAGGAAAATGTAATAGGGAGGCTGCCTTGCGTCTCCTCGGGCACGTAAACTCCTGGACCCCTCGTAGGTCTCCCCATACGATGGGTGCTACTCAAACACCCTAGCCTTGTGGGCTATGCGTGGCTCCTACCACCCCTAATACCACGCCCCAAGCCTCGCTGATGTACCTGACGTTGGTGTGTCCTTCTCTATATAGTCTGCCCCCTCTCTGGGGTCTTCTCTCACAAGGCACTCCCCTCTTCGGGGCTCGCTGTGCCCTCTTTGGGCTTCCTAAAATGCTGCCCCCCTTCTCTGGGGCCTTCTCTAACACTGCCCCTCTTCTCTGGGGCCTCTTCTAAAAGTGTTGTCCCACTCAGGGACCTTTGTCCACTTTGGGACTCTTACCTCGAGCCTCCGGTCTTTCAGGCCCACCGCGCTGCTTCCCCTCTTGCAGGATGCTGTGCTGCTATCCCCTTTCCATGGGGACCACCGCAGCACCCTGTCCTTCTCTTGGGGCGCTGTGCTGCTAACCCTTTCTGTCTGGGGCCACCGCAGCACCCTGCCCCTGTCCTGGGTTTTTCCCTGCAGTGCTAGCTGATTACCGGGCTCGCTACGCCCGTCCTGGGCTTCTCAATCTGGCCCCTCTTGGGCCTCTCACATATTGCCCCTCTCGGGCTCCTTGTGCCCGCCTTGGGCTTCCTAGTAGTGCCGCCCCCTCTTTGGGGCTCACTGTGCCCACGCTGGGCTCCCTAATAAAATCGTCCCTCTCTCTGGGACCTGTTGTGACCACACTGGGCTTCTCCACAATGCACTCCCCCCTTCCTGGGGCTCGCCACGCCCACGCTCGGGCTTCCTAGCAGTGCCCCCTCCTGGGGCTTGTTGTGCTCACGCTGGGCCTTCTCAAAACGTCCCTCTCTGGGGCTGGGGTCTATGCACCCCGCACACAACCCGGGGTCTCAGTTCCCCGCCCACAACCCACTGGTTGCACTCAATTGCGCCTCCACTGGCGCGCAAGCTGCGCCTTCACTGGCGCTAGGGCACCCCGCCCCTATGGGGTCCCTACGAGGCCTCCTCCAACCCCTACAGCCTCACCTAAGCCTCCGGTGTAAAATACACAAACGCAAACTCAAGCTGCCTGGCTATAACTAAACTTAAAGCCCTATGGCTCCAACAACATTGCTCCATATCAGCGGTACTTGCTGCTAGGCTCCTCTCCACATCCTCACTCCTGGAGCTCCTGCCTCCCTGGCTGCTGGGAGGCAACTCCCAGCCTGGCCTTGACTCTTAGCTTTATAGGAGCCAGGCCCTGCCCCCTACAGGCAGCTGATTCTTATTAGTCACCCTGGCAACCCGCAGCTGTACTCATTATGGCTGCTGGGGCTTTTCCCTAGCAGCTTTCCCCTCTCTAGGGACAGAGCAGTGAGGTGCGCCACGACACCTTGCTTAACTCTTTTATAGTGGGCTCCACATCTAACTCTGGCATGACCTCTAGAGTTGGTATTTGGTCCAGTGATTTGCTGGTGAAGTTTCTTTCTTGTGAGTACAGCTTTGAGTACTGTTCAACCCAATGAGATATCTGCTTGCTTCTATTTGTAATGACTCTACTGCTGTATGACTTGAGATGGGCACCTTGTTGACACTAGGGCCTAGAGCTTTCTTCAGACCAGACAATTCGGCAGCACAAGTTACCATTTTATATATACATGCATATACACACACATGTATGTGCACATGCACACATACACACATACTTGTCTTCAAAGACTTAACAAAATGCGACTTGAATCAATCTCCCTCTTGGTTGTTGGGCGGGAGGGTTGTTTTGTTTTGTACTATTTTTTGGAAATGACCAGAGGAAAGACTCCTAGGAGCTCCTATATGTATTGCCTGTCCCATCAGCTAATTGCTCAGTTAAAGGAGTACCCAAATCAAGGCCATGTAGTGTGCAAGTTGACTACATTCCTCCTGGATTGTAGACTCTTTGGGGCAAGGTCCATTTTTCTTTGAACTCTGGAAATTGCCAAGCATTCCATGTGGGAGTCATTTACCAGGCATAACAATGAGGAAGATAATCTTCTTACTGCTGGCTTTCTCAATCCAATTCCCAAAAGGGCAGGATACATCTTAGATCTCCTGACATAAGCATAATGTCCCCCTCCCCCCCGCCCTGCACCAAGTGTGTGGCCCATAGTATTCCTGTATTACTAACCTGTGCCATGCATCCCCAGCATCTGATTTCAAAGCATAGCAACTATTAATGGAAGGAAGGAAATCTAAGTATGTGCTTTAGGGGGTAATGTCTTTTTAGGCACAAAGTGTCCTTCTTCAAGCTTGGAGGGAAAAGAAGGAACAGACGAAGCTAAACAACAGGTAAAAAAAATCACTTGGGGAGTTAGGTGCATTCGAACAGGATTGAAAACTGAGCAGGGAGCAGCCTAGAGGTGTGGCTAATGGGAAATGCTGAACACAGGGGAATGTTTTAAACTTTGTCCATCTGCAGGGGTCAGGCACCTGCTTCAGGAAAATATTTCCTTGGCATTCACAGCCCAGAATCCTCTCCTGAGGGCCAGGCTCTACAACCATCTTTCAGGAACTCAGTAGGGTTTACTCTTTTCTTGTAAAACACAGGAGAGGCTGGTTGTGATGCCCTGCTTTTAGATAGTGATCCAGGGGTCAGGTCAGTTGCCCAGAAAACGGAAGTCCTAAATTCAATTTCTTTCTTAGCCTGAGGGGGTTCTACCTCACATCCCCACCCTCCTAGGAGAATGTCTTACCACCAGGCCCTGGTCCTTTCCTTGGGAGTATGACACTCCAGGTCCAGGTGTCTCAATGGAGTAGAGAGGTAGAGGACACTGGAACTGAAGGGCCCAGTTTTGGTAGCAGGGATGGGCCTGAGAGTTGGCAGGGGTCTGGTGTGTGTGTGTGTGTGTGTGGTGTGGGAGAGAACCAGTGTGGTGGGGTAAGTCTAGCTCCAAGTCTTGCAGAACCACTGGTCCCAGTGGGTAGAGCAGGTGTCCCAAAATGGACTTGTCCAGCTTCTAAGCCCTACTTCTGGGGTGCTGTCATGTCCCTCCCTCTCCCATTCTGATGTAACAAAAAGTGAAACACTTCAAAATAATACTTCATGTAAAGAGGCACTATTTTGCAGTGTTTTTGGCCACTTTTAGAACATTTCAAAGGGCTTATATTTTTGCCTGGCCAGTCCTTTAGAAAATTTTAATCATTACATGTGCATGCACCCAAAGCAGTATCCTCAGTTGCTCTTCAAAGGAATGTTTTGACAGAGCCTTAAATCATCCTTGCCACCTTCCCCTGAACCACTTCTTAATTCTGGCTTACCCTTTTTGTGATGAGGACTTCTGTGCTCTTGGTGCACCTCATAAAACCCCTTACATTTGCTAGCCTGTAACAAAAGTTCCCTCTACATGATGTTCTCAGAAGGAATCCTCTAAAGATTCTTTAATGACCATCTGAAACCTACAGGCCATAATCCTTTAATAACCCAAAGTTAATACCTTCCCAAAAGTCCTAGATCCTTTCTTTACTGACATGGCTGGGCCATAATCTTCTACTTAACTAGTGTTTTACTGATCTCAAAAGCCAATCATGTGACCTGAACTGCTGAACCTACACCTAGGGTGAGTGTATGGGACCATGGGAAATCTGTCCCCCCACTCCTCCACTCATGACCTCAGCAGCGCAGCACCTGTTCTTGCCTCCAGTTTAAGCACAGAAGAGTGAGGAGGCAGGAAATTGGGGGGATATCCCGCAGAGAACAAGAGCATCCCTGTGCCCCCAGTGTGACCCTACCACCCAAGGGGACTCAAGTGATGGTGCCCAGGTTCCACATCTGTTTCAGCCACACAGTCACAGGGTGGGAGGAGGGGCAGGCAGGTCAGGCAGCATGGAGCTGGCTGGGGCCACAGTTTTAGGGCAGAGCCGAGAGTCAACCCCCAAACATGGGTCCCTGCAGCCAGGTGGGTAGAAGGGGGTGGGGAACCCCACTCCCCTCAGATCAGGGGTCCAAGCTGCCCTGCCCCCCAACCCGGGGAAGCCCCTTTCTCACCTGGGCTTTGCACAGCAATGGTGGTTCCCTGGTCTCAACTCTGCTGGGCTGCAAACTTGTCTCATGTGCAGTATAGTCAGTCAGGGATGGGCTATGTGGGCAACTGCCTAGGACACCATGGTTGGGGGTGTGCCACACACATGTGCACACACACACACATATATACATGTGTAAGCAGTCTGTGTTTAGGGGGAGCTGGGCTGGGCAAGTGCAGGTGTGTGGGGTGGCGCCAATCTGGGACTTGTGTTTGAATTTTTACCTACTGGCCAGGACACTGGGACAGCCTATGAAATTCAGGACTGTCCCAGCCAAACTGGGATGTATGGTCATCTAAACCATACCTATAGTAACCAGTAGCTTTTCTCTGATACTATCCCTCAGAAGAGCGCAGTTCCTCAAATGCTTGATGCTTCTGACCCAAGAGTTGCTGAGAAATTTGCCATGTGCAAGACCTGTTTTCTCCTTCTTACTGCTGCTCTGTGTGTTGGTTGACAGCTGCTGCAAGTCTGTGTAAGGGTGATTCTTTTTACTTTCTTTTATCTCTCGGCAAAGCCAGTTTTGGGAGTTGCACTGTGTCCCTGACCCGCCCAACCCTCAGTTTCTGATGGCTTTGTCTCATAGCAACCTGTCAGATACTTTGTCTGTTGTTTGTCTTTTAATTAGATTCCCCTTCTCCATGTATCTTCCATCTGCTCCCTCTCCCACTTGATCCAGTGAAGTTTTAATGAAGCTTTCTCCTTTCACAGAGATTTAATCCAGGTCTACCATTGTAATGCATTCTGCCTCCTGGGCACACACACACACACACACACACACATTTAAAGGGCCTGTAACTTTGGGCCAATGCAGCACTAACTAATAGGGGAGGGCAGGACTCTTGTTCAAAAGTCCAGGTGTTGCTGCTGCTTCCACCATAAAGGAAGGAGGAATTATAGCCATCTGAAATGGGTTTGAGAGGGTGAAACTACTAAAAGAACCTGAAGAGCCACAGAAAATCTAAACTTGGAGCCTCCTTAGGCTTTTTCCCTTTTCTAACCCTTTTCCCATGGCAGTGTAGTACAACACCCTCTTGATGTGTCCCACCTTCCTATGAGGGGGGCTGGTGTAAGTCCATAATGACTGTATACTGTAGAGAGAAGTTGTTACTTGCGTTAGTCTGAAGTTGAGCAGAAAGCAGGGCAAGGTGGCACCTCAGGGTGCCTATACTCATGCTCTGATGTGTTCCAATTAGAAAGCATCAGAACAGACTCAATCAAGTCTGTTCCACTATTTAATTAGAATGCTCTAGCATCACATATATAAGCCGCTGGGGGGTTAAAAATGGCCGTTGGGGCGCTTTAACTAAAGTTTGCCAAATGAGCTTTAGTTAAAGTGTCCTGCGGCCATTTTTAAATGCACAGGGACTTAATACATGTGACACTGTGGCATTTTAATTAGAGTGACTCTCCAGGAACTGCTCTAATTAAAACGTCCTGCCCCCATCCCTGAGCACATGTATAGGCACCCTTGAAAACTAAGTCATTCGAGAGGCATGAGTTTTGTAGACCGAGGCCTACTTTGTAGCTTGTCCAACTCATTTCTCTCTTGAATGAATTAGACTCTAAGGCCATGTTTGGTTCTCTGGTAACAACTAGCAGCGGCGTATCTTGCGCTGCCACTACTTGTCCCCAGGGAATGCCCGTGCCACATGCGCTCTGGTGCACGGCAAGTTACCCTGGGGGGTGGTAGGGGAGACTGGGGCCGGCACTGGGCTGGCTATAACAGCTCTATATAGTGTGTTAATCAAGTCTGCTGCTAATTATCGCACTCCAACAGACCCCAGTGTCACATTAATCAGCATCCCTGCGCTGAAAAATGGTGGCAGGTGTATTTTAATTAAAGCTTATCTAATGAGCTTTAGTTAAAGCACCCCCACCACTATTTTTCAGTGTGGGGACACTGATACATGTGATGCTCCAGGCGCTTTAATTAGTGTGGCTGTTGGAGCTATGCTAATTAAAGTGCCCCCTCCCCACCTCCTGAAGCACATCTCTAAATGCCCATTATTTCTTCCTTTATACTTCTTAGCACATTATTACTGAAGTTTTGCCATTGTTTAGTGCTCAGCACATGTTGAAGGGGAAACAGGGCCAAATGCAGATAGGTGTCTAGAAGGAGCTAGATGTTTTATTGTGCAGCTTCCTCCCTGCATGTTACACTCATAAAGATGTAGATTTTGAGAAATGCAGAAAAAGAAACACAAAAAAAATAGCATAATGATTACAATCACAGTAGTGGTGTTACACTGAATCACACATCATTGTTCAGATAGACACAGTGTCCCATGACAATTGTCTGGTTCCCAGTCAGTGACACTTGGGAGTGTTTGAATTGTTATGTGTGTCCAGTTGACTTCTGATGGTGTCCAACTGACCTGTGTTGACGGTGGACCAGACACAATGTATGAGAGGTCTAGTATATTTTGCTTTCCAGAATTTGTCTTCTTGTTCACCTGTGGAGGAAAGAAATTTGATCTGGATTGCATGAGGTTCCCTTTGATCTCGTTTTGCTTCATGCTCATTTTCTCTGTGGATTTCTGTAACCTCTCCCTGCCCAGAAATTGCTCACATGTCACCTTGGCTGTGGTGCAGTCCTTAATGACCACTAATTTCCCTTAACTCTAAGAGCTAATTAGGTGCTGAGTTTCTGTGTAACTGGGTATGTGTTGAGGTCTGTAATGAAGCCAGGCTGATGATTGCTAATAGGTCTGCTTTAGGATTTGTTTGGATAAGTTTTGGTAACGACTGTGTCTTTAATAAATGAAAAATGGTGGAAATTGCTTGTGTACCTGCCATTAGCACCTTTGAAAAATCTAATTCCTTGTAAATCTGTATGTGGATATAGTAATTGCAATCAGGAACTGGCACAGTCAGTATAGTGTATTCCTGTGTCTGAAAAACACTTTGATGGGCTTTCATGCTGAAACATACTTTTTTCTTGATAAGGGATTTTCCTGGATGGAGTGGCAGCTGATATGCCTTCTCAAAGGGATGAAATTAAGTGCTGTGTATAAAAGTCCTTCTTGGCTGGTTATTCTAATCAAAGCCTGTTTAGCAGAGCTTCAGTAGTGTTACTTTTGTTATGAAAAATCTGCTGCATGAGTAATATGTGGAGTACAGCTAAAGTATTATGACTATATCTTACTTAAATTCACTTCTATGGAAATGGGAGTTGTATCTGGGGAAGAAATAATGTTAACATGACTGCAGGAAAGAAATCTCTTAGAAAACTAATATTTTTGTGCTATGTGACCTGATCTAGTGCCCACAAAAACAGTACAAACCCTTCCACTAATTTCAGTGTGTAGCATACCAGGCTTAGCCCATATGTACAAAGCACTAAGGACTAAAGGGCCAAATCCAGATTAGCCTCCATTTAGGTTTTTATACACTTAAAAATAGATATCTTGCCTTAAGGAGATGATTCCAAAAGGCAGGTTTAGGTCCCTAGGGCAGGAATCCTACTGATGGTGCATGTTGGAGCCGGGTGTTTCAAGCTAGCAAGCAGGAAACTCTGAGCACAGGGGCATGTCTGAACTGGCGCTCTTTCTTGCAGCATAGGCCTCTGGCTCATGGAGACATATCAGGTGCTTCCTTAGGGGCTATAACATGTAGTTCCTCTTCTGAGGAGAGTCATTTATCCAACTGATGGTGTTTCTGCCACTTGTCTTTCTCATGAAACAAACACCTATGAGTGGGAGACCTGTATTCAAGGTCTTCCTCAGTCTGAGGGGATTCATAGACTCAGCACCTGGGCTGGCCCCAGCAGCCTTACCTGGGGCCCTGGGGGTCTCCTAGAGCTGCAGCAGCAGTGATGCAGGTGTACGGAGCCTGGCTGGCAGCCGGAGCATGGCTCTGGCCCGCCATGTGTGCCGGCCCGCTTTTTTTTGCTGCATTTTTTTTAGACCCTGGGGGTTCCTAGTCTCTAATTTTGCCTCCGCACTGCAATTATACAGCACAGAGAAACCTTTCACATGTGTTGTATGCATTTTTTGGTGCCTCAAAAGCCTTTGAGGTGCCACAAAACGCATGTGTGCGCTTGTCTGGCTGCACCCATATAGTTAGAAGGGACCTCAAGGACTACCTAGTCCAGCTGCTGCACAGATGCAGGGTGTGCTATTCCTAAACTGTCCCAAACAGATAGCTATCCAGCCTCGTTTTCAAAGTTTGCAGTGAAGAAGGTGCCACTAACTTTCCTGGTTAGTTTGTTCCCTTATCATACTGTTCTTTTCCTAAGGAAGTTTTTGTTCCTGAGGAATTTAATCTAAATTAACATCTGCATGTTTCACTTTCCAGGAAAATACTCTGGGGATGCAAGAGCCGTGGAGCAGGACAGCCAGCAAGACAGATCCTTTCTTTATAATCCAGTAATGAGGCCAGTCCTTTGGGAGGTAGGAATACAGGATTCTAGTGCCTGTTACCAAGAACAGAGATTGAAACGTTGCTTTGATTTGTCCTGCTCATCTTTTGCCCAATGTTCCTATTGTGTAAGACATTGGTATTGTATGGTGTGTGGTAGTGGCAGTGTATTTGTCTTGGCGCTTTTATATAATGGTGCAAACCACTTACCTTCAGAAGCAGTTTAGCTAGAACTAGGTAAAGTCTGACTGGAAGCTTGTACAGATGGGTTTTTTTCAGTATTGCATGCTGATCTGTAAATGAAACAGCAGGGTATACCTATATGTCACACCCTGTGGCAACATATGCAGCATCTACAATGAAGCTGCTTTGCAGATATCTGAATGGGAAGAAATATGAGCCTTACCATATGATTTGGTGACTCTGATGTCTGAGTTCTGTTTGTAGCTATTTTTATTCATTTGGAGACAAATCCATGGCCTGAAAAGTGGAAGCAGGGGAGGAAGATGCAGAAGAAACATTTGCCAAATAGCACAGCAGCTGCAGGCCTGTCCTTAAACTAAATTGAAACTCTGAAGTAGGAATAGCCTGAGTGGGGCTGGCTTCCCACCTCAGTGAAGGAAGAAGGATGCCAATGGAAACTGGATGTGCCTGGGTCCCTGTACACTTCAGTAAAGAGCACTGCTATGAGGCTGAACTCTGTGCAGACCCTTGAGAGATTTCCTGCTCTGTCCACTGCAAATCTTTCCTGTTTTTACTTTCTAGGACTGGCTTTGGCCATGACACAAGGATGGGATTGACCCCATAGGGAACACTTCAGTTAAATCCTAGCCTCTAAAACCTACATCTCCCAGCCCTGATGCAGTAGATTAAAAGTCCATGAGTGGATTTTACCTGCAAAGAGGATTTTTGGAAGGGTCTGAGAAGGGAGATGTGGCAATACCCATTAAGGAGCCTTGAAATAGCCACTATATGCAGCAGGTTCTTCACTGCCTGCACCCAAGTGCCATCTCCATGTTGCATATGAAATAATGCTATTGACTCATTTGTATCCAGAGGTTCCACTGGGCTTGAATTTCACTGCTTCTCGATGGTTCCAGCTGATCTAGCTTCTTGCTGAGTCCATAGGTTAATAGTGTTCAAGGCTAGAAGAGTGCATAAAATAACGTGAGTCATCTCGTGTCACAGAGGCCACAGAATTTCACTTTCCCCTGTGTTTTGTTCAATATTTTTGGTTTGATTAAAACCTAGGATTAAGTGTTTGATTAAAACATGTCTTCCAGAAGGGCGTATGTTCTGAATGACCCCTTGTTGAGCCCAGGATGCTGTCTGATCCAATTGAAAGGGGATAGGGTGGGGTTGGGAAGTAGACTGGGACAAGAATGGGCACAGTGGGTGAGGATAGGAATTGTGACTGGAGGCTGGAAGTGAGGATGATAAATGGATATTGGGACTTGGAGTGAGGAAGATACTGGAACTGCCTGGGTAAGAAACATTCCTTTCCTTTCTTGCATTACTTGGCCTCATGCACTACATACATTTCATTTTCTGCAACAAAACAATCAGAGTCTCTATATATAATAGCCTCCTCTACTGCATAACACTCATTCATCCAAAGATCTGGGGTCCATTTGATCATGTCATTTAGGACCGTGTCATAGTTCTTATGAACAAAGGAGTTGAATTAAAATTGTGCAGGCTACCATAATTCTGGCTTTTCCTGACTTCTGCCTACCTGACATCTTAATCTTAATGCACTTTTTTGGGGATTGTAGTGTATGCCTGATTCTACCTCAAACAGGCCAAAATAACAAAAACAGGTGATAACTTTGCTTTTTTCTCTTCTATTTCATTCTTTTTCATTGTGGGAGCTTTTAAATTGTTTTTGGCTGCTACTTAAGGAGATAATTGAGGCAGACAAAGAAAGCATGGTTAGCAAAGGAAGCGTGTCTTGATGCTAATGATATGGTTCTTGTATATCTATTTAATTAGAAGATTTTATCATGTTTGAGATAAGTATTTGACTTAACAGTATCAGGTAACAAAGTTGTAATTGACTATTATGTAACTAACTTTTAAAATGGTGTGTATAAGTATAAAGGGAAACAGAAGGGGACTGAGAAGTGAATGAAATATTTAGCAATCCTGACACTCAAAGATGATCGTCTTCCATGATTGTCTTCCCCGGGAGTCCGAAGATGTCTGATGAGGCCAATCCAGGATCAATGGACTGTGTTGCATGTGTTTCTATGTAGGGTGGGTGGCTCCAGATTTTTGATTTGGTCCATAACATGATGTTACTAACCCTCTTGCTTTACCATCTCCTGTTGTCATCATAACGTTTCAAAGTACTAAGGCCCTTGCAACAGACTCTTCCTCCATTCAGGGTGGTCCTGGGCAATAGTCTCCCACAAGTTGATGTTGCATTTTTTCAAGTTGCCCTCAAGGATCTACTTTAAGCGCTTTCTCTGCCCTCCTCTTGAATGTATTCCTTGACTGAGCTAAAAGAATAACATTTTCTTTGGGAGTCTGGAGTTTGACATCTGGATGTGACCAGCCCAGCAAAGTTGATGTTTTATGATTATCACCTTGATGCTCACAGTGTTTGCTTGTGAGAGGATGCTAATGTTGGTGCATCTGTCTTCCTACTGGATTTAAAGGATATTTCACAGGTAGCATTGACAGTACTTTTTCAGTGGATTGAAATGTCTCCTGTATGTTGTTTGCATCTCAGCTCCATACAGTAAGGTGGGTATCATGACTGCTTGATCAACCATGAGCTTGGCTTTGAATCTGATGTCACAGTCTTCAAATACCCATTTAATTAGATGTCCAAAGCCTGCACTTGCACTTTTGAGGCAATGTTGGATTTCTTCGTTAATGTCCGCCTTCTGCGAGAGATGGGAAATAGCATTCTCCAGAATCACCTTGTGCATCTGGAGCCAGGGACTGCTCATTAAGACCTTGCTGATGCAGGACTGTAACCTTCTGAATGTTAAATGTTAGTCCTATTTTCCCATGTACCTTGGTAAAGATGTCAAAAATTGCCTGAAGGTCTGCTTCCGAGTGAGCACATACTACAGTATTATTGTACTAGATCTCAGTGATTGAGGTCGGGATGGTCTTGGTTTTCACTTGAAGTTGGCTGAGATTATCAAAGAATCATAGAATCATATAAAATTAGGGTTGGGAGGGACCTCAGGAGGTCATATAGTCCAATCCCCTGCTCAAAGCAGGACAATCACCAACTAGATCATCCCAGCCAAGGCTTTTTCTACCTGGATCTTAAAAATCGCCAAAGATAGAGACACCACGACTTCTCTGGGTAACCTGTTCCAGTGTTTTACTGCCCTCCTTGTTAAGAAAATGCTTCCTAATATCTAACCTAAACTTCCCTTGTCACAACTTGAGACCATTGCTCCTTGTTTTGTCATCTGCCACCACTGGGAACAGTTTAGTTCTATCATCTTTGAAACCTCTCTTCAGGTAGTTGAACAGTGATTTTAAATCCCCTTTCAGTCTTCTCTGGTCTAGACTAAATAAGCCCAGTTCCCACAGCCTCTCTTCAGAAGTCATGTGTCCCAGCCCCTCATCATTTTTGTTGCCCTCCTCTGGACTCTCTCCAATTTGTCCACATCCTTTCTGTAGTGAGGGGGCCCAAAACTGAACACAGTACTCCAGATGTGGCCTCACGAATGCTGACTAGAGGGGAAGAATCACTTCCCTTGACCTGCTAGCAACACATCTACCAGTGCAGCCCAGTATGCTGTCAGCCTCCTTTGTAACAAGGGCATGCTGCTGGCTCATATCCAGCTTATTTTCCACTGTAAACCCCAGGTCCTTTTCTGCAGAGCTGCTGCCCAGCTAGTCAGCCCCCAGCCTGTACTGGTGCATGGGATCCTTCTGTCCTAAGTGCACTTTGAACTTTGCACTTCTCATTGTTAAACCTCATGAATTTCTTTTGGCCCAATCCTCCAATTTGTCTAGGTCACTCTGAACCCTAGCCCTACCCCCCAGCATATCTACTACACCTCCCAACTTTGTGTTGTCTGCTAACTTGCTGAGAATGAACTCTGTGCCATCTTCCAGGTCATTGATGAAGACACTGAACAATACTGGCCCCGGGACTAACCCCTGGGGCACTCCACTTAAGAGTGGCTGCCAACTAGACATTGGGCCATTGGTTTCTACCCTCTGAGCCCAATGCTCCAGTCAGTTTTCTTTCCACTTTACAGTCCATTCATCCAATCCATGTTTCCTTAGTTTGCCTGTAAGAATGTTTTGAGAGACCTTATCAAAAGCTTTGCTAAAGTCAATGTATATCACATTCACTGCTCTCCTCACATCCACACAGCCACTCATCTCATCATAGAAAGTAATTGGGTTGGTCAGGCATGACTTGCCCTTGGTGAATCCGTGCTGACTGTTCCCAATCACCTTTTTCTCCTCCAAGTGCTTAGAAATGGATACCTTGAGGATCTTCTCCATGATTTTTACAGGGACTGAGGTGAGACTGACTGGTCTGTAGTTCCCTGGATTAAATAATTTACCATCCACTTGGTAGTTTAGCTCCACTCCACCTGGGAGTTTATTGGTGGTTAAATAGTTTCATAGATGTTAGGGTCGGAAAGGACCTATTAGATCATTGAGTCTGACCCCCTGCCCTGGGCAAGAATGAACGCTGGGGTCAGATGACCCTGGTCAGATGACCCCAGCCAGGTGTCTGTCCAATCTCCTTTTAAATACTTCCAAGGAAGGGGACAGCACCACCTCCCTTGGAAGCTTTTAACATATTTTGGCAACCCTCACTGTAAAGGATTTTTTTCCTGATGTCCAATCTGAATTTGCTCTCTTCCAGTTTGTGGCCATTATTTCTAATTACCGCAACAGGTACCCTGGTAAACATTGTATCCCCTATTTCTTGCTGCCCCCACTGATGAGTTTGTATGTGGCCATGAGATCACCTCTCAGCTTCCTCTTGTGGTGGCTGAAGAGGTTCATGTCTCCCAATCAGTCCACATAGGGTTTTTTTCTAGAGGCCTTTAACCAGATGAGTGGCCGTCCTCTGAGCCCTCTCCAGGCCATCCACATCCCTCCTGAAGTGCGGTGCCCAAAACTGGACACAGTACTCCAGCTGCAGGCTGACCAATGCCACATAGAGGGGAAGTATCACCTCCCTAGACCTGTTTGTGATGCACCAACTTATGCAAGAAAGGGTTCGGTTAGCTTTACTTATTACCTCATCACACCGGTGACTCGTGTTCATTTTGGCGTCGATTACGACTCCGAGATCCCTTTTCGCAGTTGTGCTACTTAGAGTGGTCCCTCCCAGGCTATAGGAGTGTTGGTGATTTTTCCTCCCCGGGTGCAACACATGACACTTATCCTTGTTAAACTGCATCCTATTCTGTTTGGCCCATTTCCCTAGCCTGTCCAAATCAGCCTGGATTTGCTCCCTGCCATCTAGTTTGTGTACCTCCCCCCATAGTTTGGTGTCGTCAGCAAACTTCGACAGGGTGCTTTCTACTCCCTCGTCCAAGTCACTAATGAAGATATTGAATAGTACTGGTCCCAGGACAGAGCCTTGGGGGACTCCGCTGCCTACATTTCTCCAGGTAGAAACCGACCTGTCCACCACCACTCTCTGGGTGCGACCCATAAGCCAATTTTCTACCCACCGGACTGTAATAATCTACACTGCAACTGTTTAGTTTATTTATAAGAATTGGGTGTGACACTGTGTCAAAAGCTTTTTTAAAATCTAAGTAAATAACATCTACCTCTATTCCTTCATCCAAGCATTTTGTGACCTGGTCGTAAAATAAAACTAGGTTAGTCCAGCAGGATCTGCCTGCTATGAACCCATGCTGATTGCCACTTAGCATCATTTTACCTGCTGGTCCCCCACAAATGTAGTCCTTAGCAATTGTCTCAAATGTCTTGCCAAGGATGGAGGTGAGACTAACTGGCCTATAGTTACCCGGTTCCTCCCTCCTCCCCTTCTTGAAAATAGGGACCACATTGGCCCTTTTCCAATCCTCCGGGACCTGTCCTGAGTGCCACAAGTGCTCAAACAGTTGTGCCAGTGGCTCCGATATGACTCCAGATAATTCCCTAAGTACCTTAGGATGAAGATCATCAGGACCTGTTGACTTAAATACATTCCATCCCTCCAGGTGCCCCTTTACTAGATCAGCATGAACAGTTGGTGGGTTGGTATCTATAATGGGCTTACCTAAGGTCCCAATGGGATGCGTATTTGTATGTGATGTAGCATCACAGTAAAGAATATCGAGAAGACTGGAGTGATGATGTAGCCTTGCTTAACTCCTGTCTTAAACTCAATGGGATCTGTGACATATGTGTTACTGTGAACCACTGTTCAGATACTGTCATGGATGAGGCAAAGAAGGGCGATGAATTTTGGTGGGAACCCATACTTAAGAAGGATCCTCCACAGCGCTTCTTGGTTGACAGTCAAAGGCTTTTGTGAAGACAAAGAAGGTCATGTAGAAAGGTTTATGTTATTTCCAGCATTGTTCCTGAAGCTGGCAAGTAGTGAAGATCATGTCAGTTGTGCTTCTTGATGCCCTAAACCCACACTGAGATTCTAGGAACAGCTCTTCAGCAGGAGGAAGGAGGTGGTTCAGGAGGGTTCTTGCAATGATCTTTCCTGTGGTGGACAGCAAAGCGATCCCTCTATAGTTTCCAGTGTCAGAATTGACTCCTTTCTTGAAGACTGTCACAATCATGGAATACCTCGTTGTTCTATATCCTTAAGATGAGGGCATGGAGCTGTGATGTGAGCACATCTTCCCCCCTGCTTGAAGATTTTGGCAGCGGTTTCATCAGCCCCAGATGCCTTGTTTTTCTTTATCTGCTTGATGGCTTTCCTCATCTCATCAAGGGTTGAAGGGATTCTGAGATTGTCTTTGACTGAGTGTTGCTGGATGGAGTTGACAGTCTCATCAACAACACAGTCTCAATTGAGACGGTCTTCAAAATGTGTTCCTTCCAACAGGCATTGAAGACTTCTTTTGCTTGATCAGGTCTTCTCCATCCTTAGGTTTCAAATGGATTGGTCACTGGGAAGTGGACTGGGATGATTGGACTGGGAAGTGAATGAAATAATTGATGCTGTGTTTGTATTTGCCTTGCAGAAAAGACCAAAGAATCTTCATTTCACCTAAAGGGAAGAAAAATGTCTCGAGTCCTGATTTTTCCTCTCTCCCATTTTATTAGATGAATGTTTCTCTGAGCATTCCCATTTGAACTTAGGTACATAAGCAGTAAAGGGAGAACATGAAAGTGTTCACATATTGTGAATCCTAATTCTTCTGGCTAACCTTTACTATCTTTGCTATTAGTAGGTTTATGTGTAGAGGTGGATCCAGGGAAGGTGCAGTGGTGCAGTTGCATTTCCTCCCCCTTCCCCCAGCTTGATTCTTGGTCCACCCAAACTGCCTGGCAGTGACAGCAGGGTTTCTATTAGGGCGGCAGTGAGCAAATAGCTTGACGTCATGGCTCATTACAACCTACCTGATTCCTTCTAACCTCTTAATTTCACAGGTGACACTCTCTCTTTGTCAATGGTCTTCATGTTCCACTAATCAAGCAATCCTCTCATCTGCAATTCTGCTGTGTGTTAGCTGTTCCTGGTAATGTAGCTCCTATTTCACAGCCCTGCAGACTGTTTTTAACTTTCAGCAAAGCATTGGATGCACTGTCAAGATGCTCAAGAAGGCTAGACTTTGTTTTATAAGTCTGAAAAATAGAGACGCACATTTAATTATAATGACTACAGGACTAATGAAACATCTTTTGATTATTTTTTCCTAGTTCGTTCTGTATTTATGCATGAAATACGGCATAGCAAAGTAATGCACATACCAATAAAGTTGCAGTTGTTTTTGTTTCAGTCTTAAAGGACATGTCTACACATGTTGCTATTGTGCCATTGTAACTGCGCTGTCATAGATTTATAGATTCATAGATTTTAGGGTCGGAAGGGACCTCAATAGATCATCAAGTCCGACCCCCTGCATAAGCAGGAAAGAGTGCTGGGTCTAGATGACCCCAGCTAGATACTCATCTAACCTCCTCTTGAAGACCCCCAGGGTAGGGGAGAGCACCACCTCCCTTGGGAGCCCGTTCCAGACCTTGGCCACTCCAACTGTGAAGAAGTTCTTCCTAATGTCCAATCTAAATCTGCTCTCTGCTACCTTGTGGCCATTGTTTCTTGTAACCCCTGGGGGCGCCTTGGTGAATAAATACTCACCAATTCCCTTCTGTGCCCCCGTGATGAACTTATAGGCAGCCACAAGGTTGCCTCTCAACCTTCTCTTGCGGAGGCTGAAAAGGTCCAGTTTCTCTAGTCTCTCCTCGTAGGGCTTGGTCTGCAGGCCCTTAACCATACGAGTGGCCCTTCTCTGGACCCTCTCTAGGTTATCCGCATCCTTCTTGAAGTGTGGAGCCCAAAATTGCACGCAGTACTCCAACTGCGGTCTGACCAGCGCCCGATAGAGGGGAAGTATCACCTCCTTGGACCTATTCGTCATGCATCTACTGATGCATGATAAAGTGCCATTGGCTTTTTTGATGGCTTTGTCACACTGCCGACTCATGTTCATCTTGGAGTCCACTAGGACTCCAAGGTCCCTTTCCACTTCCGTGCCACCCAGCAGGTCATTCCCTAGGCTGTAGGTGTGCTGGACATTTTTCCTCCCTAGGTGCAGCACTTTGCATTTCTCCTTGTTGAACTGCATCCTGTTGTTTTCTGCCCACTTGTCCAACCTATCCAGGTCTGCTTGCAGCTGTTCCCTGCCCTCCGGCGTGTCCACTTCTCCACATAGCTTTGTGTCATCTGCAAACTTGGACAGAGTACATTTCACTCCCTCGTCCAAGTCACTGATGAAGACATTAAAGAGTATCGGTCCAAGGACCGAGCCCTGCGGGACCCCACTGCCCACACCCTTCCAGGTCGAGACCGACCCATCCACCACGACTCTCTGGGTGCGACCCTCTAGCCAATTCGCCACCCACCGGACTGTGTAGTCATCCACGTCACAGCCTCTTAACTTGTTCACCAGTATGGGGTGGGATACCGTATCGAAGGCCTTCCTGAAGTCTAAGTACACGATATCCACCCCTCCTCCTGTATCCAGGCATTTCGTAACCTGGTCATAGAAAGAGACTAGATTGGTCAGGCATGATCTGCCTGCCACAAACCCGTGCTGGTTTCCCCTCAGCATAATTTGCCCTGGTGGGCTCTCACAAATGTGAGTCTTGATAATTTTTTCAAAGACTTTACAAAGGATGGAGGTGAGACTGACTGGCCTATAGTTGCCCGGGTCCTCCTTCCTCTCCTTTTTGAAAATGGGGACCACGTTAGCCCTTTTCCAGTCCTCCGGGACTTGGCCCGTGCGCCATGAGCGTTCGAATATTCCTGCCAGTGGCTCTGGAATGATGTCATTTAGTGCTTCCTTTTGGAAGTACTAAAAGATGGCACAGTAACAGCCCATAGTACACCATACATGCCATACACACTTATTTTTAGGTACTACCTCATAGTAGCTGTGCACTATAATGAGGGAGCTCATTGCTATGGCAACATAGCTGTGGCATCATGTTTTTTGCCCATGGGCATTACATCACTGTAGCGCATTACTATAGGAACATAGCATCCTGTGTTGATGCACCCAAACTGAATACTATAGCCATAGGCAGATATGCAGTTTTCAGAGACATATTCTAAATCAAAAAGTGTGGTAGACCTTCTAGATTCAATGGTGTTATACAGTTCCTGGGAAAGTGATTCTCAGCTGGGGTGACACAGTACCTTGAGGTGCAGTGAGAACTTTTTAAGGGTTCTGTGGGGTGCCATGCAACATTAGCATGGTTAGGTATGCAAAAAACTACATTTATCCTATAAGATAAAACCAGAGATTTCAAATATGAATCCATAGTGCCAACAACATTCTGACTTGTTATGGTTTTTCTGATTTTTTTGCCATAAAATTGGTCTTATTTTTCCATAGTGTGGGGGTTGTGCTCTCTAGGGAGTCTCTTGAGGGAGAGCTTCTTTCAGCTCTGATATCTGCTCATATTGTCAGAACCTGGCTCACAATCATTTATTTACAGTACAATCCTAAGAACCCAGAGGCCTGATTCACACCCTGGTCATTGATGGGAGGCTGTACATCCACTTCAGAGAGCATTTAATCACAGAAGTTGAAAATTAAATGTGAAAAGGGCAAACTGTCTAAATTTGAAAAAGGAGAACTATATGTGATTTGCTAAACTGTTTTCCTTTCCCAAGCAGATGCAGTGCAAAAAAGGCTAATGGCTGTCCAAACTCCACAGGTCCCCCACTACTGATTTTGAATGATGTAGGTGAAATAAAGTATGCAACTAGTGCTGTTCTTTTTTATTTTAAGATGTCACAGTAATCACTTCTGTGAAATTTTTTAATTAATCAAGATAGGAGCACAAACAAAGTGGAATGTTTCCCTGAGTAATATAATTGAAAAATGATTGTTGGCCACCTTTCCTCATCTTGGGTTTGATGTATACTGATCAAGTAAACAGAGAACCTCTATTCCATTCAACTCAACTCATCCCCCTCCCTGTCACGTGAAATGTGATATTTGGATCTATCTGGAGTAGTGCTTTATTTGGCAGGAAGTTAGACTGTGTTTCTCTATTTTGGCTTATTTTGTCAAGAACAACAGCCCTGATGTCTATGAGATCTATGAATAGGATTCCTCTGATTGCCACCTATAGCCCCCCAAGCTTGAACACCTAAGATACATCATAAGTGACCTCCAACCCCTTCTGGAAAAGGAAGACCATCTCACAGTAGCTTTCGGGGACAAAACCTGTCTTGGCATACAAACAATCCTCCACCCCGCAACTTCCAAACAACATCTCAAACAACAGACTAATAAGCTCCCATCCTTGGTGAGGCTCTGGGCTTTGCAGTGGACCCAAATATCTGCTGTGTCCCCACGTTACTACAACCCACATCATCAGTGGCTCCAGTAACACAGAATACAATATCCAAAGTTCATTCACCTGCACCTCTACCAATGTCATATATGCCATCACCTGCTTACACTGCCCCTCTGCTGTCTAGAGCAGACAGGCAGACTGGATGATCCCTATGTACAACAATGAATGAGCACCGATTTGACATCACCTGCAGAAAGGCACAGAGGCCTGTGGCAGAACACTTCAGCCTCCCTGAACATGCCATCACAGACCTCAGGATTGCTGTTCTCAGGCAAACAACTTTAGAAACGAGTTGGAATGAGAAACTGTGGAACAAGAAATGATCCACAAATTGAACTGTGTTAAGTATGGTTTAAACAGGAGCTACGGAGTCTTATCTCATTACGGGTCTTCACTTTTGTGAACTCCTTTCTTATGGATTTACTGCTTGTTTGCTTTTCCCTCCTAGCACTGCCCCCTTCTCCCTAATTTCTCTCTCCTTATATTCTGCTTTCTGCATGTCATTTCACAGCATCTGATGGAGTGAACTTGGGTTCATGAAAGCTTGTGTTCTCTCTATGTATCTCATTTAGTTAATGCAGAAAATTGCAGCTCTACTTTTCTCTCAATGTATCAATGTCATAAATCCATCAGTTATGTAAGATCTGCTCTTAAAGCCTTTTGTCCCAGAATTTGGAGGAGGGTCTGTTGCTGTAATAAACACCAGTCTTTAAAGCATTATAGAGATTTATAGATAAACCTTCCTCCTTTGGCTTTTTCTCCAGGGTGTTATTTCTTAATTGTATCCATCATATACCCTCAGTTACTGAAGAGAAGCCACTTTTGCTTTCACTTTTCAAGTTATTCCCACTTCCTTTTTGGAATAATTTAAAATGAACTAATTTCTAAATTTATGTTATTCTGTTTCTCACTTGTACAAAAGAAATCTAAAATAATTTCCTGTGCAGCTTCCTGATGAGGCTAGCCTTCCCTAGTCAAAGAAGAAACTTTCCTGCACACTCTTCTCTTCTAATCACTGTTAGCCAGGGGAGTAGCTAGCCACATAATGATAAAAATGGCTTGGTATTTAATGCTTTGGACTGTCTCAGGTGAAATAAGGCCAGGCCCTGGACTTTGCTGGTCCTAATCAAGAGATTAGGGCAAGTCATCCTCAGACTAAATGCTACCTGCAGCAGGCCCAGAGCAGGGCCCTTCTCCTAGCTGGGGTGAGGCAATCAAGGCAGCCAATCCCTGGAAGCCACAGGCAGCAGGCCCCACCCACTCCAACCCTTAAAGCCAGGTCCAACCCACACTCTCCTTGTGTGGGAAAAGGAGAAAATTCTTGCTCCTGACCTTCTGTGCTGTTCCTTTGCTGATCATTTGGTATTGACTCTTGGCTCTGATTCCAGCTTCTAACTCCAATAAGACCTTTGGGGCATGTCTATACATGCTCTTTAATAAGCAGTAGCCTATTGTATTGAGCATTAAAGTGTCACGTAAAAATGTTCAATTATGCTAATATGCAGTAAAATAGGCTATTGTGCATTAAGCATCACTTTAAAAATGCACACTTTTGGTACTGAGCATTAGGGCAGCTTAATTCATATTTATTTAGTACCTCACATTAGAGGTACTGAATTTAATGTGTATTAGGAAAAGTGCATTAATGTAGACATGCCCTTGGTGTCCGCTGATTCTGGTTCTCTGCTCGCTATTCTGCTTTAATATTTGGCTCTGGCTTTTGACTTCTGATCCCATTTACCCCTTGCGTTACCTTGTGTCCAGTTTTGGCTTCAGACCCTGGCCTCTCCTGGCTTTGGCTACAACTCCCAAATCCAGTTCTAGGCCCCAGATGCCTGGGGAACCAGCCTGGACTACATCCATGCTTCATGTAACTAGCACCTAGGGAAGACCGCCCATGCCCCAGTGCATAACATAAAACAATGTGAATTCAGTTTTTATTCTGCCACAGAATGCTATGTGATCTTTGACAAATTTAAGTTACCTAATTACTTCTATCAGTCTATTTGTTTTTCAGTTCCCCCTTCTGCAAAAATTGAAGTAATTATACTGCTAGTTATTTGCCTGGTCTAGAATTTTTCAGACTCTCTAGGACATAACAAGTTTGTTCAGTACAATGAGGTCCTAGTTTTAGCTGCTGAAACCTTTAGACCAGTGGGTGTCAATATTTTTTTTAGACTTAAGGCACTCCTCTGAATGTACCAGCACCCCATTTAAAAAAAAAACTAATTTATTTATTATAGGGTATAAAAATAACATGACTGTAAACACATTGTTAAACAAAATGGAAAAAGCAAGTATGCATACCCATAATATTATACTATTATGTTTAATGAAGCACATAAGCCTGGAAGTTCTTGTTACTATCGTGAATTCATGGCTGAATTGAAGAAAGATATGCTTTCATTTCCTCTTCCACTAAAGTAGTTTCTTTCACCACAGGTCAAAATGTTTTTGTCTCTTACGGGTTCTTATTTGAAATCTGAAGTATCAAAGATAGGGGCTGTGGGCTAGGTCTGGCCCATGGAGCCCCACCATCTGTCCCCTGGTGTTGCCTCTAGGTCTCAGAGGGCATGTCTACACATGCAATTAATGAGCCTGAATTTTTGCACAAAAAAATGCAGGCACATTAAACTGTGGCCCCACACACATCTGAACATGTGCCTGTCAGGAGCAAATTTGTTCCCAACAGGAGCACTTCAGACCAGAGCTGTTCCTGCCTTGCTTTGCCCCACTGAAGCAGCCATGGGGGGCTCCAGGCTCCCCCAGGTGCCAGCTCAGGGCTGGCAGGGAACAAGGGGGCTGGTCCGAATTTCCACAGGGTGGGGGAGAGCTGTCCCTGCTGCTGGGCAGCTGCCTCCTAGCCACATGGAGATCAGGACCCAACCACATTCTGGGATCCATGCTGCACATGGTGTCCACCCCATTGGGACCTGAACCAACTGGAGTAAGTGTCATGTGTGGTGTGGTGCACTGCATGTCCTGGACCTACCCTGCATGAACACTGCATGCTCTGGATTTGGTATGAAGGGTGTGCACGGTGTGTGGACCTCATCTTGTCCATGGAACAGCCCCATGCCACGTATCTGGCCTGTGGGGCCAGATGGGATTGACAACCATGGTGTGAATCCTGTGTAGGTTTCTGTACACTGAACAGTGCTTACATTGCACAGGACCCTTAAAAGGACACATCAGTTGAGAATGACTGCTGTAGACACTAGTGTAAGCAAGTTGTTATTTCAGCTGTGAACAGTATTTTCCACGTTGGTTATTTTGCTTGCAAGTTCTAACTGAAAAGAGACTGAACTGGGTGTGGTAGAGATGTGTAGACACTGGCATTTCCCTCCATATAGCTGTTTTTTCACACAACTCTGTGCAGTTCTCCTTTGGTTGCCTCCCACCTCTTCTTTTCTCCTACAAGATCAATGAAGAAAAACTAAATCATAACCACACATTTTGCTTAAACCTTTGGCATTTATGTTCTTGGATTCAAAGCATATAATTTCCATTGAAGTTAGTAGGTGTAATACATGTGTAGAGACTGGATCCATTCTGCTCCACAGATTGAGGTGGATGGTTGACACCTTTAAGGAACAGATTTTCAAGTGGTCACCGGATTAAGTGGATATATCCATTGGACATGTTGAGTGCTAGGCTCTTTGGAAAATTGGGTTTCAGTGTCACCAGGAGAGATGTTGATCAATGAGAACCTGTGAAATATACCCCTTAGTTATGTGTGTAAATGTGAGCTGAACCTCCATAGGATATAGCTCCAAATATAGGTGATGAGCCCTAAAAAATCTGGTTTAAAATTACCAGTGTGAATCCAGCCCACTCCAATTGGTGACACTTGATTGTTGTCCTATTTAAAATGAGATTCATTGGCCTTGGTCCAGTTCCTAGGTCTGTGGTCATTGGTTATCAACAGAGAGGTCCTGGGTTGAAGACAGGTGGGCAGTAAACTACATTCATTCCTCAACATAGATGGACTTCCTTGGTGAGGGTCAAATCACCACCATGGGGCTGTGTGAGGCTTTCATACCTGCCAAATGCTGTGCAACTCAGACCTCCAACAAGTCAATCTGCATCTCATCTGAGTGAGAGAATGACTTTAAGGGAATCCTTTGTCTCAGGGAGAAGTGCCCTGTGTGAAATCTAGGAGATACTGTATTCTGCTCTTCGCTCTTCTAATGATTATTGTTAATATTCCTAGGCTGATCACAGTCCTTACTATTGACCATGGCATTTTGCTACCCACTGTTGCACAGATAAGCTGAGATCATTATCCATTTTCTACATTTTACAAGGAAGGCAACTGAGAGGTCACTTCAGGGACTTGTGTCTCAAATATCCCAGACCAAAGTTCGATCTGCTGAGCCCCACGACTTTCAGGATGACTGTTCCAAGGTGTATGCATATGGCTGTGCTGGACATAACTACTACCCACAGACCAAAGCTTACTCCCAGTGCCAGGATCTTAGGGAGGCTGACATCACACAATGCTGCATCTCTCTTGTAAATAAGCTATTAACAAATTGGAGGTCAGATCTTCATTCGTATGTCATTTGTCTTTTTGGGCCCCTGTCCAGTAAAGACCTAAACAAGTGCTTAACTTAACATGCTGTGGGCACACCTACATGTGATATTAGCATGCAGCAATAAACTCTGGTGCATATCATGCCAGTTTATTGCTGCCAGGTGCCATGTTTGAATGTGCACCTGGGACCACAGCACATTGAGCTGGGTCAGATCAGCCTCAGCTGGCAAGGAGTCCAGTGGGACAGACTTGAAGCTTGGAGCTGCTCTGACCCAACTCAAAGTGCTATGGAGGGGTTGGCTGGAGTACAAGGGTGCTCCAGGGTTGGGCTAGCCAGCAGGCACCCAGAAAAAATTATGCAACAGGATAGTACTTGTATTTACAAGTACTAACCTGCTGTGGAATTTATTAGTTTCATGTGCCCTAATAGGGCGGCATGTATAGACACGGAGACATTTACTGCTGAGTTAATTGGGCAACTCCACAGTAATTGTCTCAAGTACACGTGCTCTGTGAGTTGAGCCACTGAAGTCAGTGGAATGGCTTATATTGCATAAAGAAATATATTCATAATATTTTCAGGATTAGGGTCTTAGATTTTAAGCTCTGTTGGGCAAGGAAAGAGGTAAACATTTTCAAGAATGCCCAATGATTTAGGAGTCCATATCCCATTTTCAAAAATGATCTAACAGTTAGCAGTCTGTGTCTTGTGGACTTTAAGGTACTTTAACTTTGAAAATGGGATATAGGCACTAAGTTACCTTTGACAATTTTACCCTATATGTTTGTATACTGCTTAATACAGCAGGAGACTTGATTGGTTCTGACTGAAGCCACTGGCTACTACAGAGAATATTAGTCATTCATAAGCATGATACAGAAAAAGTGATGGAGACACATAATTTGTTTAGCTTTTTTCTTTTTTTCTTTTGTATTACATTTTTTACATTCAGTCACTCTTTTCACTTCTGGTTTCTCTCTGAGTGAAAAAAACACAACCTACATCTCTATATAAAGCATAAATAGTATCATAATATAATTAAAAATAGCCCCAGGTGAGTTTCAGGAATTGTCATTGTACGAGAAATAATGACTGGCTGAAGTGCTACACTTAAGGAGAAAGTATTCATCCCCCTTCTTTCCCCCCCACACCCCTGCCTGTCTCTCACCCTTTGACTCCTCAATCTACATTTTCACTGACTGCCTATCTTTTATGCAGACCAGCCCAGCCTCTGGCTTCTTTACTTTTCATTCCATTCAGGAATAGCACACTCTAACTGCTGAAACTTCCTTAGCCTGACAAAAGGTTTTTGAACCTGAAAGCTTGCTTAAAAATTGTTTTCCAACTATTTAAGATATCAGATTCACTCAAAGAACCTTGTCTGCCTATGTCCTTAGACCAACACAGCTACAACCTACACCCCATCTTCCTTAAAGGGGTGTTGTGTGGCCAGTGGTATAGAACATGCTGCCTCATTGCTGGCTTGGCTTTATTTGTCTCATCCTAATCCATCTGTTTAATATTATTATTAGCTCATATAAGGCACCTATCACCTAAAGTCTTTGAAGTGCTTTGAGAAGACTTACATTGTGGTCATTATATAGGTAAATAAAATGTTTATTTTTATTATAAATGTGGGTAAACTGATGTGTAGGGAGGTTACATGACTTCATCCATCAAAGCAGGGGAAAAGCCACCAATGAAGCACAGCCATCTTGATCCTTGCTCTCTCCAACCACAGGTGCCACTCTGTCAGTTATTGAAACACCTGCATCTTTCTACAGGAATGGTCCCAAGAAATTATATCCCTCAAAACACAATCATCTGGCCCTTTTCTTACACAGTTATCCAAGTCAATTTAAATGGGAATGCTAGTGGAGTACAGTGCTCTTTAATATTATTAAGCATGACAGAACCTGGTTTATAGTGTTGCGGGATATTAAAATACAAAAGTGTAGTGCAGTAAAATCAAGTAAAGGGTTACAACTATTGGAAAAGCTTGGACAAGCCCTATGCAAAATTAGATCCATGGCACAAGACAATTCAGGAAATTCAACCACGGAGGGCATTTTTACATGTGCTCTGGGACACTGCACTGGGCACTTTAATTAGTGAGCAGCACTAATTAAAGCCACCTGCACATCACATGTATCAGCATCCCCACACTGAGAAATGGCAGCAGGGCACTTTGAACTAAAACTCATTGAACATGTTTTAGTTCAAAGCACCTCACTGCCATTTTTTCAGCTCAGGGACACTGATACATGTGACTTGGAAGGCTGCCAGAGCACATCAATTTCCATGCTCCAGCTGTCTCGATTAATTGAGTCTGCTTCTACATGCTGGAGTTCCAGCACATTGAAGCAGGCTCCCTGCATATCTGTAGGGGCCCTAAATGTCTGTGTGGTACAGGGTCCTAATGATCTGAGATTTGCTAGCAGGAGAAAGGGAGTAATCTCAGTGCAATATCCAAGATGAAAAGGGGATTTATAGAGAAGAACTGGCAGTAAGAGGAGCGATGACAGAAATGGGACGGCAGCTTCTAGCCCAGGCTAGGAGCGAAAGAAACCACATGGGTAAATAGCAGAGCAGGAGTAAATACAGAATGCAATTCAGGAAGCAGATCTAGGGTTAATCTTGCACAGAGTAAGAAGTGTGAATGTACGGGATTGAGATGCCTAAAGCCTGATTCCCTTGCACTTTGTATTGTCATTTACATTTGTGCAAAATGGGTATAAACTTTTACTAAAGCAGAACTGTAAGTGGCACATAAGGGGCAAAACAAGGGAAAAAGCATATCTAAGACAGAAACAAAAAGAACACTGTTACCCTCAGTCTTTTACTTTAGGTAGGGTGACCATATGTCCCAGTTTGGCTGAGACAGTCACAGATTTTGTAAGCTGTCCCAATGTCCTGGCTGGTTGATAAGAATTGAAGCACAAATTTCTCCTATGCCTGATGAAAGGTGTCTGTGCCCAAAAGTTTGCAATTAAAGTTTTTTTTGCAAAAATCTAGTTGGTCTAATAAAAGATATCACCTCTACCAGGAGTCCTGATTGCTTTTTCCTCTAGACCAATACAGCTACAACTTGGATACCTGATAGTTTCAAAGTCAATGTTGTCATTTTGAGCGTCAGGGCCAGACTTTTGATTTCTTAATATTTGTGGTTTTCCATGGACATTGGCAATGTCTCTCTAGTTTTTACCTATGGCATGTTATAGGGTAGTGCTGGTATATTGGATATTGTGCTTAGTAGTTGGGTATGGAGGTTTGAAATGGCAGTTTGGGGGATTACTTGGGTAGCCAAATCACAGGGGAATGGACTTAGTGGTCAAGGAGGTCCCTTTCAGGCCTATACTCCTAAATACATATTGTAAGCAAGGATTGTTGTGGTATCTTTTATTAGACAAGTTACATGGGGTGGACCTAAACAAGTATGTGAAAATAGTACATCATTTGAATTCTTTTCTAAATGTATCCCAACCATGCAGTTGGTCCAAAAAAGATGAAGACAGGATAGATTTGCACCTTATAAACTGTCCCAGCTGCCTACAGTGGGTTTGTTCGAGATTGAGAGAGTGGTCGGGGTAAAAAGGTAAGAAAGGTTTATTGATCTAACAAACACATAATTACGCAAAGCTTAACAACACAACAAAGACAGACAGTAAATCTCTGAGTTGGCAACTTATCGGCAGTCCCTTTTTATGCCTTGTATACTACAAGCCTCTTGAAATCCAGAGAAGTCAGGTGTCTCCAATCTACGCTGTCCACAGGGGTACCGGGAAGGACCCTGATATTCAGTCTTTGTGCTTCTGAGGACCCACCGCCCTGCCGAATTCAGGTCTGCGGTTTCTCTTTTACAATGATATCTTCCTTTACCACGCCACTTTCCTTCAGCTGATTTCTGGATGCGCCAGCAAATTTATAGACTTTTTTGAGCTAGCTGTTGGCTTGCAGCCAATTATAGTTCTATACTACAAACTTTCCTTATATGACTGACCAATAGCAGTACAAGCCTTTGCATTTTCCTTATATGATTAATTTTAGCTGCGCCATCGCTAATGAAGCTGGCTTTAAGATATGGCAAAATGCATTAATAAAATACAGGACATGCTTAAGTACAACGACTTCCTTTTACACTCTTTCTTCTAGCTATAAGCATTCCACAATACATAGATAAGCAGCAGAAAACCAGGTTTAACCCTCAGAAAGCCAGTTTAGCTGTCACAGGATGCCTCAGCAAGCACTCTTTTAAGTAGACACTATTTGCTGTCAAGAGACATGACTAAGTCACTGCCACAATAGACTAACCCAAATGTGTGTGTAATCACAAGATTTATGAGCCCAAGCTCACTTCATCAGATTCTGTGAATGGACATGAACAGAGCAGTAGATAATGTGGAGAGAGCGATTTGAATACAAAAGCCAGGAAGGGAGGGGTGGGGAGCAAGGGTCAGTGCTGGGAGGGACAAAACAAGGTAGCAATAAAACCCATAGGAGCAAAGACTCACAAAAGCTAATCCAGATAACCAGATGAGAATCAGTGCTCCCTGTTTAAACCGTACTTAACACAATCTAGTCTGTGAATTATTTCTTGTTCTGCAATTTCCCATTCAAATTGTTTTTTAAAGGTTTACTGCTTAACAAAAGCCACCGTCAGATCAGTGATGGAGTATCCAGGTTAACATTTTGCCACAGGCCTACATGTCTCTCTGTAGCTGATGTAAAAGCAGTGTTCGTTCATTTTTTCACAATTTTTCACCCTGTCAGTCCAATGTAGGGAACAGAGAGCACTATGAGCAGGAGCTGGAGTATGTAACATTGGTAGAGTTGCAAATGAATTAAATGAATGTTATAATCCATGTTATTTGGTCCAGTGATCATGAGGTCTGGATTGATGTTGTGACATGAGAGGCATCTAGGTCCATTGCAGGGCTTGGTGCCGTGATGAGACTGGGAATTAGGTAGCCTGTTGCTATCTATCAGCCACAGAAACCATTGCCTTTTGCATATTTTCTGGACCATCAAAGCTACATGACTCCAAAACTACCTATTATACTGTGATGTTTGTAGACTGGGGAGAACAGATTAGGAGGCTGAAGTATTATCAGATGGTGCCTTGGAGATATCCATTTCAGCTCAATGTACTTTCATTTGAATAAAGTACAAAATAACTGAAGTCTTTCCCCACATTTGATCTTCTAGTTAAATATCCTTCATTCTGTGTGTGGAGTCAGTCAGGCAACTATATAAAGCCAACACACTGTGAATTGTATCTACTGTGTGAAGAATGTGGTTTGATGATTGTCAATATAAATGTATTTAAATGTCTTTATTTTATTGAAATAAAATTCCTAAACTCATGTTGACACTGTGATGAACTTTGAGTCATTAGCTTTGACTGAGAGTCAATAAATCCAAAGTCCATTTTGGACAGTCTCTTTGCTCCCATGCTGAATATTCTTTATTCTCTATTGTGGAAGAAATTAAACTTTGCGTTGTGGTTGTATTAGAATTGGCAGAGCCAGTTTGGTTTATTTAGAGCTATACAAGTGATTACAAGGATGGTTTTTAAAGGAACTTGACTTTTACAAGTTTACAAGCATATTTATACTTTAGACAGCGAGAAAAGATGCAGGGTTCAGACAAAGTCACCTTGAAAGAAACAGAAAGAAGTTGATCATTTGTTTGTTACACGTAAGCAGTTTTCTTATTTAGAAAAAAAACCCCACTGTGTTTTGGAAACAGTTATCAGCTTTTGGTTTGAGGGAAAGGAGGAGGTTAACATTTGCACGCAGAGCTTAATATATTAAGACAAAACAAGACATGAAGGGTTTTTTTTATCTTAAAACATTTTAAAACATATAGCATCAGCATTAGCATCAGCATCTTTTTCCCTTCTCTTTTTTTCTCTTTGTTTTTCTTCTTAGTCAAGTAAAAGGCCTGGTTAAACTTATTTCTACACTATGAACAAGAATTCATGAATCATTCAGTGGATGGTGAATGGGCTTAAAATGATCCCAGTGGTCAATCCAACAGGGTCAGTGCTTTGTCTCTTTGTTTCTGCTTACAGAGAGTGCCTGTTAACTCCTTTTTTTTTTTTAATTTCATGGGTTTTTATTTTATTGACGTATGTGCATTGACAGATGCCAGCATATGCTTGTGGCTTCCCAAGCTTTGTAAACCACTTGTAACTTCTGTATCCAAATTGTGTGTGTCTCTTGTCATTCTCCTCTCTTTTCAAGTCTTTCTCAAATGTTTTTATTCCTCCTGTATTTCCTAAAAAAATATATGCTATGTTATATTAATTTTGTGGTAGTATCTAGTAGCTGCAGACATAGATTAGGTGCCATTCATAGGCCCCAGAACCCCATTACAGAA
The DNA here is from genome assembly GCF_030867095.1 of Alligator mississippiensis. NCBI lineage: Eukaryota > Metazoa > Chordata > Crocodylia > Alligatoridae > Alligator > Alligator mississippiensis. The sequence continues at coordinate 454,046,234 of NC_081824.1, forward strand.
TGCTGTAAATATACATGATGAGAACTAAGAGCTTCCTTATGTGTTGGGGGCAAGTAACTCTATAGAGTAACTCTATAATTCTGTGGAGGAAGTCTGGCTAGGTGACTATAGTAGACCCTTCTGACCTTAAAATCTCTGAATCTTGTAATGCTCATATCTCTTTATTTGCATAGCTACTACAATACATTTTAATTTTACTTTTAAAAAATTTCCTGATTTATGTGTGTCTTGCCTAGTGTATATAAAGGCAATTCCATAATAGCTCAAAATAAAGTCTTACTCTTGTATATTGTGTGTGTGTGGGGGGAGTTTGTGAGGGAGTATTTGGGGTGTGGTTGGAGTGTGTCAGGGGGGGATGTGTGTCAGGGAGTGGGTATGTGTGGGTGGTACATGGATGTGGAGGGGGTTGTGGTTGTGTGGGGGGGTTGTATGTATGTCGGTGGGTGTGGGGTTTGTGTATGTGTGAGGAGGGTGTGGTTGTGGATGTGGGGGAAGGTGAATGGGTGGGGTTGCATGTGGGGGCCCCCTCCACATGCCCTCCCCCCATAGGGTACAGCCCACACCATTGGTGACAACGGCAGCAGCAGGCAGTGGACCCTCAGGGTGCTCATGGCCCATGCAGGCAGATCTCCCCAGAGGTGAGCAGCTCTGGCCAGCTCTGGAAGCTGCACATGGCGGCAGAAAGCAGGGCCAGGCCACCAGCTACACTGCACAGCGCTGTCCCCCCCACCTCTGTAGCTCACATGCATCTTTCAGGACTCGGCCAGAGTGATGCACCATGGAGGGGGAGCCATACAGGATGGAGCCAGTGGCTTGGCCCCGGTCCCAGATGCCTTGCGCCATTCCCAGGACTCCAACAGGGAGCAGGGCTGAGCTGGCCTGGCTCCATCACACAGGGCTCCCCACCACTTCCGCTGGAGTCCTGGGAACTGCACATGGTGGCAGGGAGTGGGGAAAACCACCAGCTCCATCATGTGGGGCTGCCCCTGGTGGTGCGCTAGTCCCATTTGCTGCATGTGATCCATAGGAAGCCCCACACAATGGAACTGGGCCAACTTGGGCTCCATATTCCCACTTCCCCTCTGGGTGTGGACTCCACACTCCCACCGGCCCCACACTCCTACCCAGTTGCATTTTCCCTCTGCCCACCCCCACTTCTTTACCTGCTGCCCAGAGTGCTCCAGCAGGGAGATGAGAAAGAGCCACTGGAGGTCAGGAGAGATGAGTAATTCCTTGGGCAGCAGCAGCAGCCCTGCCCAGAAGCTATGTGCTGGCCAGGGCCGTGTCTCTCCCATGCATGAGGCTGGGAACATGGCACACTGTCCCAGTGGGAGTGGGAGGGGCTCAACCCATGCTGAGTGCAGTAGGGGCAGCCAGGGGCTGGGCAGGATAAAATTAATTGCTGGGCACCTACCCATAGGCCTGATGAAATCACCTTGCAGTCCAAATGCAGCTCACAGGCCCTATTTTGCCTGCCCCTGCTACAGATTGCTACTTCATTTTTTTCCTGGGAACCTATCATGAGGTGCTGATGGTCCATTAATGTGTTGTATGCCCTGGGGAGAGATTAAGGAGTAAATTTTCCGTTACCAACAAAGTTGTAAACCAGGGATTTAAACATAAAGCCTGCAGGCCAGATCTAGCATGTGAAGTTGAGGCATCCAGTCTGTGGGACTTGTTGCAGACTGGACCACACATCTCCAGCAGACTGTGACTGCTGGAGCCCCTGTGGTAGTGAAGTTAAACCTCACTGTTTTGGTGCAGCCCCAGAACCCAGGGAGTTATTGCTGCTTATCTCTTCCCTCCAGCCCACTGAAATCAGGGCTTTTAGTCCCCTCTGGGAACAGAGGAAAAGAAGAGGGTGAGCGGCACTGGTGTTATCTTTCTGGGTTCTGGAGCCATGCCAAAACAGTGGCTCAGGGAGCCATGGGGATTAATGTTACTGCTGCTGCCCCTTACAGGTTATAAGACCCATGGAAAGCTCCGCAGACTGGCTCCAGTGTGTGAGAAGCCCTGAAGACTGGTTGGCAATGCAAAAAAATCCTTAAAAACATGTTTAAGTATGGCTGTCTATACATGTGCGTGGGGGTGGGGGGTGGGGGGGATCATTTTAATAAGAGCAGTTCCCGGAGAGCGAGCAACTCTAACTAAAATGCTTTACTGTCATGTGTATTAAACCCTGCTGGTTTAAAACTGGCTGTGGGACACTATCTAAACCTCATTGGACAAGGTTTAGATAAAGTGCTCCAGTGGCCATTTATAAACACATGGGGGCTTATACAGGTGATGGGGAGGCCATGCTGGAGCATTCTAATTAGAATGTGAACCAGCACATGTATAGGTAGCCTATACGATTAGTCTCATGAAGTGATTTAGAGTTTTTGTTCAACATTTGACCGATAGCAGGACTATATTTGATCATGCAATATGAAGTGATTGAAACCAACGAGATACCACTTACATACTTAGTTGCATATTTAGTTTAGCATAATTATGTGCTTTGTTGAATTTAACTGTACAGTAACAGATGTTGATTTTTTTTTCTTAACTGCAATTCCTTGGTCACACCTGAGATCTGGGAACATTTCAGTTTGCTATTGAGGAATATGTGCAGAAGGTAGAACTGGTGGTGTCTAAGAAACTTTCAGACGAAAAAGGGAAGTCTGTAGGGAGTTTTATGTACCTACTTGGCAGGGGGGTTTTGGATTGCAGTTTTGGACACTGGCACCTCTAATCCATTTAAGTCCTTTTTGGGGTCCAAGCCCCATGTTGTTACTTGGTACCAAGGTAATGAATTGTGGATTGTGAACTACCCAGGCCAAGCAGCAAACTCCTCACTTTATATAATCTTCTTCTGCACGGGTTTTATTCATTACAATAATATCACATTTCCCCAATAGCAGAAGAGAAAAAAGTAACAATTTTGTTTGTTAACACTAGGCTAACTTTGTTTTCTTTTAAAATATAAGTCTACCAGCAGGGCTTTAACTGCCAAGAGAGCAATTACAAAAATTTGCCAACAGGCACCCTTCTCAGAGGACAGATGCATTGACTTGCTGCAACAAAAATCTGTACTCTTCTGTGTCACATTTTGCAATGTACTTTGACATATCTGCCCTTTACTATCATGGCACAATTAGTTACTTTTTATTTCGGGCTCTACATATCATGTAGTTAATTACTGGGATTCAGAACATCAGTAACTCCCTTTTGTTTTCTCTGCTTCATCTGCCTGAGTGTCAAGGCTCCCAGGTGATTTTTGAAAGCAATTTGTTATTTCAGTTTGCCTCCCATTCCTTACGTAAATTCTTAATAAAAGACCAATTATGGAAATAACAAATTATCTCTCTCAACCACCTTATGTTGGGTTAGGTTGTGATTGCATTTATTATGCGGCTAGCCAGGATAGTTTTGTAGTAGTTGACTTTTACTATGTTCGGGAAAATCATCCTGTGCATTACTTTGTATTGTATTGATATGCAGGACTGCTTTCTGCCCATTTCTTTTACTCTAAAGCACCGATGGAATCTTTATTTTTGCCAAGACCTCCAGTTCGAAAATGTCATTTTTGCAACAAGTCAGTGTCATGAAGTCAGTCCTGAAGTCAGTCCTGTCTTGGAAGCAAAGCTCTGTTAAAATCAGTGAAGCTCTGAGACTTTATGCTGGCTAAGGATAGGCTCCTCAGTCCTTTCCTGCATGCACAAAGTACATGTGTGTGTCTCCACATGTGTGCAAGTTTGCACAGAAAATTCAGGTGCATTAAACTGTGCCTGGAAATGCATCTGAATGTGTATCCACATTGGGAGTAAATTTGCTGCTGATGGGAGCAGTACAGTCCCATGCTGCTCCTGCTCTACTCTGCCCCCCTGCAACAGACAGGGGGAACTCCAGGCTCCCTTGGTGGCAGAGGGCAAGGGGGAGGGTCAGACCCTGGGCTCTGGGGTGGTGGGGGGAGGGAGAGCTGAGGACAGCTGCCCGCCAACTCCCTGGAGCAGTTCCACAGCTCATAGCTGCTCTGGGGAATGGGCAAGCAGCTGTCCCTAGCTCCCTGCCTGCCCCATGGAGCTCAGGGCTAACCTGTGCGCCCCTGCTGCCTGGGCTCACTGGGAGTAATTTGCTCCCAGTCAGGATCCACACATGCACTTTCATGCATTAATTTAATGCATCATTTTTTAGTACCTGTATCTCCTGGTAATGGAAAACAGTGCATTAGACTAATCTACCTTGCAATAATTGCCACGCATATGTAGATGCTGACGATTTATTGCACATTAGTCCAATGTGCAGTAAAGCAGTTCATGTAGATGTGCACCCTGACTACTAGAGCATACTGCAAAGCCCATTTCTCCCCTCCCTTGCCTTGTCCTACTACAGCACACTACAAAATCCATTTCTTCTGCCTCTTACCCTGTCCCCAGCTTTTGGGAAAGGACCAGATGTGAAAATCTGCAGCTGGAGTTTGTTTTCCTTTTATTTTTGTGAGCTTGCTGCATCTATTTTGTTGTGGTCATGTACTATAATTCTCATATATTGTAAAAGTGCCCAAAGCAATGAGAAGACAGGTTTTCTTTTTAGATTTTATAAATCCAAATAAATAAGCTAACTAAATAAAGCAACTAAGACCAGAGGCAATGTTAGGTTTTGCTACTGAATGATAACATAAGAGGTATTGTGGGGTTTCTGCCTAGGGCCTAGCATCTTATTCCTACCCCTCTTTGCTCGGCCTTAGACTCCCTGCAGTATGTTGCGACTCTCGCCGGCCACATCTTCATTTTTCTATGATGTTATTAGTCAGGAGGTGTTACTTGCTTTCTACCACAGTCAGACCCCGGCAACCTACATGGGGATTTTCTTGGGCCTCCAACCTCTCCTGTATCCCTTCCAAGCACCACCCAAAGGTTATGTTATCGATTGAAATCACAGTTTTATATGGATAAAACAATTTTCTTTATTATTTACTTCTCCATTTTTATTTTGATTTTTTACTTTTCAGGTTTTATTTTTGTATCTACAATCAACCCAGAGTTCAACAGATGACTATTACTTCACAGCGCGTCAGGTAAATCTTAATTTTTAACTTTAAGAGGATTCAGCTCACCCCAGTCTCACTGGGTGTCCAGTTTGGGGGAATCATAACTTAACAGTTCAAACGAAGACAAGAAATTCCTTCTTTGTCTCATCCCAAGCCTTCTCCTGGTTGGGTCCTGCCTCAACATGGAGCTCAAGGCCTGCCTGCCTCTTTAAGGGTTTGAGTGAGTTGCTGTCGCTTGGCTGGAGTTTCCTCACTGCTTGGAGCACTGCGCAGAGGTGAATCTGCTTCGCCAGTGACCCCCAGTTCAACAGGACCCAGTCGAGCTCTCTTCCCCACTCAAAACCAGTCCCAGGGGATTCCCTCTTTCACACCTGCACTTTTAGGTTTCCCAGGGACATCCCCTGCTCTCTGCTGTCTCGGCACCATGTCCCTGTCTTCCTGGGGCTGTTCTATCTGAAAGGAGCAGCGGCTCCGGAAGCGTTGCTCTCCCTGCATCATCTCCTATCCCCTCCATGCTGTCTCATTCCCTGCAGTGAGTATTTAGTCTATTGCCCATCTCCCTGCACATGTCTCTCCACTGGTATGATCAATGCAATGGAAGTTTAGGCGTATTTCGTTATGTGATTGCTCTGTAATGAGCATTTATAGGTAGCTCACTTACAGTTCAAAGTATGGTATCACCTCTCTTTTAGATCACCTGAAATTGCTTTGAATTCTCTATGATCATAAGTCCAGAAAGATGTTTTCAATTTTCTTTTATTTCTGTAGTAGTTACATATTACAGTAGTTACATACAGATACATGATGCCTTCCTGAAAACTGGCTGTATTCTCTCTGCCTTACTCCTAACTAACATTGCTGATTTTCAGAAATCTGCTTTTGTATTACCCTGGCATAAGCTAGAAGATAATTTAGGCTGAATGTCACCTTCACTGATCAAAAAGCAGTAGAAAGGACCAAGTTCCATTCCTGGCTTTTGTCACTGGTTTGCTATACAGTGACCAAGTCATTTGACCTATTTTTGCCTTCATAGAACCTTAGAGACGTGGGGCTGGAAAGGACCTGCATAGGTCATCTTCTCCAAACCTCTGCCTGAGGCAGGATCCTTCTGATGCAAATCATCCTGTACAAGTCCATTGTCTACCCTATTAGCAAAACTATGCAATCAGGCATGACAAAACTGTAAAACATGCCACCCAACTCTGCTACAGGTAAATCAGCGGGACCACAGTGACCAATGTCCTGCTGCTGCAAAGGTTGTTAAACTATGCTTGAGAGGTCCATGGAAGAGAGCCATGACCCCTACTACAGAGAAAATCAGACTAGGCCTTAGAGCAGAAATTGAGCAGAGTGCTCAGAGCACTCTTACTAGACCAGGCTCATCCAGGGAGATAGGTCAAGAAACATCTCATCTGAGGGTCTCAGTCATATTTAGATATGAGTTAGGCACTGAGCTGCTAAACCTTTTAATGATGACGGCAGTTCTGGGTCTGCTCAGTAGTAGAAATCTAGGCCCCTAGGAAACTTTACCAATGAAAATGTGGGTGCTTATGCACTTAAAGGCTTAAAATGGAAACTTTCTTACTTTAAGTGAATGTTGCAAGGATAAACACATTAGAGACTGTGATGTGCATTGGTACCACGGCAGGGGAGGCCAATAGGTACCTAATGTAGGTGGAACAGACGGGTAGCTGTTATAGACAGCTGGTGAGACAATTCATTTTTTTTAAATGGCATATGAATTTGGAACAAAAAATTTTCCCTGTACTTTTCCATGCAGCATTAGATTGCTACCTCATTTGCAAACAAGAGAGGTCTTGTGTATACCCATATTCTATGCTGGACATGAATATTTTTAAACTCTCTCATATAATTTTATAGTGGGCACATAATTCTGTATTAAATTGTTTGTCATTTTAAAGAAAAAGATTAATATTATTCCCCGTTTCATTTTCTGTAGGGCCTAGAATAATTTCTATAAAACTTGGTCTGAAATTATTGCTTTTAATATCTTTTACCAAATTTACTCAAATAGATGATGACCCCTCAGTAATTATATTCTATATATGGGAAATTTATAAATTTGTTATAATATTCCAGGTATAGCTTCTAAGGCCATATCCACATGAGCAGGGGTATGCCTTTGCAGCAGCACAAACAGTAATGGCACACTATGTGTGCCACTAAGTTGTGCTGTAGTGTATGTCCCTGCTCATGCAGTTTGCAGTGGGACACATTGTCTCACTGTTACATGGGCTGACTGGGCACAGAGTGCCTCTGTGCAGGGCTAGCTGGCAGGCATCCCTCACGCTGACACAGCCTTTGCCCCAGCCGGCTGGGGAGCAGCATGCGGAGACAGCAGAGCAGCCAGCCCAGGGCTGACTGCTCCCCCTTCTCTGCATGTTGCAGAGTCCCCACACCGAGGCCTTATGACAAGGGAACAGGCAGCCCTGGGCTGGCTGCTCTCTTGTCTCCATGTGGCTCAGCAGAGGGGCTTCACAGCATGGAGACAGGGGAGAAGGCAACCATTGGCTACCTGCTTCCCTGCCTCCATGTGCCACTCCTTGGCTGGCTGGAGTCGGGGTACCTCAGCTTGGGGGCTCTGCTGTGGTTGGCTGGGGTGCAGGCTTCCTCAGCACAGGGGCTTCACAGTGTGGAGACACAGCGTGGTATCACACATTTGTCCCGGCACATGGCACTTTGATATGCTTTGCCCCCTTTTTCTTTAAGGGTTTTTTTTTGCTACTGGGAAATCCTGGTAGCAAATTTTGCCCCAGCACTGCAAATTAGCAGCACAGGGCACGTTTTAACATGAAATATGTTCAGTTTGGGGCACAGCAAAGGGGTTTGCAGTGCCACAAACTGCATATCCTTGCATGTCTGGATCTGGCTTAATTGTTGGAGATTCGCCTTGAATTTTTACCCTTCCCACTGCTACAGCAGGGAAAATAAAGCTGGGGAATCAGATAGCTCTTTGTTCTCTGCTTCCCCCAAATTTTTCCCCTTTCACTCATTGCTGTAATCATCATCATTGTCATCATTGTTGTCAGCCTCATCATTGTCGCTCTCACTGGCTGTCCCACCTCTGAACAGTGTGTACCAGTCTTTTCTTTTCCATACATTCTCTGCCATCTCCTTGATGTCTTCTACCAACTTCCTGTAGTATCCTTGCATGCCATTCAGTCCCATTTTGACACAGCCCTTGACTGAGAGATGTGTGCGCCTGTACATGAGCGAGTTCCTGGTCTTCTACAGGGTGTTTCTGAAGCAGGAGATGAAGTGGTCGAAGCAGCCTGTCAGGGTCCCCTTCTGGTTGGTCACATGACTGAACAGTACTGCCTCTCTGTTCGGGGTCAAATCCCTGTCACCATCGTGAGGGGTAAGATTACCCTCCTCCATACCCCCTTGGCATATGGGCAGTACCAGAGGAGCTGGTCAGTTGTTTCTCCTTTCCACCAGGAAGTTTGCCTGGGGCAGTTTGGTGGACCTCTCTGCCACTGTTTCTCCATGCCTACATGGGGAGTGGTTGTTGGGCTACCTGCCAATTTAAGTCTCTATGCTCTTTCTGCATGTTCTTGTGGAAGATTCCCTCCCAAATGGCCTGGCAGCTGTCATTGGATAGTAGGTCCATGGGCCATGGCCTCCTGCATTTACAGTGGTTCATCAGTGTTGCTGGAGCCTCATGGAGAAGTTCATATTTGTTCCAGAAACATTCCAAGATCTTGTAGAACTACGGCAATTCCATGGTCATCTGGCTCGAGTTGGTCATCGTGTATTCCACACATTGTCACAGCAGGTGTCCTGCAAAATACTTTACAAAGAAGGCTGTTTTGGATTCTGTTCCTGTTGCCAGTTTGCAGATCTAGCTCATGTACTTGGCCCAGAGGAACAGCAGAGTGCATGGCATTCATAGATGTTAGGTGTTAGGGTCGGAAGGGACCTCAATAGATCATTGAGTCTGACCCCATTCCTCTGCCCCCAGACCATTTTGCTTTGTACAGTGTGATCCTTGCCACCTTCTCTTCCTTGGAGCCTCAGAAGCAGATGCACATAGCTCTTTGGACTCTGTGCATGCCCTGCTCTGAGGAGCAGAAGACCAGTGCTGTGTATAGAAGCACTGGAAGCAACACCACCCGTGTGAGTGCTATGCACCACCGCATTGACAAGTGGTGCATGTGACACAGTTGCAGCCTCTGTTCAACTTTGGTGTCAGGCTTTTCCCACATTCTCTGTCCAGTTAGCTCCACTGTAAGGGTCCTCACCCTCTTGCAGGGGGCGGAGACCCCCAGGGCTGACAGGTCCCTGAGTTCACACACTACTAGGCAGGTGCTTTTGCTCACATTGACCTTGGCCCCTGCCATTGCTCTGTATATCTGGGTGTCTTGTAACACTCTTTCAGTCAGCCACTTGTCCCTGCACAAGATGTTGAGATCATCCATGTATGCCAGGACTCTCATCTCTTCCAGGTTGTTCCCAAGGACTGGCAGTCCATTGATCCTGGGGTCCTGCCTGAGTTGCCGGGCTAGCGGTTTGATCACACAGATGAAAAGAATCAGGGAGAGTGGGCAGCCCTGACAGACTCCTGACTTCACCACGATTGGGCTGGTCAGGAATCTGTTTACCAGCACCTTGCTCCTCACCACAGTATATAGCATCTTTAGGTGACAAAGGTCAAGGGGACCCACATCCTCATCAGTTTTTTGAACAGGAACCAGTGGAACCAGTCTTAGGCTTTCTCTAGGTCAGGGCTCAGGATGGTGGTGTTCTGCCCTGTCTCCTGTCAGTACTGTAATGCATCTCACACCTGCAGTAGGGTTCCATGGTTTTGGCCCCCTGGCATTGTGCACAGCTGGTCCTCGTGGATCACTGCACCTATGATAGACTTAAAACACTTGGCCACCATGTCTAGCATCCCCTTATTTGACTGGTGCCTCCACACCCATTCCATCTACTAAGCTGGTCATAGCTTCCTTCTTGGCCTTCTTTAAGCTGATAAAATAAGCAGACAACTCCTCCCCCTCCAGCACCCAATAAGCCCTGTTCCTTGTATCAGGCCTGGACCTGGGTCTTCACCTCCCTCATGGCCTTTGGAAAAGGACAAATATAGTGTCGATCTTTAAGAAAGGGAAGAAGGAGGATCTGGGGAACTACAGACCAGTCAGCCTCATCTTAATCCCTGGAAAAATCATGGAACGGGTCCTCAAGAAATCCATTTCTAAGCACTTGGAGGAGAAGAAGGTGATTAGGAACAGTCAGTATCAATTTACCAAGGGCAAATCATACCTGACCAACCTGATTGCCATTTATGATTAGATAACTGACTCTGTGGATGTGGGAGGAGCAGTGGACATGATGTACCTCGACTTTAGCAAGACTTTTGATATGGTTTCCCACAACATTCTTGCAAGCAAGCTAATTAGGTACAGGTTAGCTGAACAGACTCTAAGGTGCTAGAAAAGTACAGATCATCAGGCTCAAAAGGTAGTAATCAATGGTTTGATGTTTAGTTGGCAGCCACTATCAAGTAGAGTGCCCTGAGGCCAGTTTTGTTCAATATCTTCATCAAGGATCTGGAGGTTGGGATAGAGTACATCATTTGCAGATGAGTGGGTGGGTTAGTAGATATGTCGGAGGGACAGACTTAGACAAATTGGAGGACTGGACCAAAGAAATCTCATGAAGTTCAAGAAGGAGAAGTGCAAAATCTTGCACTTAGGATGGAACAATCCCAACCAGTACAGGCCGGGGACTGACTGGTTAAGCAGCAGGTCTGCAGAAATAGACTTGGGGGTTACAGTTAAGCTGAATATGAGCCAATCATATGCCCTTGTTGAGAAGAAGGCTAACAGCATACTCGGCTGTTCATAGTTGCATAGTTTCATAGTAGCTAGGGTCAGAAGGGACCTGAACTGATCATCTAGCCCGACCCCCTGCCACAGGCAGGAATGAATGCTGGGTGCACAAGACCCCAGGCAGGTGAATTTGCCCAAGGTAGGGGCAAGGACCACTTCCCTAGGAAGTTGGTTCCAGAATCTGGCCACCCTAACTGTAAAATATTGCCTCCTGATCTCTAATCTAAACCTATTGTCCGTCAGTTTATTACCATTGTTCCTTGTCACTCCAGGTGGTGCTGGGGAGAATAGGACTCTTCCTATTTGCTGATGATCTCCCCTGATGAGCTTGTAGGCAGCCACGAGGTCCCCCCTCAGTCTCTTCTTGCCGATGCTGAACAGGTTCAGATCCCTCAGTCTCTCCTCATAGGGCCTGTCCTGCTGCCCTCTCACTAAATGAGTGGCCCTCCTTTGAACTATTTTTAGTAGGAGCATTGCCAGCAGGTCAAGGAAAGTGATTATTCTTCTCTATTCAGCACTGGTGGGTGAGGCCACACCTGGAATAGTGTGTCCAGTTTTAGGCCATCCACTACAGAAAGGATGTGGACAAATTGGAGAGAATCCAGTGAAGGGCAAAACAATGGTGAAGGGGCTGAGGCACATGACTTCTGAGAGGCTGAGGGAACTGAGCTTATTTAGTCTAGAGAAGAGAAGACTGAGGCAGGATTTAATAATAGGCTTCTAGTACCTGAAGGGTGGTTCCAAAGAGGATGGAGCTAGGCTGTTCTCAGTGCTGGCAGATAACAGAACAAGGACCAATGGTATCAAGTTGTATCAAGGGAAGTTTAGGTTATGGATTAGGAAAAAAGTTTCTCATGAGGTGGTTAGTAAAGCACTGGAACAGGCTACCCAGAGAGGTTGTGGGATCTCCACCCTTGGAAGTTTTTAAGACCCAGGTAGGCAAACCCTTGGCTGGGGTGGTATAGCTGGGGATGGTCCTCCTTTGAGTAGGAGATTGGACTAGATGATCTCCTGTGGGGTGCCTTCCAACCCTAATTTTCTATAATTTCTATGTTTCTATATCCTATCACATTTCCTCATGTTCATAGATTCATAGATTGTAGGGTCGGAAGTGACCACAATGGATCATCGTGTTCGACCCGCTGCCCCTGGCAGGAAACAGGACCGAGGTCAGATGACCCCAGCCAGGTGACTATCTAGCCTCTTCTTGAAGATCTCCAAGCTAGGTGAAAGCACCACCTCTCTTGGAAGCCCATTCCAGATCCTGGCCACCCTTACTGTGAAAAATTTCTTCCTAATATCTAACCTAAATCCACTTTCAACTAATTTACACCCATTATTCCTAGTCACCCCCTGGGGCACCCTAGTAAACAGTGTGTCACCTATTCCCCGTTGACCTCCCCTAATAAAATTATAGGCGGCCACAAGTTCTCCCCTCAGCTGTCTCTTGTGAAGGCTGAAGAGATTCAGCTCTCTCAACCTCCCCCCGTAGGGTCTTTCCTGAAGGCCACTAATCATGCAAGTGGCCCTCCTCTGGACCCTCTCCAGATTCTCCGTGTCCCTCTTGAAGTGCAGCACCCAAAACTGGACACAGTACTCCAACTGCGGCCTGACTAGTGCCGCATAGAGGGGGAGCATCACCTCCTTTGATCTATTAGTCATGCACCTGCTAATGCATGACAAGCTGCGATCGGCCTTGTTGATGGCCTCATTACACTGCCGGCTCATGTTCATCTTGGAGTCAGTTATGAATCCAAGATCCCTCCCTGCCTCCGAGCTGCTGAGAAGGACACTCCCCAACCTATAGGTGTGCTGGGGGTTCCTCCTTCCCAGGTGGAATACCTTACATTTATCTTTATTAAATTGCATCCTATTTCTCTCTGCCCATTGATCCAACCTGTCCAGGTCAGCCTGAATCTGTTCCCTGCCCTCTGGTGTACTAACTTTGCCCCATAACTTGGTATCATGGGTGAACTTGGAGAGGGTGCTCTCCATGTCCTCGTCCAAATCGCTGATGAAGATATTAAATAATACCGGTCTGAGGACTGAACCCTGTGGGACCCCACTGCCCACCTCCCTCCAGGCCGAGAAGGAACCATCCACCATCACTCTCTGGGTGCGGTCCCTAAGCCAGTTGGTCACTCACCTGACCATGTAGGCATCCACTCCACAGTCTGGTAGCTTCCCAATGAGCATAGGGTGCGAGACTGTGTCGAAGGCCTTCCTAAAGTCCAGGAAGATGACATCAGCCTCAGCTCCTGTGTCCAGGCAGTGTGTTCTCTACCATTGTTGTATGATGGGATTCCTGCTAACTGAGAGTGGGTCATGTCAGTGTTAATTCATTCCTTTTTCCTCTTTTTTTTAAGAGTGTAAGTTACACCCTATAGTAATTTGTATTGAACTCCATGTAGTTTAGGTGGCAAATAGGCAATCACTGTGGTGCAGTCTCCTGGAAAACCGGTAATTTATACTATCTGTTCCATTATCAATCAGCTTATTTTACTTAGGGTGTCACTCAGCAGGATGAGAGATCAATAGTAGCTTTTGTTAAGCTGGTTGATGTTTGACAAATATCTAGATGAGGGTCCCTGGATGCAATGGTGCTCTCCCATACCAGTGTATGACACCTGTAAGAAATATAAACTCCATTTTAATGGAATAGGTGGCCTCAGTGACCCCTTTTTCAAAAGACTGAACTGTGATGAATATTTATGGCTCAAGTCAATGTATTCCTAAGACTGAAGGATACCTTTAGCACAGAAAAGAGAGGACATTCATTTATTTTCCAGTGCTGTAGAAAAGAGAATGAAGAAAAATATTCTCCCATGGCATGTTGGCACTGACCAGCTGCCTCCTGTAGAAAGTTGTGCTCATTTCACTGCAGAATTTTCTGCTTTTGAAGCTAAAAAAAAGGTTATGTTGTTTGCCTATAAAGGGAGCAATACGAGAAGGAATTAAGAACATTTCTAATTCAAATCCACATGTTTTAGATAATTTTTAGGCAAAAAAATAAAAACTTACCTACTACAAATGCTTAGGCAGATAGGATTGCTGCAAGTGTGACTGTTTAATGAACCTACGGTACAGTCATTCTTGTAGGGAAATAGGGCTGGAAGGGACCTCCAAAGCTCATCTAGCCCAGCCCCTGGCCTAAGGCAGGAACATCCCATCCAAATCATTCAATATATCCTATATCTTATTAAATATGTCATATTCAGCTAATCCTTTTCCCTTGTATAATGACTTGAGGCTATCTCCTGATAGCCAAATCTTCAAAAAAATATTCAAAAAGAATTGCAGAAGACACTGACCCAGATCCTTTTCCAGCTTGATATGTCCCAGCTTTTAGCACCATCACTAAGTGAATTTTTATCAATTGTGTGCAAGTCCATGGAAAACCATTAACATATCTAGCTTTGCAATGCACCTTTTTCCTACCCTTATGTGTCTAAGTCACAAAAACAATATGGAGGTCGACTTGACAACTTAATAAGGGGGACCTAGGGAGGAGGGACCTCAGCTCCCAAGGCTGCTTATGCATTTTATGTAGTGACTAATGTAGCAGAAGTTACACCCCAAAGTTTCTTCCCCCACTTACCAGTAAAGGGCTCCTCACTGGGCTCTATCTTGCTTACTCTCTTTCTCATCCCAATACTCTTGTATTCTGTTCTACCTAGTGTCCCATTTTCAATTAGAGGAATGGAGACTACTTTTAGCTTTGCCTAACTCATATCTTGGTTGCTAGGGCACTTTACTAGGAAACAGAGGTGTGAATTCAGGTCCCCTTACAGACTGAGTGTGGCCTAAAACATAGGTTCATACTTCCTAGTGAGTGCCTTAAACGCTAAGCTATTAGGCAAAAGGTCTGTGGCAGAAGCGTAGCACCCAGACTGCAACAAGAGCAGCCTCTGAGAAGGTACCAGAATGCCGCTGTCCTCCTCTGGGGGCCCTTGCTATGGCAAGCTGCCAGGCTATACCAGGCAGCCCTATATCCCATAGTGTATGGGGAAGAGCACTTTTGCTGAATGATGCACATCTCTGGGATATTTGCTCCAGGAAACAAAGTTGAGTTTGCTGTCCAAAGCTGTGATAGGCCCAGTAAACTATCCGGGGAGTGCGGGGACCAAACAGGGCAATAGTGATAGCCCCTGGGCCTGGTGCAGCTGGCATGTGGCAAACCTGGCCCTCAGCTGCAGCAGCACCACTGCAGCCCCATATATCTATGGAGCACAGGGCTGCCTGGCTTCTATGGCCTGACATTGCTGGGCTATGCTGTGCTATAGCAAAGGCTCCTGGGGCTAGGGGAGGGGGCCATTATGGCACCCTCTCTAGGTCTGCACTTGGGGCTGGTGCCCTGCTCACCCCATCCTAGTTACGCTATTGGTTGGCAAGCCCTCCTCCTCACATAGGGTCCCAAGAAGGAAATTTATAATGTGCAGCTGTGGCAGGTGTTCACATTTCCTGTTGACTGCTACAGGTGACTCCCTGCTCAGTGCTTAAGCACAAAAGGCTTCCCATTAAAAATGGGAGACCTGTGTGTTTCCGTATGTGAAATAGTCCGAGGGAGTGATCCTAAGAACGCATTTCTTGGGTGAGCAGCCATAAGTCATTGAAGTCTGTCAGGTGGAGCTTCTTCCTGTTCTGGAAGGCAAATAACCATGGACTGAGTCCTGCAGTCCTTAACCTTTACTCACATATCTTGAATTCATCTGTTCATTGCACTAGATTATTGCTTTTGGCTCCCATCCCCAATCAATAATCATTATTTTATTAATAATTTAAATTTAATTATTCAATTACTCTGTCTCTTTTCAGTCAAATTTGTAGCTAACACTTTTAATTCTTCACAAAACAGTTCTATATTACAAGAGTCATGTGATGATACGTTAATATACATGACAGTGAGCTGCTTTAATCCGAACAGCTGTCCAGGAAGCACTCTAATTAAAACAACCCCACCCCACCCCGAAGCACGTGTATAGGCAGTCATAGGGCTTTTCAGTCTAGCAGGTAAAGATATAGCAATATCTGGAAATTGAAACCAGACAAATTCAGACTAGGAATCAGGCATGGTTTTAATGGCAAGGGTGATTAACCATTGAAACAGTTTAAGAAAGGCTGTGGTTCATTCCATTGCTGGCATTCTTAAAATCAAGATGGATGTTTTTCTAGATGGGTATTCTCCAGTTCAGCTACTGGAGCTGAGCTTGGAATTAATTCATGTTAGGCAGAACATCCCATTAGATAGACACCATGATCCTTATAACTTCAAAATCTATAATTCATAGAAAATAATGCCTTTGACACCACAATCTAGCTTTACTTTATTGTTTTCAAAATTGGGAATTAAGGCTGAATAAAGAGCATAATGAAAAATGGAAAAAGAAAAACAAGGAAGTTACTTTCTTACTTAGGTTTCCACTGCCTCTGAAGCATATAAATAATCTTCCAGGAATGACTTTTTATCACATTTTGGTGAAATGAAATCTATATTATAATTACTTTGTTATGCAAAGTTATAATGATGAAAGGCCAAAGTAATCTAGTATTATCTTTATTCACAATATGAGTTACCCATCCTC
Organism: Alligator mississippiensis; assembly: GCF_030867095.1. NCBI lineage: Eukaryota > Metazoa > Chordata > Crocodylia > Alligatoridae > Alligator > Alligator mississippiensis. The sequence continues at coordinate 454,062,700 of NC_081824.1, forward strand.
ACAATAGGTATTAAGCGGTGTGCAGCCCTCTACTGAATGCCCCTCCCTCCCATTACAGATAAAGAAGTTAGTCAATTTGAACAAAAAAGGAGTAGCTGAATGCTATGGTCATTAAAGATACTGATTTAATAACCACCCTGCAGAAAGAATTCAGGGGAAGGGAAAGACCTCTCTTGAAGTATGACCTCAGTTCCTTCAAAACTCAAGGGCCTTCCCATTGAGTTTTACCATCCTTAGGACAGTAGCCCAAGTAGTCTGGCTCTACTTGTAGAGAGCTAGCCTGGCAAAATCTGGTTATGAATATTTAGTGATTCTGGGATTTTCTGTATGCTGAACAGAGGTAACCAGGAGTGATGCATCCGGTGCAGGGTATAGTCCTGTAAGTTTTGGAGACAGAGAATCATGGACAATTGGAGTTGGAAGAGACTTTGTGTGGCCATTTAGTTTAAACCTCTGCTCAAAGCAGTACCTCTGCTCTAGCCAGGTCTTAAACAACTCCAAGGATAATGATTCCACAGCCCCTGTAGGTAACCTCTTCCAATGCTTCTCTGCTTTCCTTGTGAGAGTTTTTCCTAACATGTAACCTAAACTTCCCTTGCTGCAACTTGAGACCGCTGCTTCTAAATCCTGTGGACTGTATAGTAGGAAGTGCTGAAAAGGTCTCTCCTTCAATACAGATTTCTCTGATCTGGAACTCAGTTGGATATGTATTGACTCCATTTTATGCTGAGTATACTGCTACCTCATAGCTCCAGTGGAATGAAAATAATGAGCCTATTACTATTTATTAAAACACTGACTACAGATATGCCATACTTTGATACAAAACCCTTTCTGTTATCTCTGTCTGTGAAATACAGGGCTCTCTTACTGCTAGAGTACAGTGATGGTAATCCTTGGGCAAAGTTACCAATGGCAGTAAGTGTTGGGCTGAATCTTATGATCGGCCTTTTTGTAAAACAGGTAAAGGTCCATCTTCCCACTTAGACCTGTCTTATTCCTTCTTGATCTGGGAGATCAAAATATAATATTCCCTGGGAACATGGAAAACCACACATTTCCCCAGTTCTAGCATAGTAGTGTTCAACTTCCCAGCTCCAAAGTCACCCTAAGCCCCCTAAAACTCCACTTGTGGCTCCAGGGCTGGCCTTAGGCATGGGCACATAGACTAATGCCCAGGGCACTGTGTTCAGGGGGGTACCACACACATACCTTTGCCTCCTTGCCGGACTTCACCGCGCACCCCCGCCTGCCTTCCTCTGCCTCTGCCTGCAGCATCACTGCTAATTTGGTTGGAGGGTGGTAGAAGTTGGCCAGCTGTGGAGCTTGGCAATGATAGGGTAGTGCTGCTACCTGCTGGACAGGGCAGAGCAGGCAGGCTGCAAGTAGTGCCAACTGCCCTGCACCCATGACTGGCTCTGTGAGTCCTACTATTGAATGCATAAGCCAGCAGCACCAGCTCCTTGTGTTCCTGCTGCTCACTGTCATGAGCACCTGCCTGGTGGTGCTTGCTATATTCTTCACTCTGGGGCTGATAAGAGATGAGTCCCCACCATTCCCCCCTCTTCTCCCCTTGCTCTGCTTGACCACCGCTGAGGGATGCTGTGGAGAAGATTGTCTCCTGATCCAGCTCAGCAGCAGCTTCCCCTCAGGGCTTTATTTCTGAAGCTTTTGCTACTACTATTACATACATGAACTCAAAGAAAGGGTTCCAAAATACAGATTTGCCCAGGGCACCATTTTCCCTAAGGCCAGTCCTGCATGGGTCCAGTTTGATTCAGTAGTAGTGAAGCGGGTGTCAGAGATCATTTTACTTTTCTGTTCCTGTCCAGTCTGCAGTAGTAGGTTCCTCTCTGGTTTGCAGCTACCTGAGCTAGTCATCTACCATCTACTCTGCCACCTTCTCAACTGCTGGTACAGCTGGGCCTCACTTGCTGTGTCTACATGAGATGCTAACTGTGCAGTCATTACTACAAATTTAGTACTTGCATAGAAAAGTACCAAATGACTGCACAGTAACTGGAGTTACTGCATGGTAGTGTCATCAAATGGCTTTTAGGTGATGCTGACTGTGCAGTAGCTCATTGCTACTGTGCAGTAGCATCACATCATGGTTTGTGCCATGTGACACTACTGCACAGTGGTAACAAGCTACTACGCAGTCAGTGCCTCAGGTAGATGCAGCCACTGTGAAGTCTGCTCTGCACTGCTGCCAACACAGTTCAGACCTATCTGATTCTACAGGATCATTCTCAGCAGGGTTCTGAATCTCCAGGTGAACTTGGAGATTCAGGTGAACTTGGAGATTCAGAAATGGACAAAATAGACCCTATGGACTGAGTCCCTATCCAGTATGATACTTCCTGGTCTCTTGGGCAGAGGCTACTGTCCTTTTTTGTTGAATGTTAATCTTATTCTCAAACCAAAATCCACTGTCTCATCAAGTTGACCACATAGTCTGGTGCATATCATGCATAATTCCTCTGTCCTTTTAAGAGCATAATCTATTTATACAATTAAAACAGAAACACAGCATGTGGAATCATGGGAAAATGACTTTTCCTCCAAACATTGAGCAGAGAATTCTAGTTATCTAAGCCTTTCAACTTTGGGCTTACTGATACATCTCTGGTGTTCTATATTTGCTAGCTGAATTTTCTTCTTCCAGTTATCTAGCCAATAGAAGGGATTTTAATTTAGTAAGAAAACTTCCCCCAGAGTAGGCTTGCATCTTTGATGACTACAGCAATGATACAGGTAATCTGTAATAATATTTTTAATCTACATAATATGTTAGAAACAGGAAGCAAAATACATTTTAAAGTATTTCAAATACTTGAGTATTCCTTTAATAGGGATAAAAATGTGTCATTCTTAATGGCTGATGATACAGGCAGTCAGGCTGAGTTGTAGTGACCCAATTGCCTTGAAATTCTAATTTCAGAAAGGTAGGTCATTCTGTCTCTTCCTCCATCCTTTCCTCCTTTCTTCTTGAGGCACCTATTTGCTCTGAAGTCTTTGTCTAGATGATAGCCAGTGGTATGGTACATAGCAATCTTGTTTTCTATATCAGGGAATCTTTTTATATATATCAGGGAATATCAGGCTGAATTTTTTTTTTGCTGTCACTTAAGAAAAGAAAAAAAATGAAATTGAGATATAGCTATCTTTTTTGAAGTAAATATGGTATCTGTGCTCTTTCTGTTAAGTGCCTTGGTGTGACCCGTATCATTAGTATGGTGAGTGAATGTCAAACCTCTATCTTATGTAAAAAAAGAGTTAACACTGAAAAATGAAAACAGGTTTATAAATGTACATGGCCTCTCCCCTGAAAAATGCAGCCACCTGACCAAGTTAGTGCATGAAAGAAAGCGATGTCTTTGCACTACAAGACAGTGGCTCAGACAACTAAAAAGCATTGAAATTTTGCATTCCAGGATTCTAGGTGGGGGTAAAACAACGCAATACATCTCAGGATACAAATTGGCAACCTTTATGTGATAACAACTCTAGAATATCTGCTCCATGGAGTCAAGTTCTTCAACACCAAAAGCCATCATAACAATTATCAGTGATCACCAATATCAACAAATCAGCATATGGTACCTTGGTCCACACCAGTTCTACCAAATCACAGCAACCTTTCAATAGCCAACACCACACACTCTATGGTACAATGATGACAATGCAGCTTTTGAATGGAGCTTGAACCAAGATGAGTGCTTACGATTTGACCCTAAGCAGCCAGGAACCTTCCAGTCCACAAAATGAAGGAAATTCAACATCCTGTGACTGAAATAAATGATCTCTAATGGTGGAACAAATAATCCTCCTGGATGGCCAGCACTGCCCCCCTTGTTATTATACATGTTGATCTCCCAGCCAGTCTAGTCATGGTGCTACCAAAGCTGCGTTTGAACTGTGGGAAGGCCAATTGAAGCAGCTTATGGAAACCATTGGAAAAAGAGTTCACCAAATACCTCCAAATAGACTCAATGGTGACAGATTCATCATCCTCTTAAACTGTTTGTAAGGAATGTCTATCGTGGCAACATTTAAGTCTACATTCACTACTTATTCTCAAAAGTAAGGTATTTTTTATAGGAGTGTAGCACAACAGGTCACTCTTCTGTTGCAAATGCAATTCTGGAATACTGGTAATAACCTTTCACAAAGAAGAGTGCTCAATGTTACAATCAAAAGCATTGCCATCTAATTACTTCTGAAGTTGAAAAAGAGTTATGATGAGAGGAAAATTTAAAGAGCTTCTCTTCCTCTACCAGCTGCCCATCAACGTCAAATCAGTCAGAGCCATTCATTAGAGAAGTGGCAAAGCATTAGATGTAATCAGACCTGACAAGACTTTAGGCTTATATGGCATCTTTTCAGAATTTTTGAAAAATGTAGTTTGGTATAGCTGGATTATGATATAGCATAGGCAAAAGTCATTACTATCCCAAAACTAGGGAAATCAATGGATGTTCCAAAGCACTACTAGCCAACATCATTGCTATGCATCACTTTTTGAAAGGATCATTGCTATGGAACTTTTTGAAGGGATGCGACTACAGACTTACACCTCTCTTTGAGGACTACATCCCTTAAAAGCAGTGCAGGGCAGGACCAGAATGAAGTGCTTATCACCAGCTAACAGCACTGCTAACATATTATGAAGCCAGATATCTGCGTTCAGAAAAGATCTTTAAGGACCTACAGTAAAGTTTGACAGAAAAGTCTGTTCTGAAAGGATTGAAAACAGTGGGCATGTCCATGCATGTGCTTTAATGTGCAGCAGCCTATTTTACTGCGCATTATTGCATCATGGCAAAAAATGTGCTAATACACTAATGTGCAGCAAAATTAGGTTATGGCACATCAAACCACTAAAAATTGAGGCGTACAGGTTTGCTACTGCCCATTAGGACAGCCTAACATACATTTAATTAGTATCTCACCTTAGAGGTACTAAATTTAATGCACAGTAACAAAAGCGCATTAATGAACGTGTAGACGCACCCAGTGGCCACATCTACACAAGACACTGACTGCGCAGTTGTTACTGCAGTCATTTAGTACTTGTATACGTACTAAATAACTTCATAATAACCAGCATTACTGAGCAATAGCATCCCAACATGGCTTCCTGATGATGCTGACCGAGCAGTAGCTCATTACTAGGGATCCTGGTTTTTTCTGATTAAAAAAAAAATCCCCAAATTTGGATTAAAAAAGTAACCCAAAGTTCACATTTTTCCATGATCACAATGAAACATCACTATATATATAGCTATCTAGATATCTATATATATATAGATATATATACACACACATATATGTACATACATACATACAAATGTATTTGTTTATTTATCGATATGTATTTATTTATTTATTTTTATTCATTTATTTATATTAGTAATGTTTTATTTTGAAATGTGGATTTTGGGTGACTTTTTTAAATCCAAAAATTGGGGATTTTTTTATCAGAGAAAAACAGGATCCCCGGTAATGAGCTACTGCGCAGTCAGCGTCACTAGGAAGCCATGTTGGGATGCTACTGCTCAGTAATTCCGGTTACTGCATTTAGTATATATGGGGATTTTTTTTTAGCAAAGAAAACCAGGATCCCTGCTCATTACTACTGCTCAGTAGCTCATTATTACTGCGTAGTAGTGTCACATCACGGTTCATGCCCCGCAATGCTACTGCACAGTAGTAATGAGCTTCTGCACAGTAAACATCTAATGTAGATGCAGATAGTGTGTCACAAAACAACACAGTCCCCACTGATAGTTATGTGCCATGTTCCACCTCTCTCCACTGGAACAGAGCAGCAGACCTACCTCGTCTTCTGAACATTAAGGTCTATAGGTTCCATCTTGGCATTAGTACTCTACTGTTTATATCAGTCTGTGACACAGTCACAGAAATTTGGATACATGGATCATTTGATTGCCCTTTATTCAAGTAAGCACTTTTACCCAAAAAGTACACATCTTCACAGAGGATCTGAACAAATTAGAGAACTTAGTTGGTTGTGGCAACTGTGATGAAAATAAAAAATCAACTATCTTCATGTTCCACTTGAGCAAGAACCAGGCAAAGATGCATCATTACCTACAGTATCAAACACAGGCATGAGGACTTCCCAAAAGGTTTTGGTGATTTTCTTTTCTCTCTCTCTCTCTTTTTTTTTTGGATTATAGTATCAAGATGAGGAACAGCTTAAACCACAAACTAGCCAGGATTGGGTGGGGAGCGGATGTTATACCTTGCAGGCAGCCACCTCAGGCCTCCTCTTATCAGCAGAATACTTTGTGCCAGTATGAGGAGGTATTGCACATATGAAACTTCACATTCTGTGAGAATCACAGTCAATGCTAACAGTTAGCTTCCCCTTCATTGCAAAAAAACCCAAACAAACCACTTTTAACTTCCAAAACCTGCTGTGAAGCTGTTATTTCAGGAAATCCTTTGGGCTAGTGGCCAGCATTCTTAAAATCTCTGGACTGTTAATACTAGACCAATGACAAAAGCAGCAAAGTCAGGATTCAAGACTTGACCATACAGATCAATGGCCTTGTGTCACTATACCACAAAAGATGGACCATGACTAGGTATATTAGAATCTCATGCAGGCATTATCTACTAGACAGCTGGAAAATGAAAATCAGCTGTTATCTGGATTAAAGGTGCACTGGAAAGTAAGATACTGATAAGAGGCAACAGTCAAGTCTACAGCTTGACCTTTTATTGTTTATACCCCAAAACACAAAAACAAACACTTATCCCAAAGTGTTTTTGGCTACAAGAGCACCATATAGGTTCTTTCCTATACTGACTGGCAACACACAAGAGGGGGAGGAAGATGGCATGCAGACTTGCAGCAGGTCTTGTTGAATTTGCTGAGTGCTATACATTTCCTTCTAGGCTATATCTTCTATCTATAGATGGCTTCTTCTTATATTCTAATAAAAGCTTTCTGATTGGTTTTATTTAATTTTCTTTGCTTCGCTGAAACTTTTGGGTTTGGAGTGAACCAATTCTTTCAGGGACTGGAAAGGTGCTAGTTAGTTAGGAGTTATGTTCTTGGGAATGCTGCTTGCTCTGTCCTGTTTTCCCTTCACTTTGGCTTATGGTCTTGAGTGACAAAGCTGCTTTTTTTTTACAATGTATATATTACAGCAAAATGACATCTACTACTATATTTGGTTACATCAATCACTACTAATAACATTTAAAATATAAAGCTATGATATGGTATATTTTGATTTGCTAATTTAAGGTAACCGTTTAGCATGTCTCCTTTCAGGCTTTGTACTCTGTTTAATTTGATCTCATTGCTGGTTTAGCTGAACATGTCGTTTGCTTCTTTTACTTTACTAACCAAGTTAGTTGTCACCTCTACAAAATTTCAGTCTGTCGTCATTCTGAAGCAGGCTTTGGGGCCTTTAGCTTTAGCTACACTTCTCTGCTTAGCGTAGGTCCCTTAAAAATAACCAAGAGTCACAACACAGCCTAATATGCAAAGTAGCAGACCTCATTTTCTGAATAACAGGTGCCTGTTGGGTTCCATATTGGAGAAGACATCCAAGCCATGGAACATCTATTGAACAGCTGAATTTTAAGGTCCTTCTCCAGGGAAACAGCCATGATTCATTTGGTGTCAATGGGGAGGATAAACTTGGACACTGCCACATAATGTTGATTTTACATTGCCGAAGGAAAAAAGATTCATTTTATTTACCTCTGGTAAATAGGTAAATGGAATTTTCAAGTGACTTAATAATAATCAACTACTGAACTGTTAATAGTTCCTCTGTTGTAACCATTTCTACCCCCCCCCCCCCTTTATGATTCCTGTTCTTTCAAGGGAACTTGTAAAGGTCCATCATTTGTCATATGTAAAGCATAGTTTGGACAAGGCACTCTAAATATTTTTTAGAGATCTTGCATGACGTACCTTAATATACTATACCTTACTATACAAGGCTTTTCTATCTCTACGTCATATGAGGCTAATTTTGTAATAATTCAATATTTAGTTTGGGGAATTTAAAAAGATACGGTCTCAGGAATTAGTTTTCATGATAAAAATAATTCTTTGGGGTTATCAGTTATCTAAAATAAAACATAGTTTTGTTTGAGCTACAAAATCCCAGTTTCAGAATGCTTCTTTCTCTCCCAAAATAAAACTGAGGGTCACAATTTGAATCTGAGTTCTGCCTTTGACTTCAGTTTCACTTAGAAATATTTTGGATTTGGGATTTTTCTAGGTCATTATAGTGAGGAAGATCCTCTTCTAGTATAAATTAGCAAGGTCCATTTACTTAGTGATTTAGAAAAGAGGAAAGATCTGATTTAGTATACCCACGCATACCGGACAGCTCTGAGAACAGTGAACCTATGTGCATTTTTATACACCATGCTACTTTTAGTTGGAACTTCTACCAGTAAGTCATTGCTTTTATTTTTTTAAATCAAACATCTAATCTAATTTAAGGATCTATATGCAGCTGTTTAATGATTGTCTCTTTATAGTATAAATGTGTAATTTACTAAATTAACACCATGCAATGGTATTATTTCAGCTGCTTTGAAATAACATCTGTCTACCCCTTGCCGGTCTGTCCAGGACATTTCTACCAGTGACATGATCATCTCAACTAATCGTTCCTACACATGGTTTATGTACTGGTCCAATTTTGTTTCTAAGTTATTGTATATGACACACATTCGGATTAGTTCCTGAAATCAACAGCCTGGAAAGAACCCCAGTTGCTTTCAATTATTGTCTTGATTGCCTTGACAATTCTATTACTAAAATATTTAATATGTTGTTCTTCTGTTCATATTAGCCCTGCCTTTCCGGCTTTCCTTCCAGCCCTATGACCCTTTCCAGCAAGCCAGTTTCAGAATAAGTTGGCTGGAAGATGCTCTCAGACATGCCTACCCTACAGATCAGAAAACTATGGTCCCTGGGCTGAATCTGGTCTGTAGAGCTGGGGTCTCAGCAACATTTGGCAGTGAGGGGTCTGGACAGTGCTGCATCACGCCACTGTGCAGACAGAGGATGGTGGGGAGCTTTCCTGTGCTGACCTGCAGGCAGATAGTGGTGAGAAACAGGCTGTAGCAGCTAAGTCCTAGGGCCAGCCTACCTTGGACCCAAGAGGCCATTCTGGCCCACTGCTGTTAGGTAGAATTCAATATATCCATGTAGACCAGGGCTGGGCAATTATTTTGGCTGGAGGGCCACCTAACAACTTTTGGTGAGCTGTCAAGGGCCACAAGGGCAGTCCTGCCCCTAGACAGGTGCCCCACCCCCTGATCGCCATCTGGGACTGGAAGTCCCACCCCCTTAATCCCTGATCTTTGACACTAGAAGTCTTCTCACTGTCCCTGGAAGTACTCCTGTTGAGAAGTGGGGTTACCATCTTGGAACCAGAAAAAAATGAAATTGTACACTAAAAATTAAACATCTGCTATAACTTTCTTTTTTTTCCCCAAGAAATATATTTGTCCTGATTTACATACATTTGCCTAGAGTATATAGAGGTAGTTGCATAATAGCTCATAATAAAGCCTTACTCTTGCATAGTGTGTGGGGGGAGTGTATGTGTGTATATGGGATTTGTGCGGGGGGGGGAGTGTGTGGTGTTTGTGAAGGGGTGTGGGGGGGTGGGTGGGTGGGGGAGTTGTGAAGGGGTGTGAGGGCATGTAGGGTTTCATAGAATCATGGAAAGTCAGGGTTGGATACGGGGCTCAGGAGGTCATCTAGTCCAACCTCCTGCTCAAAGCAGGGCCATCCCTAACTAGATCATCCCAGCCAAAGTTTTGACTAGCCGGGTTTTGAAAACCTCCAAGGATGGAGCTTCCACCACCTCTCTGGGGTTTGTGGGGGAGAGTCTTGTTGGTAGTGTGGATGTATGGAGTTTGGGGGGGTGGGGATGTGGGTGAGACAGTTTGTGTGGGTGGGTATGGGGCTTGTGGGGGAGGGGGCCCCCCGCCATGTGCCCCCTGCCACATACCCTCCCCCTATTGTGCACAGCCCTCACTGCTAGTAGCAGCACAGCAGGCCCTCAGGGTGCTCCTGGCCCATGGCAGGCAGAGCCCCAAGTGGCACGCAGCTCTGGCTGAATCCTGGAAGCTGCACATGGTGGCACAGAGCCGGTCTGGCCCAGCCTGGCCAGCTGGAACTCACCTTTGAACCAGACTGGGAGGGCTCTGCGCTTCCATGTGGGGCTTCCAGCACTTCAGCGAGGAGCCATATGTGGAGTCACAGACCCCACCCAGCCTGATGGTGCACAGACCAGGAGCCATGGGGAGTCACGCACCATTGGGCCAGGTGGGCTCCATGCCTCCATGTGCAGTTCCCCACTGGAGTGCTGGAAGCCCCATGGGTAGGCCCAGTGGTGCACAGCTCTCACCTGTAGTGTTGGGAGCTCCATGTGCTGACACAGAGCCAGCCTGGTTTGGGTTGAAGACATGCGCCAGAGTGCCAGGCTGGGTGGGCTCTGTGCTGCCACATGAAGCTCCCAGGATTCAGATGGAGGCATGCTGCAGGGGAGGCTCTGCCTGCAGTGGCAGGAGCTCTCCGAGGGCCCACCTCCTGCTGATGCTGCTTCCACCAGTGGCAGGAGATGTTCACTGTGGGCTCACTCCCACCCACAAACCCCACAACCACCACCCCCTGTCCTGCAGATAGCAACTCCCCTCCCCACTCATCAGCTGTCCAGTTGTACACCATCATGCTTGGTGCCTCCACATGGGGCTCTCAGATGGAGTGCCAGGACCCCACAGAGGTGGAAGCACAGAGCCCACCCAGTCCCATGGCATGTATGATCTCTGAAATCCTGCTTCTTGCCAACTTTCAGAGGGGCAGCCATGGGATAGAAGTAATTGTTTTTGGGGGGTTCCCATGGGCTGGATAGAAGGGCCTTATAGGCCAGATCTGGCCCACAGGCCATGTTTTGCCTCCCCCTGGTATAGAGTGTCAAGGTCAAGTAGATTTGTGACCAAGCACATGTGCCCTTAGGGGAGCCAGGGGCCTCTTGGGTGCACAAAAGGTTTTTTCTTGAAGGTGGTTAAATGCTGGTTATTGAAAAAGATGGGCGAGCTCTACAATTCTGCAGAGAAAACTAAAATGTACTTCTAGAGGTTCATTAGTTTCCCTCTGAAAGAGTAGAGAATCCCTCCCTCAGCCCTGTCCCATTAGCCTGGAAAAAGCAGAAGCTAAGTTGGACATGTTTTATCAGCAAAGTAGATTTTGGGTCATTGTGTGTAAACCTGTCCTGATTTCCACAAGCTCTTTAATTAATTATTCTCTTCTTTTTTCACCAAATAGTTACTTTGCCTAGTTCATATTCAATGTTTAGAATTGGCTGTCAGTCAGCTGTCACCTTGTCCTGATTTACCCTGCTTGGATGACTGAAATTCTTCAAATAGAAGAGTAAAGAAAGCATGTGCAAAACTTGCAAAAAACATTGGTACTTGGAAAAATTTCATGCTGTTTCTTTTTTTCATCTCGACACTTGTGGTGTAGGAGAAGAAATAGAGAGGGAGCTGTGAAAGGAGGGAAGCAAGGGATGAAGAGAAAGGCGGTTGTGGATAATCTTGTTGCCCTTTACTTTAAAAATCAAAACAATGGTATTTTATTTTTCAGTATCTGGAAAAAATACCGTTGCCCTCATAGTATGGATGTTTAAGTAGACATTTTGACCTCTTCTTTTCTTTTCCCTTCTACATAAAAACAAAGTCTGTAGATTCAGCTGATAAAACCACAATCATTTCATTTTAAATGGGGTGTTATTCAGTTTTAAGAATTGATGTAATCAACATTTTCTATGCACAGCATTCAGTTATATTTCCTACTATTCCAAAGTATCAGTTTTTATTAAGCAATCGGTGGAAACAAAATAACTCAACAAAAGTTAAATTATGCATAGTTCATCCTTTGTTACATTGGGGTGACTATATTAAAAAATACTGGGTAATTTTGGGTTTAAGCTGCTTCCAGATTTAGATCACTTCCTTTTTGCAGAAGAATGTGTTTTATATGTGGTCTACTATACTGTGTGCTTGTGTTAGACCTTGATGTCAATGGATGATTCAGGTGGTCTAATGGAGGCTGCACAATGTTCAGATTAACCATGCCTGAACAGTCCCATTAATGCTTATTCTGTACATTTCTACCGTGAATGTATGTTATGATCATGTTGTAACTCACTAAAGGGATGAGTTGAACCTCTTGCTTGACAAAGCAACACAATGTCCTGGACACCTATGTTTCATGGTTCAAAAATGCCATACTAAAAATATTTTCACGTTGTTTTCCTTTTTTCTGTGTAATTTATAAAAAGAGGAGTGGAGGCGTAAGAATGTATGATACCTATGAATTAGGCAAGGTATTATTATAATCATAGCAAAGTAGAGCTGGAAAGGCCCTCAGTTTAATCCCTTGCTCAAAGCAGAATCACTTCTGTCTAAACCTGGGGTGCTGGTCTGCAGCCCGCAGCCCAGAGTCAGCCTGTGGTGCCATGTCATCCTGTCTGTGGGGGTCTGGAAATGTGGTGGTAGGGGAGTAATGGCACCCCTCCCCTGCTGCCAAATCTCTAGATGCATGAAGAGCCCTGGGCCCTGCATGCTGGACTGGGTACCCAATCCCAGTGCACAAGGCCAGGTGGGGGCAGCGCTGGATCCCAGGGTCCAATCGTGGTATGTAGGGGTAGTGCCAGGTCCCCAGGGCCCAATCCTGCCATGCAGAGGAGAAGGGGACAGTTTTATAAACTGTTGCCAGGCTTCAGTTCCTGGTACCACACACTGCTGCCACATGCGCTGCCGCTTTTTTCAGTGGTGGCTTACTTTGACACAGGGATGTTCCAGTGTCAAAAAACCCTGCCATGATGCAAATTAGCAACACAGTGCATGGGTACACATGTGCCATGTGTAGTTTGTGTTGCCTCAAATGGCTTTGAGACACTACAGACCTTATATGTGTACTTGCAGGGATGTGCCCATGAGGGTCATCTTATGTTGTCAATCCATCCCTCTCTAAGTGTTACTCAAGGCATGGAAATGGGGTAGAAGTGGGCCTCTGTTCATTTTTAACCTAATTCTTACCCACTTCAGTAGTTATTTTGCACATCATTCCTTAAAATCAGGGCAGGAGGGAAATAGGGGGTGAGAGAAGGGAACAGTGCTACTCAAAAATGAGTAAGAACAGTAGAACATGGCTCAGTTCTAGTCTTCCTGTGTTGATTTTTGTATCGGGCTAGGTAATTATGCCATCCACATCATATTACAATAACATTGTGAATCATAATTGTTATGTTATATACCTAATGCCAGGGCTGCGAATGAATCCCTAGGTAGAGCTAATTTTGTTAAATGAGAACTTTCTTATAATAGCACCCAAGGAAAGATGCTCCAAAGTGCTTTTGTGCCATCAATCATTTGATAGTAGAACAATATGAGATGCTGCTAAACTTCAGCTCTTAAATTCTCCTTTAAAATCTACAGGCAGACACACTTGCACTCAGTTCTTCCAGCATTTGAAGTCAATTTTGTTATGCTAGTTTACAGTGGCTCAGGGTCTAGCTCAGGCTCTTTATCTGACTAAAACCTTTATTTGAATTTGCTCTTTGTATCCAAATAACCAAAATACTTTTCTCAGTTTCCTCTGTCCCTGTGTGCAGATTAGAACTGGCTGTGGCTGGCCATAATCAAATGGTTCCAACATTATCCTTGCATTATCTTTTTTTAGTACATAAAAGGAGAACTTTCAAATTTCAGTTATATCAGAAGTTAAGAAAAAAATCAAGGACACTCAGATCCATCTATCAGCATTCTCATGACTTGTATTTTTGTCTGTCCAAGCTCTGATCTGCCCAAGGAAATGTAAAGGACATCAGGAGCTGCTCAGCTTGCTAACAACCTTCAAACAGGTGAAAGGGATTTAAACAGACCCTTGGCTCATTTCAACCAATGTGAGAAGTTTAGTGATTATCAACAAAGTAGAATTACTGCAAGATTAGTGCTGAGGATAAGCGTTATCTTATGGGACGGGTCTTGACCGCTGCAAAGTGAAGCTGGCCAGGCTCAGTCTCCACAGCAAGGGGTTCCTGCAGAGAGTTCAGCAGATTAACAGTCTAACAGGCAAACAATCCAGCAAGCCTCCTGTAGAAGTTCCCAAATTCCCTCCTTGTCCCCCCCCACCTATATCCACTATTTATATGTGGCTGGTAAATATAATCTTAATATACTAATAAATGATTCTGATTGGTTTTATTTAAATTTCTTTATTTTACTGAAACTTCCAGAACAAAATTAAATTAGATTTTTTATGGGTCAAGAAAGTGCCAATTAGTTAAAATTTATTTTGGAGAAAGTAACAGGGCAGTAGGGAAGGCTTCTTATCTCCTTCCCAAGGCAGAATGCTGTTTTAACCCTGGATGGCAAGGCAGCCTTGTTCGTGCTGATTCCATCCAATTAGACAGATGGACGATTTTCTCTGTTCTGCTGATGAAGCCAGCCACAGCATCTGTAAATGCTCACATTATGGAACATCAATGAAGGTCAGGATTCAGGCCTGCTGTTGCCATTTAGCCATAGGACCTTTGAAAACAGCTGAGTCTGGCAGCAATATACCCATGGCTGATGTCACACAGGCCTATATACAGCTTACAAGCTGCTGATTTGAATGATGCAGTTAGTGAGTTAAAATGATGCATGGGAAACTGAGGAAAAGTGATGAAAGTGGGGAATTTATCACCTGAATGGACAATGCAGAAGCAAGAGTTTCATATTGGAGTCAAAACTGTAATACTTGGAGGTGTAAAGTTAGGCTCCTATGAACATTTTTATTTTTAAGACAAATAAGTGGTCTGATGGGAACTGCTGAGCGCTCAGCACTTTAAAAAATTAGCAAGTATCTAACTTTGTTATAGCAAGAATCCCCAAGTGATGTTGTAACACACAGGTGCATCTCCACAAGATGCTGACTGCACTAGCCAAATAATACTGCACAGTAGCACATCACAGCACCAACAGTGCTAATATGCTACTGCTCAGTAGCGTCACTTAAAAGACATTGACCTGCAGTATTGCACAGAAATTCTGGTTACTGAGCATTTATTTAGTACTTGCTAATACAAGTACTAAATAAATGTGCAGTATTGACTACATAGTAGCATCTCATGTAGACGTGCCTATAGTCTTACAAGTTCTGTGGGTACAAGAAGGAAACAGCTTTTGATTTTAGCTTGTGTATTTGCTGTTTGGCAGAATTCTTGCACATAGCCAGAAAGTTTGCACTTTTCTTTTATCTCTGTCTGTAGATAGAGTTAATGCTTGAGATAGTTGCTTCCTGGGACCCAGGTATTGGTATTTTGGATTATGGACAGGTTTATGTTTCAGGTTTATCTTCTGTAATTGTAATTGTTGTGTGTGTCTTCTCTATCTTGCAAATAAATGGAAGTCAAGCCATGGTAATTTAGCAGCTGTTTATCTCCAAGGTAAGATGCATTGGTTCAGGTTTCAGTATTGCCTTTGTGCTGTTGGGGACCATTGCTACTCAAGGACAGTGCATATAGTGTCAATAAGAAAAGAATGCTAAGAAAAACCTCAGACTTAGACTGATCTGCAGTGTTCTGTAATCTTTTACTGTACAGTAGACAGTAGAAAAATGGTTTAGGGTGGGGTTTCCAAAAGTGTCTAAGGGCTTTGTTACACATTACTTTGATTTTCTCAGATATTGAATGGTGTTAGTGTTAGCTCAAGTTTAAAGCAGTTATGCATCAGGCTAAAAACCTTCTTCGACTGTCCCCAACCTGCACAGCTCTGACATGGCACTAGAGGGCTGGTAAGCAGGGGCCTAATTAGGAGCTATAGATGTGAGTTGCTGCTAGAGGTCTGGTGAGCCAGAACAGGCTTCTATCATTGCCCTAGGTGGGGGTGGGTTGGAGAGAGGAGTTGGTGGGAGCAGGAGCTTGGAGATAGAAAGGGGAGAGCTTTAATGATGGGGACTGGGTAGTGAAATGGGAGGTAGAGAGGCAATGGGTGGGAATGGCAGCTGGGGGCTGGGTGGCAAAATGAAGGAAGTCAGCCACTGAAGCCACTAAAAGTTGAAATAAAAAGAAGTAAAAAAAAAAAGAATTTTAAAGGAAATAAAGTTAAGTACATTAAAGCAAGTCTCATGTTTTAATAAATTGGGCTTGGGCTTGGGTAGCCTCAAGCAAGTCTCATGTTTTAATAAATTGGGATTGGGGTTGGGTTTGGGGTTTAGACTGGGCATCCTCAGCTCATAGGGACACAGCCTGTTCCCCAGGAGGGAAGCCCCAGCTCACAGGACTGTTATCTGGCCTGCTACCTTGCTCTCCCCTCCAAAGCTGTCCCTTGGGGGGGGCAAATTGGGGTCACTGCATCAGGCCCCGCACTTTGGGGAGCCTGCAGACAGCACTGTACAGGGCCCACGGGCAGTACCATTGGCATGTGCTAAGGGCACCACCACTCAACACAGCTGCTGCACTTTGCATTCCAGCCACTCACCCCCCCCCCCAGCCTACTCTGCACTCTGGCTGCTCTCCTCCCTCCCCACCATTCCTTGCTCCAGCCACTTGCCACCCACTCCCCCCCACACAGACCCCATACAGGCTGATATGCCCTGGGCCCCGCACACCCCTAGGGTCAGCTCTGCCCCCCTCCATTCCCCTTAGCCCTCCCTCCTGGACTGCTCTGTGCCCCTGTGAACTGTCTGGTCAGCTTGCACCCTGGGGGCAGAAGGGGGAGATGGCTTGGTACCAGAACCACCCCCAGGCAGTAGAATTCATGAGGTGGAAAGTTTGTCCACACAAAACAGAACGGTGAGGGGAGGGGACATTGCATTCTGGGATGCTGGAAGACTGAAGTTTAGGCTGCTTATCTCTGGGGAGTGGGCACACATTTGTGGAACATGAGCTGGATAACACAGATCAGAGATAAACAAGCTCTGGAGTGGCATAACTTTAAGATGTGTAAAGAACGCTTAAAACTAGTTTATATGTCTTAATGTGCAGACAGTTCAGGAGTTAAACGCTCCCTGAGCTGCCTGAAATTAATATGTAACAAAGCCCTTTATGATTTAGAAGAGTAAGTTCCACAGAAAATCAGCAGGATTTGTGCTTCAAAATTATTTAGGCACTTTGAACATTTCTAGACACTTTTGAAAATCCCAGCCTTAAAATGAGAGTAAGTATCCAGGTTTGAAATGTGCCCACAAGTAAAATGATAAGGAGAATTAATGAGACAGAAAGACACAAAAAGATTGCTTTTGGGCAAGAAGAGCTGCAAAGAAGGATTTTGCATAGAATGTTTCAGAACTGTGTGAAGGTCCTGAAAATAGTTTAGTGTTAGATAAAGGATACAAAAATATTAAGAGTCCACAAAATGCTGGCGCGGGTGCCTTTTCCAAAGCTCGTCAAATGATTTGATGAGCTTTAGATATAGCGCCGCACCACTATCTTGAAGGGCAGGGATGCTGATGCACAAAATGCTGGAGCCTGCTGGAGCATGATAATTACTCGAGGCTGCATGCTCCAGCAGACTCGATTAATTGAGTCTACTCCAATGCACTGTAATTATAGTGGATTAGAGCAGCCTCCCCTGCTTGTGTATAGACACCCAATTAGATTAACAGGCCTGGGACTGAATGCCCTTGTCACTGCTAGGTCCCTGCAAGGTGAAGACCTGTATGGGGCAGGCTGGAATGTGCCTGCTGTCTGCTGTGTACACAGGGGCAGTAGTTTCCTGGTTTGTTGATTCTGCAATATTCATGTGGACTGCAATTCACTTAATGGTACAAATGAGCAATATCCCAGCAGCTGTGCACTGTAGCTTTCCACCCCTCCCTTTTTTGCATCCATTATGAAAGAAGCACGTATAGATTTAACATAAGTATCACTAGCCATGATTTAAAGCCATTTGATGTTATTAATTAGTTCTCAATTAATTCCCTTTGTCTGTATTTCTAGTTTCCCACCTATTCTGTACATGTCAGGGCTGGAATAAATATGCCAAAGTAAATCATATTTATCATGTCATTTTGAAGCATGAGCTGGTGCTGTAGTTTTATTGTTTCTTCTATAGGGTAATTAAATTCCAATTTAATGCAAAACCACCCTAGTAATATTCTGTGCATTTTTAATATGATATAATTGGCAACTTGCCATTTCAAGTCTTAATAACCATGATTTTCTTCTTAGACATGTCAGAGTCATGTGTAGGTGTTAAAGAATGATGAATTTTACAAGCAGCCATGGTGACAACCAAATTATAAAGATAATCTTGATATTTTGGCCCCAAATTCATCCTAAAGGCTGAAAATCTCTTGCAGAAACCAAAAGAGATTCATATTGAGAAACCAATAACCTGAGCAAGACAGTCCAAAGAAAAGTCTTAAACTGATCTTTTTTATTTATATGAGAGTCGTAGAATCATAGAAAATTAGGGCTGGAAGGGACCTGAGGAGGTCGTCTAGTCCGCCTCCGGCTCAAAGTAGTACCAGCCCCAGCTACATCATCCCAGCCAAGGCTTTGTCTACCCAGCTCTTAAAAACCTCCAGGGATCGAGATTCCACAACCTCTCTGGGTAACCTGTTCCTGTGCTTTACTAGCCTTCTTGTGAGAGAGTTTTTTTTTCTAATATCTAACCTAAACTTCCCTTGCTGCAACTTGAAACCATTGCTCCTTGTTCTGTCATCCATCACCACTGAGAACAGTCTAGCTCAGGGGTGGGCAAAATGGTGGATCGCCAGCAGCCAGACTCTATTTCCCAGCAGCCCCTGCTTGCATCGCTGCAGCTGGTTTCCATGGAGAACCCAGCAGCGGTGGGGCCATGACAGTGTAGGGCCAGGGTTTCCATGGAAACCAGCCCCAGCAGCACTGGCAGGGTGTGTGGCTGGGCAGGGAGCTGCTCCAGGGCCAGGGCTGGGATCTTGCAGCAATGACAGCATGGTCTAGAGCCATGGCAGAGCCACGACACGCTGTACGCACACCCCTGCCTGAGACATGCAGGCAGCAGATCGCAGTTTTGCCTTGACTCCAGACCATGCTGTCACTGCCACAAGATCCGTAGTATCAAATGTAGAGCCAGTGCTGCAAATATGCAGCGTGGGAAACATTTTTTTCTTCCCAGCATGCCTCTTGCATCATCTGAAACTGCTTTAAGAAGCTGCAAGAGGCGCATGTACGCTCATCTGGACATGCCTGAAAAGGGCAAAAGCCATGTGTGTTTTTGTACCTTTTGGGTATTTTTGTACCCCCCCCTCCCCATTTTTTGACTTTGCAACAGGAGAGAGGAAACGGAATGAAAAGGGAAAATGAGTTGTATCTTTAGCTAGTGCTTTGGGGTGGAGTAAAGACAGGGGTGGGAAGAGGAAGGGAGACTTATTTTGTTCCTGTTTTAAGACTGTAAAAGTAATCAGGGAACAATAGAGCAAACTGCAATGGATCTCTTCTTGGGAGAAGATGAAACCTGGGTTGGGCCAAAGGCAGTTGTCAAGCATCCATTTCAAAACCTTTTTTTCTTTTCTTTTTTTTTTTTACTGGTTCCCCTTTTCCTCCTGACCCAACAATTTAATGTATTCATTATTGCATTTTTTTAAAACAACCTGCCCTGGAAATTAGCAATGTATCTTGGAAGTCCCAGTATGGGCTATCAGTGTGAAACTTGTAGGTGTCCTACCAACATGGAAACTGGTTTCAACTCTGAGGAATAATCAGAAGACCAAAAAGTTGGAATCCTTTGTCTAAATATAACAGCACAAAATAGACTGTTACCTTCAGTGTTCTTCTCAGGCTGGTAAAATGCTTATTCTGCTCAGCCCCACAGCGGTCTGTGTGATATTTCTGGTATACTTGGTTCTTGAAAGTCACTTTATTACAAAAAAAGAACAAAACAATGAACTGGCACGTAAGGGACAAAAAATGATCAGCTGTACTGCTGCAAAGCACTTTGTTGTTTGACAGTGGTTAGAAAGTAGGGCTGTATGAAATGGCTATGTTTCATTTCGGTTTTGGATTCTGCTGTTTTGGAGGGCAGTGATTCATTTTGGTGTTTTGGATCACGGTTCCATTTCGATTTGGCTGAATTTGTTTTGAAGTTTCGACGCTGTTTCAGTGATTTGGCCATAGGTTATATTGGGGAATCACTAAAATGCCTATAACTTTGTAATTTCTTGTCTGATTCAGATGAAAATTCCAGGAATGGTAGCCCCTTCTCAGGGCACGAAGCCTGCCAGGGTTCAAGGAGATAGGTTTCGGGATTCTTGTGAACCAGCACCTCAAAAGCAAAATTCATGATGTGTGACTTTGTGTGTGTGTTAAGGTAGAGCAGGATGAAAACAGCAGGTATTGTAGCCCCTTCTGAGGCCAGGAAGCCTGCCAGGTTTCAAAGATATAGGTGCATGGGGTTCTGTGAAACCGTACTTCAAACTATTCAAAGCAAAATTTGTGACGTGTGACTGTGTGTGTGTGTGTGTTAAGGCACAGTGGGTTGAAACCAGCAGAGATGGTAACCTGTAACAGGGGGCCTTCCCAGTGCTGGTTACATCTCCGCCTGCCCACCTGTTTCTGGGCCAACCACCTGTCCCTCTTTTCTGCCATGCCGTGATGGAAAACTGATTCAGATGTTTCCCAGATGGGAGGCTGCTCATTTAGGTGTCTTTGAGTGACATACAGCTGTGTACCTCCCCTTACACTAAGGCCAATGCATCGCACATTGCATCCTTCACCCCCTCCAGCTGCGGTCCCCTCTCTGGGACCTTTGGCTTCCACTTAGGCCCTGGCCCTGCCTTCAGGCCAGTTGGAATCCCAAGCCTCTTGGTCTGGGTATTCCTCACTGTGGGCACCTGGCCCTTGAACCCTCCCCCGCCACTTTGGGTTCCTAGCCCCTGCATGGACCACTCAAGGGTACCGCTGATATCTTTTATTAGACTAACTGAATAGTTGGAGAAATATATCTTAGCAAGCTTTTGGGTTTAAAAACCCTTCATCAGGCTGAGAAAACATCTAGTTGGTGTGTGTGTGCTATTCATTCCCGGATGGAATGAATAACAAAGAAGCCAGAGGCTGGCATGCAATGCAGGCAAGAAAGCCAGTCAATGAAAATGTAGATGAAGATGTCAGGGGGTGAGGGACAACCTGGCAGGAGGTGGGGGGGGGGGATGTAGCAGGTAAAAGTGGAGAGGTACCTAGGGAGTCAGATGTCAGGCAGGTTATCATGTGTCATAAATCCATTGTCTATATTGAATCCGAAACAAGTACGCTGGCAACCTGAGGGCCAGACCCGACCAGGGCAAGGTCTTCAATGTCACCTCGAAGTGGGACTCCAGCAACCACTTCATGCCCAGCAGGAGCTTCACATGCTTTGCGGACTGGCGCTTCCTCAACTGCCTGCCTCTGAATGGGGCCATCCGCTTCAGCCACCAGGACAAGAGGTGCTGATGGTGTGGCTATGTGGTAGAGAGCCTTCCCCGTGTGCTGTGCAGCTGCAGGCTGCATGCCAGAGCCTGGCAGCTCTGCCACAACACTGTCCAGGACTGCCTGGTGAGGGCCATCCTGGCCGCAGCAGGGGAGATCGCCGTGAACCTCACCATCCCAGGCTGCAACAGCCAGATGAGACCCGACATCATGATCACCAACAAAGAGGCCAAGAAGGTTGTGATCATGGATGTGACCATCCCCTTCGAGAACCAGCACCAAGCCTTCACCAACGCCCAGGCTCACAAGTGGGGGAAGTACACCCCGCTGGCCGACATCCTGAGCAGCTGCAGCTACCACGTGATGGTAGCTCTCAGAGCCTGGGACCCCAGCAATGAGAGTGTCTTGCATGCCTGCCAGGTCTTCTGCTGCTACACCTGCTGGTCCCGTGACATCTATGTGGCACACATCATGGACCACCACCAGTACTCCGACCCCACCAGGCAGATCACCACCGGACCGGACCCAGAGGGGACTGCCTGAACCCCGCTCTGCACCAGATGGACTTCGCTTTGAGGGGATTCTTCAGCAATGGATCACCCTGCTCCACCCGAAAAGGACCCCCATGATGAGACTCTCTATGGACTGAGACACTTTCTTAGACCTACTTCCTCCACCATTTCATAGATTTCATAGACATTGGGGCTGGAAGGGACCTTGGAAGATCATCGAGTCCAGCCCCCTGCCCAAGGGGCAGGAAGTCAGCTGGGGTCATAGGATCCCAGTAAGATAAGCATCCAAATTTCTCTTGAAGGCGTTCAATGTAGGTGCTTGAACCACCTCCAGTGGCAGGCTAGTCCACACCTTGGGGGCTCAGACAGTGAAGAAATTCTTCCTTATGTCCAGCCTGAAACGGTCTCGCATAAGTTTATAACCGTTCAACCTTGTCATCACTTTGGGCACTCTGGTGAACAATCGTTCCCCCAGATCCTGGTGAACACGCCTGATAAACTTATAGGTGGCCATCAGATCACCCCTGAGTCTGCGCTTTTCCAGGCTAAAGAATCCCATAGCTCTCAGCCTGTCATCGTAAGGTCTGTTTTCCTGACCTCTGTTCATGCACGTGGCTCTTCTCTGGACTCTCTCAAGCTTCTCCACATCCTTTTTGAATTGAGGAGCCTAAAACTGGATGCAGTACTCTAGCTGAGGCCTCACCAAGGCTGAGTACAATGGGAGAACGACGTCCTGGGATTTGTTTGAGAAGCATTTCTGGATGCACGCCAGCATTTTGCTCACTTTACTAGCCACAGCATCACACTGAAGGCTCATATTCATCTTGTGGTCAATCATGACCCCCAAGTCCCTTTCATCTGTAGTGCTGGCCAGCATAACACTGCCAAGCCTATAAGGATGCTGCAGGTTTTTCCTCCCAAGGTGGAGAACCTTGCATTTTTTGGTGTTAAACAACATCAGGTTCTCATCTGCCCATTTGCTGAGCCTGTCAAGGTCAGCCTGGATCTCTCTCCTGTCCTCAGGTGTGGATGCTTTATCCCAGAGTTTGGTATCATTGGCGAACTTGGCCAGTCCGCTTCTGACTCTAATGTCCTCATCATTAATGAAGATGTTGAACAATATAGATCCAAGGACAGAGCCTTGGGGGACCCCACTGGTCACAGGCCACCATGACGATTGACTTCCATCAACCACCACCCTCTGGGTCAGACCACAGAGCCAATTCCCTAGCCAGCAGATCATGGTGGACCCGAGGCCTCAGTTGGCCAGTTTTTCCAAGAGGTCATCATGGGATACCAGATCTAAGGCTTTTTTGAAGTCAAGATAGATGATGTCAATCTCCTCTCCCTTGTCCAGGTGATAGGTCATCTGGTCATAAAAGGAAATAAGATTGGTCAAGCAAGACCTACCTGCAACAAACCCATGGTGGCTATCCCTCAGGATGTTGCCGTCAGCCAGCCATTGGAAGAATGGCCTCTTTAATAATCTTTTCTAAGACCTTCCGCAGGATAGAGGTCAGGCTGATGGGCCTGTAGTTTGGCGGATCCACTTTCCTCCCTTTCTTGAAGATAGGCACCACATTGGCCTTCTTCCAATCTTCAGACACTTCACCAGAGTGCCAGGAGTTCTTGAAGATCTGGGCCAGGGGCTGGGCTATGATGCTAGTAAGCTCCTTGAGTACCCTGGGGTGGAGATTGTCAGGGCTGGCTGACTTGAAGGTATCCAGCCTCTCAAGGTGTTCCTTCATGAGGTCAGCATTGATGAAGGGCAGGGAATCTCCCTCACCCAGGCCTCCCTGTTCCATAATGGGCAGGGGCATCCCGTGGGACTGATGAAAGATGGTTGCAAAGTACCCATTTAATAGGGTGGCTTTTTCCTGGGCGTCGGTTGTCAGTTGTCCCATCTGGTTTAGCAGGGGTCCAATGTTGCCCTTGCTTTTCCTCTGGCTCCCCACCTATCTAAAAAAGGACTTTTTATTGTCCTTGATATTTGTAGATAGCTGGAGTTCCGTTGCAGCCTTGGCTTTCCTAGTTCACTCCCTGCAGGTCCAGACCAGTGTGGAATATTCCTCCTTGGAGGTGAATCCAATCCTTCACCCTTTGTAAGCCTTTCTTTTTAGCTGCAGGAGGTCCACTAGTTCCCTGGAGAGCCAGGGGGCTGCTTTGCCCTCTTGCTGCCTTTCCTCCGAGATGGAATAGCATTAGCTTGTGCATTGAGGATCGCTCCCTTGAGGAGCAACCACATTTCCTGAACTCCCCTCCCCTTGGGGTCGTGGTCCCTTAGGGCCTCATTGACAAGCCTCCTGAGATTGTCAAAGTCATTTGAGCTTGCGGACCGTTGTATGGGTTTGTGTGTATCTATCTTCTTTCTGTCTCAGTGTCACGAACCCCCTCCCTCCCCTTCTCCCACTCCCTCTCCCCCACCCCTGGGCTTAGTTGGCTAACATTGTATTTTCTGTAACCTAGTTGCATTCCCCTCCTCACCCCCATCCCTCTAATGTTAGTCCCTCTCTTGGGCGATCTGTATTTCTCTGCTGGCTTTTGTCATCTTTTTGGATTCACGATCCTAAACATCTACTAATAAAATTCTTCTATGTGTTTTTACTATATCTTCTACGTGTTTAATATGTCTTTACTATATCTTCTATCTGTAATATATTGGAAAGGTGTATATCCAATCCTTTCCAAAAAGAGAGACTAGCAAGAGACTGACTAGGAAGCCAGTCACTGCAGTCAGCCAGTACCTTTCACAAGCTGTTGCTTCCAGGCAGACAGCTCATACAAGGCAGAGAAAGGCTTCACACAGAGCCTTATATACTGTTTCTCCGTCCTGCCACCAGAGCAGTGGGATTGGAAGGGACCTAAGGGACAGATCGCAGACACTGGCCAGCTACAGATGTCAATATCAGAGCAGTCCTTCCCCCCTCTCTTCCCCCTCCCTCTTCTAAGTTTGTGTTTCCCCTCAAGCCTGCCTCTGAAACATTCTAAACCATCCAAAATGTTTTGGATGGTTTCATTTCATTTCAGAGATGTTTCAGAGCCTTCTGTTTCATTTGGGTTCAGTGTTTCAGGCACTGAAACAGGCCAAAACACCTCCAAAATGAAATGGCTGCCGAAATTTTGCACAGCCCTATTAGACAGTGGTTTGGCTGTGCTAATCCCATTGCCTTTTGTACTGATCAGTACTGTCACATTGTGCTCCCACCACAACCCACCTCTCTTTCTCCATTTTACCTTATGCTTTGGGCATAAAACCCTTGGAGGGGCAAGAACCATCTTTTTGTTCAATATTTGTTCCATGCAGAGAACAATGGGGGTTTCTTGTCCTATGTGCCAATAGTTTGTACCTGTAGTAGAAGTCTCTATATTGTACCAATACCTGTCTGATATTTTAAAAATACAAATTAGGATGATATTCCATTTTGATACTCTGAAAGCCATTAAAGGTTTTTCTAAGCCAATCATTGTAGCATGAAAATAGACCATGATCTGTTCTTCATGAATATTCCTTTATCTATGATTACTTAGACTACAAGGTGTTTGGAGCAAAGAGCAGCATCTTGTTCTCTTTTTGTATAGCACCCTGCCCAGAAAGTTCCAGGTCCATTGCTTGGCCTCACAGAAGCTATGGTAATACAAATCATAAATAAAAAATAATTGTAATGAAGTTGCTTAATCCAGCAAATACAGCCCTCTGCCCCTCAACCTCCACCCCCATAGTGTAACTATGGGTGGGCAAGAGGGGCACTAACCTCTGCCTGGCAGGCTGGATTCAGTCTGCAAGCCATATTTCCCTCCCCCCCCCCCCCCCCCCCCCTAGCAACAAAGGGTGTTAATAATAGGGTAAGAGGCAGGTAGATTTGCACCTTATACAGTCACAAGTTAGAGATGCATAGCCTAAGATTTTGTAAGCAACAGACTTATTTCATCAGATGTTGTGAAGACAGTCCCTTTAACTGCAGAATTATGGCATCTTTTCTGCTCTGGTTTCTGTGTTCAGCCAGCATATCCCACTCTCTCTGCTTAACAAAGGCAGGGTTTTAGTGCTCAGAAAAATGGCAGAAACCTATCAGTCATGTAGCCTAGCTCTCAACCAGAGATAAACCTCAAATCAAAACATGCAATCATTCTAGGAGAGGACGAGTTTAGATAAGAAAGCTGTTTCCAGATCTGAGATTCACATCTAGCCTTCCTCATACCATAGACCAGACAAAGACCATGACTTCAACCACAATGAGGTTTGGAGAGCTCAAATATGGACCAGCTCATCAGCTGATATACACTGGTGTTTCTCAGCTGGTTTACTTCAGCTCAATATTACTCCCTTCCTACTTCTTTCTTTTTATATGTATTTTGTTTGTTCTAGAGTGGAAGTCATTTGTGGGAAAGATCCTCTCTCACTTTATCCTCTGAAAAACTCAGTGAACTCCTTGACTGTGTACAAATAACCATGATGACAATTTAAAACTGGCCCATGGCAGAATCAGTCTGCATAATAAATGAGAATCAGGAAGTATTCACAGAAACTCTCAGCGCCTACATTTTTGTGGGTGTAGAGCAGCCATGGAGAGTTTGATTTTGCCTAGTTTGTGTCATTGCTGGAAAATTGTCTGTTCCCCATGGAACAGATGGTCTGGATAAGATGAAGTGTTTAGTTGTGGAAGATTGTTGGAAATTAAACATCAGGCAGGCTTTACAGATGCTGTGTAAAGCAAAGGGAATAGGACTAGGGGTGGCTCCATCAAACAAGCATATTGTTAAATCCTAGTAGAGTTAACTGAATATGGTAGTGTTAATTTGTCTTTAAACCTCCAAAATGGCAGTATCATATGTCTCAACAGTGTTTGGTAGTGTATTGAAATTGCCTATATTTGTTGCAGCAATAGATGCTTTTCAAGTGACTAAACAACACAAGCTGTTGCTTGTGTTTATATAAGAAAGCAGGAAGCCTATAGGATGGTCTGAAAAAAGTTACTATGTGATGAAGGATACAACCTGAGTCACCAATATGGCTGTGGATATGCTCTTTGCAGCAAAGGCAGGGGGGACATCAGATAGGGTCTGATCTTTGTAAGGTGCTGGTCTCCAGCTAATGAAGTCTTGTATGTGTGCTGGGTCAAAAACACTGGAAATAAGCTCGTTTTCCACCCACTGATACACTCTCTCTTTTTCTATCAGCAACTGAGAAATGTAGGTTCTGTAGCCAACCTGAAGTTGCTCATCTTGCACAGGTTTTCTTGCTGTGCATCTAATTGGGTTACTTTGCAGAGCTGCCTTGAAATATCACCTCAGACTGTGGAGTGGCATAAGATACCAGATGGTTAAAGAAACTTCAAAACCAACGGTGCAGTACCTCTCCTGAGCTGTGGTAGGTAGCTTGCTCTGAAGGGGGTCCTTACTTGGGTCCCTCACCTAGCATAATATATCTGAGTTGAGGATTGGGATTAACAAAGGCTGTGCTGGTGATTTCATAGTTTCATAGGTGCATATATAGGGTTTAAACTAAGATTGCCGGGGATGGGGAAACAGTGACTGAAGCATGCCCGAGTTCCAGCACACAAGAAAGCTCCAAAGTTGGGGACACCAGGAGAGCCACTCTTACAAGAGCTGAGGAAATGGTTTTCCTTCAGCATAACAGGAACTCAAGGGTCTCAATTGGAGAACTCAAGTGCCTGTACACTAATGCCAGGAGCATGGGGAACAAGAGGAGGAGCTCTCCAGTAGGCATTATGATTTAGTAGGGATTGTGGAGACCTGGTGGGACTCCTCACATGATTGGAATGTAGCCATAGAGGGCTACGCTCTGCAGAGAAGGGACCAAGTAGGGAAGAAAGGTGGAGATGTAGCTTTCTATGTGAGGGAGCAGTACACTTCCTTGGAGGCCGACATCAGCTCCAAAGAAGAGTGGCTTGAAACCGTCTGGGTCAAACCAGGGGGGTTGACCTTGGCAAGAGAGACCTAATTGTAGGCATATACTACAGACCACCAAACCAGGGGGAGGAGCTCAATCTGGAGTTCTCTTGAGAACTGGCAGAGGCCACACATGCATGGGACATGGTCATCATGAGTGACTTCAATTATCCAGACATTTCTTGGGACGAACACTTAGCTAAGTTAGATCAGTCACATTGCTTCCTGACCTGTATTGAAGAGCTTTACCTGACTCAGGAAGTGCATGGGCTAACCAGAGGTATTGCTCTCCTAGACTTGATCTTGGCCAAAGAAGACTATCTGGTGAGAGACTTGAATATAAAGGGTAGCCTGGGCAAAAGTGACCATGAAACCATTAAGTTCACTATCCATTGCAAGGCAGGCAAATCAGGGAGCAGGGTTCAAGTTTTGGACTTCAAAAAAGAGAATTTCAACAGGATTAGGGCAATAGTAGGGAAACCACTGCAGGACCAGGACCGAAGGTAAAAAGAGTTCATGAAGAGTGGTTGTTCCTCAAGAACATATTTCTCGAAGCCCCAAAGAAGTCCATTCCCATGTGGAGGAAAGGTAGCAGAAGGACTGGTAAGCATAAATAGGGGTATGCGAGAGGGGTACCATCCCTGCTCTTGAAACCCATCCCCTCCTCCCCCTCACTCTCAGCTTGTTGCACCATTTCTGTCCTTATTTCCTGTCCTTACATTGACATACGTACATATGCACAAAGCCCAGTGTGCTGTGGCAATCACCTTACCACGCACAAAGATCGGGGGGAGGGGGGGGCACATGCCCCCTGGTCCTCCAATGGGTTGAACACAGTAGCGGGAGCCCCCACCCCTAACATGCCTGGATGAATCGCCCAGGCTCTGACCCGCTCAGCCCAGCTGAGGCCCCACTCTGGTGACAGGGGGTGCAGAGGGGGATTGTTCCACTCCTCTAGCCCAGCTGCAGTGGCAGGGGGTGCGGCTCAGCCCAGCCATGTACACCCTGCCTCTCCCAATTGTGAAGCCTCTGACAATCAATCTCAGTCTGGGGAGGCTGAGCCCGGTTGATGACCATTGGCTTAGTGTAACATAGCAAGATGTTATAATACAGTTCCTATAAAATGAAAGGGCTATTTTTTGCTAAGGTGTATGGACAGCCAGTAAAAGGCAGACCGAAATTGAGCTGATGATGAGTTTCCCACTTGGTGATGACCACAGTATTTCCTTATGATTTTTTTTTTAGTTCTCATCTGCTGAAATTCACAGGAGTGGAAAGATTTCAGAAGAGGCATCTCCAGAAATTGAAGGTTTATGTCCCTTAAAACATTTTAAATCTAATCTATCAGCCTACTCTGATCAATGCAGAAGTGGGCTCTCTTATTTTTTCTTAATGACTTAAGAAATGAAGAATCGGCAATTAGTTCATTTAATTGGTTTAATTTAGATGATCAGGTTTTCCTGATCCAGTTAGCTCTCAGAGGCAGTAACAGTATTATAGATAGGGACCTATCTAAGTCACAGCAAGACAAAGGATTTTTTGTGGCCTGCTTGCAGCATGCAGAGCCAATTTCATGGGAATTTCACAGTGGCCTACCCCTCACCACTGATTGCCAGAGGGGCCCTGGCAGTGCTGTTTGTCACTGCTGATTGGTGAAGGGTGCCTTCACTCAGTCTACATCACTACCACTTTCTTTTTGGTTGATTTTGTGTGAAATTTCAGCCAATGCTGGATTTCCAGGCAATTGCATTGATTATGGACAACACTGTTTTTCATGGTTTCCATTAAACTGCAATTTAGGTAGGTCTCTAATTATAGATGATACATGTTGCATACAACTGAGAATAGAGTAGCTATTTGGTCAGCCTGTGGGTTGTACTGGATAATGCTTTCTCTGGCAATATGGCTGGTCATTCAACAGAATTAATTCACTTCACTTTCTGCCCTTTTGGATAAATAAACTGGCAGGAGAGAGACTTACCTCCTGATCAGATAATTTTACAAGATTATTTTTAAGAGATCCTATAAGTATCTGACCATGTTAACTAGCAGATGATGTACCCAACGTGAATTTCCTGAGAAACATATAGGGCATTGCCTATGTATAAAGTCCCAAAGGGAAGAATGTACCTTTTTGTACTGAAATTATTTCCTGATACAAAGTGACAATTAAAATGACATATTTGCACTCCTCAAAACAAATAGAGTAACACCTTTCAAGAGATGCTTGTAGAATCTCAGTTTTTGTACCTGGATTCTTGAATCTCTTATTACAAACATTTCCAAATGGCATCCAGAGATGGTATCCAGAGACCAAAAGTGACTGTATCCATGTCATGGCATGTACAGCACTAGCATGTACAAGCAAACAAGGAGTTTAGGCCTAACTCATGTGTTTGTACAAGTGCACAAGTGAAGTAAAGGAGTGGGTCTGGGGTCTGAAGACACTCTAGTACTCAGAGACACGTTGTAGAAGTAGTTAAGTAGAGAGGGAAGCTCTTTGTGAGGACTATGAATTTTCATTGGTTGTCAAAGCCCTGGTATCAGTCTTAAAGTGGGATTTTTTAGTCTGTTCTCTAAACACTGGGTCTTTATCTAGGAACTCTGAACCATAAAGCATTAAAATAAATGAGAAATGTAACTCATACTTTTACTCAGAACTCAGTCTGTGCTGAGCCACATGATGAAATATATATGAATTCAGACATATCTGTGTCATTTTCAGCATCCATCAGAAGTAGCTGACTAGAAGATGGATTGACACCTTGAAAGATTTCCAGCCATTGGAAGAGTTCTTGGCAGGTTGTCGGCAAGTTCACTCTGCTAGGATTTCCAACCCTGTGTGTTTTCTCATCACCTTCTGATTTCTGGAAGGGGAAATCAAGATGTACTTTTCTATTCAGCTTAACATCAAATTAATTTGCTGTTAAGCTGTGTGGTCTCCATTACCTGCCGTACTGAGAGCATGTTTCTCATTCTCCTCCTTAAAGCTATTAGAGTTTCACCCTTGCCTTCCTACTGGCTCTTGTTACCCAGTATGGTACTCCTCACTGATTTAACAGTGCCAGTTCTGAGCCTAACTACTGCCAATGTCAGCTTCTTTTATTCCTGACCTTATACTTCTTCCTTGTCCTTTTATATCCTTAACACAACTGCTCAGTCATATTTATTTGGCTCTATACCCTTCCTCTTCTGTTCACTTCTAAGGACTCTCCCTTGCATGACCAGTTAAGTAAAGCCACAAAGTTCAGATGCTTTTTCCAGCTGAGTGATTGGCCATGGGTTCGGGGTATTCTATAACCAGAAAGGTATTTCTGCTGTGTGTAAAGTAGTTTATAGCAAGGGTGTCAAACTCACTCTGTGCCCTGGGCTGGATCTGAACCACAGCCTCCTTGTGGCCTTGATCCACAGGGCAAGCAGTCATTGTGGCAGAGACCAGGGGCAGATGTAGTGAAACAAGTACCTATGAGCAAGTAGTTGCTTGCCACAGCAGAGGCAGCACAAGCAGCAGTGGTGGGCTAAGTGGCCATGGGTTCAGTGGGGCTGTACCAACACCTGCCTGCCACTGACACCTATGTACAGTGGGGCTCTGAATTCTGTCAGGCCCTGCCCCCCACTAGCCACATCCCCAATTTTCCTGGCCCACCAGTAGCCTAGTGGGCCACACAGAGTAGCTCTAAAGGATATATCCAGCTTCCAGGATGAATGTTTGACACCACTGGTGCACAGAGTTACTACCATAGCCCTGACTGTCTTAACTCTACAACCTACACCCCTCCCTTAACTTTAGTCATTCTTACTGAGTCTGTCTCTTAAGTTACAAACAACTGTAAAATCAGGTCTGAGCAGGCTGTTGGGCATAAATTATTTACAGCTTAAATAAATAGGTTGCACACTGTGGCTGTGTGGGGGTGAATAACAAATTCTCTCTCCCTGGGGCTAGCCTGCCATGCCTTGAAGTGATGGAAGAATAAGAAGTTAACTCCCCAATGAGAGAGGGTATAGTAAATCACCCCAGAAGCAGGATAATAGTAAATTGGTTTATTAGCGAATTCCCCATGGGTTGTGGATAACCCTGGCTGTGCTCACAGCGCATGGTCTTCCTTTGCCCTCCACTGCCATGAAACCCATTCCCCTGAGCCTGTCAGCTCACCTCCAGTCTCACTCTCTTTCCTTCTTTTGCAGGTATCAGTGGATTCTTCCTCTGTGGGATCTTTTCTCTGCCTGAGGATCAATCTGGTAAGTATCTCCTCTCTCACTCACTCACCTCTTTGCTTCACCGGTCTCCGTGGTTACTTTCACCCGGTCAGCGGTCTTATCAGCAATCTGTTCTAGCACTGGGTTTGCTGCCCCTGGCTTTCCCTGCTGACTTTCCTCACACCATGCCCCAGGGAGCAAAGAAAAGCCCCCTGCCATGGACTTTAATAGCTGCTGGATCTTAATCAGGCAACATTCACTCTGGGTGCGATCCTTCTCCCCAACCTTGTCTATTAAGTAATTATCCTTGCACTGTCTCTGACCTGACTCTCCCCCGCACTTGCAACTTTGTAGCAGCAAAGGAACAGGGCTGTTTGTTGCCCTGTTACACACACACAGTCTGAACTTCAGGCCTGGCCCGGAGACAGCCTCTCTAGTTAAAAGCAACAATTCAATCACCATGATCATAACTAGAGACCCTGTTTTTTCTTCTCAGAAAAAGATGGCAGCTTTTTGATGGATTGAGGATGCTTTTCATTATTTTTCATGCCTTAATTGCTAAATCAAGTTATTGCTCTGAAGCACTGTTGAGTGTTTACACTAAGAATGCATATATGGAATAAAGTAAATGAGTTACTGATAAGGAAATATTTTTACTTCTAATGTTGGTGGTTTTGAAATTGAGAGATTTAAAAATGCTGCCTGTTAG
Organism: Alligator mississippiensis; assembly: GCF_030867095.1. Lineage (NCBI taxonomy): Eukaryota > Metazoa > Chordata > Crocodylia > Alligatoridae > Alligator > Alligator mississippiensis. Next base: position 454,095,480 of record NC_081824.1, read on the forward strand.
ACTCAGCTAGCACAGATTTTGGTTTGATGGGAAAGAATTCAAAATAGGATCAAATGGAAGAACGTAAGTGCAGTTGTATCATGGGCTAGTAAACACAAGCCCAAGAGAGGCCCCAAATACTTACTTTGTTGGCACTTCATTTCTGCACTTAACTGTGTTAATCAGTGTAAAATGAACATGTTTGTTTGGATGCAAAGCTGCTCACTTTGGGGGGGTGGGGGGTGGGGAGAGCATCCAGACAAGCAGGGGAGTGTGCTTGCACCAGCACAAATAGCAGCAGCACAAATTTGTGCTGCAGTGCACACCCCTGCATGCGCCCTTTGTTGCGGCCTGTGCCCAACTCCTCCAGCAGGCAGCCCCCACACTGCCCCAGCCAGCCAGGGAGCGGCCCCGGGCTGCCTGCTCCCCCATTTCCATGTGCTGTGGAGCATTGAGTGGCTTGCTGGGATGCAGCGTACCTTGAGATGGGGAGCAGGCAGCCACGGGCTGGTGCTCCCATATCTCCATGTGCCACAGTGCAGGGGCTCCTCTGCAGTGCCCCCACTCTGAGGCATGTGGAGATGGGGGAGAAGGCAGTCCCCTCATTTCCACATTTGTCCTGGCATACACTATTTTCATGTGGTTTGCACTGCTTTTTTCCCAGGGTTTTTTGGGGGGGGGGGGTTTGTTACTGGGAAATCCCGGTAGCAAATTTTTCCCCACACTGCAAATTAGCAGTGGAATGCATGGTTTCATGTGCAATGCATGCAGTTTGTGGTACCACAAACTGCACATGCCTGCATGTCTGAAAGTGCCCTTAGAAGCCTTATGATAGACTGCATAGGTGGTATCAACTGACAGTCTGCTTGTGGCCTCTCTGTTTATTAGTGTTACAAAGTTTAACCACTCTAAACATTTCATCACTTTTTACCTCTAAGGTGTTTCACTTATTGAAGCTGCAGCTTTCTCAGGAGTTTCCCTGCAGTAATATTTCCCCATCTGGTCTTGGAATAACCCATGGTGTCAGTCATGGAGAAGATGTGGAGGCTCAGTCTGCCTTTAGGCATGTTCTCTGACTCTGATATGTGTGGGGATGTTCTTGAGTACCAAGTAATAGGCCCTCCTTTTCACCCTGTCATTTTAATGCCCCATTTAAAACACTCTCCTGCTGTGAATGTGCTGTAAGTGCTTCCAAACAAATTGTGAACAGACAGCAGGTATCCTGAATGCTTTGTGCAGTTGCTTAATAAACCTAAATGATTCCAGGAGAAAGGACTTTTTGAATTAGTGACTAATAAATAATTGCTTAAAGCTATTTTTCCCCTTGATAGACTCCACTTAAAACTGCATGGTATGTCACAAAATGTTTAATTACCTTTCAGAGACTATGTAATTGTTCTCATAATGAGGTCATTATTATTTCATTGGAACAGTTACTGCTTCCAGATATATAGTTAGAAGAAACAAACAACACAGTGAGGGGGCTCTTACAAGTCCATTCTCTCTGTCTGTTCATCCCTCCTGCATGCTGGAGCACACCCAGGAACTATCCCAGCTTTAGAAGTGCTTGGGATTAAGTCTTGCTTATTCCACGCCAAGTGTGATGGGAGATTGCTTAAACCTGGGAAGGCAACAGTATAGATGGTTTACCAGCATTACTGCCATCTCTTGAGTTACTCTCTACCCTGTGGAAATGCAACCTGTCGCAGGCCAGCTCGGCACTGTGAGCGTATCGATTTTATCACAGGCCAACTGGGCTGTTTGATTCAGTTTCGGATCGAGGAGGCAAAGTTGGGAGTGGAATAAAGGCAAATGTATTATAGCTTATACACACACAACAGTTAACAGAAAGATAAATGTGATAAGCAGATAAGGCAGTATAAAAGAGATAATAGTAAATAATAACAACAAATAATAATAACAGATAGATAGATCAATCTGTCACAGGCCAACTGGGCACTGCGAGGGTATTAGTCACACCGGGCTGTTCAGAACAACAAATAGACAGGCACGGGTTGGCAACTTATCGATAGTCCCTCGATGCCAGGTGCATGCCAAGTGATTCCAGTGAAGTCAGGGGTCCCTGATGATCGACGCTGTCAGAGGGATTACCGGGGAAGGTCCCTTGATCAGGATCCAATCCTCACTCACACCGGGAGTCGGAGGTCCGGGCGTAGAACAGAAATAACAGTTCTGTTCCCTCCTTCCTGCTGGTTACCTGATGCGTGTGTTTTTTATACCTAGTCTTATGTTAATCTGTTGGCCTCAGGGCCACTCACAATGTTGCCCTATAGCTGTTACCCTATGGGATTGAAAGGTATTAAAATTATCATAAAAGGTTACTACCCAGACTCAGGTTTATCCAGTAAGCAAATTATGATGCAGCACCTTTAGGTTTGAAATTGTCATCACTCCACCTAAATCCCAACCCCTTTTAGGCTTCATTTGAATATGCTTTCTTGGGATGTGCTTTCCTGGAATGTGTTGGGTGTGCCAAGCAGTTAGATCCAGTTTTTATCGCTAAGGCTGAACCCTGAGTAAACAACCATTAGGCCAGCTAATCTCACAGCTACAGCTTTGCCTCTGGGGCCCAGTCAGTCCCATGAATGGTTAATTTATCATTTTGGTTAAACTTATGACAGACAAGTTACATTTGCAATTTACAAACTTACAAGCTTTTATTAACTACTATTACCTGTTTAGGCAAAATACCAAATGCCTCCAAGAAGCACATGTTATTGCTTATTAATCCCTCTGGTTCTGGCTGTCACAGCAACCTGATCCAACAACAGTAGAAGTCAGTACGAGCTTTCCATTGACTACAAAGCGCTTTGTGTCTGGTCCATTATTTGATTTGTTCTTCGGATTCCCAAGAAGCTGGTCATGCTCCCAGACAAAGCTGTCTGCAATGAAACCAGGGTCTGCAGTGGTTCAGGGTGAATGTCATGCTAGGTATTTTCATTTGAATTAGTTCCTTATGGATTGCCTTTGGGTAGAAATGGACGAGTTGAATCATGAACTTGTAAAATACTGGAAATATTTCTTTGAATATCAATGTGAACATATTCAACTATTGGGTTTTTGCAGCATGTGTCTGTGAAGGTGGGGAGGTGTGAGAAGCAAGGCTTTTTTTGTGATCTTTATGACTGGATCAACTGTATAGTTGGGACAGATGTCAGATAAGTGAAATGAGGCTACGCACCTACCTGTCTCTGCTTCCAATACTGCCTCTGCCTGGTCCTGTCTTTGCTCTATCACTGCCCTGCCTGTTCCTGAGTGCTCCTGTCCATAGCTTGGACTTAACATTTTTATCACACCTCTTGGCTTAATATGTCCAGCTCACACCAATGCCTCACTTGACCTTGGCACTTTTCATAGTAACCCCAATTCCAGTATACTCCATTGGACTGAAAGCTCACATCCAAGTTTACCCTAACAACACATTTTCAGGCACAAAGTGTCCTTCATCATCATACTGTGGAGGAAGAGGTATGACAGAGAGAGGGATTTCCAAATTTCACAAGTCTGAATCAGCCTTTTTGCCATGAGAACTCTAAGTTATATGGCATTTTCAGATCAAGCCCCAGACATTGTATTCTCTCTATCACTGTTTTCCAGAAAAGAGGGAGAGTGAAGAGAGAAAAAATTCCATTGACTGAAAGCTGCCAGAAGCTCACATCATGAATTCTTCCTCAATAATGGGCCTGGTTCCCCATGGTCTTACAACTCATGCAGTCATTTGCTTTTATGGAAGGGAAGTACAAAGTAGGTCCCAAATGCTTCCTGATTAGAATGGTGCCATTTTGTATTTAGTGTATGCTGGGATACATCCATTCAATTGCAGCTTGGCACATTAGATTAGGGAATAAAAGCAGAAAGAGGAAAGGAAATTAAATATAGCTTTCCCAATGCCTGCAACATGGCTCTAACAACCCAGGGACCAGCATTCAGTCTCAACCACAAAAATGGCACATTACTATTGTGACTTATCTGACTAAGTACAAGAGCTACAGTTTCAGAAGGCATCATCCACTTGTGCTATGAAGCAGAAGCCTGCAGCCATGCAAAAGCTCATGCCTGTGAACAAGTGAGTCTGTAAGGTGCTACCCTGCCCTGTCTTCTTCTGCTTAACAATGAAGATCTAGAGGATGATTGGTTGGCTATCAGACTGTTATGGCTGTGTAACAGCCAGAATCAGAGGAATTAATAAGCAATAAATATGTGTTTCTTGGAGGCATTTGGTATTTTGCCTAAACAGGTAATATTAGTTAATATAAAGCTTGTAAGTTTGTAAACTGCAAATGTAACTTGTCTGCCATAAGTTTAACCAAAATGACAAATTAACTGTTCGTGGAACTGACTGGGCCCCAGAGGCAAAGCTGTAGCTGTGAGATTAGCTGGCCTAGCATTTTTTTGGTCAGGGTTCAGCCTTGATGATAAAACTGGATCTAACTGCCTGGCACACCCAACACATTCCAGGAAAGCACAACCCAAGAAAGCATATTCAAATGAAACCTAAAAGGGGTTGGGTTTTAGGCAGAGCAATGTCAATTTCAAACCTAAAGGTGCTGCATCATAATTTGCTTATTGGATAAACCCAAGTTTGGGTAGTAACCTTTTATGATAATTTTTAACACCTTTCAACCCCATAGGGTAACAGCTATAGGGTAACATTGTGAGTGGCTCTAAAGCCAACATATTAGCATAAAACTGGGTATAAAAAGCGCGTACATCAGGTGATCAGCAGGAAGGAGGGAACAGAACGGTTATTTCTGTTCTACACCCGGACCTCCGACTCCCGGTGTGAGTGAGGATTGGATCCTGATCAAGGGAGCTTCCCCAGTAACCCCTCTGACAGCGTCGATCAGGGACGCCGGACTTCGCTGGAATCACTTGACACATACCTGGCATCAAGGGACTATTGATAAGTTGCCAACCCGTGTCTGTCTAGCTGTTGTTTTGAACAGCCCAGTGGCTAATACCCTCGCAGTGCCCAGTTACTCTGCAACAGAATTGATCTATCTATCTGTTGTTATTATCTGTTATTATTATTTACTATTAGCTCTTTAATACTGCATTATCTGCTTATTGCATTTATCTTTCTGTTAACTGTTGTGTGTGTGTAAACTATAATAAATTTGCCTTTACTTCACTCCTAACTTTGCCTCCTCAATCCGAAACTGAATCAAACAGCCCAGTTGGCCTGTGATAAAATTCATACACTCACAGTGCCCAGCTGGCCTGCGACAAGGCTGTGTGAAGCTTCGGGTGATGATTCAATTCAGAGGAGATTCAGACCGGTTCGGTGGCCGAATCTCTGAATCTGAATCAAATCAGGAGACCAGTTAAAAGGTCTGATTCGATTCAAAGCTCTTCGAATCTTTGGAAAAGATTCAGAGAGGTTTGATGATTCGGACAGTCCCTGGTGGGTGAAGCAGAGAGCCCCGCTCCCACAGCCCCCCCTCCCCTTCCCCCCAAGTCTGCCCTGCCCACCCCAGCTCCCGGTGCTTTAAAAAAAAGACCAACTCACTGGGTGCTGCTAGGCAGGGGGCAATCTCCACTGCCCCATGCTGCATGGGTGAGTCAGGGTTTTTTGCATTTTTTTTTCTTAAAGGACCAGAGCCGTGGTGGGCAGAACAGCCATGGGGGAAGCTGGGAGAGCTGGGGAAGGGGGGTGGGGGGCTCATGTAGCACCCCCCATACAGCGTGGGGCAGTGGGGGGCAGCGGGGATCACCCCCCACCTGGCAGCACCCGGTGAATCGGGGCTTTTTTTTCAAAGTGCAGAGAGATGGGGTGGCTGGAGCAGCCATTGCAGGGCTGGGAGAATGAATGGGAGATGGGCCTGGGTGATTCAGAGATTTGGCAATCCAGCAGCAGCTGAATCTGAATCAGATTTGGCCAAATCGATTCGGGACAGTTGTTCAAATCACTGAATCGCATCATTGTTCCCCACATTGGCCGAATCCAAATCCGTAGTGAACACTAGCCACTTCGCACAGGCCTGCAGATTATGGCTTAAATTCCCAGCTATGATTGATCATTAGTTAACCTATCTGCAGCTACAGGAATACAATTTCTATGATTCTTTATTGTATGTAATATGTGACCTAATACTTCAGCAGAGGGGTGTTGCTTTGTTTCATTTTAGAGATACTGGAAGAGATTCGGAAGACTTTAGTCATAATCAAGATATCTTGACTTAACCAAATGATGAGATCATGGTCTAACAATTTCTATTGGCCACTCAGAGACTCTTTCAAAATGTTTGCAATCTTTAAATTATTTGTTGTGTTTCTGACTACAACACTTGCTTGATAATATATGCTGAGGATTTCTTCATAAGCAGCCTAAATGAGGTTGTGCCAGTAAATAAAGATGAGGATGATGTGCCTCATTGCCCTAACCAATATATAATCACATTAAGGGTGAGGGCACTTGGTTTAAAAAAAATCAAAGCTCTCCACCTTTTACTTACCTCCTCCTGGTCCCAGCTTCCAGTTATAAATCCTCAGTAGGTAAAATGTGCAATATATCTCAAAGAAAGTATTTGAGAAAGACATTTCCAGTATTAGGAGTGGGCTCTTGATTTCTGTATTCTTTCTTTTACAATTCACCTGTGCCCTCATCTGGAGGAATGGAAGAATCCAACTATGTGTTCTGGACTTCTATTGTCTTTAATGTTGTGCAGCAGATAGATATAATCATGGTAGATTAATGCCAGTACTCTGACATGTATGCAGGGAAATGCCTGCAGCTGCAGATGCTTAGCACATTTTCAGACTCTGGGATGGATGGAGTTGCAGACACTCTTGAGGGCAGGGTTAGGTTCCAAAATGACCTGGATAAACTGGAGAAATTATCTGCAGTCAATCACATGAGATTCAGCAAGAACAAGTGCAAGGTCCTACACTTGGGCTGTAAGAACTAAGGCTATTTAGTCTGGAGTAGAGAAGACAAAGGGGGAATTTGATAACTGTCTTCAGGTATCTGAAGGGTGATTACAGAGAGGATGGAGATGGGCTTTTCTCTGTGGCTACAGGGGACAGAAGTAGGAACAATGTCCTTAAGGTTCAGCAGAGGAAATTTAGGTTGGATGTTAGGAAGAACGTTCTGACTATGAGAATGGTTAAATGCTGGAACAAGCTGTCTAAAGTAGCTATCTAATCTCCATCCCTGGAATTTTTTGAGCAGCATGTTGGACAGACACAGGCTGGGATTGTTTAATGAGGGATGATCCTGCTTTGAGCAGGGGGCTGGACTAGATGACCTAATGAGGTCCTTTCCATCCCTACTTCCATATGATATGCCAAGTATATGCCAAATAGTTGGCATTTTGCCATTTGTTATATATGTTGGAATAGCTGCATGCTTTGCTGATGGGTAAGGGATACATTCAGAATATTTCTTTAACTTTCATTGAATTCCAGCCAACTGCATGGAAGAGATGGTTTTCACCACTATGTGTATTCACCGGGGATTCTGGTTTTCTCTAATTTAAAAAAATGCCCCAATTTTTGGTTTAAAAAAGTAACCCCAAATCCACATTTCTCTGTGAAACACCACTAATATATATAGATTAAAATGAAACACTATATATATAGATACACCTATATATATAGTGGTGTTTCATTTTAATCATGGAAAAATGTGGATTCAGGGTTACTTTTTTTTAAACTAAAAATTGAGGATTTTTTTAAATCAGAGAAAACCAGGATTCCTGATATTCAGTCACAAATGAGAGCTGTTAAGATACACCTTCCCCATTTGGTGGCTTATCGAGCTAGGTCAGTACCAAAACTGGGAGTGGAAGCCAGGAGTGACTAGTATCAATTGCAAAACTCCTATGGACTCTAATGACCCAGGATTTCACCCCAAGTTATCTAAGTCTCTGACGATGAACCAGTCTTCTGGATCATATTGCTTCTTTTGAAACCATATCATTTACATTTAAGCAGAGATCCAAAAAGGACACAGAGCACAAAGGAGGCATCTCTTCCTATTGGCACACACTGTTGCACCCAAACAACTGGAGAAACAGGCTGCTGTTTGTATATACAAATGGATTGTGTACAGAAAGTGCCCTAGACTAATAATGAAATCCAAATTAATTGTGCGCTTGAAGTAGTTTCGGGTGCTCTCAGTCTGGATTAAGAGTTCCTTTGGAAGTCATTGAAGTTAAATCTAATCACTGGCAAGCATCTGTGCTTAGACAACAGGGCTCCATTGCATAAGCTGTGACAACACTGCTGTAGACACATTTCTGAAATCGGAGAGTTCCACAGGATTGCTGCAGATACCATGTACCAAATTAATCAAAGATAACTATGCTTTCAGCCCAGAGCAGGTCAGTGTCCCCTTCTGAACCCAGCTGCAGGTCTCTGGGACCCAACTTGCAGGTACTTTGCCTCTGAGGAGGGGGGCAGGACCAGGGAGCATGCAGCAGCAAGACTTAATGAGGAAATCAGCTAAGGGTCACTCTAATTCTGCATAGGAGTGTACACGCAGGAGTTTTATGCTGTCTAACATCCATTAAAACAGTGAATTTGTATAAATTTTCTTAGCATTTCTTGTTCAAACAAGATCTAAGCAATCACTTACTCAAGTGAGTAACTCTGTTCACTTCAGTGAGCCTACTCTCAGAAGTAAAAGTCAGCACCCTTGGTTGCATTCCATAGTCTGACTTCACGGGGCCAAATTTTCATAAGGTCCCGTTCCCCTTTAGGTACCAGGGTAAGAAGAGAGACTTTTAAGAGAACTAGTGTTTTAGGTGCATGCGAATGCTGAGCTGTTTTAAAAATATGGCCTCCACTGGGCTGGCTGAGCCCTTGAAAAGCTGTCTATCACTGTTTTTGCTATAACAAGCAGAAAGAGGAAGTTGGCTAACCTTGTAGGGAGCAGACTGTCATCACCAGTTGTTTTGATTTGGCATGTTTTGATTTTTTGCTACATGTATTTGGTCAAAAGAACAAAAGTGCCTTTCTAGCAAGTGAACAACTAGACACTCCACAGACAGAAAAGATTTTACCAGGGGAAAAAGGGCAACTCTTCCCAGTAAGTTGATTTGTATAAGATGAGCACAGCTCAAGCTCTTGTTGCTGTCAGGGAAGCATTAATCTTGGCTCTGTCCTTTAGAATATCTACAGAAGCGGACTATTGAGCCGAAAGATTTACCTGATTGTTACAGGCAGTCATTAAGTGTGTATCTGCATAAGGGCTATTTTTTTTTTACAGCTGAAGTAAAGATAAACCATGTATATGGATATGTATAAATGGTTAAAATAAAAGTTTCTTTCCGCTGAATGAAAATAAAGGGCATGCAGTAATTCTGTTATAAAAGGACCATTTTAAATAATTGTATTCTTGGTATTTATTTGCTTATTTCAGTTACCACAGCTACATTAAGGGTTCACTGTCTTTTCTAACACTATAAACTCTCATTGTTTTTTAAGGTATGAGTCTAGTTTATCGTGATGACTGGATATTGACTTCTGTGAAGTTAATTGTTCACCTCAGTTAGGTGAAGTTCTGCTTAGAATAATTATCAAACATGGAGGCCAATGGTGGCCTGAAAAATGATGGACCTGAAATCCACTCCCCTAATCCAGGTAGGTAGTCCATGCTACTTCAAAGATGAGGGGCTGCTAAATTGGGATAGGAGCTTTTTCTGTATTGTCCTCACTCTGATGCTGAATGGTAATCTTCTGACTCCAGTGCTGTCTGTCACAGGCCCTGCCATACATTCAGATAAAAGCTGGATAGAAACCAGCTATAAATGTGTAAACATTTTCAAGCACTAACATCCATAGCTGGTTGTCTCTTTTTATAGCTGGAAGGATATTTTTATGTCATGATAATTACTTTGCATCTGTGGCTGATCTACATTTATTATGTGATAAAACAGTTAATTGTGTAATATATGTAATGTGGCAAGGGTTTTGACATTTATTGAGAAAACCACTTTGCAGATTATTGCCTATTTCATATTATTCTCAGAGGAGGGAAAGGAGAATGTCATTATATTAGATTGTGGTCAGGCCAGTTTCCAGGTCTCTTGTTTGTGAAGAAAGCCTACCTTTTACAAAGCACATTTTACATAGAGAAGGCAATATTGCATATATTTTAGGATACCCTGCATTGTTGCATAACACACAAACTGTTCTTGGTACTGGTTTGCAGATAGCCCTTGAATTAGTGACTTAGAATGGTTCCTATTAAAACTGTTTATGAAGCCCATGTGGGAGAACGTTCTCATATCACCTTCAAAATACAAGTAATGAATGTACATTAGAAGAGTATGTAAACAAATTACTCAAACAGTAAGTCTTGTAAGAGTTTTGGGAATGAAATTCAGAGACCAAAAAAGAATTCAAAGGAGGCCTCCAGAGTCCAGTTGGTCATCAGGAGTTTTCCTTCAATTTTTTTTCCATAATAACTTCAGTGAGAAGAGTAAAAGGCTTGTTACTTATTGAATATTACACTTCGTCATGTCCTCTGTTAGGCCTCTTAGATATCTCTTAGTATCTGTATTCTGTGTCCACCCAGTCATTTTTTTCCCACTCACTCAGAGGCCAATATGGACACTTTTGGGCCAACACTATTCACACTCATGCCATTCTTAAATACTGGCACCACGATTGCTCTCCCCAGTTACATGACGCCACCCTCAAGTTGATATATGTATTACAAATCTGTGATAGTGAATTTGTATTTCATGTATACTTCTTTCAGACTTCTGGGGTTCTCGTGTCCCTGACTTGAGTATGTCAAACAAAACTTGAGTGTTGATTCCATCTCATTGCTGCCACCCATCTTACCATTGTCCCTATTGAAAACTGAGATGGCATATTCACTTAGTTTTGGGCCATCTCTACTGAGCAGCAGCTCCATTTCCTCCATGGTAATTTTTTCATTTATGTGATAGAAGAACATTTTGCTCTCTTTTTTTTTTAGATCTTTTGCAGGATCTGAATCTGCTTAACTTTTGGTAATTCTCACTTCATCCTTATACTTCCTGATCACGTGACCAGAAGTGGATGGAGTTTAGGGTTATGTAAGCCTAGTTCCTGGACGTTTTCAGAGCATGAAGGGACAAGGAGCTCCCTGAGAGAAGCCTGTAGACTGAATGGTCTACAGACAATAACGTACCCCAAGGAAGTGGTGGGAGCCATTCAGCAGGGAGATTACAGTGACTATGGGGCATCAGCCATGGGAAGACAGTAGGAGCACCTAGAGAGGGTGCTGTAGGTGCTCTGTTTGGGATAGAGTGGATTTTAGGCAATTTTGTCTGAGGGGAGCTTGAACTGCTCCAGAGGGCACAGGGACAGTCTGTCTGGGACAGGTAGAATGAAGGCTAGTATGTCCAATACCCACAGCTGAGTGGAGGCAAGCATGCCTGAGGAGAGGGCCAAGTATGAGTTAAATGCACTGTTGATGGCATTTCCAGAAGAAGCAGTTGAGAGCTCAGGGAAAAAACTACGTAGAGGCCATGTCTACATGAGACACTGACTGTGCAGTAGCTAGTGACTACTACTCTGTAGTGTTGTGTGGCAAGAAGCATGATGTGACAGCACTGCACAGTAGTAACAAGTTACTAGAGCTACCGACCAGTCAGCGTCATGAAAAAGCTGTTCAGTGACGGTACTGTGCAGTAACTCCAGATACTGCACAGACATTTAGTACTTGTTTAGATGCAGCCGTAATAAGTAGATTACAGGTGATTAATTGTAGGTAGGTAATTGCAGACCTTGACTGAGAAATTGGGATTAAAATTCAGGCTGTGAGGGCCAGAGTGTGGTTATGCCCAGACAGGCTTCAGAACAGCACAGGAAAGAAGTGAACCTGAGAGGCCAGCAGGTAGCTACTGGCAGGTATCCACTAGACTGATTGCAGATTGGGCTACATTGGTCACCTTATGATGAGCAGGGTGGAGGAAAGCATCTGAAGCAACCTCACAAAATCTAATAACAAATACTAACAAAGCTGTGGCAGGTAGGATAGAAGGGGAGGTAGCTTAGAGGCCAAAAGGCTTTGCAGGTACAGCTGACAGGTAGGGGCGTAATACTTGGTGTCATAGGACCAAACCTGCCACATTGTAGCCAGGGTGTGGACACACATGGACACACACAATGCTTAGAATGGTTTGACTGTTTTTCAGTAGCATATAGGAACTGTACTCATGTGCGACAGGGGGGAGGTCATGAGGCCAACCACAACTTTGACCAGCCTGCCTGTTTAGGACAGTCTGCCCCATCTCACCTGCTCCCCTTGATGTATAAAAAAAGATGTCATAATGCGGGAGGCTGCCCATTTTGTGCTGCACTGCCAAAGATGTTATACATGGCTCCAAACCTTCCCTTATACCGTGTCCCATGCCTTGCAGATGGCATCCAAAATAAAAACTATGCCTCAGTCTTCCTCATGTGCCTGGGCCTCCTGCCCTCTCACTAGAGCCTCCAATCTCGCCCTTTCACTAGGGACTCCATTACTGAATTGTTGAGGCCAGCCTCTGTGCAGTCCTTCGGGTCACACAGACCCTACTCTTCGCACCCCTACACAGCCCTTCAGGTCACACAGACCCTACTCTGAGCCCTCATGCACAGCCCTCCAGGCCATCCCTGCAAACGTGCAGCCTGTTACCCACTCTATGCCCCCTTACTGGGGCAAACACTCCACCCCCTCACTGGGGCCACTACTCACTATTCTGTCCCCTCGCTGGGGTAACAGGGTCTTACATACCATGGGACTCAGGTGTCTGTAGATGTGCCTGGACCCATAACCTGTCTCTGCTACAGAGTTACCCACCAGGTTGTGGGGGCTGAGGCTATAAGGCACCCCATACTTGCCTTTCACTAGGGAGGCAACTAGTGTGGCATTTCCTGGGGACCACCCCACCACAGGCAGCCCCACCACACCATCCTACCCTAGAAGGGTGCAGTTTTACATCATTCCCCAGGACCAGGAACTTCCTCCATCCCCATAGATCCTACCCTGTACCTCCAACATGTTATGTGAGCAGCGGTTCCAGCTGGGCAGTGTTCCCCCTCTAGCTGCTTGCAGCAAGCTTCACTCTTCCGGCTGCTTGCAGCAAGCTGCTCTTATCACTAGCAGCTGTGCCTTCTTTCCAATCAGGTGGCCTCCTGCTGGCCATGTGATTCCTGATTGGCAGTGCAGCCACCTGCAGGCTGCTCTGCTGCTTGTTCTAGCCCTTAAAGTGCCAGGCACCAAAGGTGCCCTGTCACATCATGGAACACAATTCATAGGGGCAATGCCAGATTTAGGTACAAGCTAAGCAAGCTATAGCTTAGGGCCTCACATTATGAGGGGCCTCTAAGCATCATCTGCCAGACCAGAAGTGATTGCAGCCTGGGAAACCACGGCCCTACAGAGCTGGGTGGAGAGGCTACGACTCCTCCCGCAGGGTCTGCGGTTGAGGTTTGGCCCACCCTCCCACCTGGGGGGTGGAAGTACTTTTACTTGTGTTCTGGCCAGATATTCCAGCTGTGGGGCTCTGCACAGTAGTCCGCAGTTTGCCAGTCCACAGCTGCGGCCGCTTCCAGTCAGCAGTTTGCCAGGCCATGGCATGGAAAGGTTGGGAGTCCCTAGTTTAGGGCCCCACCCTGTCATAATCCGTCCCTGCATACGGGACATTCATAGGGGCTTCAAAGAACAGAACAAAACAAAACAAGGGAACATGTCCATGAGAATTTATACTCTAAAAATATTTGTCATAATCTAGCACCATTTACTGGACCCAGGGATTACATATGTTCTGACTGGAGCCACTAAATTCCATGCATGTTTGCAGGCCTAGCGACTAGTCACTGGTCCTGCTTCTGAGACCCTCGGTTCCATTTGCTCATTCTGTGGTGGGAAGGGGGAGAGGGGCTGCAGTTCCCAGTTGCTTAGAAATACAGCCCCTCCCCCCCACCCCGCTTCCTCAGTCCAGCTGGCTATGGCAGGACAGCTTTCCTAGGCTGCAGACACATGTAACAATTGAACTGTTTCAAAATGGTATTGATTAGAAAGTGGTTCACAATTGTGTGAAGTGCTGTGGCTCCAGTATGAAGGGGTGGGAATGAGCACCCAGCCCGGCATGCCTCACTTGAGCAAGTTGGGGCAGGGGGAATGGTTGCAGCCACACTTTGCGGGGCTCACAAGGTGTGTGAGACCAGGGGTGTTGTCACTTCTTTCCTTTCCCTCTTTTTAAATGGTAATTTCATTTCTCCATGCAGAGCTAAGTATAGAAGACACTCAATCTGTTTCTTAGTGACCAGATCTTCTAAGTGGCTTCTCCATTTTGTTACTTGGAGAAATTATATTTATTTAATTAATTCCCTTCTCTTACACTTCAACTCAACATGAATTCAATAAACTTCAGTCTGGGACTGGTTGTGGAGGATTGTGTGGATCATCCAGACTGCCCCATTTGAATCCTTTCATTCAGAGAAGTGGATATGGAAAGGCACAGGTGGCAGCTAGGTTTTCTGTTTTCATGTTTCCTGTGATCCGGAGAATGTCATCCCCATGCAGTTTGATTCCATGCTGAACTGGGAACACAAGGTCCCAAAAGGCCAGGCTTGTTCAGCAGCAGGTGCAGATGACGCTGAAATCCTGCCTTATTGGTATGTTCTTTAATTCTAGAAAATGAGCACATACCTGCTTATTTGATATGTGTGTAGGGGGGAGGGTGTTGGGGGGGTGAATGAATCAGCATGTGGTATGCATTTAGGCATGGAGTAGTGTACCTCTGGTGTAGCTAAGTAAGGTATTCATATATGATAATAGCCTCTCTTCACATAGACCAATGATTTTCAACCAGGGTACCAAGGCACCCTGGGGTGCTTCCAGGTCCTTGGAAGAGTTTCGTTAGGTGTGAGGAGTTATGGGAGGTTTAAGGAAATAAGGTTCAGGCTTATCTTTGCCTGGATTATCCCCTACCCCTACTGACCAGTCCCTGTGTGAGGAGGTAAGCATTATAATATTTATATTTGTTCATTTGTTTTTTTAATTTGGTGCCACTCAACTCACAGAAGTCATGGAGGGGTGCCTTGAGTCCAGTGAGGGATGTCTCAAGTCCAAAGAGATTGAGAACCACTGATGTAGAACTAAGTACAGAAGTCACTTGGTCTGTTTCTTACTTACCAGATCTTCTGAGTGGCTTCTACATTTTGATACTTCATTAGGGAAAAAATGGAAGTCCGTTTGTCTTCCAGTCTTATTGCCCCTTTGTTTTCATCATTGTCTCTTGTTCAGAACATTACTCTTTCTCTGCTTTTCCCTGGAGAAAAACTGTCATCCAACAAGAATAAGAAATAGATTTCCATATTTATTAGAGCCAATTTAGCATTTATTTTGTTCATGCCTGGCAGTGAGCTTGTCTGTGTACACCAATAATTAGAGTTCTAGTTAGTATATTTTTAACATGTAGTATTCGATCATTAAAATCTATTCCTTTCATATTCCTGCTTTTTTGGGCCATTGCTACATTTTGAAACATAAACCCAAGATATTCTTACCTAACTCCATTCTGTTATTCAAGAAAAGTGATGAACAACTGTTTTAATAGTTTATTACCAAAGAGTGGAATAATCTTTCTAATTCACTTAGCAGTGAATTAGCACTACATACTAATTAGCATTACATGCTAATTCACTTAGATTGTAACATCATCTTCATCACCTTCATATAAGTATCATATGTTTATATAATGGAAAGATAAATTTAAAGTTATATAATGAAACTGGGTTTAATTTCTACATGGTGCAATGACCTTTAGAAGAGATGTGCAGCTGAGTGAAAGCAATAACCACAAGGTGTTAGGTAGAGCTGATTTTTCTGTATTGGCCTATGAGCTATTCAAGTACCTTACCCAATTCCAATTCAAGTCAACAGGATCCTTTCTGTTACAGAGTAGTGTGCAGGGACAGCAGGTTTTATCATCCTAGTTTTCTTTGCCTTTCAGTTAGTGAAGACACATATTGGCGGCAGAACAGTTGCTATGTGGCTGCAATATATGATCACTACTGACCTGTTTCAGGTACAGATCACTGATATCACTTCTGACCATAGCACACCTGTTATATAGATGCAGAAAAATTTGTGCTGTCTATCCAGCACTTCATGAACATTTAAGAATGGGTAGCTTAAGAGTGGATGATGGCTGAGGTGATGTAGCTAAGCTACAAAGTTAATAATTTGGCTGTGCCCACAGTAACACATGTTGAGACACCTTTTTTTCTCTCTCTCTCTCTCTCTCTTCCATCACATGTCATTTCAGAGGCTTCTTTGCAAGCCTTTCTTTTCACATAATAACTTTTAAGTCAAAGCCTGAATAGCAGGTGTCAGTTTAGGTGCTCCAAAGTTTAAAATATAACACATTAACATTTAAATGAATTGTAAAAGTATTAAACTGTTACTGAACTTCAGAGCCATATATGGAAAATTTTCACAAAGGGCACTTGCATCTTCAAAGAGAAAATCACAGGCCTTCCAAACCCGGTGGGTAAATCTTGCAGTCCATAACAATCCAGTAAATAGAAATGTGATAGGCCACGAGGGAGAATTTTGGTGACTCTAGACTTCAGTGCTAACGGTATAAAAAAAGGTGCCAGGCATCTGAACAAGGTCTTTTTAAGGCTTATACTATTCATTCATTTCATTATAAGATCATTTAACAATTAGGTGATCAGAGGATGGTCAGTCAGAACTGTTGCACTGGTTTCTGTGCAAAGAGCTAATAATGATCAGTTTACACAAGAAATTGCTATTGTCTGGGAAGAACCATGCGGATTGTTTCACCCTATACATTTATATAGTTTGCATAGGCTAAAATAAGACTTTTCAGCTCACAAAGAAAACAATCTGTTTTGTAAGTGAAATCCAGGTGCCTGATTCTCTGCTTTTTGACATCCGTTGTAGGCATAAAGTGCTGCCCCTGTCAAAATAACCACATAAGGTACAAAGGCATTTCCTTTTCAAGCATTTCAATTGTAATTTGTTTTCTCCTTTAAATGACATCAGTTGCATGGTCCTTTATGTCCAGTTGATCATAATGTTGGTGATGATGATATTAAAGGACAAGAAATTTGGTGGAGCCCAAGACCAGCAGTTTTTCCCCATGGGTCCCACAGAGGGAGACCGTGTGACTGGCTCAAGGTCACATGGCGTATCAGTGGCAAAGCAAGAAACAGAACATGAGTCTTCCAGGTTCTCGGTGGCAGCCCACCGTTCTTCTGCAGTCAGATAATATCAATAAACTATTTACACATAGCAACAAACCAAGCTGACAGCATCTCAGAAAAAAAGAACAAGTTAATTATTTACAGTGGGATGAGACCAGGCCTTTTTCTCATCCATCACCAAGAGAGAGCTTTTCTTTTGATAACAAGGAGCTGCAGATGATATCACTGAATCTTTAATAAGCAAAACCTCATAAAATCCAAATTGCATGTCACCAAATCAAAATTTATCATGCTTTTTTTGTCCTTAAGTTATACCTTCTTCTATAGGCAAGAATACTCGGAATGGCTGAAAATGCTGTTATTGCTGTGAATGAAAAATGGTTTCCCCTTTCTAGGTGAAGGATTCTTGCATTCCTAGGTTGTTTGTTTCTGAGAGGCCAAGTGATGATGGGAACTCTTAAGTCTCTTCAGTTTTGCCCCTACAGATCAGATGGAGGCATAAAGAATGGAGCAGGGAATTCAAGGTATCTTTTCCACAGTCCTTGAACTGCAGGATTGTGATTGGCAGGATTGGATCTTCCATCACAGCTCAGCTCACATTATACACCAAATAATCTCAATTTTCTGATATCACCTCTCCTCGTATCTTATGGGGGGTTTTGCTACACAATAAATACTACTTTAGTGCTGTTTTGCTTGTGTTATGAGCCTTTTGCAACATAATGTAACAACTACATAGAGCTATACACTTTTGAGCAGTACTTTATCTTTTTATATGTCCTTGTTTGCTCTTCCTTATTCACTATCTACATAAACATAACTATTGTGTAGACAATGCTACGTGGAATGGAATCATGGGGCCTCTACAAGTGTGGCAGCCATCCACAAATGTCTGAGGATTTGGGACGTCCTTACTGCTTACATAGATTGAAAAGAGCTTTTTCCCTCAAGGAAAGAAAAAAAGTAAACCTAGTGGAACAATCCTTAGGAAACTGAGTTGAAACCTAGCTGAGTTTCCTTGCCCTTTCACTTTATATTGCCCACCCAGGTCATGAATGGTTCAGTATAAGCAAAAAGAATGAATAAAGAAGCCACATGCTTCTAACCAATCTTGTAAGAAATCTGAGCCAATTTTCTCTGCTCTGAATCCTTCAGGTAGCCAAGAAAAACTCAGTTGATTCATTAGAGTGTCATTATCCTTTAAAGCAGCCAAATTCAACTACACATCAGCGATATCATTTCAGAAAAGCTCTCACTACTAATGACACTTGCAATTTTATTGCTTCCCAGGAAAATTTGATATTTTTCTTAAAGTCCAAGTTCCTGTTACAAAATTTAGCAGCCATGCTAGAGTGGAAGGATAGCTCAGTAGTTAGGGCACAAGCTAGGCTTTGAGAGACCTTTGTTCAGTTTTCTGCTAACACAGGGAATTCCTGGGAACTTTGTGAGAATAGTTGTTTACAACAATAAATGTTGGATGTGAAGAATTGAGATACTACACAGAGGAAGCTTGGTAAACCCTATAAATTAAGAGAGAATTTGCTAAACTAGAATCTCATTGCTTTAAAAACAAAACAGTATTGGTTAATTTGAACATACTCAATCTAAACTTATAGCAAACATGTCCTCATCACCAATGTGACCTGTCATCTAGTTTTGACCTTTGCTGGATATATCATACTTTTAATTTTCACAAGACAATGAAAGGAAAATAAAAGGCAGAAGTTTCTGAGGACAGAATACAAGTTCCTGAGTGTCAGCAAATTATTGAGGTCATCAACTCTGTATGGGGTATTATTACAATGAGGACTGTGTCTAGAACGATCACACTTCATAGCATTCAAGTGCAGTGGGGGCACCAGCATTGTTCAAGAGAAGGCTATATCACAGACCAACAGGTAAGTGCCTCGTCTCTCCTCTACATGGTATCAAAAATATGCTGCAGTAGCTTCTGTAACTAACACCCTTTGACTAATGCAAAATGCACTATCCTCTGGTGTATCAAAGCTGAACATAAAGGTTGTTTATCTCCCCTGTGTGCTGAGTTAACCACTGGCATAGGGAAGAGCTGATTCCAGTGCAGATCTGCTTCTTGTTTGGATTTCACAGAAAACTTCTTTTTCTTTGTAGATTTTCCCTTTCTCATTTTGTGCTCTAGTATTGAATTCAGTAGAGGTAGGTAGAGCTGAGCTCATGTGGCCACAGGTGTAATACCTGAGAGGTGTTCGTATCCAGGGTTTTGGTTAGGGCATTATAAAAATGAGACCTTTTTCCAAACTGGGCACCAGTTGCTATTCATTTAACTTTGTCCATTTCTTCCATAATTTGTACATTTGAAACCTCCTTCTTCAGTGAGATTAGTGCATAGGGATTATGTTCCTGAACGAGTAGAATTTAATGTGAGTTTTGCCTGCCTGCTCATGTTTCTTTTAAACATGAGAGGCTTGGCAACAGCTGGTCCATCACCTCCTACTGAACCAGCATGCAGAACTGATATTATCTTGTTTTCCAAAATCTCAGCTTTCATTTTAAAAAGTTGTTAGCCACCAAGTAATTATGATTTAGTTGTCAACATGGTTAACCATTTTAATTCCTAGTGTCATTAAGAAGAGGGAAGAGATCTGTATTTCTGTGAACAAGCACTCATTTTGGAAGTGACCCTAGTTGGGTGGTGTTTTGGGGAGACCATCATTTATCCTCAACCCCAGTTAAGGGGTCAGACATGAGGGACCCAGAATATACATGTTCTTTGAGAGACAACCCAGCTCCAGAAGCCCCAGAGGGCTCAAAGAGCACATCAAAATCGGATTTGGAGCATCTTCACACGTTACTGAGAGAGGTATGTCATTTTGTTGACTTGTCTAGGTAGAGCTTATTTTGTAGGCAGAGCACAAAAGAGTACTCTACTCACATTTTCCAAATATGGCTTCCTGTAGAGGGGAAGAAATTTCATGTCTGATGCCCTGTGGGGTTTTTTCCA
The DNA here is from genome assembly GCF_030867095.1 of Alligator mississippiensis. Lineage (NCBI taxonomy): Eukaryota > Metazoa > Chordata > Crocodylia > Alligatoridae > Alligator > Alligator mississippiensis. Next base: position 454,115,620 of record NC_081824.1, read on the forward strand.
GGATTATCAAATGTTTAAAGATCCATCACCTACATCTGGAATTTACACAAGAACTTGGGAGTAACTTTACTGTGTTGGAATGCCTATATGTGTAGGCTTACTGCACAGTAAAACTGCTTACTGCACAGTAAATGCACATGTAAAACTGTTTACTGCACAGTAAATGTACATGTAGACATGGCCACTGATTTGAAAACATGTTTAACTTTAACTTTCCTGCTGAATGTTGGCCATCTGATTAAGTTCTTTGCTGAATCAGGAACTTAATGTTCAAAAACCTCTTAATATAACTGAATGAAATCTCTGGCCTGTGATACAGGATTAGACTCAATTAATCCAATGGTTCCTCTTGGATTTAAAATCTGTGAATCATCTAAAAGCCACAGGTAACTTTTTTTCTGAGTCTTGTTTCATGTTCAAATTCTTTTGTGGTCTTGAAACTTAAAATCAGTTTAAGTAACCAAATACGAAGAGCTCATCAATCCACACTTGTGACCAGTTTTAAATTGTGTTTAATAAGGAAAGCACTGTTAAAGTAAACAGTTTTCCTGCTTCAGAGAGACCGAACACACAAGATAGAAACAGGCAAACATTTCACAAACTATTGACAAGTTGGAAAAAATCACTGACTGAAAGCATCATTGTAACAAAGTCCTGGCTCCCTTTTTTTTTTTAATTAACACAGAAATTGTGTCAGTGGCACGCTGACTTCTTACAAATCATACTGTGTTTAATTGATAGTCTTTAATTAAATCCATGCACCTCTACTTGTACAGGGTTGACGAAATAAGTTATTTTACAAGTAAAAGTGTTATTCAGAAAGTAGCTGGGGAATGAGATGCAGCATTTAACGAACAAACTTGCTCACGAAACTTCAGACATGGTGTCCTTTTTTCCCCAATGATATGGCACTTGTGGCAGTGTGATTGCTTAGACATAATGCCTTAACACAATACATCTTGCATGCATCAATATATCATTTGGTTTGTTTAAAAAAATATTCTGTACACAAACACATCTAAAATGTAGGCACAATATGTTTTAATGCAGATGGCTCCAGTGCCACAGTAGTTTATGATATATAGCAGAGAGAACTACTAGCATGCCATTGGATTAGTTTTTAATGTGTTACACTGAATGCTAGTGACTGGGAACTATGGCACCTCAGTATCCAGGTCACTAGTCTCAGCCGATTTTCAATGGTTCATAGCTGCTAATTTTACAAAATTACAACATGTTTCCTGCCAACTGGCTTTCATGGTGCTGCAAAGTGACATGTTATTTAGAATCAGGACTACTTGAGATTGATGGGGGGAAAAAAATCTCATGCACTTTCTATATGTAATGATATAATGCTCTTTGAAATTAATCTCCCATGGCCTGCTACTCTGTAAATCACTGGGAAATAATTAAGGATAATTCACCCTTTCTGTCTAAGGCCTGATCTTATCCCTAAGAAGGAAATGCTTGTATTGCTTTTAGATGATAAAGTGATAAAATATGGGATAAATGCCTGGTTACAGACAGAATCTGGGTCTAGCTTTTTAAAAACATTAGGGTTTGCAGCACATAGATACAGGGCACAGACTGTTTGTGCTAAGGCAGATGGGGGTTGGAGAACATATTACATTTTGGGAAACCTATTTTGTGTTTTCTGAAATAATATATTCATAAACATTTCTGATTCTTTAAAGTTTAAACAAGGGCAATACCAGAAGAAATGTGCAGCAGTGGCTCTCAGTGTAACCTCTAGTAGGAAGTCTTTAAGTTAAACAAGGCACAGACTCACTTACTTCCACCACACAATTTGAAGGGTTTTTTAACTAAGATTCAGTGTAATCTTGATTCATGTGGACAGATAAGAGAAGCTATAATAATCTAATCTCAGATGGGGTTAAAGACTAGGCAGAATTTCAGCCCTTGCACACAGGAATTCAAAGCTGCTGTGTCCCTGTTCCCCCAGGGAGGCACAATATCTTCGTCTGAGCAGTAGGGGTGTGTAAAGCGGGATGTATTTGATTTGGATTTGGATTCAGCCTGATTCAGAGGACAGTGATTCAATTTGTTGATTCAGATCACTGTCCCAATTCAATTTGGCTGAATCCAAATGTGAAGATTTGATGCTGATTCAGAGAATCAGGGATTTGGCCATAGACACAGCTTTAAATGTTTTTTTCTGCATACCTCAAGGTACCAGGCGTTGCTTATGAATGTTGCTGGTCCACTTCTGGGTAGGGGACCTCCCTAGCATAGGGGATACCCCTAGTGCCCCGCCCCATGGCTTGGCGATTGGTCACGGGGGGACTCTGGATGTCCCCCCAGATCCAGGAGGCACCAATTGCCAAGCCAGGGGTTGGGGGGAGGGTCCCCAGTGCACTCCGCGGCAGACCCAGAAGTGGAGCGGAAGTGCTTTTGGTTCACTTCTGGGTCCACCACTGAGCGCTCCCATGGGATGCTCCATCCACCCCACCGTCTCAGTGTTCACAAACTGCCTGGTACCTTGAGGTATGTAGAAAAAACATTTAAAGCTGTGTCTGTGTCCAAATCATTGAATCCCTCTGAATCTCTCTGAGTTGATTCGGAGGGTTCTGATTCGATTTGCAGTGATTAAAGGGTCTCCTGATTTGATTCGTGTCCCAGGGACGTAAGATTGGGTGAGTGGGAAGCCACACCTGCAGGCAAACCCCAGACAAATGGGAAAGAAAAAAACTCAACTCTTGCAGGACTTCAAAGGAGTGAAAACGTGCCAGGGAGAGTCACCCACGCAGTTCAGCCACACTCATCTGCAGATGAGTCCAGGAGACATCAACAGGAGATGCTACCTGGCGAAGATAAAAGCCAGCCCCAAGAGCGTGGGAATGGGCACACTGGGAACAAAAAGAGCAGCAGGGAGCCACCATGGCAGAGGTTCCCGGCACCAGCAGGGAGCTGAAGACCTAGCGTGGGGCGTATCAGCTGCAGCGGCGGAGACTGCGAGCCCTCCCCACACCAGAGAGAAACAGCACTGGCCGGTGCAGAGACGGGTAGCCACAGTGGCAGGAGCTGCAGCAATCACTGCCGGACATGACCAGCTCAGGAGTGAGCTGTAGGGACCGGCTGAGAGATCAGCGGCAGTGGCAGCTGGAGCTGCTGAGCACAACAGCGATGGACAGTGTGGAGACACCAGGTTAAAGAGGGCTCCGGCAGGAGCCGAAGGAAACCATGACCGGGGGGGGCGTGCGGGTCCCTCAGGAGATGCACCCACTTAAGGCACTGGGGAAGTGGAGTTGGCGAGCCTTCGGCTTTAGGGCCCTCCCCCCGCTTCTCTTTTCCTTCTTTCCTCTATTGTTTTTCCCTCTCATTGTTTTTCCCCTCTTGGTCTTCTTTTCTTCTGACTTAGGGGTCCTCACTGCAGTACTTGTTTTATGTTGTTGGTGCAGTCTCTTTGGTTTTCTTTCCTTCTTGTTCTGTTTTCTTTCCCTGCCCAGCGCGGGTTTACCCAGCACTCTCTGCTGGGTTCCAGGAGACCAGGGAGCTTGACAGAGGATCACGGGTGTATTGTGAACGTGGTGGTGATCAGCGGCATCCTCCTGGAACGTTCAGAGCAATGACAGAGTGTCTTAGAAGATGGTACATCTCAAACCTCCCAGACCCAGGTGGAACCTCAGAAGTTCTTCCACGACAAAGGGGACATAGATGCCAAGGAGATCATTGTCCAAAGGTCAGCCACAAAGAGATCCTGAGGCCCATCTCAATGGGTGGTGCACAGCCAGGGTGTAGGGGAGGTTGGAGCCCCGTGGACATCCAACAAGGGATGTGACAACTCTGTAGGCACCCTCAAAGGAGACCCCCTTCACCGAAGATCCATCTGAAGTCATGGCAGGTGAGTTTGGGGGCCACTCTGAAGGTGATCGAGGGACCCTCCAGGGCCTATATGAGACTACTTGGCACACAAGACCAGCTGCCCATGCGAAGGCGGCGCGACAACGGATCATCGAGCGGATGTGGGCACAAAGTGGTGCATTGGCTGGGAACAAGGAAGAACCTGGACTTGGGTGACCACATCAACATGCACCCAGTGGCCATGACCCCTCCAGATATCCTCAGACAGAATCTGCAGGTCTTGACCCAGATCTTGGACACACAACAGCAGATGATGGACCACCAACAGGATTGGCTGCAGCACAGTCTGGCATCCTTCAAAATGCCAAAGATGACCAGGGATGATGACCCAGAGGCCTACATTGAGGTGTTCGAATGTCATACCATCATGATGGGGCTAGACAAAGGATATTGGGCCAGCCAACTAGGAGCGCTAGTATTGGGCAAGGCTCAGGCGGCATACCGAGCTGTCCCAAGAGATGAAGCCTGTGACTATGAATGCGTGAAGGTGCCATCCTGTACAGATTGGAAATTAACCTGGAACATTATCACAAGCTGTTCTGAGTGAAGAAAGGGCCTGACGAGAGGTGGCCCAGGGTGCTGTTACAACTGTTATGAGACCTCCTTAACAAGTGCGTGAACCCGGCATTGTATGATAGAGATGCTCTGGTGGATCAGATCCTCCTGGAGCAATTTCAAAATGATTTGGAAGAGCAGACACAGTTTTGGGTCCACCAGCACTCCCCATGCACATGTGATGCGGCCCCGAAGCTGGCAGAGGCCTTCGCAATGTCCAAGGTCAGCTACCCCCAGGAAAGACAGAACCCAGGATCCCCAGTGTCATTGCTGAAAGAGCCTGAGCAGAGGCGCCTATCCAACCAGGGAGCAACTAAGGACACAGTATGCTTCTGGTGTGGCCGGAATGGACACTTCTCATGGGAATGTCCTAGTAATCCCACAGAATGATGGCTCCCAGATAATGGGTTGAGAACACAAGCCAAAGGATGAAGAGAACCCAAGACAAGTGAACCCATGGATTATAGCTATGCGGTCAGGGGAGAAGATGCTATGTGGAGATGCCCCATCATCAAAGCCTGGGTAGATGGCTACCCCATACAGGCTACATTGGATTCAAGATGCATCCCAGTCCTTGGTGAGAGCTGACCTGATGAGCCCCTGGGATGATTGAAGAGCCAGCCTGATGAATGTGGCATACCTCTACGGGGAGACAAAGCGGATCAACTGACAATGGATACGTCTCCATGTGATGGAGCATCAAGGTGAACTCCTGGTGGGTATAGTGCCCCAGCTGGCCTGCGAGATGCTGCTGGGTCAGGCCTGGGTGCCAGTATACAAAACCCTGGATAGGGTACATGACGCAGAGGTGGAATGTAAGAAGATCCGGAACCATGAAGGGTGGTTAGGTGAAGTGGAGAAGAGCGAATGATCTGCTGATGAGATGGATGACATAGACCTCCATGACATTGCCAGTAGCCTGCAGTTCTGAGATGTGCAAGAAGAAGACCAGGAACTCAGGACATTTTGGGTGCAGGCCCGTGACACCAGAGATGACATGACTGTAAGAAACCAACTTTTATACCATGTACAAGGGGACAGCTGGGACGGAACTGAAGATGCAGTTGGTGGTGCCCACTTGGTTCCGTCAAGTCATATGGCGTTTAGCTAATTCCAGCCCCGCAGGGGGGCACCTGGAATGAGGCAAAACCATTGCGAGGGTGACTAGGTGGTTTTTCTGGCCAGGGTTCAGGGAGGATGTTGCCAGTCAATGTGCAGCCTGCTCCGACTGTCAGAAGATGAGGGCAGCCTGCCCCACGCAAGCACCCCTCCAACCCACGCCCATCATAGATGTGCCTTTTTCTCAGATAGCCATGGACATGATAAGGCCCCTTCCCCACAGCAGCACTGGACATCAATATATATTGGTCTTTGTGGGCTATGCTACACGGTACCCGGATGCAGTCTCACTTCGCGTAGTGACTGCCCTACGCATAGCCAAAAAACTGATAAAGTGGATAGCTAGGATGGGGATACCAAAGGAAATACTAACCGGCCAAGGGTGGAATTTTATGTCCAGGGTACTGCGGGTGGTATGTCACATGCTGTAGATAAAACATCACCCTACTTCCATGTACCACCCCCAAACCAACAGCCTGGTGGAACACCTTAATGGAACAATAAAGCAAATCCTATAGCACTGCATACAAGGGGATCCCTGGAAATGGGACTTGCTCCTACCGCTAGTGTTGTTTACCGTCAGAGACACCCCTCAAGACTCAACAAAGTATTCACCATTTGAATTAGTGTTAGGACATCACCCAGGAGGCCTCCTACAGGTCCTGAGGGAGGAATGGGAACAGGACGCAGGACACGCAAAAGAACCGGCCACCTACCAACAAGTGTTCCAACAGAGAGTAAGAGTAGCCCAGGACCTGGCGCAAGGTAATATGCATGAAGCACAGATCCGCCAGAAGTAGAGATATGACAGCTGTGCCAAAGAAAGAGCATTTGAGCCCAGGCAGACGGTGTTGGTATTCCTTCCCACTTCCACGAGTAAACTCTTGACCCAGTGGCAAGGGCCATTCAAAATAACCTGGAGGGTTGGACCAATAGACTACAAGGTACGTTGGCCAGGTCACCTACAAGAAAGACAAATTTACCACATGAACCTCCTCTGGGAGTGGTGGGAACCTGAGAGGTGGGCTGCCTTTACGGATGCAGACATTGAAGACCTCGAACCCCAAGGGACAGGTAAGGGGAATGACACCATTAAGGCTGAAAGCCAGATCAGAATAGGGAGGAACTATCAACTTACTAGAGGTAGGAAGCCCAAACCTTGGTGAAGGAGTTTCAGGATATGTTCCGCGAAGAACCCAGGTGGGTCTGGAACACCTTCCATGTCATAAAGACTCCGCCTGGGGCAATAGTGTAAGAGAGGTGGCGGCCAGTACCACACCACCTCCTGGAAGTGGTCCGCAAGGAGATCGACTTGATGCTGGAGCAAGGGGTTATATGCCCATTAAGGAGCCCCTGGAAGAGCCCTCTGGTCCCGGTACACAAACTGAACAGGTCCCTGCGGCTATACATTGACTGTAGGTGTTTGAATGCCATGGCGGTCTTCAATGCATTTCCTATGCCTCGTGTGGCAGAATTGGTGGAGTACATCGGGAACGCCCAATACATCATGACCCTAGACCTCGCAAAGGGGTACTGGCAGATCCCCGTGGCCAGAGAAGATCAGTCGAAGGCTGCGTTCGGGATCCCTTGGGGGCTCTATGAGTTTGTGAGGATGCCATTTGGGCTCCATGGTTCAGCTGCAACATTCCAGCACCTAATGGATCAGATCTTAGTGCCACATACTGAAACGCTGCGACATATATAGACGACATTGTCATGTTCTCACAAACCTGGGTACAACACAGAAGGGCCCTCAGAGCAATACTATCAGAGTTAAGAAAAGCAGGGGTAACAGTGAACCCACGGAAATGCACCCTTGCCCAGAAGGAGACTAAATATTTGGGGGGTTTTGGTTAGAAGAGGCACGATCAGGCCCTTAGCAGACAAGGTGGAGACAATTCGCAGCTTCAACCCCTGCCTCACAAACTGCTGTCAACTCAAATCCTTCCTAGGGTTGACCATCTATTATCAATGGTTTGTACCCCATTTTTTAGAACTGGCTGCACCCCTGTTGGAAGCCCTTAGGGGATGGAAAACAGGGGCTATAAGATGGATGGAAGAAATGTCACAGAATTTTGATCTGCTAAAAAAGGGTTTATGCGAGGATGTCATAATACACGCGCCTGACTTTTGAAAACCTTTTGTCTTGCAGACAAACACCTTGGAGACTGCAATCAGAGCCATCCTCACCCAGGAGGAAGACAGGACAGAGATGCCAGTTGCAAGCTACTGCCAGCAGGGACAAAGTACGTGACAATAGAACGAGAGTGCCTGGTGATTCGGTGGGTGGTGGACCATTTCTGATGTTACCTGATGGGTAGATAATTTAAGCTAGTAACAGACCATGTGCCATTAAGATGGCTCAGTACGGCCAAGACTGACAACGCCCAGATTACAAGATGGGCCTTGGCACTTCAACCATCTAAATTCCATATAGTACACTGACCAGGAAAATGTAATGTGGTGGCAGATTTTCTATCCAGGTGCACAGACAAGGTCCAGGCCTGCGACCTCAAAAGCCAAACTGAGGGGACCGACAGCCTGTCAGGTAGGGCCCGAAGGCTGAACAACAGTGCCCCAAGGCATCTTAAAGGTGGGGTTGTGTCCCAGGTAAGTAAGATTGGGTGAGTGGGAAGCCGCACCTGCAGGCAAACCCCAGACAAATGGGAAAAAATAAACCTCACCTCTTACAGGACTTCAAAGGAACAGAGAAGTGTGCCGGGGAGAGTCCCCTGTGTGGTTCATCAGCCGCGCTCATATGCAGCTGAGTCTGGGTCACGTCAACAGGAGATGCTACCCAGCGAAGATAAAAGCAAGCCCCAAGAGCATGGGAATGAGCATGCTGGGAACAAAAAGAGTGTTGGGGAGCTGCTGCAGCAGAGGCTCCTGATACCGGCAGGGAGCTGAAGACCTAGCATGGAGAGTATCAGCTGCAGCAGCAGAGACTGTGAGCCCTCCCCACACTAGAGAGAAACAGCACTGGCTGGGAACAGAAGAGCCGGTGCAGAGACAGGCAGCCGTGGCAGTAGGAGCTGCAGCAATCACTGCCAGGAGAAACCAGCTCAGGAGTGAGCTGGAGGGACCGGCCGAGAGATAGGCAGCGGTGACAGCTGGAGCCGCCGAGCACAACAGTGAAGGACAGCGCAGAGATGCCGAGTTAAAGAGGGCTCCGGCAGGAGCTGAAGAAAACCCCGGCTGGGGTGGGAGCACGGGTCCCAGCTCAGGGGATGCGCCCGCTTAAGGCACTGGGGAAGTGGACTCTCAGCAAGCCTTCGGCTCTAGGGCTCCCCCCCTGCTTTTCCTTCTTTCCCCTATTGTTTTTCCCCTCTTGGTCTTCTTTTCTCCTGGCTTAGGGGTCCTCACTGCAGTGCTTGTTTTGTGTTGTTGGTGCAGTTTCTTTGGTTTTCTTTTCTTCTTGTTCTGTTTTCTTTCCCCGCCCAGTGCGGGTTTACCTGGTGCTCTCCGCTGGGTTCTGGGAGACCGGGGACCCTGATGGAGGACTGTGGGTGTGTTGTGAACACAGCAGTGATTAGTGGCATCCTCCTGGAACATCCAGAGCAACGAGAGAACGTCTCTGAAGATGGTATGTCTTGAACCTCCCAGACTCAGGTGGAACCTCAGACGTTCTTTCACAATGAAGGGAACATAGATGCTGAGGAGATCATTGACCAAGGGTTGGTCACAAAGAGATCCTGAGGCCAGTCTTGAAGAGTGGCGCATGGATAGGGTGTAGAGGAGGTTGGAGCCCTGCGGACATCTACCAAGGGATGTGACAACGTTGGAGGCACCCTCAAAGGAGACCCCCTTCACTGAAGATCCATCCAAAGTCGTGGCAGGAGAGTTTGGGGCCCACTCCGAAGGTGACTGAGGGACCCTCCGAGGCCTATACAAGACTACTTGGCACACAAGAGCAGCTGCCCATGCAAAGGCAACGCGACAATGGATCATCGAGGTGGGCACAATTCGGATTTGGAGATTTGGCTGCCAAATTGGGACGAATCTCTGCTGAATTGAAACAGTGACTGAAGCGTCACACAGCCCTAGTGCTCAGATAGGCAGTAGAGTGATGACTCTTTCCTTCTGCTATGCACCAGCTGGTTGCATAGGAATACATGTGTGGCCTCTGTCTGTGCGAGACCTCTGGGAATTCTCAGTCTGCAGTGGGCAGCTCCACGCCATCCCTTTGTGTGTGTTCTGCCTGAATGGCACAATCTAACTGACTGGGATTTGCAAACTGGAGCCAGTTTTGCAGGTTTGTAACTGGATGTTACAGCCACTGCCATAAGGGATTACTTTTCAAACATATAGAATTTCAAATAGCAAGCACTTTAAATATCTGATATATATTGGCCTCTGGCCTAGTCAGAGCTGGGATACAATTTTCAAGTACACACCTACATGAATTAGGCACCTATGCACACATTTTCCAAAGTGACTGGGCATCTACATCTCCTTGAAAACCAGTGAGCTGTAGACTTCTAAGGGCTCCTATACATGTATACGGAGCCTGCTCCAACGCACTAGAAATTGGCATGCTCTGGCAGCCTTCCGTGTCACATGTATCAGCATCACCATGCAGCTCCACGCTGAAAAAATGGTGGTGGTGCACTCTGAAATAAAATACGTTTGATGAGCTTTAGTTCAAAGTGCTGTGACACCATTTTTTCAGTGCAGGGACATGCAGTAATGCTGATACATGTGATGCCAAGGCACTTTCAATTAGCGCAGCTCGCTAATTAAATTACCTGGCACCACATCCCACAGCATGTGTAAAAATGCCTTAAATGACTAAGGAGCTTTTGAAAACCACACCACTGGTCTTAAGAAGTTAATTAACGATGTCAAAAATGGGTGACTCAATTATGCTGCAGAACAAATGGCAAAAAAAGTAGTCCTCATATCCCACTAATGTGAAGGAGACCTGCTGAATGGAAAACTAACCCACTGAGAATCTCTGTTTCCACTTTAGGCATCTAATTTCCATTTTGAAAATTATTATCATCTTTTACTAACTGGTGGTATTATAATGCCTGGACCCCGGTGGTGTCAGGTGCAATGCAAACACAGAACAGGAAGATGCTTGCTATCCCAAAAATCTTACAGTATAAATAATACTAGTTTAGGTCATCATAATAAAGAACAGAAAATGGCCCATTTTCATACTGTACCAATTGCCATGGAAGGTGGCTTTGGTCTTGGTTTTGATATTTTAAAGCTGTCAGTATTTCAGACTAGGATATCATCTACATTAACATCTCTGAAATGTCAGAAGACCTTCAGGAGATGTCTCAGCTGTCAATGTGGCTTCTATTAAGAATTAAAAAATGAAACCATGATCGCACTCTTTAATTGCATCATTTATCAAGAGTTTTTCTCTTTGACATGTTTTGGCATTTTGTTAAAATGGAATTATTAGTGAAAAGCACCCACAGTCCCACTATTTGTCAGCTACAGGCAGAGCTGTAGCCAGGCATTTTGTCACCCCAGGTCATGGGGGTCACCCCAGGTCATGGTCAGAGCACCCCCTATGTGCTACCATGTAACATGACTTCCATTTGATCTGGTGCACTCTGCACCTGGTACCAGGACACTGCTGGCATTGCCATGTCTATGGTACTGATGACAGAGCCCTTCCCTTCAGAAGATATCATTGGTTGTATTATATGCTGATGGATAAGAACTGAACTATGTTAGTTAGACATAAGAGGTAGCACCCTTCTGGGGAGTGGGAAGCAGGAGGCACTCTGCATCTACTCCAATAGGAGCTCCCAGCTACAATGCCAAGGCATGCCAGAAGGAGCAGGGGAGTAGCCACCACTGCATCACCAGCAGCTCAGACTGGAAAAGAGGCCAGTTCCTATGTGGGCCATAAATCTTCCCTTCTGTACAGAGGGCATGTCCCTATGGTCCAAGAACAAACAGGAAGGATCTTTTTCATGCTTAGTAGATTGCCACAGGGCTGAAAGCATACACATGAGCATTGGGAAATCTTGTCACCTGGACCTTAGAGCAAAACATTACCTACAGACATGCTTAAATTTTCAGTCTTGTTAATTAGTGGGTTTCAGATTTTTCAGACCAGGCATTTTTCCTTTTTTTTGGAACCATATTTACCCTCCCTTTTAAGCATTAAAGCTATTAAATCGATAAAAAATATCCAAGAACGCAGAAGAATATGGAAGTGGTAGAAATGAGAGTACATGTTTTCTAGGGAATTGCTTTCATCATCTGGCCTGATCAAAACTTCCACAGCAGCCGTGCTGTGTTTATGCTGTGGAAGAAGGAAAGAATGCAATGCAATTATTCCCCATGTCTGAACATGATTTTATATACATGAGTATTCTTTTGTATTCTTGTGTTACCCTGTGGGTGCATCTACATGAGACGCTATGTTGCTATAGCGATGAGCTATGTCACCGTAGCTTGTTGTTATGTTGATATAGCATCTAAAAATAGCCATGTGCCATTGGGACGGCGCAGTACAGGTGGGTACTCTGCAGTCATTTAGCACTTGCTATAGAAAGTACAAAATAACTGCGCAGTACCAAATGTGCAGTCAGAGGCATGTGTAGATGCACCCTGTGTGTGTCTTCCAAGGCCATGGTATTTTGGCCTTTTGGAACAGACTTTTCCATGCATTTGGGTGGGCATCTGCAGTTGGGTGGATTTCCCAGTGGGAATGGACTGTTGCTATCTCATTTTGTGCAATTTTGCAAATCCTTTCACACAACTGCTTTTTCAGCGAAGCGTTGATGAAATGGCTACATGTACACTGAACCCAAGGAAGATGGTGAATCGCCATGTGTTATCTTTGTGAAGATATTTTGACTCCAACGTTGGGTCATTTTCACAAGAAATATTTTTTTAAAGAACAAAAATTGGCATTTTATTAGCTTGTGATTTAAAAGCACAAGCTTTGTTGTCATTTAAAAGTACAGCTGGTGTAAATGTACCTAGCTTGTTGTTGCCCACAGTTTTAGTGGGTGTGCAATTTCGAATGTGTGTCTGTGCACAGAACCTAGTTACTGTGATGTAAGAGGGGGCAGCGAGTTGCCATGTAGCAGCTGCTCTTCCATAACTGTCTATCTCTATGCTCTTGCCCTGTGGTAAATCAAAGATAATCTGCAATAGATGAGCCCTGAAAGCATATACACTATATCATGCACCTGTAACCACAAGGTCAACTCATTAGGTATGCAGAAGAAATTGAATATTTTTGATTGTATCCATTTGAGAGACAATGCATACTTTTGAATGTCACATTACTGGGGACAATTCTTCATTGCATGGCTGAAGAATGATTTCCTATGTTTGAACTACAAGATGATATAAAATAGGAGACAATATTTTTAAGACTTCATCCTGCAGCCCCTAAAATGAATGAAAGTTTTGGCTCCACAAAAACTCTGATATCAGGCCCTTATTATTGGTCTGATCATGCTCGAGGGCTGGAAGTTGATGGCAGTTTTGTGACTGCCACTATCTTAGTTGTCAGCAGAGACTGACCAGAACCCCTAGGACCCCTGAGTCTCTGCAGCTGGTACCACAGAGCCAAGCTTGGTAGCCAGGGTCTTTGATAGCCTCAGTTCCTCTGTAGTCAGACATAAGCAGGCACCTGACAAATACTTCCCAGTGGATTCCAGCAGGAGGTCCTGCAGGAACAAATTCTTTGTTGCCACCACTGAGCCAACATGAAAACATTCTCACTCTTACATTCATAGTAATATTTTTATACATTACATTTAAAAATAGGTCTTACCCTGTATGCTACATAAAGTGAATTGCTTTTACAAAAGACATACAAAAATGGTTGTTTTCCCCTTGAATTATAACACTATTGTCTAACTATTTTTTTCTCTAAATGCAACTGGAGGACTAATTAACAAAGTGGATGAACAGGAATCAATTATGCATTCTGCAGTTTGATTTTTTTAATTTGCCATTTCCATGCATGTTTTGTTAGAGTTTGAGGCAATTTATAGACTTATTTTAACAGACTTAATGTGCAGAATCTAGTTGGGGAATATGGCTAAAGTATCAATAGTTTAATGAACAGGACCAATTTTTTTTTCTCAATCTGACCCTTTCTATTGGTGGTAGAATGTTAAAATGCAAAATCGTTTAGAGGAACAACACTTGCACTATATACATGATTCAGATACATGTACAATCATCTTCTGTATATAGATAGAAATGTATGGAATTGTAACATTCCGAGCCTCATGCAGTTCTTTAGCAATAGAATTTGGAGCAGGTGGGGGGACTGCAATGTGTTTGAACCTAAATGTGTCTTTAAAATAACAGAGAGAGCAAGAGAGAGAGGCATTTCTGCTCCTAAGAATAAGCTAGTTCCAATCATTCCGTACTTTTGGTGTGAAATCCTGGCTTCTCTGAAGTCAACGGCATCAGGATTGGTCTATAAAGCTACTTTTTTGAGGATGAAATTCAAACCTGTGCAGAAGTCCAACACAAGGCTACTGCATCACTTCAGTCTCATGTACACCCTTTGGAAGACATGTCCTCCACCCCTTTTTTTCAACATTTCTGTTTGCTAAAGTGGGGCTTGATGGTGCAACAGCCCCTTTGCACAGTTTCGATTTACCCATAATGAGTATTCTAGAGTAGCCTTGTTGCATTCTAAATAGGAAACACTAGCTACATTTTAAAATTAAATCAAGAAGAAATTCAATGGTTGGAAATGCCCCAATGTTTTCTCTCAAAAGATGCATCTCTGGAAAGAACCTTTTATCCCTGAAACATCAACTTGTATTCCCCAGTTATCCATGTTGAATCCCTAGCTACCCATGCAGTTCCCCTTAGTTATAGGGTCTCAATTGCTTTCTTTTGTCTTTTTGTTAAAGTGTCAGTATTTGATATGCTGGTATAAATATATTACAGTTTTAAGATAGTCCCTTAAAGATGCATAACTCTTTAAGCAGTTTAGTATGCTCTTCCTGAGCATATATTTCAAACCATGACATAAACAAATAACTTACATTGAAGATTAATAAAATAGGGTTTTTTCCCATATTATAAATAAATGCATTTTATATTCACAGTTTTATCTTCACATTGACAAGTGGATGGAGGTATTTTTAACAGTAACAGAATAATAGATCCACCAATTTAAGGCTTTTGCCTATAAGCATAATTATATGGAAAAGTTAAATATTGCTAGATGAAGAGAGCTCACCATGGAAGATGCATGGCTACTCATCAAAGCTTAGTTTAAGTGCATTTATTGAAGTCAAATTTAAATTAAAGTCTGTGGCTGTGCAGTAATATGGTCTATAAAAACTATGCTCCATTTACCAAGTAACATCTGGTGGTACCACCTCACTGCTCAACATAGGCTGCAAACAGATGTCCTCTTTGTGCTATCACAAACACTTGTGGTGGCACAGAGCAAAAGCAAACAGACATTTATGACCTTTGTTGTACCACAAATGGCCAAATTTATGGCCATAACAAAAGGTAGAATAAATCTGTGCTGCTGTGTTGTGGCAGACATCTATTTGTTTGAAGGGGGAAAACCGTAGGCAGCCTAGAGCTACCCATGCTCTCCAGCTACCCCAGGCAGGCACTCCTGTGGCTACAGGTACCTGATCCTGTGTGCCCTGCAGTATTTCACTGCAGTATTTTCTGCAGGGGAATTTTCCAGGGTGCACAGGGACAGGTCCCTGAAGCTTTGGAAGTGCCTGCCTGGGTCTCCCTATTTGCAGAGGCATGTCCTGAGTCAGAATTGTTGGGACACATCCTGACACAGCTGATTTGGTTTATTTGGTGACATCTGTTTATAGCCATAGAGGGCAATACGCTGCAGTGAAAATGATCCCGTTGCTTTTGTGCAGACACTGTCCAGAGCAAAGTACTGTGCAGTCAAAGTAATGATAGTCAAATCTATCTCTAACTACTTCCCACATCATTTAGCCAGTTGTAGTGAAAGATAATTACCAAATGCTGTTAGTTTCACATGGGAGTACTCATGTAATCATTCACCTGAGTAAGGACTCCTAAATCTAGTACTTAATTTTTAAGGTGCCCATATAATTAGAAAACTACCTTTGTAAATACAGCCATATCTCTTTTAGATCTGCTTCCTGTGAGCGTACACAATAATCTCCGCTTGCTTTTATGATGGAACATATTTGATTGCATTTCATCTAGCTACGTGGAGTTAGTACAACTCTAGGAAATATGAGTGATGGCTAGAAAATGGTATTTAGAGGCTTGCCTTTGGGAACTGGCTTGTAGGTAAAGTATCCAGGGCTTGTAGGTAAATGATCCAGGGCAAAGTCAAGGGTTAATTGGTTTCTAAAAGCTTCCTTGTGACGAAATTTCCTTCAAGGCCCATGGTGTCTGAAGCCAGCTGACACACAGGCTGGGAAACTGAAGACATGTACCACACTGTTCCATAACATGAGATAAGGAAACATTAGGTCACAGTGCCCAACTGCTGAGCTCTTGGGATTTCTGGTTTTGGTGGACAGACCAAATCAGGAGACAAATAAACAACCAAATTAAGATGTATGCATGTGATGGGATTGTGAAACAAAGGAATATGCTGACAGAGCAGAATGTGGACAGTATGACAACCACAGGGAGACTAATTAATGATGCCCAGGAGTGAAGAGTCATCAGAGGGGATAAAGAATACAAAAGAAGGGATTTTGGAGAACAAAAGGATCTCTGAGAAGGGAACCCAAGGCCTCCATAGACAAAAGCACACTACCAGCTCATCTCATCCACCTCATGGGGGGTGAGGGGAAGGGAAAAGGGCCTCAGCCTTCAACCTCCAGGCTGCTGACATCTGACATTCAAGAGATAACCTCAGGGTAAAGCTTGCATACTGGCCACACGTACTTTCCCTCTGGGACAGCTGTAGGACTGGCAGATATAGAATTGTTGACCATGCCTGCATTATTATCTGCTATCACTCTGTATCACTAAAATTTGCCTATTATCAAATGAAGAAGTCATGGTTGATCTGAGAGTTTGGGTCTACCCTGAACAAGGTATCTGGATCATAAATCCAGTGCCAACAATGAGCTTGATAGTGGATTATCTTCTGGTTCAAGTATCAACAGATAATACTCTAAGCTCCAGCTGAGCTATCTTTAACACTGGAGTTCAGATACAAACCAAACTACATTGCTGTAGCTTTCAAGCCTCAAGTTCAAGTTTTCATGACTAGAAGTTGATCACATAATGTGAGTGAATTTGGTGAATTCCCCGTTACTTTTTGTGGTGTTTTACTCAGACAAGGGCAAAGCAATTCCATGTTTGGGCCCTTGATATGGAAGTTCCAGGGAAAGACAATATAGAATCCTGAGGTTCAACATGTTGACAATTTTTGGTTATAGCAAAATACTTCTATAGAGAAATTAGGCTATGTTTGTCCAACAGAAGGTCATTGAGTTATAGAGGCATAAACTGGCCCAACCACAGACTTTATTTTAAATTGAATGTTCAGTTCTCTTGTTCCTTTTGCACAGTTAAATATGCCTCTGTTTCACCTTCTTATATAAACTAGTTAGATTTCTTTTGAGACCTTTGCCCGTATAGTTTTCATCTTTCATCAAAGTAGTACTATATGCCAGCTAAACCACTATGCTTCAGACACATTAAAATGCTAGGGAAATATGGCATTTTATGGGAGAAGCTTCATCAGATTTTTTTCACTTTGCTGTGCATTTTCTACTTTACTTAAGATATTTTATGGTAGACAAGAAAACATGAATAATAGCATTCTATGTTTTGTGTGTTTTAGTGGCTTCAGATTCAGTTGTCTCAGTCCAGCAGTTTAATAAATAATTCCTAACAGGTGTGTGGGGGAGAGGGAGGAGGGCAGGGAGGATGTTATATTCAAAACTGGAGTATGAAAAGCTTAATTCCTTCTTTCTAATATGTTAGCACTACCATAGTAATAAAGATGATGCAACTTAAATGCCATGAACCAAAGTAATGGTCTCCAGGTATAACATGAGTTATAGTTTGGCCTGGATGAACCCTTTAACAATACTGATAGCTGAGAAAGAAGGAACCTGGCTTTGACATGCCTAGGTTGTTTATGTGAATGTAACACACAAGCATCCTTTGACCTTATAAACTGCAAATTTGACCTGGCATCACATTAAAAGGCTACAGACATGGAATCTCACAATGGTGTCTTCAGAGTAGGCCTACACTTAAAGCTTGTAACAGGAAACAGTTAAAACATTTAAGGGGAGATTCCTCTCAAAGAGGCTTGGTGTTGGCCAACTATTACTCCCGTTGAAGTCACTGGGACACCATTTTGAAAGTGATGAATTTCACTGCTGAATTCAATAAAAGAAGAGTCAGGTCCTTATGAGAATATTGGGAAAATAGGGCTTTTAATATCTCCAATTCATTTATCCAGATTGTTTGGGGTTCACTATTCCCTATAGATTTTGGCACTTGCTATTCATAGAAGAACTCATTTAAGTGTGTTTAAGAAAGTAGAATTTATAACATTAATGTTATGTCTATAATTTTCTACAGTTATTTCCATTGCACAAACAGCTGCACTACCTTTAATAAAAAATTCTGAGCATGTACACTTCTATGAGAAGAAGAATCTTCAAAGGGAATGCATAAGCAATCAATCAGCTATATCATGTACCAAAAAACAACACAAAAAGAAGATGGATAGAATAAGTAAATGGAGGCAGGTATCTATAAAATCCCTTGTCAGGAAAATATTTTATATTAACATTCTCTCTTTAGGACAAAATTCTCCTCCCCATCCACTTGCAAAATTTGTCTCTAGTATCCTGCAAGCCCCAACAATACGTGCACAGAAATGCCAAGATTGGTACCTGCAGGGAATGCACAATATGAGTACAACATTAGAAGAAAAGATTGCTCTTAACCTTGATCATCTCTCATGTACCTAGGCAAATACAGTCATTATATTTTCTAAGAGCCAAGTTGTGACTTTGGATAAGGCAAGGAGTCCCACCTCATTCACACGTTTGAGGACAGTACTTGGATCTCAAAAATAAATTGCTTAAATTCACCCTCTGTCTTCATTCAAAGTAGATTTTAAATGCATATTGTGTATAAATGAGTTTGTAAGAGCAATGTGCTTTATCAAGACAGGATCCTAGTCACTGTATACCATTCAAATGGAAAGCACAGAAAAGTAAGCAAAAATGGCCGTACCCCTATAACTACATTATTGGAATGATCATTGGCAGTCTTTTCATTCCCTGTAATACATTTTACAAAGTATCCGTTTTGACTTGGTCATTGTTGTTCAAAGCAGGAGAAGGCTTGCTCCTCTGACCGTCTGTTCCTCCTTTGGATGTTTCCTGATAGAAAATTCGTGGCATCCACAATGACATTAAAATTTGTTTATATTCTTTCCGAAAATTCTGGTTAAGAAGTCCATATATTATTGCATTAAGGCAACTGTTGAAATAGGCCATGAAGTAGCTTACGATAAACAACCACTCAGGAATTTTTGGTCCCATTTCCAAAGGGTTGATGGCTACAGCCAGTCCAATGAAGTTCAGTGGTGCCCAACAAAAGGCAAAGATCACAAAAACCACAAACATGGTGAGAAAGTTTCTGAAGTCACTGGGCTTCAGTCCTGGCTTTGTTTCTGATTTGACTCTTCGTTTTACATGAATCACCAAGATCCAAATCCGAAGGTAGCAGAAGCTCACAATACTGATGGGTACTATGAAATGAATTACAACCACCACTATGGTGTAGTAGGAGCTAGCAGTCTGAACAAATGTGCAGGAATAGATGCGTGGATCATACTCTAAGGAGCCAACAAAAAAGTTTGGCACAGTTGCAATGATCGTTAATAACCAAATTAAGCAGACGTATAGCATTGTGTTCCAACAGCTATACACTTTATCATAAGCAAAGCTATGACATATGTAGCAATATCGGTTTATTGCAATTGCAGTAATATTGAAGATGGACCCTATTACGCTTAGACCCATCACAAAGCCACTCACTTTACAGTGCATTTCACCTAAGGTCCATCCATTGTGGAAGATGGCAAAGAGCACCAGTGGGTATGGATACAAGGCCACCACCAGGTCTGCTAAAGCCAGGCTCACCACAAATGCATTACCTAGGGAAGAAGAAAAGATGGATAAAGAAGTATTAGTCCTATCATAATCATATTTATGAAGAAGAAAATAGCTTCAAATATTTGTAACATGAAAGCATTGCAGGTACTGGTGAGAAGATGGACCTTAATGAAGCTAATGTCAATAGTGATCCATTTTGTACAAGCTCCAGCCTTTCTCTATGCAGTAGCCTGTCACATGAATGTCAGCAGGTTCTGACACTTATTATTGATAACATTGCCATCATTAGAGATAGCATTTAGAAGTGGAGACCTTCCTCACAGCCAGCATCCTGCAGCCAGTATCACTCCACCTTTCTCCTGCCAGATATAAATGTAAACAACAATAATCCATCACACAGACACCTACTAAATAAGGTTAGTGTAATCCAGGGTAATCCAATCAGACAATCAGGGCTGTCTAACTTCTTGGCAATCAGGGGCCACACACTACACAGGTTACAGATGGTGGAGGGGGAGGTGTACTGCATGCTCAATAGACTATTTGCCACACAGGCACTACCCCCGCTCCCTGCCATGTGGAAACCCAACTGGCCCTCCCTCCCCATCTCAGGCTTGCCCCAATTCTGGCTGGGCGTATGCTGCTTTCCTGCTTTTTCACATGCTGGTGAGTTTGCCAGTCTCTCTCCAACTACTCATGCACCACAGCTACTCTGGCTTCCAGGCTGTGCGCACCACATGGGCAGCTCCCTCCTCCCCTCCCGCTACCTTCATGCACAATACGGGCACCCCCATTCTTCCCTGCTACATTTGCAGCATGGGCAGCCCAGCCCCATCCCCCATTCCACATTCAACACAGGCACCCCAGCCCCGGCCTGCTGTGTTGCCCACATCCAGGAGCAGGTATAGGTAGCAAAAGCTGGGGAGGGAGGAGACCTCAGCTGCCATTGCCTCTAAAGCAATGAGAGGAACGGGGATTAAGCAGGAACCCACAAACCACCTTAGCTCCTCATGTACCACATGCAACCCACAGATCACCAGTTAGACAGTCCTGGTATAACCAGCTTCAGCTGTTTGGGCATTATATAAAGCACATGACTGACAAGGCAGCTGAATGGGCAGACAGTTACATCATTAGAGGCTACCACTGAAACACATATAGAGGAGTTGATAAACATCATGAAGAAAAATGGCAGAAAGAAGAGGAATAACAAAGTAGCCAGACAATAATTTCAACTAGAGATATTTTCTTTGGTGAGTTGAGGCCTTTACTATAGTTATTTTACTACTGTAGCAACACAGGTTGAAAAATAAAACTCCTCCTCCCCTCTTCGATACAAAAATATAAAAATTCAGGGGGAAAGAAAGAAAGAATTGAATGTGCTGAACTCTTTAGCTTCCTTTCTGCTACTGAAAAATAAAATAGCGCCTCTGAATAGAGCACTTTCAATCAATTTAGAGTTTCTGGAATGGACCTGTAAAGCCATTTTTAATAAAATAGTGAGATATTAAAATTTGTATTTAAAAAAGAAGAGACTTATTCGGGATAAATAGTGGATTCACTGCTTTTGTGGGAGGAATACCAAATACTTCCCTACTCACTTCACAATGCACTATAGTGCAAAGTAACTAATGTTAGATTATTGGCATTTAGGAGGCATCAGAGGTATTATTGTCTTCACTGTTTGCTTGTTTCCTTACTTTTTTCTAAAATCCTTTACATTGTGAATGTAACTGAAAAAGGCAAAAGTATTTTCGTATCTGGTTTAGGCAGAAATCGAGTGCTTGTTTAAGTCAAGGCATTAAATGTTTATTCTTGCAAAGGTCAGAGAGTCCTGGCTTAATGTTTAGTACATAAATAGTTTACGTGTTTAAGTGAATTTCGAGATCCGACCCAGATTGCTCAGTACCCTGAAGGACTGAACACTTTGAAACAAGGGAAAGACGGCTTCTCTCAGTGCTGCAAATGCACTTTACTGAACCTGAATAAGTGAATCAGTTTCTCTGCTGCTCTCTTCCACTTCAACGGAAATCTGTACGTATCAACCCCTCTATATTAGCTAAAGGAGAACCATGTCTCCACAGAGGCTGAAACAGACTGTAGGCAAACATGTTCCCCTCAAGACTGATAAAGACATTTTCTGAGAGCACCTGTTAAATTTAGGAGCTCATCACTAGATCAGGTATTACCTATTTTTTGTATTCTTAGGTTACACCAACACTTTGATCATAGAATCATAGAAAATTAGGGTTGGAAGGGCCCTCAGGAGGTCCTCTAGTCCAACCCCCTGCTCAAAACCGTCCCTAACTAGATCATCCCAGCCAAGGCTTTGTCTAGCTGGGTTTTAAAAGCCTCCAAGGATGGAGATCCCACAACTTTTCTGGGTAGAGGTGATGTCCATTGTTCATTCAAAATCTCAACAGAATGCTGCAATAATTTTGTTTTGGGTTTTTGATGCCTTTTATTTGAGAGTGGGATTCTGTGCTGGGTTTCTTGGAGGTAGAGTACACACTGACAACTGAAGGGAACAGAAAGTGAAGGTAATCCCAACATTTGAGTTAGTGATAGCTCCTTATAAGCATCTTCTGTAGTGCCTTCACCAGGGGAAATCTTTACTGGCTATGCTACATGACAAAAAGGAGACAGAGCTGGGGTGAGCATCTCATGCTGAGTGTGTGTACATACTCCACATTTTCCCCATTTTGTGCCTCATAGAGGATGACACAGGTCTGGGGATGTGGGGGAAGCAGGAGAAGAGATCGAGGGAGAGAGCCTTCTGCCCTTTAGGGAATTCTACCCTTTTGGGAGAGAAAATTAACCACAGATTAAATGACCATGAATTCCCTTAAACATCAACCAGACAACTCATCAAAAGAAAGTTTCTATTTCCACTATAAATCTGTGCTTGGAATTTAGCCATGAGGAGATCTTTCCCATCTCATTAAGTTACTTCCATTTCAAAAGCATTTGTGAGTTGTTTATTAAATGCTGCTCATGGATAATCCAACAAACAGTAATGTATCTAGGCATGGGTGACTTGGACATCAGCCCCAGGTGCCCAGTTAGATGGGGTTCAAGAACAGCAGCCATGGCTGTCAGCCAGATCCCTACTACCCCTGCCATGAAACCTGGTTGTTATGCTTCTGCCAGCAAAGCAGGTGCTGATGCTGCAGCAAACCTTCTTTGCGGATACAGTATTAAAATAAGAGCTGGCACTGCACATAATCAGTATGGGTGCTGACAGCCATGGGGGGAAAAAAACCCACACTCTACCAGAAACAGCAGTGCTTTACTTCAACCCAGCTCCACAGCATCTGTAGAGATTGGGAGTTTCATCAGGGATTTTTGGCACTGTTATCCAAAGCTGAGTCAATCACCAATTAGATAAAAGTGCTGAAAAAGCTCCACTAAAACACCTGATCTCTACAGACTTCAGGAAAGCTGGGTGCAACTAATGCACTGCCTCTTCTGGGAATGGCATTCCCTCTTCTGGGAATGCTGGGTTTGGCACGGGAGCACACCAAGTTTAACGTAATGCGCTGTTTGCTTGGTTTTTTCCACGCCTACAAGCAGCCTATAATAGTAACAGTGTCTCCACAAGGGATTCAGTCTCTTGCCCATCAAGGAAAAGGCATGGCTGGCTAGTTGCTTCTTGGCAAGGAACAGTTTTTAAAAGTGAGTCAGATGGCCCCAAATGACTATGTAAAGCTGCAATACAAAGCTTCTATTTACAAATGTCTGTGAAGTAAAGTAGGTGGGAAATATTTTGTTTTCTTTCTTAAATATTTTGATAAAAACAAAGAAAAATGCTGACATAAATGAATGATATAATGCATATTTATTATATATAATATAATGCAGTAGTTTTCAACCTTTTTGATGAGTGTACCCCCAGTGGCCAGTTGAGAAGTATGTGGGGGGTTCCCCCAGTGGCCCATCGACAAATGGTGGGGAGGGGTCGCCCCAGTGGCCAGTCAGTGGGCAGGGGTGAGGGTCCCCTGGTGGCCGGATGGACAGACTTGGACTCAGGGGAGCGATGCATGGCGGCAGTGGCCCCACCCCTTGCACCACCACTTCCCAAGTACCCCCACTTCTCCACATCACTGCCACCAATTTTATCTAATTGGTGATTGACATGTACCCCTGGTTGACAACCCCTGATATAATATATGTATATTACTATTAATTATTTACTGACAAATACCAAACCTGATTTTTTTTCTGGTTAAAATGAAAAGATTTTGTGTTTTAATTGCTGAAAAGTGACAAAAAATATTTGAGGAAAATAGTTAATGAAAAATTCCATTTACTCCAAGAAAACATTTTGACAGGAAATTTTCAACAAGATTGACAGCTTGAAAACTGATTTAGTTACAATGCACAGCAGGAACACTCAGGAATAGAAAGCAAATGGAGAGCTGAAATTTGGGCTGCGTACACATGTTCATATGATCTTGGAGACATAGACATAGAGAAGTAAGGTTGGAAGGTCCTCAAGGGATCATCTAGAATTCTCCAGGGTTTGTTTTCCTGGTAGAAAACTGACCCTGAGATCAGTGCTGAAGCTGTGCAGCCAGATGGCCCCCATGCACACATTTCAGCATGCTCTGCAGACTGCCTGCAGACAGAGTGGAAGCACTGTGTTACTCTGAAGTCAAGTAGAAGGCAGGGTAGATTTGCACCTTATAGACTAACCAAACGACTTCATCAGTGAGCTACAGCTCACAAAAGCTTGTGAGATATATATTTAGTTAGTCTATAAGGTACAAATATATCCTGCCTTCTACGTGAGCAGCCTGGGTCAGCCAAACAGGACTGCCCTGTGCAGTCACACCTAACTACATCCCCCAGACTGCTGAGTAGACTAATCTACTGTGCAGTAAAGCATCACTATGTAACTATGAGCTGAGCTACTGTGTAGTAAAATAGATTAATGCAAAGTAAATCTGTATTTACAGGTAATGGATTTACTGTGCATAAGCTAATGTGCAGTAGCACACATATAGATGCTGACCAGGAGCAATTTGCTCCCAGTCAGCCCAGGCAGCAGGGGCCCACTGCTGCCTGGCTAAGCCCTGATGTGGTGGGGAGCTGTGCTGGCTGTGGGGGCAGTCCCTACCAAATGGAGATTGGGACTGTCCTGATCCCCACAAAGCTAGGAGAGCTGTTCCAGCAGCTGGGACTGCTGCATCCAAGCCAGGTGGGGATCAGGTCAGAACCCAATTCCCACATGGTGGAGAGAGGTATCCCCACTGGAGGGGAGGCAGCCAGGTGGGGATCAGGACCCTCCCCATGTGGCCAGCAGAGGTGTCCCCACCTGGTGAGGATGCTGCCTGGTAACCAGGTGGGGATCAGGAGGGTCATCTGCACAGAATCACCATATGGCTGCCAGGCAGCATCTTCCCCAGGCAGAGATGCCTCTCCCAACTTTTCTGATCCCCATGTGGCTGCCAGAAAATGTTCTCACCAAGCAACCCCACTGAGTAGAGACGCCTCTTCCAGCCACATGGGGATTGGGTCCAGTCCCCACGTGGCTGGGACAGCTCTCCCCCACCATATGGGATAGGGGCCAATGCTGTGGTCCCTGACAGCCCCTGGCTGGTACCTGGGGGAGCCTGGAGCACCTCCTGGCTGCTGCAGCAGGGCAGAACAGGATGGGGTGCCCTGCTCTCAACTGCTCCAGTTGGGAACAATTTTGCTCCTAAGGTGACACACATTTAGATCCATTCTGGGGCACAGTTTACTGTGTCTTATTTTAACAAGCAGTAACCTTACTGCATATTAACAGCATGTGTAGACACACCCAATGTCTCTCAGGAGGGGTAGAAGGAGCAATGCTGCAGGATTGTGCTCTGTGGCTTCTCTCAGAAGGAAACTTGTACAAACATTCACTCTCCGAGGAGAAACTCTCCCCAGAATCTTTTAACCCAGGTTGTTCCCAGGTTATTTCTCTACCAGAGTGGCCCTTTTTGGTCTGGGTGAAAAATCCTGAACATTTGTACACTCATAGTTTCTACCAGGAGAGCAGCAATTCTCCCAGTAGAATCTGAATATCTGCACATGGCTTAAGAAAGATGCAGACTGCCCCGCTATGGATAATTATGTTCCTCTGTTTCTGAAAAGGTCCTTGAATATAACAAGGGCAAATAACTCTTATATTTCTGAACAGAATTAGGCAACCATAGTTCTTAAGCAGCTTTGAATACTTTACACAAAATACATATATGTGGAGTTTAGAAGCTTGTGTGACAAACTGGTTAGAAAATATTGACAAATGCATTGTAGAAGAGAAATAGTATAACAAAGGACTGAATCATCTGATACTAGTATATGGATATTTTAATGTGTTTTTTCTTTTGTGTGTCTAACAGCAAAATATAATTTGAAATTAAGTTATTGCAGTAATATGAAAAAGTAAAGAAAACTGTTTCTACTGCATAAAATATCTAAACAGGTGAATCAAAGGACTTCAATGTATCCAAAGTTTTGTGAACTCACAGATGCACCCTACTATGTTGATAATACAGGACCTAGGGTGGGTGTTGGAACTGTAATAAAATAACTGAAGTAAGGCACTTTTTGCTTTCGCCAGGCAATCTAAAACAATAGTATACTCAGGTAACTGAAATTATTTTATACCTACAATCTGTCAGTGGTAGTAGGCTACCAAATTTCAATTCTGTCAAGTAAAAGAGAGGTCTTACTGATGAGAAATGCAGCTGCCGATTGAAAAACTACATGATCCACTGACTTCACCATGAATCATACACCACTCAGTGGTGAAATGCAGCTATTACACACCAACTGTGGAGGCACACGTGCAAAAATGTATAGTCATCTCGTATACTTCAGATTTCATCTGTGGAAGGGCAAAGAGGTAGAGGATCATCTAATCATGTCAGTCTGTGAGCACAGGTATTCCAACTTGTGTGCAGGCTTTGACAGCACAACAGAGATGCATGCATTTTTGGTAGGCACATTTGGGCATCTTGTTTTTAATCTATGTTCACAGGAAGTGGATTATCAGTATTTACAAAACTATGATGAAAATTTAAAAGACAAACTTTTTATTAAGGCCATGGTTTTTGAGTGTTGATGGACCTTCCAATCTCAAGTTGCACAGCCAAACCAATTAACATCACTAGTTGCTTTGGAAAAAAATCATCTTATTTGTTTAGTCTGATATTGATGTAATTTTTCTTATATTTTGTTTCACATATTAGGTATTTTTTGAGCAACAAAGGACTGGGGGGTTATAAAATGTACAACTCGAAAAATAGTCTTTTCATTACCCGTAAAAGTTCTTGAGGGCCAGATCTACTTAGGCATTATAATGCCTAATAAATAAACACTTTGCCTGAGGAGGACAATCCAAACTGTCAGGATTGTGTGCCTTGGCTCTCTGTAGTTAGTGTATGTCATATAAAACATAGGCATTTATGGGGCTAAGATGTGGAGCAAAACCCTGACCATAATGAAGTCAATGGGAATTTTGTCATGCTCTTCAATTGAGTCAGTATTTTTCATCTAATTTATTAAGTCTAAACTGATAACAAGACCTTCTTAAAAAGACATCAGAGCGACAGGCCAAAGGTGTCTAGGTGCACTTGAAACCAAAGCTTTGTTTATTCTTACAGGAGTTTTATAATCCCTTTATCTGAAATATGTAAAGAAATGGAATTTTGGAAGGATCCTATTAGTTGTGATTAGTGTACCAAAGAAGACAAAGGCGATTTTGCCGCTACCTAGGGAAGGGAATTTGATATTATTTCAGAGATATAACATTCTATTGCTCCCATACGTTATTTGTGCAGGCATTAAGTGCAGAAAATGATTTCTTGTACAAGATTTGACAAAAATAGCAGGCAAGGGTGTTTTAATGTTTTATTTCCTTCCTGTTCCTAACAAAATAGAGGTATTAAAAGACATTTTTATAGTCTCAGGAGTTAAATGTATACACATTCTCCTTTATCTGAAATATCGCCTGCCTTGAACAAAGTTAATAGGATGTTGGTTTTGCTTTTAATGTGAAAGGCTTTGACCTTTATTTTTTGGGGCGGGGGGGGAGGGGAGGGGGTTAATGGTGCAGTTGCACTCCCCCTTTATTTCTGCTCCATCCAAGTTTTAAAACCAACTCCAGGGCAATGGCAGGGGAAGTAGTAGTGGCATTTATGTTCAGGAAGTGCCAAAGCAGTCAATTGACTTCATAGCTCATTATAATTTACCTGATTCCTGCTATGATCTCTTCAGTCCACAGATGTGAATAACCCTTTCTTTTTATTAATGCTCCTTTTGTTCCACAAATCAAGCTATCCTTTCTTCTGGAATTTTTCTCCTGGTCTCTTTTCCTATTTTACAACTCTGAAGGCTGTTTTTAACTCTAGATGAAAAACATTAACCCAGATGACTATTAACTCAAGTGTGGAATAACTGTTAATGAAATGTTGAAAGCACACTGAAGAAGTTCAAGAAGGATAAATTTTGTTTTGTGAACCTGAATAAGAGATTTGCATTTTATTCTGATGGCTACAGGACTAATGAAACAACAACTTTTGATTAGTTTGTCTAGTTTGTTGTCTATCTAATACTGTATTTACTCAATTCTAAGGCAAGGTCCCCCCTCCCCCCCATTTAACACAGGGGGAAAAAGGCCCTCCTCTTAGAATCAAGTATGGGGCATGGGCGGGGATGGGCAGGTAACTTCTGTGGCTTGGGCTCCAGCCCCTACCTAGAGTTGGGGCCACAGCTGCAGCTACTGCCTGCCACCACTTCCCTGCCACCACTGCACCCCACCATTGCCTTCCTGCAGCCTCTTCCCCATGCCTCCCCACACAGTTTCTGCACTTCTGCCTGAGCACCCCCACCCCAATTACCCTTGCTCTGCACTGACAGCCTCCATCTATTCTGTAGCCTGAGGCACTGATCATGGCCCCAGCCCGGCCCTATAATATTGGTGTGTAGCCCACACAGCTGCTATGGGGGCTGGGCTGGGGCCATGCTCAGTGCCCCAAGTTAGAATGGGGACAGAGCCTGCTGGCTTGGAGCAAGGGTAAGGGGCGGGGAAATCATATAATAAATAATTAAATTCTATATGTCGAAAATTATAACAAATTGCAGGTTATCTTAAATTCAGGGTCATCTTAGATTTGAATAAATATGGTATCTAATATATAAAATGAATGCACATTCAAATAAAAGTATATTCATTTTTGCTTCAATATTAAACTGAATAAAAGACCCAACGCCCTTAACATATTATTACACCTTCTAATTTCTTTCTAATTAGATAAAAATATGCACTGCATTATATGTGATGATTACCCCATCTGCACCCTATTCCCCTGTTTTTCAAAATCCTAGCATGTGAAACTTTGGTGGGGAAATTCCTTTTGCTTTTTTTTTTTTTTTTTTTTTATGTGTTGCCTTAGCTGATTTTTCTTGTTTGTCTAAGTTAGAGAAATCTTTGGCCTAACCCAATGCCCACTGAATCAGTGGAAGAACTTCAATGGGTATTTGATAAACCATTAATCAAAAAAGTGTAAGAAAATAAAGACTGACTATTCAAAAGCAGAAATTCTAGTAGAAATTAGCCTTGAAGCCTTGAAGTGCTTTCAAAATGACCGTCTATGTATTACTGGAAATCCTTTCTTACTAGAGAAATCTGGTAAAAATTTTACTTGAATTCCTTGACTGACAAAGTTCAGGTAAACTGCTTAGTCTCCAGAATGATAGAAAAATCAAGATCCATGTACTTGATGGGAATGAGGTCTTTGCTACTAAACGATGCACTAAATGGGAAATATTTTCATGTTCTTACACAGTGAAGGTTTTTAAATGTCTGTTTAATGGGATTGTGGAACACTGTAAATATTTGGTATATCTAAAATGTGGTAAATTGTAAAAGGTTAGGTATGTGATTAACATTTGGAGTAAAAAAATCTAGCCCACAATTCCTACAACTGTTAAAGAACAGACTTCATCTTAAAGCAGAGGTAAATAGCAATCCATTAGTTACCCTAAGGTAGCCAAAAGCCCAAGAGGTCTGCAAGCCAGCAATTCCACCAATGGAAGAAGCTAAGGCAATCAGATACAGAAACAAATTAAAGAGGAAGCTAACCAAATGTCCATAATAGAGGCTATTTTTTATTAGCAAAATCAAAGTAGTTCTAAAACTCCACTAAACTTTTCTAACAATGAAAATTTCCCACTTAAATAAAACCAACTTATTCAGTTTTAAGATATGCTGAATACTCCTCCTTGGGGTGTCAAACTTCTAAAGAAGTGTAGGTAAGCCTGGTGCTGTTTGCAGTTTGGGTCAAAAATAAGAAAGAGCGATTCTTAGCATGCTCATCTATTACTACATTACAATGAGGTGGGGAAGCCCTTGAGAGGCCTCAAAGGCATCTTTATTGTCATGACATCCTGTATCTACCACCAAGAAGAAGTCTTGCCAGACTGCAGAAATGCAGGCAGATTAAAAGAGACTGGAACTGTTTAAACTTTAATTCAGCTATCTAAGGTATTTACTACTCCAAGCCAAACTGAGAGTTATAGGGATTGCGATTAAATTCTGAATGCAGATTCTAGCCTCCACTCAGTGAAGGTGATGGAAAGCAACTGGATTCCTAGATAAGCCTGTGTCTCATGACAGCTGAGCTTTGTTCTATAATCAGAAGCTTATGAAAAGACAGGCTTTCTCTTAAAGAGAATGAAATCAAGGGGGAATTTCTGTTGTCTAACCAGCATGTATCAGGGTTATGCACTGCAGATGGTAACATTTTATATCCCTTGTTTTTGTTGGATCAAGAAGATACATTAAACACTCTGTTAAAGGGGACATGATCATAGAGCAGGCGAGTCATCTGATTTGCCAGGATGGACTCTGGTCCATCATGGCTAGTTCACTGACGAGTGGAAACAGCATTTAGGTGCTCTTGATTCTATTCTTGGCCAGAACTAAAAGCCTTCTGTCAGGTGAGGAAAAGTGTTAAATTATATAAGCTACTCTGATTTTTCAGCGGGTGTTGTATCAAGGAAATCTGAGAGCTAGAAAACTAGGATACCTGGGCTTGCTTGCAATGAGACACATCCGTAGAAGACTGGATCTCTCTTCCACAGGGGAAAATCCCAGTACTGACTATCCTTGTTTACATAAATTATAAAATTACTTGTCTATAATCCCACATGTGGCTTTGTTGTTTTGTCTGTGTTCTGTTTATAAAAATCCTAAGATGTTGTTCCTGTACCAGCGCTCATGAGGGCACAGGTATTGTGTAAGATATGCTGTGAAATTCACAGGTCACGGTGAGCTGACAGATAGTGGACTCTGGTTTGAGACCAGGTCTTGAGTTCAACAAGAAAATGTTGAAGACTCAGTCCAAGAGACTTGTTTCCCCTGCAGATAATGAGAGAAGCGATTGTGCAGGAGGAGACTGAGCTGGGCCTAACTGCTGGTACTGACACAAAGCTAACTTCTGAGCAAGGCTCATCTGGAACAGCAGTGGTTCGCAGAACTGTCGACACGATGGCAGACCTCTGAACTGTCTACACTTTGGTACTGATGGCAGTGCCATAGTGGACCTCACAGTACTGGATCATGTTCAAGTGGATCATGTCCGGCAGGTACAAACATCAGTAAAAGTAGACCAATGAAGGAGAGCGACTCCCCAACTTTG
This sequence comes from Alligator mississippiensis, assembly GCF_030867095.1. Taxonomy (NCBI): domain Eukaryota; kingdom Metazoa; phylum Chordata; order Crocodylia; family Alligatoridae; genus Alligator; species Alligator mississippiensis. The sequence goes on from NC_081824.1 coordinate 454,146,923, forward strand.
ACTAAAACTTATTTAAATGGTGAGTAGGACTGTGAATGGGTATAGGCAGCTTTGTGTCTAGGAGCTCTGAATCTCTACGGTAGTGGAAGCATGGATTCACCCATACTCTTGATGCATTAGGCTCCCTTGTTGTGTGTCTATACCCATACATATAGTTCTTTTTTAGGGGGGTGGGGTGGTCTCTTCCAGTTTCCTCAAATAATAAATTTTGGTAGCTTCATGTGTGGCACTGGGGAAGAAACACAGAGGAAGAAGGCCAGTGACAGAAGTAGTGATCTATTCATAGTTCTGGGTCAGGGTTTGTCTACTGAACTCCTAGGCAAGTTCACACCCAGCTGGCCCATGTTACTGTCACCAGCACTTGGCAAAGGCTTTACACTTACCTTTTCTGAACTGTCTTTGTTAATGGGCTACTAATGCTGCCAGATGTTGTGAAGGGGGAAAGAGCAGTCACTGCTGGGCTGCTCCCAGTTTCCTGTACAGGTGGGCAAGGAGTAGGTAGGTAGAGGTAAGGAGTGGGCTCTCCTCCTACAGTACACCAGTCAGTGGAGCTGAGGTAGGTAGTGCAGAAAGAGAAGTAAGCTGTGCCTGGAAAAAAACAGTGAAATTTGTTTTCCATGTGGAGGAAATAAAAAACAGGGACTGAATAGTGATTCTGAACAAAAAAAATGAGTACATTCCTGCTCTTGGCAATAAACGCATATATGAAACTCGTGGACTGCCAGTCACCAGTCTGGCATGTAGTTAAGTTCCAAAAATGCTATTTTGCCTAGCATGATTAGAGTAAAATAAATGGCTAAGGAAACTTGAATAAGAATCTGAGGGGTCTGGCATCCCATGATGCAAATCTGTGTTATTCATTTTTGGTTTAATGACTATATATATAATATATATAGTCATATGACAACATTATATATTATATAATATATAATGAAAACCAACATTATATATTATATAATATATAATGAATAACAAAGATATATATATATATATATATATATATATATATATATATATAGTCATCAAACAAGCCAAAAATGAGTAACACAGATAGGTATCAAGAGATGCCAGACACCTCAGATTCTTACTCAAGCTTCCTTAGCCATTTACTTTATTCTAATCATGCTAGGCAAAAAAGCATTTTTGGAACTTAACTACATGCCAGACTGGTGACTGGCAGTCCATGAGTTTCATATATGCGTTATTGCCAAGTGCAGGAATGTAGTCATTTTTTAAATTCAGAATTACTATTCAGTCCCTGCTTCTTATTTCCTCCACATGGAAAGCAAATGTCAGGTTTTTCTTCCAGGCACAGCTTACTTCCCATTCTGTACTACCTACCTCAGCTCCACTGACTGGTGTACTGTGGGAGGAGAGCCCACTCCTTACCTCTACCTACCTACTCCATGCCCACTTGTACAGGAGACTGGGAGCAGCCCAGCAGTGACTGCTCTTTCCCCCTTCATAACATCTGGCAGCATTAGTAGCCCATTGACAAAGACAGTTCAGAAAAGGTAAGTGTAAAACCATTGCCAAGTGCCAGTGACAGTAACATGGGCCAGCTGGGTGTGAACTTGCCTAGGAGTTCAGTAGACAAGCCCTGATAGATAGATACATACATACATACATACATATATAGAGAGTGTGAGAGAGAGAGACAGAGTGAAATATATTAGATAGATATTTCTATCTATCTATCTATCTATCTATCTATCTATCTATCTATCTATCTATCTATGGTAATGGTATAAATCTGTAACTCTGGAGTTTAACTAAAGTGACATAACAGGTCTGCATTATTACTTTTCCTTAGTGCACTAAAGAATATGAGTCCTGCCAGACTTATTTAAAAAAAAAAACCCTCTAGTTCAACAGGAACAAAACCAGTAGAACTCAGCTACAGCCTGCAAGTAGAGGATTGGATTAGGTGTTTCACATGTTGGATTGGGATTCTCTCTGACTCTTTGTGGATATAGTTTGGGCCAAAACCTAAAAGAATTTTTTTATTTACTTTAGACATGGGACAACCTGTCTTTATGTTAATCAATGCAGTGTGAACAGAATATTTGAAATAAACCATGAGAGTAAATGTGGGTAAGTTTTTGGTTTCTTATACAACAAAGTGCAAAGGTAGTGGCACCCTAATTTTATTGTTATTTTTTCATGATCAAAGACACTGCGTGTGTGAAATAGCCAATAACAATGATGCTCTACAAAGGATTTGCTTTATCAAACAAGAGCTTGTAGCAGGCTGCAAGCCTGCTTGGAAGGAGGTGTAACAGGCCACAAGCCTCAGAAGCTGCCACCCCACTGCAAGCAGGCAAGGTGATTGCAAGGCTGCTTAGGAAGACTGGCCAGAAAACAGGTAAGTGGCTGGCAAGAGGAAGTAAAAGACTCCCAGGGAAGGAAGGGGAGATAGGAGAAAGGAAGGGAGAGAAGGAGAGAGTGCATCCAAGAGAGACAGAGAGTGCAACTGAGGGCACATGAATAAAAGAGCACAAAAGAAAGTATGAGAGTGAGAGAGTGTGAGGGAACGAGTGTGCTACTAGGCTGCAACACTGGGCTAGGGACTTTATCCAAGGTCTGGGAAAAGACCCTAGCGGATGAGCTAGCCTTTTATGAACTATGTTTATGGTGGCTGATTCAATGACTTGCCTTTACATGATTTCCTATGAGGCAAGAGTGAAAATAAAGGACTCACTGAGCTAAACCCTAACCCACTAGAGAGCTCTTGTGGTTCAATGTAAAATAATGTATTATAAAAGTAAAGAAAGCTTCATCTCTGATCTACAGGAAACATAGTTAGAAGGACCTGCAACTATAATTCTCCTTTGTCCTTTCTAAGGAACCCCTCAGATGTGACTGGGAGTTTTGTGTAGACAAGATCAAGCTATTTCTCTGAGGACTGAAGCTGAATTTGTCATATACCCTCTCAATAATGTCACTGGGAGGTCTTCATTCAGAAAGAATTGAAGATTCGTTGCTTTTGACTGCTTAAAAGTAACGGGGGGCTTAATAATAAATCCAGGTTTCATCTGGTAGGCAAAGCTCATGATCACTCCCTCCCTTTGATTAACAGCATTAAAAGGGGGAGTTGTTTGTCCACCCTTCTTCTATATTTGTGAATTTTCATAGCACTCCCGGTAGGAACAAATATACTTGTGTGCTGCTCTGCTGTTTAGAAGCTTGTAAAGACACAAGATTTATAGCCCTTCATATTATGTGCACGTGTGTATAAAACTTTGCTCAAATGTGGTCTCTCATGGTGTAATAATCACTCAGTGCTAATAAGAAGTATAATAACTCTCTATTGCCACCCTGTGTTTCACCAAAAATGACTATAAAATACTGCATTTACTAAAAAAGGGACATTTTCTATTTCTGGGACAAATTTCTAATTTAGTTCTGGGGTTCTGGGTAGAGCTGGACTGAGAATGGTATCTGCCCTCCACTGATTTTTGAGGTTTCAATTTTTTTCTGGTTGTATCTAGGAATAAATCCAAGTCAGTTCAGCATTTTTCTGTAGGATGGGATAAGGGGTGGGGGAAAGGCGGGAGAAAGACTGGTTAATGATAGGGCACTCACCAGGCCTATAAGAGGTTCCAGTTCAAATCTGTGGTCTAAAGCAGGGAGATCAAGGACTTGAATATGGTACTTTCATCCCAAGTGTCCTACTCTTCAGCCTGTTTGCTGCACTGCACTCACTCTCTCACTGTCTTTCTCTGTTGTGATTAAAAAAAAAATCTATCCTGATGATGAAAACCCATGAGGTATTTCTAACTTCCATATTTTATATTTGAGATGACTAGATTGATCTCAGAACAAAAGGGCCTATCCCCATTTTAAAAATGAGACACATAGGTACATGTCGGTGAAGTGACTTGGCCAAGAAACCCAGTAGGTGAACAGCAGAGCACTGATCAGCATTCGGGTCCCATAAAACCCAGTCCTCTGTTCTGTCCACTAGGCAGTACTACCTATTTCATAAACTGAAATCCATTTAGGGCTAAATCATGGCTCTTTCACAGACTTGAGTAGATGGCAGTGCTCTGGTATAGTGTTTCAGGCTGAGTACCAGTGGGGGATTATGCTTCAGTGGTTCCCCTCGGGGGCATAGTTTCTCTGGTTATTCACATATTGTTCTGATCTGACTCTTATTCAGACGTCTGTGTGATCACCTTCAAAGCCTGACAGCTCTGCTGAAAAAAAAAAACTGGAAGGGAATCATAGCCTGCTTACTCTTTGTCCCTCCCCACCCACTTGCACCTGTAGTCTGTACCCCAACACCACTGGAATTGAAGATCCCATTCACCTGAGCCAAAACCTGTCCTCCTTGCTACCACCAAAGTAAGGGCTAGTCACAATAATGCCCTCAATGTGGCATTGCAAAAATACCACATTCTTGTAAAGTACATTTCTATTTCTAGTGAATTTCTGTTTGTAGGACAATTTCTGGGAGGATAGAGAGAAATAAATATATTTCACTGTGCATATTTGTGATGCCTCATACCTTGAAATGTTTGAGTACCTAATACAATTTAGAAGGACAATAAAAATGCATTTAGTAATAAAAATGTATTATGTTCCCTATAGCAGTAAATACCACCCTAATTTTCATCACCTGAAATAATCCACTGCTGTTGATTACTTCAACCAAGGAATAATAGGAAGCCTACATGAAGTGCCGCAATTATGAAAAGCTCATCTACTTCTGACAAAAAGGGTAATATAACTGATTTAAAAAAAAGACACAGATGTGTTTACTTGGATCCCATGAATAGTCAAACAAGATATTTCTATTAGTAGTGTGCATTCTTACATTCTTCTTTTAGTAGGGTGATCAAATGGGCCCATAGGAAATCTGGGACACATCCCCACTGTCTGCCCTCCCAAGTCAGTGGTGCTGCTTCAGGCAGAGGCAGAGTGGCATGGTGTGCGCACCAGGATTTGTCTACCCGGTTCTTAAAACCCTCCAAGGATGGAGATTCCACCACCCCTCTGACCTCTTGGGAAGCCAGTGGCACACAGTACAGGACAGGCATTAAACAACCCAAAACATGTGACTCAGGCTCCGGGCTCTCACATGGGGCCTTTAGCAGCAGCAGTCCCATCTCAGCAAAGCAGGAGCAGCCCCGTACTGCCCCTGCCCTACCATAACCTCATCAGTGAAGCACCTCTTCCAGCTCCAGATTAAATCAAACTTCTGGGGCCACATCCCACTCCCATACTCCCCAGTGCAATCCCACCACCTGAGGGGACCCAAGTCATACTGCCTGGATTCTACACTTGTTCCAACCATGAAGACATAGGGTTGAAGGAAAAGCAGGCAGGCCTAGCAGGATGGAGCCTGCTGGGGCCACAGTCCTAGGACACAGCCCAGAGCCGAGAGCTGCCCTCCTCAAACATGGGTCCCTGGCAGCCAGGTGGGCAGGGAATGGGAAAGGAACTCCCATTTCCATCAGGGCAGTGGTCCGAGCTGCCCTCCCCACCCCTCAGGGAAGCCCCATCCTCACCTGGGCTCCAGGCAGAGGCAGCAGCTCCTTGGTCCTGACTCAACTGGGCTGAGAGTACAGTCACTTGCACAGTAGGCTCAGTCAGGAGCCAGGCACATGAGGGTGGGCTCCTGCCAAGCTGGGACTTTTGTTTCTATTTCTCCAATGGCCAGGATGCTGAGACAGCCTCTGAAATCTGGGACTGTCCCAGCCAATCCGGGAAGTATGGTCATCCTAGCTATCATTGATATTATGTTCCTTCTGCGCAAAAAGAGGGATGTGTACCATTTTGTAGAATGTTAATTCTTACACTTAAATAACTGAAAACTGGTTCAGACCAACTATGGTGGGATGCAAACAAAATAATAATGCTGAATATGGAAGCAAACAAAATAATAATGCTGCAGTATTAGAAATGGCTGGAGTTTTCACAAAACTTTATTGTGCCTTTCTGTCCTAAGAAATAGGAATATATATTGTGTGCATTGTGTGAGAAGGCTAATTCTTTTTCTGGTCATTCTCAAAACACTTTAGTATAGCAGAGTACATGCATAAATAAAGCAAAGTACATGTAGGGTATACTCTACTTTTTTTATCCTACATTTATTTCAAACGCATGCTTTTTTGTAATGTAACAGTGGTCCTTAAGAGAATGTTCTGTTCTACCTTCTTCTGGAAGACAAGACCAATGTAGGAGAACAGCTGGTTGAATAAAACAGTTCTAGAAACTGCAAGCAACAACTTTGGTTAGTATGATTGGTGGATTTACGCTATTTATGAGCTTTTAGACAATTGGGAGGTATTACTGAAAATGCCTAGAACTTCTAAATATTGAAAGCTTCATGAGATTTGATAGGGATATGTACTCAAAAATGATTTCATAATCAAAATTTGTCATGACTATTTTATCCAGATATAATTGCAGGCAGATACCAACTTGTTTTAGGATACTGAGACAAGCAAAGGGTGCAAATAGCATAATTCCTTACTTGCCCACTCTTGTAGCTCTCAGTAAGTAAGGAGAAAGCTGAGCTTACTGAAACTGAGTAATTCTACTTCCTGTGATAGCCAGGAAGGAGGATTTGATGATCACATGGTTCCTTCTGGCTTTGACACATGCATTAATTTATATGATGGGAATGCCATAGTGAAATGGAAATGTGTGAAAAGCAGTTTGAGAAAAGAATAAAATATAATTGATTAATGGTGAGAAACAAAGGCAGGTTATCACACAGAAAAAAGGGGAAAGGAAAAAGCATGGGCAGAGTGCTTATAAAAATCAGAAAAAGATATACTACATATGAGAGAATATTTTGAAGGTTAGTAATAAGAGATTAGGGACAGAGGAACCTGGATTTATGAAGGATGCAAATGGTGGATGCTGGTAACCAATTCAGCTGGGATTAAAATACAGTGGAAGTATTTTTTTTAAATATTGCTGAATGTAAAGACCTGGTGAGTGATAGCTAGAAAATGGTATTTAGAGGTTTGCTTTTGGGAATTGGCTTGTAGGGAAAGTAGATATGCATTGGAATAATGATTCAGGGCAATGGCAAGGGTTAATTGATTTCTAAAACCCTGTTTGTGACAAAGTTTCTTCAAGGCCCACTGTGTCTGACACAAGCAAGCAGCAAGCAGACACACAGGCTGGGAAATTGAAGACATTTACCACACTGTTCCATAACAGAGATAAGAGGCTCTGCCATCTTGGCCAGGTCACAGTGCCCAGCTGCAAAGCCCTTGGGATTTCCAGCTTTGAAGAATAAACCAAATAAGGAGAAGACCAGTAAAGCCCAAATTAGGATGTGTGCATGAGATGGGTTTGTGAAACAAATGAATATGCTGACAGGAGAGAACATGGGCAGTATGACAACCACAGGGAGGCCAATCAGTGAGGCCCCAGAGATGAAGAGTCATTGGGAGGAGATAAAATACAAAAGGAGGGATTTCATAGCAACAAAGGGTCCCTGAGAGGGGAACCCAAGGCCATGATGGACAGAGGGCACACCACCAGCTGGTCTCACCCACCCCACTGCAGGGGGTTGGACCTCAGCCTCTGATCTCCAGGCTGCTGACATCTGATATTCAAGAGAGAACCTCAGAGTGAAGCTCGCGTACTGGTCAGATATACCTTGACTCTGTGAACCCTGGGACTACTAGATATACAATTGTTTGCATTATTATTATCTGCTATCACTGTGTATCAATAAAATTAGCCTATTATCGAATGGAGAGGTTGTGCTCAGTCTGAGGGTCTCGGTTCACCCAGAACAAGGTATCCAGATCGAAAATCCAATGCCAACTGGTTTTGATGAGATGATGGGATCTTATCACTTCCTGGGGAAGTAGGAAAATGCCAGGTGCGTAATGTTAACACTATTTGGTGAGGGACGGAGTTACCAGAAGGCTTAAATAAAGGAATTGTGATGCCTATTTGGAAGAAAGGAAATAGAAGTATAGACATAACTATAGAGAGTTGACACTGTGTCACTTTGCCAAAATATATGAGTGGATCATACATGGACAGATTGGGTGGAAGGCTGAAGAGTGATTTGGTGGAAAACAGCATGTATTACAGAAGAAGAAACTGATGACAGATTTCATGTTTGCTACAAGATGGCTGTACAGAAAACAATTGGGAGTGTAGCAAAAAAATAATCTTTACGGTCATTGTTATAGGTGTTCTTCATAACAGCATACTGTGGCAAAAAGTATGCGTGGCAAGGTTAAATGTGAGTAAATGTCGGACGTCGGATTAACAAAATGCACAATATCAATTAATCCTTTGTGTAGACAAGGTATGGGAACACAGAATAGTTTCATGTGAAGCATGGTATTTTTAGTCTCATACTTTTGAATGTGGAAGGAGTTATTTAAAAGGTGGAGGAGAGAATAAGAAAAAGTAAATGCCATGTGTTTTGCTGACTATGTGATGAAATGCAGGAAAACACCACCTCCATGTGTAGAGCTAGGTACAAAAGAATCTGGGTCAACAATTAGTACAGCTAGGAGTGAGAGGCAAGGATTTCTTAGGGTGATAACTTTTTTTGGATCAACTAGGTAGGTGGGATAAAGTTAGACATACTTTTGACTCTAAGACATTCTTCATCAAAATAATGGTGAGAGCAAGTAAAAGGTAACCTAGAAGGTATGGGAGAATGAGGTGGAGAGTGACATTATTCAAGAAATGGTTCCTGGGAAGAAATCACATCAGAAAGATAGTAAGACAATGGGATAAAATAAATCAAGTTAATATACTGCCAGATCCAGCAAGATGCTGGAACTGATGACTGATGAAGATGGTGGGTGTTCTATTTGCCTTACATAGCCACTACACCTGATCACTATCTGAAAATCTGTAAAACTAAGTAAAATTTTTCAAAAGCTGGCACTGGTTATTCAACCAAAGTTCAACCTGAGAATCTTTGGGTCTGATGTTTTGGATATTCTGGGTATGTCTACATGTGGCGATTTAAGGCGCATTAGCCATTTTTAAGGTGCATTAAGGGCACAGGTTTACACATGTGCACCCTTAATGGGCCTCAAATGGCAAATTTAGGTTAATCATGCTGAAATTTAATACCTGCATAAAGCAGGTATTAAATATAGGTGCGATTAGTTAAGGTGCCTTAACTCACATGTAAATGCTTTGGGGTACCTTACCAATGTCTATGTTGACTGAGCAGGCCAGAGCCAAGCCCATGGGGCCCCTTGATCTGCTGGCAATTCCACTAATGCAGCCCAGTATGTATAGGTGATGCGTACCTCCTGAGGCTGGGGGGCATGGCAACTGACCACAGGCAGTGATGCAGGTATTGGTGTTGAGTGCAGAATGAGTGGGGACCGTCCACAGGCAGCCATGGCAGTGCTGGCAGCAGGGGCAGGTGGACACCAGTGCTTCACCTGCCCCCCGCTGCCCTTCGCCTAAGCTGAGAGCACTTACTCTCAGGGGGTGCACATGTACCCCCTATGCACCTGCTACATATGCCAGTATGCCATTAGCCTTCTTCGTAACAAGGGCTCACTGTTGGCTCACATGTGATGGCCAGAACCAAAGGGGTTAATGAGCAACTTATAGCAAAAAAAGATTTGCTTTTTGAAAGTATCTAGTAATGGCATATAGTTAATATTAGCTAAGGCAAAGCTTGCAAGATTGTTTCCCGCAGACGTATCCTGTCTGTCAGAAACATAACTGTAATGTTAAAATTAACTGTCTGTACCAATCATAAGACTAACACGGGCCCCAAGAAGCGGAACTAGAAAATGAAACTGCAAACTTTAGCTGATCTAACAATTTTTGCTTAAAAATCAGTAAAATTGACAAACCTGACCACAAGGTATATGTGCAGGCCGGGCCCCGATCCCGCCCTCGTTGCCATGGGCGGCGGTGATTCCGATCCCACTCTGGCCGCCATGAGCTAGCCGGGGGCGAGCCGGGGTCGAACCGGACCCGTCTTCGGTGCACACGGGCTGTGGCCAGCAGCCCGGGCACGCGGGGCGGGAGAGAACTGCGGGGCGGTTTAGCGCACGCGAGTTAGAATTAGTTACGGAGGCATAACGGTTGATTGAAAAGATTATTTACTTACACCGAAGATGGCATTGGTGTAGGCTGGACAGGTTTCCAGGCACAGCTCCAGCTTGAACCCTCATTGGAGGACTCTGACAAATCGATTGCTCCCATGGAGTTTGCTAGGCTCCGCGGGTCTGGTTAAGTTGTGTTGGAAAAGTTTCCCCGGAGCTATTTAGGCTCCGCGGGTCCGATAAGTTTTCCCCGGTGTTTGCTAGGCTCCGCGGGGTCCGACGTTACAGGAAAGGGATACATCTAGGATTGCGCTCGGCGACGGGGAGAGGCTAGAGGTGCGGTTCATTCTTCCCTCCGGAGTAGTTAAAGCTCCGTGGGTTCGGTTATTAAGCCTCTATTGCCTGTTTAGGGGAGGCGCGCCGGGTCCGTGAGGGTCTGCAGCGCTTGGAGATCTTCACACAGAATCTCTCTCGTCCTCCCTCCTCCGACTTGGGCGGAAGCTACCCAAGCCTTATGTACGGCTAGCAAGCCAATTGCTAGCCGCCGCGTGTGCCCAAAGTAGAAATGGGCCAATAACATGGCGTAAATCCTAATACAAATGGCGGGAACTTCTTTACAGCATGTATCACTACGATGCAAAAAAGAGATGCACACTGCAAAGAAGCTACAATTTGGCGGGAAATCCCCCGTTGCACCAGAGTTCTCTCTAGCAGCAGAGAGCTCTACCGTGCAAAGAAAGCGACAAATTGGCGGGAAATAATTTAGCGGTGCCAAAGCACACACACAAACAAAAAATCACAACTTTGGGTTGTGACAGTATAATTAATACATTTCAAAAAATTCCAAGTGGGTTGAACTCAGGCGGGGAAAAATGCTAATCTCAGATCCCAAAGTAATATGGTTGATTTGCTTATTGGGTAAACCTAAGTTTAGGCAGTAACCTAGTATAATAATTTCTAACACCTTTTAACCCCATAGGATAACAGCTGTAGGGTAAGATTGTGAGTGTCTCTAAAGCCAACAGATTAACATAGGACAGGATATAAAGAAACACACACGTCAGGTGACCAGTAGGAAGGATGGAACAGAATGGTCATTGCTGTTCCAAGCCCGGACTCCAGACTCCCAGTGTGAGCAAGGACCAGATCCTGACTGAGGGAACTTCCCCGGTGCTCCCTCGAACAGCGTGGACTGGGAACGCCTGACTTCGCTGGATCAACTTGACATGTACCTGGCACTGAGGGACTATCGATAAATTGCCAACCAAGTGGGAACTCTTTGTCAATTTGTCCGTTTGTTTTTATTATCACTGACAATTTTTAACCTTTATTGCTATATTGTCTGTTTATTAGTTTAATTTTATTAATTGTTATACATGTAAACCATATTTTGCTGTTTAAACATATTTTTGTTGCTATTTTGCTGCTATAAGTAAAATTTATCTTTACTGTTGTAAGTGAAACTTGTCTTTGCTTCACTCCCAACTCGACCTCCTCGATCCTGAACCAAACAGCCCACTGGCTGATACAGTTGCAGCACCCAGTCAGCCTGCAACCAAATTGATACACTCACAGTGCCCAGCTGGCCTGTGACACTCATATTCCACTTCTTGTCCACTATAACCCTCCCAGATCCTTTTCTGCAGAGCTTCTGCTGAATCAATTGGTCCCCAGCCTGTATCGGTATATTCCATCCTAAGTGCAGGACTTTGCACTTGTCTTCTTTGATCCTCATGAGATTTCTTTTGATCCAGTTCTCCAATTTGTCTAGGCCTCTCTGAATCCTAGCCCTGAATCCTAGCCTTCCAGCATATCTAATACTCCCCCCACCTTTGTGCCATCTGCAAAATTGCTGAAGCTGCATTCCATCCTATCTTCCAGGTGAAGATATTGAACAAAACCAGCCCCATGACTGACCCCTGGGGCACTCTACTTGATACCAGCCAACAACTAGACAGTGAGCCATTGATTACTACCATTGATTACTGTTGATTACTACAATGTAGCATCACATGATCACCAGATATGTCACTGTTGTGGCGCGCTCCTCTGGTATAGCATGTCACTACAGCAATGTAGCAGCAAAATCTAACCATGCTTCATGCACATGGCGCAGTAAACACCCAGACTGCGCCATGCTTTAGTACTTCCAAAGGGAAGTATGAAAGCATGGCACCATAGCGGTATAACTGTACAGTGACATGTAGATGCACCTTTGAGCCCAATGATCCAGCCTGTTTTCTTTCCATCTTATAGTTCATCCATCCATACTTCCTTAACTTGCTTTTGAGAATGTTAGGAAACTATCTCAAAAGCCTTGCTATGGTCAAGATGTATAACGTCCACTGTTCTCCCTATATCCACAGAGCAAGTCATCTCATCATAGAAGGCAATCAGGTTGGCCAGGCATGACTTGCCCTTGGTGAATCCATGCTGACTGTTCCTAATCACCTTCTTCTCCTCCAAGAGTTTAGACATGTCTCCTTGAGGACCTGCTCTATGATTTTTTCCATGGACTGAGGTGAGGGTGACTGGTCTGTAGTTCCCTGGATCCTCTTTCTTCCCTTTCTAAAAGATGGGTACTAAATTTTCCATTTTCCAATCATCTGGGACCTCCCCTGATCACCAAGAGTTTTCAAAGATAATGATCAGCGGCTCTGCAATCACATCAGCCAAATCCCTCAACACCCTCAAGCCCAGCCCTTTTTGCTCCTAGCTGATGGGAGACTCTTTTATGATGTTTGTGATTATGGAGTCAAATGTCTTTAGAAGTCACTGCCAGTCTTCATCTGCTTTAACAGGGCTTTGAATTAAACTATTATGTGCTCCATTTACAACACATGTTCATCTCTAAACAGCATGCTAACAGATGAGTAAATAAAATGCTATGACAGCAATTGACTCATGTTCATTTTTAAGAGACTGACTGTCTTGTAACTCAGTCTGGATAAGGTGTATGATTGATTATTATTTTATTTATTTAATTTAATGAAGGCAGTTGTGTGTGAGGGGAAAAGATAAGGAAGGCAGTTATTGATCTACACTACAATAGCATTCTACTTCACTGGCCTGGGGAGTTGCTCCATTGGAGCTGATCCATATGGATGGCTCTCTGTCAGTGCTGGATAATGACATGTTGAGGCCCTAAACTATATCCATCTTAAGAGCCCCATATGATAAAAATAACCCACGAAATCCACAAAAGTGGATTTTTGTGAAATTTTTAAGTGAATTATTGTTATTTCTGCACAAATTTATGAATTCAATATAATTAATAACTGTGGAGTCATTTTTTTTTTTTGTTCATATTAGAACAAAAATATCCAGGGTTTTTTTTTTCTTATTTAGAGGCCCCTCATATTGCGAGGCCTAAGTATCTTAAGCCTAAATCCGGCACTGCTGTCTGTGTAAAAACCATTTGACAAGGTTGAATGCCAACCTCCACAGGAAAACTGAAAAAAGTATTCTGGCTGGTTAAACAACAGAGCCCATGTGAATTTATATTCTCCACAATGAAGGCAGCAGAGAGAGGCAAATGTGGGGAACCAGTAGTCCCTTGATGCAGGGCTATCTGACTGCAGAGAAAATTAGAGCAAGGGCTGTTCAGCTTATGCTGTCGGCTTAAGATGCCTCAAGGTAGCAGGGTTTGGGGCAAACAGAGCTCATCTTTGCCGTGCCTCTTCCATCCCAAACAAGGCAGCGTGGCCTTGGCAACATGAATAATCTGTGTTATAACATTGCAGTTACATAATGTATAATGTGTTACAGTTATATGTGCCTGTGTGTATATGTAGATGTATATGTATCTAGGGAAAATTCCAAACACTGGCAGGGACAATAAGGAAACCAACACACAGTGACTTCAGTGAGGCCAGGATTTCTCCCAGTATGTCTAATGATAGTCTGTATTAGGGTTCAGATACTAGAGGTCACCAGTTTGGAAGGTCCTCATTCACATGCTAGATTTGTGCTCTTGGTTCATTCTTTACCTGACTGTCCGTGATTCAAACAGGTACCCAGTTAGAATCCATAAACATTAAAAGGTTAGGCTCATGGGAGATGACAATGTGAATTGTTGCTGCAATATCAAGAGGAGAGTTTTGCCTGAGTAAGGAACTGACAGGATCAAGTCCCATCTGTAAGACACTGCTTAGCCAGGTGAATTTAATAGGAGTTTCCCTTTGCTCAAACCATTTAGCAGGTTTATTGAATTAGTCTCAACTGGAAGTCACTGTGTACAACTTATAAAAAAGTGTTTTTACAGGCCATCTACTGCAGAATGTTGTTTGGCTGCTTATAAATAGACTCCCAAAGCAGAGCATATAATCTTTCTTTCACAAATATTTCTATTTTCTGGTCTTAATGGAAACCTAACATTGTTACAAAGTTAGAAAATGATATTAAAACCTTTACAGACTTTGCCTACTGGGTGTTGCTTAAGAGCTCCTAAAGAGGATTATGCCCCCTTCAGATTATCTAGTTAAAGACATAATTACAGCATTTGGAATTAGTTACTTTTTGCTCAACTTTAAAGCAGTAAGATATTCAGATGAAAATAGATGCTGGACAGAAGGTTCTACATTTGGGACCATAATCTTAAACAAATTCTTTTGGGTCATTTCAGATCAGACTCTAGGAAGTAATATTTTATAAAACAAACAGCCATGGTTTCAACTCTCTCAGCGTGGACTATTTCTACATATTATTAATAATCTATATATTCTACTCCTGATTATAGAAGACAAAAGCATTGCATGCAGTGTGGTCAGCTTTGAATTTAGTACTGAAAACAGGGTATTGTGGCAAAAACAAGCAGGTCTTTCCCCCCTACTGAATCTAATATCAGGATGTTGGCTTTAGAGGTGACATAACTAGGCTTAGTACTCTATACTCTGTCATTCAGAATTCACTCAGTAATTCACTCTGTAATTGCTCTGTAATTCAGAATCACTGCAAATCATTTTCTGTCACAGTGTTTTACCTCAACCACCTGACTGGAATATCTCTGTACTCTCTGCCTTCCCATAAGTATGCTGCATGGTGTCCTTAGATTCCAAGTTTAGATCTCTTTCTAAAGTGACTTAGGAGAAACATGAAAGGGTGCCAGCTGTTAGCCTGAAGTCAACCAGAAGGTAAAGCAGGGTGACACCTTAGAGACTAACTTGTTCAGAGAGGCATAAATTTATATAGCTGACAACCAACCTCAGATCAACCCGTTGACTGATACCAGGCTTTGCCTCCCAGCTGCCCTGAGGAACACTGTAGGCCATGTATATAAAGCAGAACTCCCTTGTTATCATGCATCTTTTAGCTAGTAGCTGCCCTTATTTAACACAGAAATTAATGCCCAGTTTAAACTGCTACTACTGTTGTAAACACAACAGTAAAGAGTATGCCAACAGATAAGTAAATATAATGCCATGATAGCAATTGTTTTGTATGTTCTTTGTTAAGGCACTGGCTGTTTTGTAACTCAACTTAATCTAGAGAAGCTAGCCATCTAAAGTTGCTTTAATTTTTCCTACATCTCAGGGCTGCAAGAAAGGAATTCTGTAAAGGCAGAACAATAAAAAAATAGAAAAGTAGGAAGGTAGGCACTCAAGAGCAAGAACAAGAACAAGGAAAGGCAGCATTCAAGGGAAGGTCCCTTATTCTTATTACCTCTAAAAAACATCTTCACTGAAAAAAACATGTTCTGTACAGATAATGTTTAGATTTCATGATTAAAACCTCAAAATCTGTAATGGGTGAAAGCTAAGTGTTTCTGTGCCACTAGGTGATTCCTTGTGGGTGTGTATTTAAAGCCAGTGGAATTTCATCAATGTATTTCTGCTGAGGATAGCTCTTGCTCCTACCAGTATAATATGTAATTGTGTGAGCCCATAATTTAAAAACAACACCACCTTTTTGCTGCACACTCATCTGCAGTCCTAGGTATGTCATTAGTCTCATGGGGGAAATCAGATGGAAAACTGGTGCTGAGTGGGTGTGTCTATACATGCACAGTTACTGCCCAGTAACCTAAAAATTACTGCACAGTACAGGCAGTGTCTACACATGCATGCCCATACTGTACAGTAACTATGGTGACATATGCTGACTTGGGCATAAATTTGATACCTACTTGATGCAGGTATCAAATTTATGCCCCCGATTAGTTACTGCACAGTTTAGTTAGACACCTTACTGCGCAGTAACACTGGGCATGTCTACACCTGCATCCTTAAGGCAGCATAACACCATATTGCATTAGTCTCCTTGACAGTATGTGATCTGAGCAGGCCAAAGCCGAGCCCGCAGGGTGGCATGCTGTTGCTGGGTGCCACGGCTCATGCTGCTGCAGATGCTGGGGCTGTGGTTTCAGCAGCAGAGGAAGCCCCCCCAACCCATGACTTCTTGCACAGGAATGGGGCAGCATAGCATAGGCAGGGCTGGGGCTGCATCATCTGTCTGTAGCACCCAGCGCTGCTTTCCCTGCCCCATGGAGTGAGCTGCTCTGCTCAGCTCAGCCTGGGCAGGGTTGGGGTTGCTTCTGTCCCCAGGTCCTGGTGCCGGTTTCCCTGCAACACCTACCTCCATCCCAGGCATGCACTGGGCTTCCCTGTTGATAGGACACTCCCTGCGAGAGAAGCTGGGTGCAGTGTGAGCAGGAGCTGTCTCACAGAGCTCCCAGCGGCACATGCCTATTCCTTTACCTTATGATTGTGGGCAATAGCACAGTTTTATAGAACAAAACTGTAGGCTGAAGCCACACCTTCTGCAGCACAGTCACTACATCCCAGGAAATCTAGGACATTCATCTGGGACACTGCCCCCCCATAGTCTCACAAGTCAGTGGAGGTGGGCCAGCGTTTTGGGCACTCAGCAGTGCCTGCCTGCCCACCATGCCACTCCAGCTGCCAGCCAGACTGAACCCTGGATCCCTGCATTTCTAGGACCCCCATTATAATTCTGAACAGCTGGCTGGGACCCATCTCTGAAATCCGGGACTGTCCTGGCTAAACTGGGCCATATGTATAAATATACACCATTAAATTAAACAGAACAACATCAAGAATGAGTTTGGTTCGGTGGGTTGGTTAAGGAAAATTTGGCTCTTTGACCCAGAGTTTACTTGCTTTTCATTGTCTGAATCAGCCTCTTAACACCACTGAAACAGAATTTCTTTGTGTTGACTACAATAATGCTTCATCCTGAGCAACAGCAATACTAATGGGAATAATGTGAATGCTATCAGTGTCCCTCACTGTACCAATTTTCTTTTTCCTCAGCTCTTAATTTTGTATACTGCAGGAAAGCATTTATGTCCCTGATAGGGAACCCCCTTCTGTTAGAATTCACATCTCCTTTTCCCTGCATTCTGTGTCTGTGGGTAGTGGAGTTAAGCAAATTTGCAAAGGTTGGAGATATATCTGGAAGCTGGAGGCCATATTTTCCGAAGTGCTCAGCACCCAACAGCTCCCATTGCGAATAAGAACTGCTAAGCACTTTTTAAAATCTGTCCTCTTTACCTAGACTCCTAAATGGGAATGGTTGGAAGCTGAGCTTTTTTTGCAAAACTCACCGTATATTTAATATTGTTATTGTTATGTACTAGTTACATGCCACCAGTGCACCTGGCAGCATACAGACTGCAGAGAACAACATGATCCCTGAGCCAAAGAAACTCACATTCTCAATAGGCAGACTAAACAAATGAGGTACAAAATGCCCTGAGTGACAAAATAATGAGCAGAATTAATGTTGCTCTTTTGTATAAAAGTGCAGCATTCTGCAATTAGCTGGCTTGAATTTGGTGAGTAATTAAAAAAAAAGAAGTTAGCTGCCTTTCACTGGGCAGTTCCTGGTAATATGGGACAAAAAAAAGCAATAAGGTGAACTTGGACTACCATACTGCTTTCAAAATCAATATTGCTCTAGGTCAGTGGTTTTCAACCTTTTTTCATTTGTGGACCCCTAAAATAATTTGAATGCAAGTCTGGATCCCTTTGGAAATTTCAAATGGAGGTGCAGACCCCTCTGAATTGTAAATGTGAGTATTCACATTTTTTAATTAAGTATAGTCATCTTCCAAAGTCCCCTGAGACATAGTCTGTGGACCCCCAGGAGTCTATGAACCACAGGTTGAAAACTGCTGCTCTACATGAAGGTGAAAGTTCAATGAAGCTTGCACTCCATACCACAGCACAGCCCTCACTCTGTATTGCATAGTCTGATGGATCCTGGTTTTCTCTGATAAAAAAACCCCCAAACCCTCAATTTTCAGATTAAATAAACTAACCCCAAATACACATTTTTCCGTGATCAAAATGAAACACACACACACACACACACACACACACACATATATATATATCTTAGTGGTTTCATTTTGATCACAGAAAAATGTGGATATTTTGGGTTACTTTTTTTAATCCAAAAATTGAGGATTATTTTTATCAGAGAAAACCAGGATCCCCGCTGAGGAATAATATCCAATTTCATCCAAAGCTTCCAGAATTTCTAGTCTCTTGGGCCTAAATACACAAAGAATGTAGGTGCCTAAAGTGGGATTTAGTTAAGTGACTCATTCTCATAACCCCCACCTAACCCAGAGGCACCTAGGTTTGCCTTGCAAGGTTCTGCACGTGCCTAGAGTTCTGCTTCTGGGCATGCACATGATTGCTGCCATCTTGCCAGGGCTGAGTAGCTCAGCTCTAACCTCATGCCTACATTCATTTGGGGTCCTCAGCATAGGTACTCCTGCGCCCACATTTCTGAGGGACTTTGAACTCACCTGTGAGCCCAGAGCACTGCTAAGACATCCGGGCAACATTGTTTCAGCAGAAAACACAGGTCTGGCAGCCATTCTCATTCAAGAGAAGGAAGTGGTGCTGCTCACCCCAGGAGATCTGGGTTCAGTTCTCTCCTCAAACAGAGGGAGTTCAAACTTCCCAGGAAAGTGTACTCAGAATTGAAGGACTGAAAGATCTTTTGTTCCCACATAGTTCGCTATACTCTTTAGGTGCTGATATGGGTGTTTAGCGCCTTGCAGGACCAAGCTTCCTACAGACTTTTTGACTTGTTTTGATTAATTTTTTTCCTATCTATCCTCCTCCTGTACAGGGTTACTTTTTGTTCCAGTTCACAGGGACTAAAGCTAACGTGCAGATTTCCGAAAGATCTTAAACGACTTAGGTGGATAAGTACCCATTGATTTGTACTTCAGAGTCACAAATGTATTTTCAAATATCCCACCCTTAATTTTAGTAGGATGTACAATATACTAAAGGATTTTCCCTAGAAGAGAAGGCATTACTTTCTGCCAGAAAATGAACAATCTGAAAAACAAAAAGAAAAAAAGAAACAGGGAAAATATGCAATATATGTGTAAAATGGTCAAGGTGATGTTTGGCCATACTTAAATAACTTGCTCATATTTTGGATGTGGAGGGATTTAATAGAACTTATTATTCTTCAATTATGAGAGACCACTTTTCATATTAAAAACAGCCACGAAAATAATAATTATAGTATGGTAACATTTTCCCTGTTCTTTGTAAAGGAAAACCAGTGTGAAGATAGCATTTTGTTTCATAAGTATTGCTTGCAGTCTCAGAACATATTGTTTCAACAACGGTTCAATATCTACTCAGCATTCCTCACAAAAGCACTCAAAACACAAAAGGTCCAAATTATAGTCAGTCAACAGTATGCAATAAATGTCTTCAGTTAGACAAAGTTTATTGTAATCTTGATTATGTCGTCTAAAGATTTGGGGTTTCTTCAGGACTCTAGAAGATCTTCTGACACTAGTTACATAGAGATGGAATGAATGAGCCAGACAATTAAATATCTTCCTTTAAATGATTTTGTTACTACTAGATCTGAATGTGTATTGGGGCCAGAACTGAATACAGGAGATGATTAGTGCAGTTCAGGGGTAAATGTGGCTTTAAGCCATTTTTATGCTACGCTGATACTGGAGCAATCCATCCAATGTTATCTATAACATCACAATCAAAAGGCTACTTTCTTGTAATTCCAGTTGCCAATAGCTCCTGAATGTTTTTTCATTAGCCAAGGGTTGTTAATCTGCACAGGAAAGATGGTCATATTCTCACTCTGCCAGATAGGGACATGTTGCGGGGGCATCTAGGATTGTAGAGGACTTTTTGCCTTGGCTGGATCCACTCTGGTTATTGCTCCTTTGTACCAATGGACTGGCACAAAACATCTTCAGTGTCGCTGAGAAATGGGGCCTCTAGAGGAGTGGTTTTCAACCTTTTTTAAACTCAAAGCACCCTCCAAAACTTTTCAGAATTTAGCAGAATCCCATTAAAAACCTAATATAAATATATTATGAAAAAGACAATGCAGACATTATAGTTCAATTATTACTATGTTATTAATTGATTAGGTAATTATAATTAAGTTATATTCACCCCTTCAGGCCACTGGCAGGGAGCACTCCCCTAGCTCTGCCTGACCCAGTGCCTGTTTGTTCTCAGCACCACAGCAGACTCCCCATATGTGGTTCCAGGTCACTGGTGCTCCAAGTTCTTCCCTTAGGGTAATTTCAGGTGGCTCAGGGAGCTCTTAATCCCAGGACTGTCTACACATTAACACATGAAACTAGTTTTAAGCACCCTGTAGGCATCGTAAAGCTACACCACTTCAGTCTAGGTTTATCTATGACCTGAGTTACCCAGCTTGTATTACATTAATGTGTAGCCACTCTAGGCTACACATTAGTGTGACACCCTGCCCACCCTCCTCCCCCACTGGCCCGGATTGATTTTGCTGACCTCCCTACACCCCACCGATGTGGCCATTGTTCCCTGCCATCCCCCCTCTCCTGCCAGATCAGATTAGACTTCCTGCCCCCTGCCTCTGTCCCCAACCAGCCCGAATTGGTCCTGCTGCCTCCCGTTCTTTCCAGGATCAGGCCTGCCACCCCCTGCTCCTCCCAGCTCCTCAGATCCCTGCTTACTCCCTGCCCCCGTTGCAGCTCCCAGCTCACTTGCTCCCAGAGGAGTAAGCAGGGAAGGGGAACCTACCTGCCCAGCTGCCACTGCTGCCTCTGTCACTGCAGCTCTCTGAGCTGGGCTCAGCCTGGAAAGCAGCAGCAGTGGCAGCGGCTGCATAGCTGCGTTCCCCTTCCCTGGCTGCTGCCCTGGGACAGCACTGGCAGCCACAAGTGAGCTGGGGGATGGGAAAGGCAGAAGCCCCAGGGACAGGAGGGCAGAGGAGGAAGCCTGAAGGGTCGGGGTGGGAAGACAGAGGGGATCCTGAACTGTGGGTCAGGAAGGGAACCCAGGGGCAGAGGGGCAGGAGAGATTCCTGAGGGGTAGGGGGGGACCCCAAGGGGAGCCCAGGTGTGGGGGGGAGAGTAGCCCTGAGGGGCAGGGGTCAGTGGGAGCTCAGAATGAGGGGCAGACATGAATGGAAGAAGTCTTACCTCCAGGGCTCTGCTCTCCTGAACACGTGGTTGCTCTAAACACATGCTAACATTAATGCTAACACCAATTACCATTTTGAGAAGCCCAAGTATAACATGTAACAAGGCCTTTTGTTACCTCCAGGTAATCCCCTCTGAACTTCAGCACTGGGCCCATAGGGGATAGAGTCCAGGGAAACCCAGCTGGCAGGGACAAGGTGCTGGGCTGCACATGAGCATGTGGAGAGTCCTGAGGGGGTGGAAGGGGCAGGGAGAGGGCAAAAGGACACACAAGGCTTAAGAGGAAGGAGGGGGCAGGCCAAAGGGATGCTACAGTGTGGTCACTATCACCAGCACCACTGCCAGGTGGAACTGAATCACGTGCCTCCTGCAGTGCAAGATCAGGAAGCAGCTACAGCAGGATGCATGCCCTTGCCACAGACCTTTCTGGTCTGACCCTGCAGTCTCTCCCAGAAGCAGAGCTGCATGGGGCAGCTGGAACTGTCCCACATGCCTCTATTTCCAGGAGGCACTTTGAAAAGTGGTTGCTTTTCAACTGCTTCACTGCTGCTGCAGCTTGTCCCAGTTCAGCACTTGATGTCTGAAAGCAGAGATGCCTAGGGCCGTTTCATCCAATGGTGGTGGCAGCCTGGAGATAGATGCTGCTGCCACCAGGTGGAACTGCCGCATGCATCTGTTTTCAGATATCAGGTCAGAACCAAATTGGAAAGAGCTGGAGCAGCAGTGATGTGCATAATGTAATGCTGCCAGGTGCACCTTTCTGTTGCAGCCCATTCTCAGTTGAGCTCTGATGTGCCTCCTGAAAATGGATGTGTGTAGGGTAGTGGCAGTGTCAGCATGGATGTCACAGCACATCTGTCAGGTGCAGCAAAACATTACCCTAAATTTTATACTAGGATTCTACAGAATCATGAGATGAGTCAGTTTTTTGCTTGACATATTTTATCCTGATCAAAGGATCATAGAAAAGTAGGCCTGGAAGGGACCTCATGAAGTCATATATTCCAGCCCTGCTCAAGGCAGGATCATCCCTGACTAAACCATCATAGCCATGTGTCTGTCCAACCTGCTCTTGAAAATTTCCAGGGATCAAGTGTCTACAATTTCTCTAGGTAACCTTTTCCAATATTTAACCATCCTCATCATCAGGAAGTTTTCCCTTATCTCCAATGTAATTTCTTTTGTTTCAGTTTGAGGTCATGGTTCCTAGTCCTTACAGACATAGAGAACAGTCTATCTCCATCCTCTCTGTAATCATCCTTCAGGTATTTTAAGACTGTTTCAAATCCCTGCTCAGTCTTCTCCAGAATAATGGATAAGGTCCCTGATGGAAAACTTATTTACATCTTCCAGAACACCTAACACTTGTAAAAAATTGAGGACTTCAGTTCCAAATGTTATCTACTTTATACTTAATGATTATGTGCATTTACCCAACAGCTGAAATATTACTTAAATTAGCTGACTTTGTTATGGTTGCTATGGTTTAACTGAAATTGATCATGCAAACAATTGTGCCTTGATACACTAAGCAAAATTAAGATGCTTCTAAGCAAAATTAAGATGCCTTTTGGGTGGCACTCACTACTCAGAAAAGTGCGGTGAGTTCCTTATCTTAAGGACAGAACCAAGCTCATTTATGGCCTAGAGAATACCATGGAGAATCTCCAGGAGTTTGAAATATCATACTCTCTCCCTACAATTCTCCATCCCTCACAAGACAGGATTTAGCCCTACCTTTCTGTTTGTCAAAGGTGTGGACAAATAACATCTGTTGGGAGGAATACACAATGTCACATTGTGTGATTTGTTAAAAATGTTCTCTAAAAAAGAGAAACTCCTATAGCAAATCTAAGGAAGCCTGGCTAGTCTGTAATTAATGAGAGATAGGTGCTTTTTAAAAATCCCAATAGGCCTGACTATATTGTTAGGCACCTTTAAAAATCTAGTTCTGAGGCCAAGCAGAATAACCCCTTAATATCCTACAAAAATCTCAGCCACAATATACTCCGTGTAACTGTTTTTCCAAACAGTTTTACTGTGTTACCTTTGCTTTGCTTACTATTCAATTTCTAGCAGTTCTGCCTCATTTCATGTGAGAACACCATTAATAAATGCATAGCTCTAAGAATATTTATTTTCTCAAGTCAAAGCAATAACCAATTTCTCATCTGCTCCAGACCTGGAGATGATCAAGCATATTTTTAAGGCTTTTTTACATTTTGCCCAAATGTTTCTGTATACAATTAATGAAAAAGTATAGAATGGGGGTTAAGTTGTTTATACGTGATGATTAAATCAGCGTGCATGTATCACGTATAAAATGAGAATTAGAATGTTTCATGGCCACACATCTTATCAACGCTTTTTATTCTTTTTTAAACTGTGTATTTGATCACAACTGGAATCTAATGAGTATAAGGAAAGGAGATACTTCTGTTCAATTTTACTTTGCCCTTCTGACAGAATACATGCTAAGGGTGAAGAATTTTGCCAAATAAGGACCTTGATACAAGTTCCACCGAAGTCCCTGGAAAGATTTCTGTGTGACTTTTAAGGGAAATTGAATCGTTCCCCCCCTACCCCCCCCAAACCCCACCCCGCCAAAACCCACAGGATCTATTTTGAGCAACTGAACCAAATGATAACAAATTAAGACAGCACACATTTTATTCCTTCACTATTGCTCAGTGAAGCACTATAATTCAAATTAGGCAAACAAGTTCTGGAAGAATATGTTTAAGGTCTATAAGTACTTCAGTAATACAAATAGAAATAGTTAATAAAAATACTCTCCCATCTAACACATTCATTTTTAGGGCCAACGTTGAATTCAATATTTTTGTACTTCTGAATTCTGTGGGTATTTTCC
Source organism: Alligator mississippiensis (assembly GCF_030867095.1). Taxonomy (NCBI): domain Eukaryota; kingdom Metazoa; phylum Chordata; order Crocodylia; family Alligatoridae; genus Alligator; species Alligator mississippiensis. The sequence continues at coordinate 454,171,248 of NC_081824.1, forward strand.
ATTTTCAGATGCTTTGAACTTCCATGTCATAGCTAAGCTTGGAGATGCTAAAATATGCAAGAGGTTTTTACCTCCACTTCTTTGTCTCAGAGAAATCAAATCGGGGGTCTCATGAAAAATGTTAATCTTCCAACTTTTCCAGCCCATCATAGCAAATTCAAGAGGTTCAGATGACCCCTAAACCTCCAGACCTTTGTAAAACCACAACAAAATGTTTTAGGCTTTTCCAGAATAGTTTGGAGTATGCATTTTAAAGTTAACCTCACTGAATAGTTAGCCTAACCACATTGCTTTAGAAATGTGTAGATATAAAAGTCAGTCAAGTGGGTAAATTCATCCATCCTCTACTGCCATGGTGATGAATGGAGTATAAATACCCATATAGACTGGATAGATTCAAATAAGACAGATGATATAAGGCCATATGTTATGAGACCCTCAGCACCACTTAGGCTAGGTACAGACATTCAAACAGCCTGAGGTGGAATCAATCTAAGCTACACACTTTTTGGTAAGTGGTGTAGCTTAGATCAATAGCAAACAGAACATGTTTGCGCTGGGGGGTGGTGGGAGGAGGGAGGGCAAATCTTAGACTGGGTTCCGCCATTTTTAAACAAGTCTGTGTGTGCCGAACTTCTTGTTATGGGTACAGACTGGTTTCCTATCACTTACCTCTCTAAAAGTGTAATGTTTGTACCTGACCCCAAACTCGAATTAAGGGTTCAATAAAACTTCTGTTGAAATCTATGAAATCTTTACCCTGATTTTAGCAGGAGTGGGATAGAACTTGAAGACTTCCAACTGAGTTTAAAGCAAGGCATAGTTTTGTGCAGGTCCTTTACACAGGAATTCATTTTATCCTCTGGGAGTACTTCAGGATTTATATTTAGTAAGTAGAGCTGCACATATGAAACAGTATTTGTGATATGCATTTCCTATTGTTTACCAGCCAAACTACTAACTCATATTGCTGCATGCAATATTTTATGTTTCCCCCTCACTGTACAACTTTAGTCATTCAACATAACAGATGCTATTTCATTGTAGGAAAGCATCAGTGTTTGTGGGAGCAACATATCTTGTAAGCAGAATCTTCTTGCGAGTATTTAAACACAGAAAATTGGCCAAATAAAATGTGTATATAAAGAAGGTTCCAACAAAATTAGTCATCTCATTTAATGTTTTCATCCCTTAGACATTGTTTAGGAAGCTGTTATTAAGCACTTTAATGAAATGTTAAAAAGCAGCAGCAGCTGCCACCCACACAGCAGATGCTTCTGCTATAGACTATCTTAGAGAGCTGAATTTTTTGGGGTTTCTAGTTCTGCTCAGCTGGTGCATCTTAGGTCCAAGGGAGTATTATAAGCTAGTAATACCTGGTGCTAAGCAAACCTTGTGTAGTTGTTTCATCACCAGACATCTGCGTTTTCTGTTTCCCATGGAAAACCAGAGTAAACCGTGAATTTTACCTTCTCCAGCAGCAAACACAGATTTCTCATTTTACTGGAGAAATCCATGGATTTTGCAGTTTTATGATGAGCCCTTGGCAGGCTGGCAGAGTTCCAGCCTGCAAGGAGCTGAGAGGGAGCGGGAGGAGGGCAATCAGGTAGGGGATGCCATGTGCATATACATGCACGTGGCCCCAAGCAGCCTGGACAGCAGCTCCCACAGGTAAGTGCGGGGGGGGGGGGGGGGGGGGGGGGGGGGGGACTGAGGCCTCCAGAGGGAGGGAGGGAGGGAGTTGAGCAAGGCTGGGGCTGGGGCTGCTGCCCAGCCTGGCAGTTTCTGGAGCTTAGGGCCCTGGGCAGGGGAGTGGAGCTGGCTCCCTGCCGCTCCATGGACTCCCAAGAGGGAAGAGGGGACCCACATCTCCAGATCTGTGCACAGGGTGGTCTGCCCACTATGGGCTTGGGGGGAGGGGGAACTGCTCCCCGCCAGTGCATGCACTCCCAGGGGGAAGGAGGGACCTGTGTCCCCCTGATCTGTGCATGGGGCAGGGGCTTCATGCTGCCTGCTTCAGGCTCATGCTCTCCACTCTGCTGCCCTCCCCTGGGGTCTCCATAGCCCAGTGTGTGCAACCCGGCACTGCAGGGAACAGTGGAGCCACACAGGAAGCTGCCTGCTGCTGTGACCTCCACACTGCCCACATCCCCTGCGCACAACCCCATGCTGCCATCGCTGCTGCAGCTGCATGGGCAGGGGACACCTCACCAGGGCAGCATGGAGCTTGCAGCAGCAGGCAGCTTCCTGCATGGCTCCACTGTTCTTTGCAATGTCAGGTCGCACAGGCCAGGCTGCAGAGGTACCAAGGGAGGGCAGCAGAGTGGAAGCCCACAAGAGGCATTGTGCAGCCCCTGCCCCACACACAGATGTGGGGGCATGGGTCCCCCTACCCCTCAAGAGTACATGCTGTGGTGGGGAGCAGCCCCCGCCTCCACCTGAGCCCGCAGCAGGCAGGCAGCAGGCAGCAGGCAGCAGGGGAGAGACCCAGGCTTCACTCCACTACAGCAGCCACCACCTCGTGCCAGGGGTAGGGGGATCCAGACCTGGGTCCCTGGCCTCATAGCCCTAGCAGCTGGGAGCCCCCCTCCAGGAGGGCTGGGAGAGCTGGAGCTGTGGGTGGGGTCAAGGGGCAACAGCAGGGCTGGGGGGGTTGTGGTTGAGAGTGAAGGATACCAGTAGGGCCAGGAGGCTGTGTTAAGGGAGTGAGGGGCACCAGCAAGGCTGTGGGGCTGTGGGGACCTTTCATTTTAATCATGGATTTGGGGGGGTTATCAGAGAATTTGCAATTTTTTATCACATAATTTGCCATCTTTTATTAGAAAAAACCAGAATCCCTGCTCATCCCTGAGGCTATGGGCAAACATACCTTTTAACTGCTACAAAAGGGAAGGGGAAGCTGCCCCTGTGGTACAGGTCTAATCCATCTCCCTTTAAAAGCAATGTATAGCCTGGTGTTACAGATTTAACTAATGGTAATGCAAGGAAGGAATAGCTTGCTCATATGCTTGTAAATACTGCATTCAACATATGTACGCCTCTAACTTCAGCCTAGTGAGCAACACTAGATGACCAAAGGTTAGTCCATACTGGATACATCTACATGAGACACCAGAAGCACAGTAGACTAATTCTACTGCACATCAGCATGCCATGGCAAAAGCTGTGCTAATGCACCAGTGCACAGTAGTTAGTCTACTGTGCATCAGCATCACCTAAAAGATGTACACCGGCACTACTGTGCAGTAGTTCCGATTATAGTAAATTAAGTTCGTTCTTACAGGTACTAAACTTAATGCATGGTAATTACACCACATTAATGCACATGTAGATCTGCCCACTGAAGATCAATTATAGAAATAGTAACCAAGTGGCTAGGATGGCAGAATTAACAATTACACATGTACAGAATATGGGCATTTCTTATTTTGGGGCAGTAATATATGTATTAGCCACTGAATTTTTTACCTGCACTCTCCTTGATAAATGATAACTCAGTGACATGATCATCACATACAAGTTAATCAATAGGTGATGTTAGGAATAGATAATTTATCAAACTATGTATACCCTACTGTGTGTTAGGGCAGGAGTTGCTAAAATGGGCAGCGAAGAAGAGGAAGGGACAAGCAGAACAGAGGACAGCGACAGCAGCAGCAGGTCCTCCAGCGCAAGCTGGAGTGACAATAAAGGAGAGGACATTTGATCTGAGTATATGACCCTGCAAGCAGGGTTGGGGTGGAAAGGAAGTGTGGCCTGGTCTGAGGGACCAGGATGGACTTAGTTGTTTTGTGTGTGTCGTGCGTGATGCAGATATTGTAACAGGTTTGGGGGCCAGCAGGCCTTTGTATGGGTGTGCGGGCACACAGGTGTGGTTTTTATAATGGGAGAAGGTTTTTCCTTTTGTAGTGTGATATGAAGAGTGTAGATATATATAACCTTATATATATATATATAGAGAGAGAGAGAGAGAGAGAGAGAGAGAAAGTGAGAGAGAGATTTTTACAAAAAAAAAAGGACTCCAAAAATAGGGGTTTCTAACAAAAATAGAGGAGCAAAGTACAGAGGATGGGTGAGGGGGCAGCACAAGGAGCAGTGCAGATGGCTAGAGTCAGGGAGCCAGCTCAAAGGAGTACTGAAGAGAGAGGATAACCTCTAAGCCTCATAAGCCCAGTGTCTAAGCAGGAAACATGAAGGTGAGTGACTGGGAAATAGTCTATAGACTGAGGAAAGGCCAAAAAAAATCAGACTGGAAAAAAAACCTCCCTCTCATATGCAAAAAAGCCCAACAGGGCTCCGCAGAGCAGCTACCTAAGCTATGAATCCAAAAGACGCAGGCTGGAGGCTCTGGCTAGGAAGAAGAAAGTGAAAGCAGGAATCCCCCTCCCCCGCCCCAGGCAACCAACTCAGTGAAGAGGTTTCACATTGCTTCAGTCAACATTAGGAGCGTTGCTGGGCAAGGAAAATGGGACCAGATTCACCAAACCTTGGAACAAATACAGGCAGGCATAATCTGCCTGCAGGGATGTGGTTTGCCTAGTCAAACAGCCATCTCTGTTCTCCAAATGCTAGCCACGTGGAGCAGCCATGTGGTTGAGGGTGGATGACAATAGGGCTGCTGGTGTTGCAATCTTGCCGAAAGGAGACACCATGCGCCCCCTGAAACACAAAGAAATAGGAGCAGGCAGGCTGCTTCAAGCAACTATGGAAGCAAATGGGACAGTTTTCGAATGCTGTGTGTGTACGTGCCAGCCCACACAAAAACAAAGTGTGAGTTCCTAGAAAACATGGCCATAACAATACCAAGTGGCTGGCTGGTAATGATCACAGGCGACTTCAACTGTGTCATCAGCGAAGACAACAGAGTCAGCAGCACCCAGAGGATAGGCATGGAGAGATCCTCTAGGCAACTGCAACAGCTGGTCGAAGACCACAGCCTAGCAGATGTGGGGAAAGGAGCTCAAAGCCCCAGAGGACACTTCACCTGGGTGTACCTGCAGGGAAAACCAAGACCCAGATAGACTTTGTCTTCCTCTCCAAGGAGTGGAAGGCAAGGGAAGTCCATTCCACACCCATCTGTTTCTCGGACCACTGCCTCTTTACAATCCAGGCTGAAATGGGAGGATAGTTGGAAAGGGGCAGAGGGTACTTGCCAGGCTGCCCCTCCCTGTCCTGTCCTCAGCTAAACACCAGCCTGTTAGAAGATGAAAAGACCCAGCACAGTTTCAGAGAGCACTATGCAGGCTGGAGGACCCTCAAGGACCTGCACCCGAACCAGACAGAGTGGTGGGCCACTGTCAAGGAGAGGACCAGAGGCTTTTTCCAGCACCCTAGCAAGCAGTAAGCCTTCTTCCGTATGTTTTAGGCCTTACATAGGCAGGCAGTGGTGGGCTGGGATGTGAGGGAGGACATATGGGAGGTGAAGGCCCAGATTGGCATCTGGTACTGGGAGGAGGACAAGAAAACGATCTTCCAGGCCAGGGCCCACTGGACAGAGGAGGGGGAGGAGCAGTCTGCTTACTTCACCAGGCTAAGGAAGAGCAAAATGAAGCCCATGACATGCTTGAGAGATGGAGTAGGAGAGGAGCACTGGTAGAAGGAAGGCATGCTGGAAACGGAGGCCACCTTCTATGGAGAGCTCTACACTGTATGACTGGAGGACCCAGAGGCCATTCAGCAGTGCTTGCAGGGGCTTACCCAGGTCCTTGAGGAGCCTGAGCAGCAGCAGCTAGAGAAAAGGTGAACACTGGAGGAGGTCGGGCAGGCCTTTCGGGGTTTCAAGAATGGCCAGACGGCCTGCCCAAGGAGTTTTGTGTGGTTTTTTTGGACCTGGTGGGCCATGACCTGCTGGAGCTCTTAAGAGAGTGCCTGCAGGAGGGCTGGCTGGAGACTGGGAGGGACCGGGGCCTCGTGACCCTCTTGCACAAGAAGGGTCCGAGGGAACAGTTAAAGAACTGGAGGTCCGTTACCCTCCTGAACGTCGACTATAACCTGCTGGGCAAAGTCTTGGCTGAGTGATTTAAATCTGTGCTAGGTTCCATCACCCATGAGGACCAGTTGTGTGTGGTACCAGGACACCGGGTCCCCGGAGCCCTGCTGCAACTGAGGGATGTGCTCCAGCTGGAACAGGACAGAGGGCAGAAGGTAGCTGTGCTGAACCTGGACCTGGAAAAGGTCTACAACAGAGTATCACATCAGTTTCTCTTCAAGATGCTGAAGCAAATGGGAATCCCTCCGACCTTCACTGGATGGTTAAAGACGCTGTACATGGCTGTGACCAGAGAGGTGATGGTCAATGGTTTCTTGACCACATGGACTGCAATACAGCCAGGGGTCTGCCAGGGCTGCTCGCTGTCTCAGATCATGTTCATGTGTGCCATTGAACCCCTGGCCCAGTGCATTACAAGGATGTGCAGAGTCCAGATCCCCAGAGGAAACAAGGAAGAGACCAGGGTCCTGGCTTACATGGACAACCTGAACATCCTGTGCCAGAATAAGTGTTCAGTAGAAAGAGCCCTGTGGCAGACACAGGTCTACAAAGTAGCAGCAGGGACAAAGCTCAACATGAGTAAAAGCACCTGCCCAGCTGTAGGTGAGCTCAGGGAGTTGGAGTCCCTGGGGGTCTCGGTCCCGGAGAGGGTGTCAGGATCTTGGGGGTGGAGTTTGACCCTGAGCTGAGCAGACAAAGGGCCTGGGAGCAGAAGGAGGCTAAGGTGAAGCAGAGACTGTCTGTGGCATGCACACCACCTCTCCATTGGGGGGGGGGGGGAGGGGTGCTCACGATCAGTGTTGCTAACGGTGCTGCTGTACACCACACTGGTCTTCCCTCCTCCAAAGCGTATCATCCACAGAATCCAGAGAGCCATGTGCATTTTCTTCTGAGGATCCAGAATGGAGAAGGTGAAAGGAAGAAGCTATACAAAAATAAATCGACCAGGGTCAGGCGGATGCCAGACATCCACCTGTTCCTACGGGCACGGTACATGAGTCAGATCTGCAAGCTGGTGACCAGGCCAGAGACCAAAACATCCTGTCTTATCAAGTATTTTGCAGGTCACCTTCTGAGACACTGGGGGGGGGGCGGGGGGGGCGGGGAGGGGGCGGTGTTCACACCAACCAACAGGAGACCATGTTCTACAGGGTCCTGAACAAATTCTGGAGCAAGTATGGGTTACAAAAAGAAAGCCCAGTGACCATGACCAAACACAGAAAGACACAGAAGGAAGTCAGAGACAGAAACAGGCTATCAACTGTGGAGCTACTCCCCAAAGATGACTGTCAAGCCATCTGGGACTAGATCTTCCGCAAGGACCTACAAAAGGACCACGGAGACTTGAACTGGCTAATAGCTCACCACACACTTCCAGTAAAGGCATGGAGACACAGAGAGGGATGAGGGACTCGACCCAGCTTTCCCAGGGGAACCTGCCAAGATGAGAGAGAGACTATTGACCACCTCCTATGGCCCTGGCCCTATGTCAAGGAAGTGTGGGAAAAGGTAAACCAGCTCCACAAAGAGGAACAGAAGTCAGGTTGATGACAAGGGAAGTGGCACTGTACAGTCACCTGAATAAGCAGCAGGGATCCCCAACAGGCCGCTTTAACCAGTTTGTGTCCTGCATCAGGAGTGCTCTGTGGCAGTGCAGAAACCTACTGATGTACGGACACATGGAGCTCCAAGACACAAACTGTGTTAAAATGTTTCTAAATGAATTCCAGTCCTACTCCTGGAAAGCAGTGGGAGAAGACAGAGAAGATGCAACCAACTCCACCTGGAAAGGGGACACTTGGCACAGGTTGGTCAAAGATCCTGCCCACCTCTGGGAGGGGGAGCAGATAGGGAGAACAATCAGGACAGCAACACAACTGGACCTGGAGACAGGGAGAAAGACAGCAACAAGCTCAGCAGCAGCAGAAATGGCAGCAACAAGGACAGTGAATGAACTGAGATTGTATCCCCAAATCAGGGCTAGGACTAAGAGTTTGTGATTGGGTTAGGAAAAGGACACCAGGTGGGTGCACGAGAGCATTGGGGAGCGGATGCATTTATTGTAATGGGTGCACGAGTTTTTAATGTGGTTTGAGGTGTGTGCAGGAAAGCTTACACTAGATGTAGTATATAGAACTCTATATATAGAAATATATTTTTCAAAAAAAAAAAAGGCACATAGATGGGGCCATTTACACTGCTGCCACCACAGGTAGAAGGATTGCTCCAAGCCCTCCCAGTAGAGCAGGGCCCTAGGTATCTGTACAGTTTGCCTATGTGTTAGTCTGGCCCAGTTTGTAGGCACGTTACCTGTCTGCACAGGGTGTTTTCTCTGTGGACTCCTGTAATCATAGTGCATCTGTAGTAACTGAAGCTGAGCTCAGCAATATATTTAAATCTTGGGTTTAATCCAGCTTCAGGCTACAAATGGAAAGACTAGTATGGATTTCAGTGACAGGTGGACCTAATCCTGTAAGACAAACTGGAAACAATAGCTTGGGCTACCACTTAATCCATGAAGCAATTAAGAAAAGTAGAAGAAAATCCTGTCTTGAAAAATTACTGGATTTACTTCTTCTGAGCAGCATGTGGCCTCTTAGTTTCATAGTTGGTAGGGTTGGAAGGGACCTGAGCAAATCATCAAGTTTGACCCCCTGCCATGGGCAGGAAAGAGTACTAGGGTCAAACGACCACAGCAAGGTGTCTATCTAGCCTCCTTTTAAAGATCCTCAGGGTAGGAATGAGCACCACTTCCCTTGGAAGTTGGTTCCAGATCCTAGCCTCCCTGACAGTGAAGTAGCGCCTCATGATATCTAGTCTGAATCTACTCTCCGTCAACTTATGGCTGTTATTTCTTGTTATTCCCAGTAGTGCTCGGGGGAACAGGGACTCTCCCATTGCCTGCTGGTCTCCATTGGTAAGTTTATAGATGGCCACCAGATCCCCACTCAGCCTTCTCTTGTGGAGGCTGAACAGGTTCAGGTCTTGTAGCCTCTCTTCGTAGGTGTTGCCCTACTGCCCCCTGACCATGGTAGTGGCCCTCCTCTGGACCCTCTCCATGTTGTCCACATCCCTCCTGAAGTGCAGCGCCCAGAACTGCACGTAGTACTCCAACTGCAGCTTGACCAATGTCGGATAGAGGGGGCGGATCACCTCCTTGGACCTGCTTGTGATCCATCTGTGGATGCATGACAAGGTGCGGTTAGCCTTCTTGACCGCATCCCCACATCGGTGGCCCATGTTCATTGTGCAGTCTATAATGACTCCAAGAACTTTTTCTGCCTCTGTGCTGATGAGAAGGGAGTTCCCCAGCCTGTAGGTATGCTACTGGTTCTTCCTCCCTAGGTGCAGCACCTTGCACTTGTCAGTATTGAGTCCCATTTTATTCTCATCCATCCACCCCTGTAACCTGTCCAGATCCAATTGCAGCCTGTCCCAAGTCCCTGTGATATCACATTCATCTTTGTGCACTCCAATGATCATTTCAAATAAGTTATCTGGTAGTGAAGTAAAAGTGACTCATCTGTAACTCCCAGGGTCCCCTACTAGCTTATTTAAAGATATGCACATTTGCTATCCTTCAGTCCTCTAGTATAGCGGATGACTGCATATTTTTTGTTGGAGCTCAGCACTTAATTCTTAAATTAATATAAGACTCTTGGATCTGATCCTAGTGGCCTGTTGCCCATTCATTTATCAAAGGAAACGGTGCTGCAATATTTTGATATCTCAGATACAGAGGAACGTAAAATGGCCAATGGGAATGAGACTATGGAAAAGCAAATGACCACATCCAAGGCAGAAGCAAGTATCAGCTTAATGTACTGAATGGATTCCAGAGCCTGTGGTTCCAGGGGAGACAGCCATGCTAGTGTCTCCATGTTTCTGCTATGGAACCAGGAGCCTAAATCTCTGGGAGCCAGAGTTCAACCCAAAGCTGTTACTGACCCAATGCAACTGCTCAATGAAATTAAAATTCCTGTCAGAAAGCAGCTGCAAGATCCAGAGAGCATATTTCGTTTTAGAAACATTGTATCTGTGCTTTCAAAACTTTTTTTCTCATTATCTAGTACACAGAAAAGCTTTTTTTTAATCCAGAAGTTCTGCTTTACAGCTAGCTCTGTTTCTAACCACCATATGAGTGAGATTTTAGAACAACAATCCAATAGCAGTAATGAGGGCAGAGAACTTGTGTTATGATGGAGTTTGATTGGTTTATAAATGAAAGATGTGATGGCCTTAATTATACAGCAGTGGGTTTGATGACCCAAGATGTCCGTTCAAATCACATGTCCTACATGTGAGGCAAAGATGGAGTGTGAAGACTGACTGATGCAGCAATAAAAAAGTAAAATCACTACGATAGATTGGGCAATGCAGGAGAGAGGGAATGTGAATGGCCTGAAGGAGGAGATAGGAAAATATGTGGGAGGGAGAACACAGGGAAGTAGAGAGAGACCACAATGAAAGGGAATAAGAAGGGAAATGGAGGGAGAGAAGACGACACTACAGATAACAAATATGGGAAAATATGTGCTCAGGTCGACTATGTATGGGAAGGCTGTGAAGGAGGAGAAAATGGAAAGAACGAAGAACAAAAATAAGACTTATGCTTAACAATTTAAAAGCGTATTTAATAGAAAGTTCAATACCAGAATTAAAAATACCACCTACAGAAATGTTTTATTGTGCAGCTATGCACCCAAATGCATGTCAGTATAGAGAAACACAGCTGTCTACACCATTTTTCTAAGGATTTGAAGGAAATGTGAGTGGAGGGAAGTATTTTGATGGATACAGCTGTGGCTGTACCCAGACTTTAATCAAAATAGGGGTCCCATTGGGCAAGATGCTACATATTGGAGGAAGAAGAAAATGGGAGGATGTAGTATAGGTGATGTTATGCAATAAAAAGTATCACTTTTAATACACACTAAACTCAGGGCCGTGTTGCAAGGGGCACTAAACACGTTTTATCTGAAATCACAGTAAGCATTACCGTGCCATATTAAAGGTGGAAAATGTTCTGAGCAATCACAGGGTAATGCTTACTAGGATCTCAGCCTGCTCTGGATGGGGCTGGAATTGACTTCACCCTATTCTTGCCCTGACCCCGCTCACATTGGATACTGATCCTGGCAACAGGCACTGCAACTTCCACATGCACATGTGAGGATGTGCAACCCTCAGACCCAGAGCCTGCATCTCCCTCATCATGTGCCCGGCACTGCCCAGCCTGAGACCCTCTGCTTCTGGCATGCCAAGTTGAGGCAGTTCTCTGCCACTGGCAGTGGGCAGAGGGAGGCACAAGGAGATAATCCTAGAGAGGGTGCTGCTCTTGTCACTGGGTTTGTGGGGCAACTGGGTGTCTCTGTTTCTGGCAGTCTTGAATGAACTCCAGTGCACTGCAGGGTGCTAAAACTAACAATCAGCTGATTTGTTGCAGAACACAGATTAGCTGATTGTTGGTCCCAACCTACACACTGCAACAGAGTACTGAACTCATGTTATCTCCACAGAGTAACCCAACAATAGCTGAACATGTGTTACTTAATACAATCTGGAGATACTCCTGCAAAAAGTCATGATTGCTACAATATGATTGCATTTGGCATGTGCTTTATTAGTTAAATCTGTAGACACTTATGTTTTAAGTGCAGTTAAGTTTTATTAGGTTTTATTAGGGCAGCTCTGGGAGCTGCTCTAATTAAAGAGCCTGGAGCATTCCCACGTTTCAAAATGGCAGTGGAGGCACTTTCTCTAAAGTTCATCAACATACTTTACATAAAGCACCTCCACAGCCGTTTTGAAGTGTGGGGACACTGATACATGAGGTGCAGGAGGCTGCTGAAGCATGGTAATTACCATACTCCAGCAAACATGATTAATTGAGTCTGCTCTGACATGCTTGCTCCAACATACTGTAATTACAGAGTATTGGAGTAACCTCGCTGCTTGTGTGTATGTGCCTCTTAAGTTTAAGATCATCTGAAATGTCGCCCCTTATAACAAACTTTTTGGTGAGTTCCTGCCTCCTAAAACTTGTTTGGATTTTATCTTGTTCTCCATTGTTTGGGATAAAAACATGAAACTGGCTATATCTATATAAATTCTCAGCCTTGAGATTCTGAGTATCTTACTGGCTTGCTTCAGAAGGTGATTGTTTAGCACTTTCTCAGAGCCTGTCCCCTTTAATTGCAAATTAAGCATGCAAATATTTGGACACTAATTGCAGTATTTCTAGAAAACAGAAATTGTTCAGCAACTTGTAAAAGTCTGGCTCTAGTTACGTAACCAGACAAGTAGTGTTAATTCATTTTAATTATACTATACGCTAGTTGAAAAAGCTTTTACAAAATTCTAACCACTTCTCAATACACTTGCAAAACAGTTTATTCTACAGATAATCCTGTAGCTGGAATTCCAGTCTCTCAGCTCTGAAGGTCAACAAGATCAGACCTAAAAGCATTATTCCTCCCAACTATCCCCCTTCCTTCTCTCTTCTCTGGACATATATACCACAGTACCTCTTTTCTACACAAAGAAAATTTCACTCAGCTCTGCATGCCTGACATGATGATGGGTTTTTTTTTTTATAGATTTACTTTTAATCATTCCATAATTGTCTTGTGCTGGTGGTTGATTCAAAATTAAGTTGTGTAACACCTGAGACAGAAGAGTGTATTCCAGTCTGAGAATGTGATATCACTGCATTTGTTTCTTGGAGGGAAGCTTATTCATTGTATTAGTTAAGTAATTAAATTTGCTTGCTTTGTTCCCCAAACCCACAAGCTTTACTTGAAACCTTTCTAAATTCTCCCCGTCCCCTGAATACTTCTTTATTTCTATACAGGAACCCACCACCAACTGCTTAAAAGGAAAGTAAAGACCTTTAAAATGCTTTCTTTTCTCCTACCTGCCTCCCAGCCTGCTCTGCTTATTTTCCATTGTGTCCCACACTAAGGTTTTTGCTTGCTATTCTCTGACCCTTTCACTGGCCCCAATAAACCCCATCCCCTTTGCCTCAGGTGACCCTTCTTTCTGTCCTCCTTGATATCTTGTTTTTCTTTGCCTCCATCCTGTCACAGCAACACATATTCTGGTCCTCAAAAAAAAAGGCATCTCTGTATCCATCTGCTTCTCCTTACTGTTGCTTCTCTTTTTACCCAAAACGACATTGAAAACACTATCTTTGATCATTTGTAGGTATGCCTACAAGTGCCATTAGGAAGCAGCAACTGTGGAACTTATTGCTTCACAGTTTATTGCTCCTGGGCACGCATCTGCATGTGTCCCTGGAGTGCCTCTCATTGAGCTGGGTCATAGCAGCCCCAGGTGGCAGGGGGCCTGGGGTCAACCTTCCAGCCCGGGGCTACTCCTACTGGGCTCAATGTACTGTGAAGAGGCTAGCTGAGGCATGTGGCTGCTTTGGTGCAGGGCTAGCTGGCAGGCAGCCCTGGCACTGAAGCAGCCTCATGCCCTGGTCAGCCAGTCAGTGTCTAGATGTGCACTGCTGTGCATGAAAAAAACTGCAGCAGGGTTGGACTTGTATTTATAGGTTCTACCCTGCTGCGGAGTTAATTATTTCATGTGCCCTAATAGAGGCACACGTGTAGACTCTGAGATGTTTACTGTATAGTTAATTAGTCAACTGCACAGTAAACATTTAGTGTAGACATGCCCAGGTTTGCTCCCCTTTCTCCCTCTGCTCCCCTAATAATGCTAGCCATGGATGCCTGCTGTTCCACAGCCAGCTTCACTCATTTTTCTACTTTGTTCTCTACTTAAAGACCAGTGGTTCCCAACCTTTTTTTCCCATGCCCTGCTGCTTGGAACAGAGTGTGGTGGCCCAGCGACATGTGGCACAGCTTGTCTTTTCTGTGCGGCACTGCTGGCATTGCCTCCGCAACCCTCATTTGGGTCGTAACCCGGGGTTGGGAACTGCTATTATAGACCATTCTCACTGAATTGACCCAGATGCCATTACTCACTTCCTCTTTCCTCCTTCCTCAAGATTTGTAGTCCCTAATCCATGGTTTGTGGGCAATATTGGGAACTTCCAATATTGCTCAGAGCCACAGGAGATTAAAAAAAGTTAAGGTTGATAAAGAGCAAAATACAGAATTATTTACATGAGGTTACTCACTCAATATTGTTGCTGATGGGTCAGTGAAGATTGGGACCAAGATGCAACACCGCCATACCTACAAGAAACCAGCCAGCTAATAATTCGGTTTGGATCTTGGACCTGAGATACCTTTCAACCCTATGATTCCATGGGTAGTGTGGGGAGGTATTGTCCTATGTAGATGATGTGCACTTGATTTTAAGGTGACACATGTAAATTAAAAATAAACATTTCTATGGTATTTCTTTCTCTCCCCTCCCCTAAACATACTGCTTGTTCTCGTGGATCATACACTTTTGAGGGCATGAATCTTTGGCTACCATGCCATGGACAGTACTAGAATGAAAATAATAATAAGAAAGTAGATATCATGAAATACTGCTTTATGATTAGTGACAGTTTAGGATTCCACTGTGAACTTAGATCAGTGGTGCTCAAACTTGTGGCTCCACAGGCCAAATGAGTAGTATGTGACTGATCTACAGGCCAGATCCCAGGGTTAACTCCCAGATCAGACCCTGTATAGCCAGCTCAGGCCCTGTGCTACCTCAGCCCATCCCTCTGCAGCTGGACTGGGCTCCATACTGCATCAGCCCAGCCCTGTGCACCCAGAGTGGGCCCTATACCAGCTCAACCCAGCCCCATGTGGCCAGGTTGGGCCCCATGTGACTGGATGGGCCCTGTACCATAGATTCATAGATTCAAGATATTAGGGTCGGAAGGGACCTCAATAGATCATCTAGTCTGACCCCCTGCATAGGCAGGAAAGAGTGCTGGGACTAGATGACCCCAGCCAGATGCCTATCTAACCTCCTCTTGAAGACCCCCAGGGTAGGGGAGAGCACCACCTCCCTTGGGAGCCCATTCCAGACCTTGGCCACTCTGACTGTGTAGAAGTTCTTCCTAATGTCCAGTCTAAACCTGCTCTCTGCTAGCTTGTGGCCATTATTTCTTGTAACCCCTGGGGGCGCCTTGGTGAATAAAACCTCACCAATCCCCTTCTGTGCCCCCATGATGAACTTATAGGCAGCCACAAGGTCACCTCTCAACCTTCTCTTGTGGAGGCTAAAGAGGTCCAGGAGTCCCAGTCTCTCCTCATAGGGCTTGACCTGCAAGCCCTTAACCACACGAGTGGCCCTTCTCTGGACCCTCTCCAGGTTATCCACATCCCTCTTGAAGTGTGGCGCCCAAAATTGCACGCAGTACTCCAACTGTGGTCTGACCAGTGCCCGACAGAGGGGAAGTATCACCTCCTTGGATCTGTTCATCATGCATCTGCTGATGCACGATAAAGTGCCATTAGCTTTTCTGATGGCTTTGTCACACTGCCGGCTCATGTTCATCTTGGAGTCCACTAGGACTCCAAGATCCCTTTCCGCTTCCGTGCCACCAAGCAGGTCATTTCCTAGGCAGTAGGTGTGCTGGACATTTTTCCTCCCTAGGTGCAGCACTTTGCATTTCTCCTTGTTGAATTGCATTCTGTTGTTTTCCGCCCATATGTCCAACCTGTCCAGGTCTGCTTGTAGTTGTTCCCTGCCCTCTGGCGTGTATACTTCTCCCCACATTTTTGTGTCATCCTCATACTTGGACAGAGTACACTTCACTCCCTCGTCCAAGTTGCTAATGAAGATATTGAACAGTATCGGTCCTAGGACCGAGCCCTGCGGGACTCCACTGCCCACACCTTTCCAGGTCGATACCGACCCATCCACCATGACTCTCTGGGTCCGACCCTGTAGCCAATTCTCCACCCACCGGACCGTCTCTGCCCATCTCAACCTAGATTGTGTCCCATGCCACCACAGCTCTGTGTGCCTCATACAGTGCATAGGACTATGGGTCTGGAAATTTAGCAGCAGGGCAGTGGCAATTAAGGCTGCCCCACCACCATACTGCTAAATTCTTGGAGACCTGAGGAGCCCTGTGGGCCAGATGACATGTCTCCATTGACTGGATCCAGCCTGCAGGCCAAGGGTTGAGAACCCCTGACTTGGATAATTTGAGCCTATTCTCAACATCATATTAATCTGTAACCTCTTTTCACTGCAAAATGAATGAAGCTGTGATTTCATGTTTCAGTCCATCTGAGCTTTTCAAGATGAGTGAACAATTCTCTTCAGTTTTAACCCATAGGCACTAGTGACAGCACAGTATTTCTAGACCCTAAGGGTTAATTTCTCAAATAATAAACAGTTCTTTAGGTCATTAGGTTATGGCAGGCTACAATGATTCATATGGGTGCCAATAGGGGACAGAACTGTTAAAGAATTGGTTGAAAACTGAGATTCCTCCATTTCAATATTGCTCACCTGTGTAGCAGATGGAAGTATTTTAAAAAGGTGAAGGAATGTCTTCATTTTTCTTCTAGGTATTGTGAAGTAAAGCACAGAGAAATATAGTTGTAACCCTACTACGTTGTATAGCTTTCTAAACTCCTATCCTGTTCTTATAAAACATGTTATCAAGTTACTAGGCAATTGATGATTATACAGCAGGCACACAATTTTCTAAAATTGCTTTTCAATGAAAGCTCATAAATATGCTACCCTTCTTCAGTTCAATAGCTTCCTGATAAGTATATTCTCCATGTTTCCCTTTAGATAAAAGCTAGATTCTTTTTTTTGTTTCTATTTTGGTAGTATCTCACTAATGATCATATAAAAATACTGGTATTCATATCTACTTTTCAATTTAATTTACATCAGGTTTGTAGAGAGGCATTTATCTTTGAAAAGCAAGACTAGATTCTAATCTAATTCTTAGCTCTTCCACCTATTACATTCAATTAAACTTAATAGCTCTATATCGGTTACTACAGTGACGTTAAAGAGAGTTTTACAAGTAGCAGTTAAGAAGTGCGTAAGTTCTGTGCTTCAGCTGAGGTATAACTGATAAAAGTTTCGATTACTGTAGTTCTGGTAAACTAATAATATAGAAAGGAGACATTTTGACCCTTTCTTATAATAGGAGAAATCATGAGCTCTAGTTTAACATATTGCTCTGTCAAATAAGAGGAAGGGATCCAAATAGCAGAGAACCAGTGATTAAGGTTTAAGGAGAGTAAATCTCATCACTTTATAAATGATTTAATCCCTTATAGGTCACTTCATTTTAACCAGGGGGCTCAATTTTTCTCCAGTTCCTTTTTGTTCAACTTCTGTCCACAGCAAAGAAGAAACAACAGTTGAATTAAAACCTTGTCAAAAGAAGTGGAGCTTCTTGAAATATGTCCCTGCACACTTAAATACTCTGATAACAATATAGATTGCCAAAGCTCTCTTATCAAGAAAGGAAGGATTCAGGGAGAGATTTAAAATATGACTTTATAGTAGCCTCCAGTTTATAATGGGAGTGATCTGAAACATTCTGCTTCTAACTTATCTCCAGTCTTGTAAGAGAGTTTTGTGAGATAGGTCTAAGACCTCTGTTTCTTCTTATCACAAAATAATGGCATTGAGCTCAAAAGTAATACAGCAATGTAAGGAATCCAATGGAAACGTTCAGTTGTATTGCATATATTGGGAATAGCAACACCTTCTGGCATACTTCTTAATAGTCACTCAAATGCCAATATCCTGTGAACTATCTAACTTTTCAAAACACCTCAAGCACAAATTCCTGTTTTAGTTTAAATTTTAAATAGTTCGGCACAGTGGTGTTATAATGAGAGTCCATCCAATGAGAGATAACACTTTTCAAAAACATGCAGGTCAGAGTATACACCACCATGAGCCCTCATTTCCTCCCCCTGTCTAACTTCGTAGATCATAGAAGACTTTAGCCAGCAGTACGTTAAACCAATCCTTAACTGGTTAAACTAGAAGGCAAACAGAAAGTACAACTCCTAGTGCTACCACTTCAAGAAGCAGACATACATATGATTCAAAACCTAACTTTATTTGGTGCTTTGTCAGTGAAGAAGGACCATTCAGGAGAGAAAAATATGGTTTTACAAATGCAGATATTATTGTGAGCTTGGAAGGAAACATCTGGACCTAGGTTTGAGCCTGTCATGTGTATGCAAACATCTCAAAAGTGCTGACAAGCAGGTCCAGATATTTACAAAGAGATTATCTCCCTTCTTACACATCTTTCTTTCTGTTACATTTTGGGATAAATCTTATTTCTATCCTGGATTGATATTCTATTTAATTGCTTTGTTAAAAGACTCACCTGATCCCGTACTTCATAGAGATTAGGCAGAACTACTTTTAATAAGTGCAAACATCGTGCACAGCCCATTTCCAGTGCCGGAGTTAGCTAAGTCTGGCATAGTTTTAAGGTTCAGGAGAGCATTAAGGCTGGCTCCGGTGAAGGGGGTGAGGGGAGTGCTGGTGTTCAAATGCAGAGAATGGGGCAGCTGTACGGCTGATCCCAGAGTCTGGAGGCTCCCAGAGATAAGTAGAGGTTTAGAGTATAAAAATGACCCCAAATTCAGGACACCTCTTCTGTGCAGAAAAGAAACACTTGATGAAGGGACATGATAAGGGGCTTACAAAACACTAAATGGCAAAGAAAAAGGCAATAGGGATTTATTATTGACTCTCAACAGACAGGAACTAGGGGTCACAATATGAAACTAGTGGGTAGTAAGTTTAAAACTAACAAAAAGAAATTATTTTTCATAGAAATCACAGAGAAGCAGGGCTGGAAGGGACTTCCAATGGTCATCGAGTCCAACCCACTGACCGGGGCAGGATCAGCCCTGTCCAAACCACTCCACACAGTCCAGCAGCTAAACTCGAGCTAAGACTACCATCCACCTTGATGCAACGTAGACCTAGCACCCTAACCTGCCACCTGCTCAGGAGGTCCAGGGGAAAGGGCTAACCCCTGCTACAAAGGAAGGTAACCCCCCACACCCCCTGCAGGCCATATCCAATCTGACAGGGGGTAAAATTCCTTCCTGACTCCAAATGTGGCATCGGTCTGACCCTGAGCGGAGGGGCAGGACCCTCTAGCCAGGATTCATAGACTCATAGATATAGGGTCAGATGGGACCTGAGCAGATCATCAGGTGTGACCCCCTGCCCTCGGCAGGAATGAATATTCAGCTCACATGACCCCCACTAAGTTAAGCTCATATGACCCGAGTTAAGTAGCTGGATCCTCCAGCTTTGTTCCCAGCCGGGGCACAGGCACAGTCTAAGTCCCAGCCTCTTCCCAGGGTGGCCCTCCTTGCCACTGGAGGTGGAGGAGGCTGGCAAGGTCCTCAAAGGGAGCTGAAGTCTTGGCAGAAAGAGGCATCCTGAGCACAGGAAAAGGGGAACTCCTAGCCTTGGAGGCTGCAACCCTCCTCCCACCATCGCCCCCAGCCCCCGCTCCCTTTCTCTGCCCCGTGTGACCCGCCGCGCTCCCAGCCCGCCAGCCCGCCCCTACCCGAGTTGCGGAGCTTGCGGTTCTTGAAGACGGACACGACCACCAGCAGGCTGCCCACGATGTCCACCACGGTGGTGAAGATCAGCACCCCGGACAGCGCCGCCACCACCCAGGCCGGCCGCGGGGCCGCCGCCCGCCCCGCCGCGCCCAGCGCCCCGCGCCCGCCCGCCTCGCAGCAGTTCCTCAGCGACCCATTGTCCAGCATCGCGGCCCCGCAGCGCCCGCCAGAGCCCGCGCGGCTTTAACCAGGCGCGGGAGGGCGCGGCCGGGGCGGAGCGGCAGCCAGCGCCGCCCGGGCGGGGACACACGTTCGGGGGCGGCCGGGTGAAGCGCGTTACCCCGCGCGGCTCCATGCTGCTGCGCTTGGCTGGCTGAGCCCCTGCATCCTCCCCGCTTTCTGTTATATGTATGGGGAGGGAGGGGGTTGAACCCCCTGTCAGCGGCACTGGGTGTTGGCGTTTGACTGGAGTGTGCCAGTGCCTTTGGGACCTAACCTGGCTAGGGGAGAGGCCCCTCCACTCAGCCTCAGGCTGACACCACATTTGGGGCAGGAAGGAGTTTCCACCCCCTGCTCACATTGGTATGGGCTGGGGGGGGGGGGGGGGGTTGCCTTCCTGTGTAGCAAGGGAGCATGGCCAGCTACTCAGGGTCTCTGGTGCAAAGTTTCATAGACACTGGCTGCTGCGGATGCCCTGCTTTGCCTGTGGCAGGCTGGTGTGTTAGGTCTGTGCGGTGTCAGGATTGAGAGTAGTCTTATGCCAAGTTTAGATTTTGGATTGTATGGGATGGTTTGGACAGGGATGATGCTGCCTCAGGCAGGGGTTGGACTGGGCGAGCTCTGGGGGGCCCTTGCAGCCCTGCTTCTCTGTGGTTCTAGGACTGTCTGATTTTCGGTGCCTGCAAACAGGGGCAGATCCAGGGTCCGCTGCCACCCCCTTTTGATTCCTGTCTCATGCAAAGTTTAAAACCAAATGCCTAGCAGTGCACGCAGCATTTTTAGTCAGGCAGCTCTGAAGGAGTCACTTGACTTCATGATTTCTTATGTCTCTGATCCCTTCTCATCTCTCCATTCCACAGGTGTTAACAGCCCTCTCTCCCTTTTTATGCTCTTGATGTTTCACTAATCAAGCTAGCTTTGCATCTACCATTCTGCTCTCTGTTCACTGCTCCTAGCCATGTAGCTCCTATTTCCCAGCCGTGCAAACTGTTTTTAACTCATTCCATTAAAGTTTTTGCTTCAGTCTTAAACTGAATAAGGATCTTGTTATGCCACATGCTGTGAACCACTCAAATGCTGATGGGTGTTAGTGCTAGCTGGAGTTTGGCACAGGCCAGCAAAGGTTTGGAAGACTGAAAGATGAGAATACACCCACCCCGCTCCGACCCCCAGCCCCATTCTGGGTTTCCTCCCTGGCCCCCCAGGACTCTTTCCAGTCCATGGGGTCCCCTCCCATCCCTTGGAGTACCTCCTGCCTCCCCCTTGCCCCTGGAGCATTACTTATTTGTGGCTGCCTGCATTGACTGTCCCAGGGGAGCAGACAGGGAATGGTTGCTTGTTCCCTGGGACAGACAGTGTGGACAGCCACAAGTAAGCTGGGAGGCAGTGAGTGGGGATATGGAGTGCTGGGGAGGGCAGGGGAACCAGTGGTCCCAATCCTGGGCAGCAGAGGAGGGGGCAGGTAGGGTGATTACACTAATGTGTAGCCTAGCTTGGCTGCACCTTGGTGTAATACAGGTCACACAGGTGGCAGAGGTCAGAGATAATCCTGCCCTGGGGTGGCATCACTTTGGCTGCTTGCAGATGTTTAAAAATCCCCAAAACCCCCATGCTTTACAGGAAGAAGCAGCGCATTACTTCAACCCAGCTCTGCAGCATCTATAAAGATCGAGCACTTCACCTAGGCTTCTGGGTGCTTTCAGCTATAACTGATTCAATCAGCTATTAGATAACAGTGCCAATTCCACCCCCCCACCCCCAAACTGAAGCACCTGATCTTTACAGATGCTACAGAGCAGGGTTGAAATAATGTGCTGCCTTTTCTGGGCATGTGCAGGAATGAGCCACTTTTAAAGTAAAGCACCGTTTTGGTTGTTGGGTCCTTTTTTTTTTTACATCTGAAAGACCCTTTCTGATGCATAATGAGTGCTTAAAACCAGTTTCAGGTGCTAATGTGCAGACAATACAAGATTTAAAAGCTCCAGGAGCCCCTCAAAATTACTATGTACAGACCTAGGCAAAGCATACTAGTAAAGCTTCAAGTTTCTTTTTATCTGGAGAAAAATAGGTGTTGTGTTATGTGTGATAATGCAGCTCACCATCTCCACCCCCCTTTTAAAAATTCCTAGATCTGCCCATGCCTGAAAACTACTGGAATTAACACTGGGCCTTGGAACAATTTTAGCTAACTGGAGTTAATGTCCATTTAAGTCTCCTGTGCCACACTGTTTTGGTGCTAATGGTATCCCAAACCAGTTCGCATCCAATTAAACTTGTTGTCTGTTTTTAGCCTTTAAAAATTGTTCCTTTAAGGAATGTTAATTGGTGTTAAAGTTGGCTTGTGCTGTGAGCATGTGAAGTAGCTGCACTGCTCTGAACTGCCCTTAAAGGGCTGGTGGGCAGGGATGTGGCAAAGAGCTGGGTCAAGCCTCCTATGCCCCACTGCCCCATATGTGGCTTGCCATTCCTGATAAAGCCTGCTGCTCCCCACTGACCCACCACTCACCCTCCCCAGCCCAAATTGGGACCACTGCCCCAAATCGTAACAACACCAAGAGGATAAAAAAATGTGTGTAAAGGGCAGTGCTGCTCTCCCAGGTGTTGACTTGGAGCAATCAGATCTGCCTCAAATGTAAGGTCTTTTTTTAGCCACAGAGCTTAAAAACAAGCTCATGTTTCTCCTGGGACAAAACCTTTTATCCTGGGATCCTACAGAGGGATAAACCCACTGTCCTGTGTTAAGTACACTTTTTACCTGGACAGTCAGGGGAGTTAATTGCCATTCACACTGCATATGTAAATTACTGTCCTACACCTATTTTGATGGGAGTCAAAGCTCATGACAATCAGACATTGGATAAACCCCAACATCTGTTTTTACCCCATTGAGGTAAGGTGTGTGAAGGTTGGCCTGACACACCTAGATATGGTAACTGAGGGAAACTGACACCTCATAATCTCCTGCAGCTGTTTCCAAACCGGGAAGAGCTTCAGATGCATAATTTAGCTTCATTAAGAAATCCAGATAATCCAGTTCTATCTCAGCCATCACATTTATGCTTGGCATTACAGAACCACTTTGGCAAGACACAATTTCTGAAAAAAACTACCCCTACTGCTAGGCAATAAGGAGATATCTGAGATATGGAAAAGAGATAATTGTATTTTTCTCATGTTCAGTCTACCAGCTCCAGAGCTGTTATTTTCAGGGGGAGACCAGGATAATCCCTACTCATCATCTCCCTTCAAACCAATTGTTTTCTAGTGCTTCTTTTCAGGTATTTCCCAGTCAGCTAATATAGTTCATTCATCCTGAAATTTGAAGACTGCTAGGCTGTCCTGGCTCCTAATAATGATATGACTGAATATATGTGAGGTTTTCGTGCCTTGTGTGTGATATTCCTTCTCCAAGCTTCAACTTCTACAAATAAATCGATAAATCTATGGAAGCTTACAGATGTGAACATTTGGACTGACGCTTAACATTCGGAAGACTAAGATCCTGCACCAACAAGCTCCTAACGAACAGTCCCCAGCTCCAGTAATCCAGATCCATGGTAAGACCCTGGAGAGTATTTCATGTACCTCAGAAGCCATCTCTCACAGAAGGCTGACATCGAAGAAGAAATCCAACATCGCCTCAAATGTGCAAGTGCAGCCTTTGGATGCCTGAAGAAATGGGTGTTTAAAGATTGTGACATCGGATTTGCAGCCAAGCTCATGGTTTATCAAGCAGTCATGATCCCCACCTTGCTGTACAGAGCTAAGACACAGATAATGTAAAGGTGACACCTAAAGCTTCTGGAGAAGTACCATCAATGCTGCCTGCAGAAAATCCTCCAAAGGGAAGAGAGATACACCAACATTAGCATCGTCCTGCAAGCAAAAACCATGAGTAATGAGGCAATGATCATCCAGCATCAACTTCATTGGCCCATCCGTATCACCCAGATGTCTGATTCTAGACTCCTGAAGCAAGTTTTATTCTCCCAGCTCAGCCAAAGTGTACACTCAAGAGGAGGACAGAGAAAGTGCTTCAGGGACATCTGCGAGGCCAACCTAAAACAATGCAAAATCAATGTCAACTCATCAGAGAATATTGCCCAGAACAGCCCCAAATGGAGGAAGAATCTGTTGCCAAGATCTCAGTGCTTTGTAACTTCATGACAACAACAGAAGATGGAAAAGCAGGAGTGGAAGAAACAACGGGTCGCAGATCAAATAAAAAATCCAGTGTCACCCATCCCACATGGAAAAACATTCAAGCTACAGTAGAGTCTGTCAATCCCAAATAGGCCTTACTGGCTATCTTTGGACACGCAGATAAGGCAATCATGGAAGACAATCATCCTTAACTGTGAGGGATTGCTGAAGACAAAGACAGATATGAAAGAAAGAAAAAAAAAAACAACAAAAAAGTGTCCCTGCATTGAGCACAACACAAGCCCAGAAGAGGTATCACATTAGTTTGATCTGGCTTGCCCAATGTCTGTATAGATCATGCACTTTAGCAGAGATTTTTGAGGCTTTTATCTAATAGCAGGTTGAATCAGCTTTAGATAAAAGCACCAAAAATCCCCACTGAAGAACCCGATCTATACAGATGCTGGGGAGCTGAGTCAAACTAATGTGCTTCTTCTTCAAGTAAAGTCCTGTTGTGGAATGGGGAGGGGTTTCCGTGTCTGTCAGTGGCTTATGATAAATAGCATCCAATTTGCCTTGTGAATTTCACATCCTAGGGAAAAAGCAGCAAGATTAAACTTTCCAAGCAGAAAATGTATATAGGTGGTAAGATTCACATATAAGGTAAATCTGAATACATTGCTTCCTTTACCCTTGTCAAAATGTAGGAAAAAAGTGGTCTTATCAGCGAAGTGCTGTGTTATTTGTTGAATCCATCCATATTGATTTCTATTGCTGTATCTAAGCACATTTCCTGAGCAACTTTTGGAACATAACACAAGTGGCCTTAATGACTGATCCAGGTATTGGCCTGTAAAATAATTTGTAAAACCAAGGCTAAATAAACTGCCCAGCGAACAACACTCATGGAAAGTGGAGATGCAGGAAGTTAGGGGGGAAGCAGACATGATGGTTTGTTGCCTTTGTGCCACCATAAACATTTTTAAGGTGACACAAAGGCCAAACAAACAAACATCCATATTCCTTGTCATACCACAAATGCTCAAAATGTGTGGCCACAACAAAGGTGGTATTAATTTGTGCTGCCAGTTAGTTGCAGGTGTCTGCTTACTTTATGGCACAAGAGAGTCAGCAGCAAGGAGATGCCTGTACTCTTCATTTGTCCTAGGCAAGTGCTCCTAGGGCTTGAGGGCCAAATCCTGCACACCCTGGGACTTTCCTTCAAGCCCTGGGAGCACCTGCCTGGCTTTCTCCTCTTACAGAGACATGGCCCCAGGAAACTCCAGGGCATGTTGTGATAATCAGGGAAAGTTGGGGTTTCCCTGCTCACTGCAATGTGTGCTTAAGTTCCTGGGAGTGCATCTCAATAAGTGGGGAAACCACAATTTTCCCTGTTTATCACAACATACCCTGGAGATCCTGGAGGCACACACTGGTAAGCAGGAAAAGTTGGACAGGGGCTCCCAGGGCTCAAGGGACTTGATCCTGTGTGGGAATTTCCAGAGTGCAGGGCTGGGGGAGGAGTTAATGCTTGCAGCCACTCTTTGCAGGGTGCTATAGAGTGGCTGACCTGTGGCTGGGGGCATTTTCACTTTTCTGCTTTCCCTTCTTTCCTAAACATGGCAGGGGATGAAGTTCAGTAGCCTGCATTTGACTGAACTCTTCAGTGTGCTCGCCTGACTTGCAGTACCCAGGAAGTAGAACGGAGACTTTGAGCCCATGATTTTGGGTCCCCAGGGGCATGATGAGGAGCTGCAGTCAAACAGGGAGTGAGGACACATCCGGTTGTTAGAAAGAACTTTTATTGAAGAGGCACTGAAAGGAAGCTCATGGATAAAAAGTGCCAATAGAAAGAGAAGCAGTAGGGTTTTGTAACAGAAGTGGGGAGGGCAGTTACAACGGTGGGGAGGGCAGGTGAGGTGCTTTGTAGTGTGGGATGTCTAGAGGACTGATGAGACCCCTGTCAGGGAACACCTGGTGTCCACATGTAGCAGTGAACTAAAAGAGCACTTGATTTTCCAGGTATACTTTTGAACTGTTCTTTAAACTGGTTTACAGGTTTGTAAATCTATATGCTTCAGGTTTACACTGCATTTAAACTGGTTATGTGTGTCTATCACCCAAACTGCACTGATTGAGTTAAAAATCCTTTGATTTAAGAGTGGCTCACTGCTGCTTAGGTTAAAAATTGTTTCTAATCCACTTAAAAATAAACCTGGTTTGAAACAAAATGAGTGTTCATATGGCCATTTACACCAATTTAATACAATTAAAAATCATGCCTTAAATTCAAATGCTGAAACTCTCTCTTTATACAATCCCTAAGGCAACCTGCCCCTTAACTTCCCAATATCCTTTGCAAGCTGCAGATAAAATTATACCCCAAAGTCTTGCTATTTTGAAGGAAACAAGGGTAATCAATAAGCACAGGGATACTTTGAAAAGTTAAAATTTTAAAGTGGATTAGCTAAAAATAATTAAACCCGTGTGCAGTAAGACTTGGTCTGAATTAAAAGGGCCTTAATTTGAATGATTTAGCTTACTTCAATTTGGGAGTGATCTGAGTCTGTCAACAAATCAATTTTTATGGCTAATATGGAATACTCACAGATATAAACATTTCTACTGAGTTGCTTCTCAAATAATTGCCTCTGTATTTTAAAGCCATATGAAAATCTTTTAGTTTTTTAAGTTCTATAGGGAACTCTTCCTCATTTTACATCCAGATAAACACATTTTATTTTGTGTTCACTGTTAAATCATCTAAAGATCCTGTGTTTGTGCTTGAGGATAAAAAACCTGGGATTGCTCAAGTGGTGAAGTGATCAAATATACTATGAGTACCTCTGCTGCCAAAAGCTGTTTCTCTTTGCATTGTTCTTTTCTTCCTCCTAAAGAAATGTGGCTGTTTCCTAGAGATACATTCATGTTCCTGGTTTCTTTTTTCCATTCCGTTGATTTTAAAGGGACTTATCTTTAGCCAGTTGTCAAAAGTCTAAACCCTTTGTGAACATGAATATAATTTCAGAAGACAGAAGCTGCTACTGCTGCTGGCATCTCTTTCATTTTGCATTTCCCAACAGCACAGAAGAAGAAATTAGATCTCAGCTACCCTCATTATGTTTTTGTGTGTTTCTATAAAGCAACAATGCACAATCTCTTAAAACATCTTCATGGTTTCAAAAGTAATAACCTGACCATAATTTTCTTCAGACCATCATGACAGAAGCTAGAATCTGGACTGCTTAACTGCATTAAATCCTGCCCAATTTTAATGGTTTTAAAACAGCTTCAGATACCTTTGATTCAAATCAGTTCCAAGTCACATAGTTTACGTTGGAGATTCCCAAATTTTCTGGACTTACAGACCACTATTAACCCTCAACATTTCTAATGGACTGCCATGAACTGTTATCACCAATCTTTTAATTGAAAAGAGGAAGGGTCTGGTGTGGTTCAGAGACTGCAGTTTGGGAACCACTGGTTCAAATGAGAGTCTCTTCTCTTTACCGCTTGTCTACTTGTTGTGATCCTGCACAAAAACCCCAACCCCTACCACCATTTGGAGGAGGTGGCAGTGGTGTTTCTTGAAGTACAGATCTTTGACTAAGTTGCATTTTGTTGTTGAACTGCATCTTTTCATTGCCATGATATTAGAATGTTTCTGTCTAAAGCGCCTTTTCTCTCTTGCTTCAGAGAGGAGGACATGTGCCTATGGCTTGAAGTTGCAACAAAGTAAGTTTGAATTGGATAGCCAGAAAAAAAAACAAAAACTTCTTCACTTCTAGAATAGTGAGGTCTGAAGACTAGTGGAATATACTGCCTAGGGAAGTTGTGGACTCTCCAGCACTGGAGGTGTTCAAGAAGTTGGACACCCACCGGTTGGGAATGATCTAGGTGTAGCTATGCTATGTTCTTCTGTGGGTATTTCCCATGCTTCTGGGCTTTGCTGGTTGCTTCCTCCTCCCTCCCCTTTCTGCTTCATGTGTCAGGGTGTTTTTAAGCCTCCCTCCAAGGCACTGGGTGTGGGACCGTGCGAAACGGCAGCGTTCCATTTCGACCGACATTTTGAAGGATCAGCATTCTGTTTCAAATTTTGGTTTGATTCAAAACAGCTGGTCCATTCCGTTCCATAGAAACAGTTTTGCCGTTTTGACCATTTTGACGTTTCGCCCATAGGATATAATGGGGAAGGTTGAAACAGCCTATAACCTTGTCATTTCTGGCCTGATTTGGTTGAAACTTGCAGAAATGGTAGCCCCTTCTGAAAGCATGAAGTCTGCCAAACTTCAAGGTGATAGGTACAGGGGGTTTGAGGAAACTACACCCCAAATCATGAAAGCAAAACTCATGTCATGTGTATGTGTTAAGCCACAGTGGGGTTAAAACTGCAGGGATGCTAGCCCCTGCGGAGACCACAAAGCCTGCCAAGTTTCAAGGAGATAGGTGCAGGGGTTTGGGGAAAACTGTACCTCAAGCTGTGGACAAGCAAAACTTGTGACATGGGTGACATTGTGTGTTAAGGCACAGCAGGGTGAAAGCTGCAGGCCTGCTAGCCCTTGCTGCGGCCATGAAGCCTGCCAGGTTTCAAGGAGACAGGTGCAGGGGCTTCTGGGTTCTGGGGCCCTGCACCTCTAGCTGCTGACAGGCAAATCTCACGACATGGAACAAAACTGGTGGCAAAATTTCGCACAGCCCTAACTGGGTGTTGGCTATAGCCAAGGCTGGGGGTTTTGACTGGCATGTGCCAATGCTCCTGCTAGAACCAAAGTCAGAGGTTCTGGCTAGAGGGTCTTGCCCTTCTGTTTATGGTCAGATAAATCACCATATTTTGTATCAGGAAGAGATTTTACCCCATGGTCAGATTTGGACGGACTGCGGGAGTTACCTTCCTCTGTAGTGAGGGGCATGAATCTCTACCTGGGATCTCTTGGGCATATATTGACACCATTTCACAGAAGCAGGACATTGGCTTGCTGTGGTTCCCCTGGTTTGCCTGTGGCAGGTTAGGGTGTTATGTTTGTGTTGTGTCAGGATTGATAGTAGTCTTATAAAGAGTTTAGTTTATGGATTGCATGGGATTGTTTGGATAGGGATGATCCTGCCTCAGGCAGGGGGTAGGACAAGAGGACTTCTAGAGGTCCGTTCCAGCCCTATTTCTCTGATTCTGTGATCTAAAAAGAAAAAATATTTTTGCTTTGTTGGCATTATATAATTGTAGAGATTCTTTCTTTTCCCTTAGATCGTTTCATAGAAATCAATGAAAGTCCAGTGTGTTACAAGCTGTGCCTAAACAGTGACATCCCTATTCTGACGGATTCATAACCTAAATAGATAATACATGAAGACATGTGGAAAAGAGAATGTTCTTGTCCCCGTTTTACTAAGTTTAAGTGACTTGCCTGTGGTCATGTAGGCCAGGTACAGACATTACACTTTTACCAACATAAGTGATCAGCAGGGATCCAGGTTTTATGTTACCTGCAGAAAAATGGAGTAAAACATGGATTTCCCTCCTTACTGGAGTAAAATGCGGATTTCTTATTTTAGCAGAGAAACCTGTGGATTTTGTATTTTGCAGTGGGCTCTATGAAGACTGGCAGAGTTCCAGCCTGCAGGGGGCTGGGAGGGAGCAGGAGGAGGGCCCTCCGGCAGGGGATACCATATGCATGTACACGTGCATGGCCCCAGGCAGCCTGGAGAGCAGCTCCCACAGGAAAGTGGGGAAGGTGGTGGGGGGAATTGAGGCCCTTGTAGGGAGGGAGGGAAGGAGAAAGGGAGGGAGCTGGGCAAGGCTGGGGCTAGGACTGGGCCTGCTGCCCAGCTGGGCGGTGAGTGGGGCTTGGGCCCTGGAGCCATAATGCATGGCTGCAGGGCCCCAGCAGGGAGCAGGACAGGCCATGGGCAGCTTCTCCAGAGGGCAGGGCAGAGGGCAGCTCCCCACTGTGGGGCACACTCCCAGGGGCAGGGGGGACCCATGCCCCCCAAGATCTGTGTGCAGGGCAGAGGCTGAATGGGCTGCTCACTGCGGGCTCAGGCTCCCACCCTACTGCCCTCCCCCGGGGCCTCCATAGCCCAGCGGGCATGACCCAGCACAGTAGGTAGAGTGAAGCTGTGCAAGAAAGCTTCTTAATGCTGCAAGCTCTTCGCTGCCCTGGGGATGCATCCCCTGCCTGTGCAGCAGCTTTGAGTGGCACAACCCCATGCTGCTGCCCTCACTGCTGCCATGCATGCAGGGGATGCATCGCCAGGGCAGCATGGAGCTTGCAGCAGCAGGCAGCTTCTCTGTGTGGCTCCACTGTTCCCCATCATCCCAGGTCATGCCCACTGGGCTGTGGAGGTCCCAAGCGGGGACAGCACGGTGGGAGCCCACAGTACACAGCTTGTGCCTGCCCCACCCCCACCCTGCACACAGATCTGGGCAGGAGGGGGCCTGCCCCCCCAGGAGTGCACACTGCAGTGGGGAGCTCCCTCCTGCCAGCAGCAGGGGGGAACTGGGCTCTGCTCCTCTGAAGCAGCTGCCACCTCCTGTTGGGGGCAGGGGGCTGTGGACCTGGGTCCCTGGTCCCATAGCCCTGGGAACCTGAGTCCCCCTTGGGCAGGGCTGGGGGAGCAGGAGCTTTTGATGTGGGGCGAGGGGCACCAGCAAGGCTCTGGAGGCTGTGTGGGGGGAGTGAAAGGCACAAGCAGGGCCAGGGGGTTCTGGGTGGGGTGTGAGGGGCACTAGTGGGGCTAGGGGGGGCTGTGGGGGACCTTTAATTTTAATAATGGATTTTGGGGGTTATATTAGAGAATTTGTTATGTTTTTATCAGGGAAAACCAGGATCCCTGCTGATCAGAAACTGGTCTATACCTGTACCTGAAACTGAGGTTTGGTACATATAGATTGGTTTAAAAATGACAGTACCTGATCTAAGATTTTTCCCCTTCACCAGTGGGTGAATGTATGTTGTGTTAGCTACTAGTCTAAACGATGCCACTAACAGAAAACCATGTAACTTAGATGGATTACGCCTCAGGCTTTTTGAATGTCTGTACCTGGCCATTGAGAGCCAGAGCTGGAAACTGAATCCACTCTCCTGAATTTCAGTCTAGTATCTTAATCACAAAACCATTCTGTCTCCAGATAAGTTATTTCACATTTCCAGATTTTATTGTGTAATCTGAGAAAGTACACACAGCTATCCCCTCCATCTCATTTCATATTGTGCTGCCTAAGAAAATCTGTCATGCCTGTCTGTTAGATCTGACTCTATGCAATGAGGTGGCAGAGAGGAAAGCTAGTGCTGCTATTTTACCTTTGGGACCCTGCTGCCAGAGTGAGTGGCAGGTTTCTGACATACGCGAACATGGGACTAGAATGAAATAAACTCATTTCCCCCCTGACCTAAACTACCATTTGAACTTTTATTTTCCAGAGGTAAAGGGCTAATTCCATTACCCCACATCACCCTTAACTAATTCAATTTAAAATGGAAAACAGAGCCATAGAAAAATAATTTGCTTATGTCATTAATGTATGCTATCATAGTGCCTTGCTCATGCAACAGTCAGGTGTTCTTATCTCTACACTTCAGCTTGTACTGAA
Organism: Alligator mississippiensis; assembly: GCF_030867095.1. Lineage (NCBI taxonomy): Eukaryota > Metazoa > Chordata > Crocodylia > Alligatoridae > Alligator > Alligator mississippiensis. The sequence goes on from NC_081824.1 coordinate 454,202,692, forward strand.
TGCAGATGCTAGTTTTGTCCAAGTGAAGCAAGATGTGCTGGGGAATGCAGGCATTACATGGGGAGTCAGAACGTCCCAAGTCCTAATGCGGCCAATCTTATTGATTTACTACATAGCTTAACGGAAGTAATTCTGCCTTTTTTGGTTCAGTTGTTCTGACCTTAAACTGGGGAGTCACGCTTTCCCAATTACATCCCAGGAATGTAGCAAGGATTAATTAGTTACTATAATTAAAAAAGCAAGAATTTAATTTTACATATGCAGTGAAGCTTATAATGCTGAGTCTCACTTCATACAAAATACTCATGCATACTCTACCCGTGTATTGAAAAAAAAAATCTGTAATCTTTTACCAGTACCAGCAAATACTGTGGCTATTGCATAGGTACTTTTTACCCGGTGTCTGCAAAGTTCTGTGCATCCCACTCGGTGAGGCTGTCCATCAATAACTAAGGCAAGAATTGTGCTCAACTTTTTTTTGTTTGTTTGTTTGTTTTCAACATATGAAATAGTTTAGAAGTTAAATCAGCCTCTGCAATAGGAGGCTTGACTTTCCTCTGGCTTACAGCCCCACAGTGCTGTTGCAGATGAAGACTATGGCTTTGCATGCATGTATAACTCTAACCCAACTGAACAAAGTGGCAAGCCATTAGCCATGCCTGGAGCTTCAGTTTAACATAAGCCAAGAAAGAGTTGCAATGGTGTGACAGCATGTTTGCATCAGGTGCTGAATGTAGTTGGTCCTCTGCTCTAACACGAGATCTGAGAGAATGTACTTATCTATTAAGCAGATGGTGAAGGTAGACGATGCATTCTGCACTGTCTATATGGATATGCCACTTAATTACACCAGTAAAACCCTGCTTCATAGTATCATAGCAGCTAGGGTGAGGAGGGACCTGATCAGATCATCTAGCCTGACCCTCTGCCACAGGCAGGAATGAATGTTGGGTTCACAAGGCCCCAGACAGGTGGTCATCTAACCTCTTTTTGAATTTGCCCAAGGTAGGGGCAACTTCCCTGGGAAGTTGGTTCCAGATTCTGGCCACCCTAATTGTAAAATATTGCCTCCTGATCTCTAACCTAAACCTATTCTCCATCAGCTTATGACCATTGTTCCTTGTCACCCCAGGTGGTGCTGGGAAGAATAGGGCTCTTCCTATTTGCTAATGATCTCCCCGACGAGCTTGTAGGCAGCCACCAGGTCTCCCCTCAGCCTCCTTTTGCCAAGGCTGAATAGGGTGAGTTGCTTGAGTTGGCAGAGAAGGTTTTCCACGCTAGCACAAAACAGAGGTTCTAAACCTTTTCTGGACTAGGACCCATTCCCATTCGCAAACATTGATGGCCAGTCCCAACCCAGTGCCACTCACTCCCAACCTGCTGCCCTCTGTCCCACAGTCTGTGAAGCAGGGGGTGACTGTGTGAAGCGTGGGGGGCCCAAACAGCCTCAACCAGCCCCTTGCAGGCTGGAACTTTGACAGCCTGGAAGGAAAAAACTAGTTTCCCACATTTTTCTCCTTTAAAGGAGAATCCATTTTTAAATGTGATTGATTCATTTTTATAGTTTGTTCACAACCCTTTCATGTATTCTTGCGACCCACTTTTGGGTTGCGACCCATGGGTTGATAAACGTTAGCATAAAGCATAAAGTAGAAATAATCAGACTACCATCATATGAGTTAGCTTGGATACTAGAGATCTACTCCATTTCTCAGTAAATTAGCCTGTGTGCAGCTCTGTGCTGCTACAGCTAGACTGCTTTTAGCATCCTAGCTAGCTCAGGTATCTCTATTGGTCACCGGAGAGTTTCTCTTTACAGAGAAGCTAAGGTTTCATATATTAATTGGGCAACTTCAATATTCACATGCATGAAAACCTCTGTGGAGTTCAAATTCTTCTGGTCATCTTGTGCCTGAATTGATTCTGACAGCTAGAGGTACTTTGAGGAGGGACTGAAGGTAGAAAATGTAGAAAATATGTCCTTATCCTTGACTGACAATTACTCTTGGTTCATATTCTGTAGGACCTCACTAATCTTACTGAGACAAAAAGTTCCAGTGACTATGGCAGGAGTTTTGCTTGACAACCAAGTAGGATTTTGATGTTTTGTTAATTATAAATCTCACAATTCTGATTGGTGGTTGTTTTGTTTTGTTTCTTTCATAAAGTTTATCTATATGAGAAGAATCATAATATAAAGAGTAAAATATTCTAAATGAAACTTGCATTGGCTTTAACAGGGCCAGGGTTTCCCCCAGTAAAGGGGCTTAATACTCCAAACATTTGGATGACGAGTGTCAAACATACAGCCTGCAGACCAGAGCCGGCCCACAGAACTGCTCTATTCAGCCAATTGAGCTACCTTCAGGTCACTGGAAGTTGGAAGTTGTGACCTGCTGCAGAGTTCAGGGTCTTCGGGCCCCACTGGCCATGGCCATCATCAGTAAGCATGGCTTGCTGCTGCCACTCCCAGATCCCTCCCCCTGACCCACTGTTATCACCAGACCTCTCCCACTGCAAGTGGACCCCCACCCCCAGATCCCTTGCCACCTTCAGACCTACTTCCATTGCTCCCAGACACTTCTTGGACCCCACAGACCTTACCATTGCCACCACCACAGCCCTTGCCACAATTGGACCTTTCCTTCTCCTGCTGCCACTGCTACAGTGGCCACAGCAGTCATCCCTATCTGGGTAGTCCAGATTCAGCCCAGGGCCCCAAGTGAGTTTGACACCCCTTCCTTAAATAACTGAATTGCCTAAACATTAATGGAAGCAGCCACAATATATACCCCAGACTTCTGTAGGAGTTCCAGTATGCTAAGCTGTAGTCATACTATGCTATAGTAAGCTAAGGTACCAAAAAGAAGTTTGGGAAAAACAAGCTTTATGACTTCTGGATAACCTGATAAGAAAAAAAAATGCAAACACACTAATGAGCAGCAAAGACACTGATTCAAAGAAGGGATTAAGAAAACAGCAGCTGAAAAACTTAAAGATGACTGTAAAATGTAAGAACTCACTAATGAGACAGAAATAACAAGAACCCAAGTTTAGGTATGTAAACTTTGCAAAAGAAACAACTAGAGAAAAAATCTCAACAGGGAGAGAGAATTAGTATGAGAGCGCTCAAATATAAATACAGGGGCTGCAAGACCTGTCTCTCATACTGACTTTGGGGAGCTTAAAAAATGTACTGCATTACTACCTGTCAAGGGCAAGCTTTATTCAGTTGTACTGACAATTAATCTGACTAACTGGTGTACTATCCAAGGACAATCAGGCTTCCTGAGCTTTTGCTGCTGAACACAGGTTTGAGTCATTTTTTTTCTACATCACCTTTGGGACCTGGAAGAATGCTTGCTAGTGTTGGCCTTTGAGAACACACAGACCCCAGCAAACTGGATATCAAAAAGCAACGGCAGCAAGATAGCAGTAGGCATCTCTGTTCCACAGCTGACTGCTAACCCCCAAGAAATACCCTGTGCCTCAATCACTATTATTTAAACTAACATGCAGGCCTAGAAGCTCCATTTACATTCTTAAGAATAAAATACAAGATCAAACCTTGATGCATGGGCTTTTGAAGGAAGGGGCCAAAGCAGATCCCATGGATCCTCTGAAGGTGTGGGCTTGGGAGGAACTTTGTGGGAGAGGGAGGAGGGACCTCCTCAGGGTGTGAGGCAGGGGTCTGGGAGTGGGCAGGCTGGCGGGAGGGGCTTGGGGCAGAAAGAGATTTTGTACACCTCCATGTGAATGGGGGTTGGGAAGCACTGTTGGAATTGGCTGGGGGGGTTTGCTCTCCTGGGTAATAGGCAAGGAGGTGGAAGTGGGTAGGGTGAGGTGGGGAGAGTTTTACAGTTTTGGGGTGCCTACTGGGGGGGAGTTTGTTGCCATTTCTTGTGGGTTGTTTGCCTCTTATTGTAACCTCTTTTTATAGGGCATGATATAATTCATAATAATAATAGATTATTCCCTGTTAGATTCCTTGAATCATCTGTCAAAAACTAGAAGCTCAATATGCTGAGTAAATGTGCCACAACCACTCCTCAATGGTTAAAGTACAGTGAGATAGGAGGGAGAGGTCTGTGGATACCCACCACAAGGGAAGCAAAGGCAGAGGATGAGAGAATGCTGCCTCATGACAGGGGGAAAACTTATCCTGTTTTTAGCTTAATTTCCACCAATCCACTATAACACAATTCCTTCCCTACCCTATCCTATTAGTTTACATCCTTTCCATACCAAAGTTGGTTTCCGCGGCAGAAATTTGTATCTTTCATTCTCTGTAATTTCTTGTTTCGTTCGCCTTTTCTGCAGTGTTGCTGTGTGCTACTTAATTTCTGTTTCCAGGCTTCGTGTAGGAGTCTTCATGTTGACATAAAGCAGCACATTCCCCAAATATATCAAGCGCTCCTTTCAAAACTGGTGGCAGCTTGATCCTGGATGATGATTTCACAGATTCTTTGTTGGCGAAATCTTTTCATCCAATTTCTCGTTTTTTTCAGGGGCGCTATCTTTTTTTTTAAGTGACTGGTTTCCTATCTAATGTTTTGGCAGCTCTACAATGCTAAATTTCTCAGTTTTACTCTTATGTATCTTTGAAATCCATACATCACTGAGTGGATACCTTTCCTATCATTGGTGTCATTTCCTTCTCAAGTGTGTGGCTGACCAGGTGGATGATCTCTTTGTCTTCCTTTATGTTTTTGTCTTTTAATGTAAATGTTGCTACTCAACTTCCTTGCTCAAGGTGAAAGTTGTTGAAGCTATTAGAAAAGCAAGATTTGCTTGGTAATATCCTTTACTGTATCAAGTTTATAATTGGAAAAGATGTTAAACAATTTTTCAGGAGTGATGGGAATCTGACTTCAGCAGAAGGGACAAGCTCAAGAACAATCAGCATCAGGAAAAAAAGTTTCAGGGATTAGAATGCTAAAATCCACATCACTGATAGTGACACTCACATGCCAGGACTGTAAGAACTGACTGAGGATAACCTGCAAGCAAAGCACATGGTAGGAGTACAAAATAGGCAAGGTCTGGTGCCTATTGACCACTGACCAGGTGGTTATACTGACAATCAACCTTGCACTGTTCATGTACATTGTAGTTTATGGTAAATGCTAACTATTCACACATTGACCTTAAGTGAAGGGAAATGTTTGGAGGTATTTTTGGAGGTGATACAAAATCATTTTTAAGTCAATGAGCATAAGTCAGAGGATATGACTGAAAACAGAAAGACAAAGAGGAAATCTGGGAAGTACTTAAGATTGTACTGCCACTGGGTTTAAATTTAAACATCAAGCAAATGGAGGTAAGGGGAATTAAACCTGTTGACTTTATAAAGACAGGTTTTGGAACATGTGAGGATAAAAGGAATACAAATACATGGTGTAAGACACTAGTGGAACTTAGAGGGAAAAGAAAAACGACAACACTTTTTTTTCTTAGCTTTTGTATTTCATGTTTTTGTATTCTGTAGCATTTGTATTTTATATTATGAAGAAGAGCACAGTGGAAAACATGCACCCATTATAAAACATGAAAAGAAGGCTAATAGCTTCATTACAGGAAAAAGACAATGCGGGCTCAAGGAAAGAAGATACTTAAGTCCTGAATAGACACAAATATCTGAATTTAAAAAGTTAAGAAACATTTAAGTGGCAAATGATCATAAATATATTTGAAAGGTATCTGACAGCCAAGAATCCCAGAGGAACCAAACATTTAAAGCTTACCCCAACAGTAAGCAATAGCATTCCAATGATTAACACCAGCTGAAGAACTTAAATTCGATCCCAAAATAGGGATTACATTCAGAGCTGATACAGAACCCTGAAACAACACATCACAATACCATGCAAGGTAAGACTGTTCCCTCCAGCTGAAACCAGAAGACGAAGTGATTTAGAACAATTTAGATGGGGACTATTCATCTTGGTATTGCCAAAGTCATGATGTATTTTTAATGATCAGTGCTTCAGCTGTATGTGTCATCTAAAAAGTGGCAGCTTCAGTAGCATCTTGCCTTCAATGTATGCCATAGTGGATCACTGTTTAATAATGAGCCAGCGGTAGAGCATCACATACTGATTATCCCTTTCCCCCACCCATTTAAAGTTTCCATGCAGAGCTATTCCACGCTCAGCTCCAGTTGGCCTTTTCCTCCTCCACTACCCCAACCCTGACCCCCCGTGTGGAGCTAGGAGGTAAGTGGGGCCCACGGTGGGTGGGCACTAGTTAGTCATGGGCAGCTAAGTGGAGCTGAGAAGGATCATGCCCCCCACCCCAGCTTCTACTTAACCTAGCCTCCCCCAGACAGCCGTGTGAACAGATTGCAAAAACAGGTGCGCTCTGGGCCCAGAATGCAAGTTAGCATGGGAGTTCACACATGAGGGTGTCTAGGAGGGCCACAAGGCTCTAGGCGGTGAGCCTGAAGAGAAGGGTTGACACAGCCCATACTACTACCATACTACTACCTATGCAATGGTGGGGATGTGTCGCACCCCGAAGATCCCCGCCACCCCCGCCCTCTGGTACCACTGAGGCCTCCACCCAGATGGAGCCCCTGGTTCCTGGTTGTCGGGGCTGCCTGACATGAATGCGGGCACCTGGGATCAGGAGCAAAGACACCTCTCCTTGTGGGGTATGCTCCACACTAGAGACTCTGGAGTGCCAGATAAAGAAGCTCCAGGCTGCGGTGCAGAAGCTGCATACCATCAGTGATCACAAGTTGATCACTTCTCTATCCTCACAAAGCTGGCAAATCAGTCAGCAATGAAGGAATTCTTGACTTTAAGAAAGCTGACTTGCACAAGCTAAGGAGATTGGTTGTTGAGGCCCTGAGAGATCACAATCTGACAGAGAGGGGAGTCCATGATGAGTGGTTACTCCTTAAGGATGTGATCCTAAACGCACATGGGGAGTCTATTCCAGCCCGTAGGGAAGGTAGCAAAGGGGTTGAGAGACACCTTTGGCTCAGTAGGGAACTCATGGACCTCCTGAATCTGAAAAGAGAAGCTCATAAGGAATGGAAGTCAGGAATTACCACTTAGGAGGATTATGAAGCACTGGCCCACACCTGTAGGGAGCAGACCAGAAAAGCCAAGGTAAAGCCAACTGTAAATTTGTCTAATAAGTATTAAAGGCAAGATGCAGAAACACAACTACATCAGAGGCAGAGGCCAGAACTCAAGGCCTCCTTTCTCACAGGACAAATATCCTTCTCACTGGCCATGTCAACATGAGACGCTAACTGCTAAGTAGCCTGATATTACTGTGTAGTACCATTGCATGACAAAAACTGTGATGCAATGCTAGTGTGCAGTAATGTCACAAAAAAGGCATTTGTTCATGTTACTGTGCAGTGACTCAGGTTACTGCACAGTCATTTAGCACTTGTTTACATAAGTATTGAATGACTGTTCAATAATGACTGTGCAGTCAATGTCTCATGTAGATGCAGCCACTAAGCCATACTCCATATAGCTTGTCCTCCTCCTGGACTAACATATCTTCCCATCTTGGCTGCCCAGTTGGACAGTTTAAGAAGAAATCTGAAGGGCATCAAAGATGATGCTTAGTCCCTAGCTTGGTAGTTAAAGCACCTTTTTTAGAGCATCTTTTATGCCTCTCACTCCTTGAGGAAACAGCCAATTAGACTACTGGGCTAGTAGACTGGATGGCTTCCCTTCTACACAAAGCACCACTTGTAGTTTTTCTCTGAATAGACTTTTGGGGCCTTACGTAGAATTCTATGCATAACTATTCTGTCCTGCAATCTACATGGCCATAGCGGAGCCTTCTGAGCATGGTAGCGCAAGGCAAGGATACCTGTAAGTCACGCAAATGCTCTGACACTGCATCTGTCTTGGGTCCATAGACTGCACCCATGTTCTCCCTGTGCTGAGAGAGTATTTAGATATGGAAAAATGTTCATTCATGTGCAACTGTTGTGCAAGCTACATCATTGCCCAGGTTCTTGCCTGGGATGATGCAGGACTGAATTCAGTATTGTGATTCAGTTGTAGTACTCACACTCTTAGCAGTTACTCTGTCAGATGATACTGCGGTTACTCTGAACTGAAATGACATGTTTGTCTCTTTCAGTAGACTGAGTCTATTCCCTGAAAGCCAGTTGCATGATTCCCTTTTCATATCTCTAAAATTCTTTGAGAAAATTCATAATAATTATCACCAGACCGATCAGTGAAAGAGCTTTTGGCAGCCCAGAGAAGACACCCAAGCTGAATGACAATTGTCAACAACTTGCAGAAATTGGTTTGTTATAATCTTCAGAATATATTTGTGAGTCACAGAGTACTTTCACTTGAGGGAACAAAAGTAGACATACCCAACTGGGAGATTCGCCATAACAGACAGACATTCCCAGCCCATGTCTATCCCACAGGTAGGTACAAAGAGGGTATCCAAAAACAGACTGAGTCACAAGAATGTCTACAATTGTGATTCTTAACCTTTTCAGTCAGGGCAGTTTCCACAACTTTTCTGAACGTGACAGCAGCCTCATCTGAGAACCACTGCTGTGCTTGACTTACATCAGTGCTCCCAAGTGGGTGATGCAAGTCCCTGGTTGAGAACTAATGGCCTAAAGCGAAACTACACATTCCAAAAGTGAAAATGACCAGGGAGGCCCGCCTGCTTCAGAAGAGCAATGAGATAGAGAAACAAGTCAAACAGGCAGCAGATGAGAAGTGTGTTAACTCTGGCTGAATTATTTTATTGTATCGGAAAGGGTTTGGACTGAGGTAGCTAAAATGGGACATAAGGTTTTACAGCTTTGTTGCTCAGCTAACATTGAAATTTGATGGAAAAAAAATCAACCATAATTGAACCCCCGCTCCAGATTATCATCTCAAGTTTAGACACGTGCTAGAATAATGTTCCAACATTCATTACAGGCACAGTGGCCCAAATCCCATTCCCCTTTTGATAAGACCAGACCCCTGCGAAAGGCATGATGCCCTGTGGTGGCCACGCAGCTCCTGCCACCTCCAGCCCCTCTGGTATCCTCCCTTTCCTCTCACCTGCCATGCCTTGATGATATTATCTGATTGTGTGAGAGGAGAGACAGGAATCCCACCAGCATGGCATGGACCTCTAATCAGAGCACCATGGCACTCACCACAGGAGCAGCTAGGAGAAGATCAGACCACAGACACAGGCACAGGCGCAGGCTCAGCAGTTTTGCAGCCACCTGAGCCTGTATATTGGAGAGAGCTGGGGGCGTGGCTTCCAAGCAGCATAGGCTGCTCAAAAGGCGGCTGGGGAAACAGCTGGTGGCGAGCCAGGGAGAAAGGGGTGGAACACCAGCTGGGAGATGCCAGCTCCAGAGCTGGGAGGCTCCAGCTGTAGCCCCAGCTTCCCAGAGAAGGAGTCAGCTGTCTACCTGGACACCCCAACAAGTGAGGTAGGAAGCAGGCTCGGGGGTTGGCAGGAGCCAAGTAGTCCCACTGAGAGGCAGCAAGAAGGAGGGATGCCACTGAGGAGTGGCAGGGCTCTAACCAGGAGCTCCAGAAGCATGGCTGAGAGCAGACCCTCAAGCACTCAACCAACCTTGGATGGCTTCGGACGGGGCAGAGCACAGGGAACCATGAGCTCCCTAAAGGGGGAGTAGAGTGACATCAGTGAGAAGGAACAGGATGACAGGACCTCAGGTCATCAGGGTTCCAGGGTGGGGATGCCAGAAGAACTGGTAGGGATGGGTCACAAGGGCATCCCCAATACCCCCACCAGTTAGAAGGGAGAGGACGAACAAGCCCTCTGGCAGGGGGGATAGAAAGGAGCCCCAAGAGAAGAGAGAGAGACAATCTTGGGAGCTCCACCAGCAGGCACCAGCATTTTCAATTGAGTTACAGATGACTCCAGCAGGGGGAAGTTTATTTTCTTGAAGAGGGGAAAACCAGCCTGAAGACCAGGGGCAAAACCTTGAAGGTTCATGGCCCAGAAGACCCAGCCTGTGCAAGGTGGGCAGTGTGGGGAAGATTTGTGGGGAGCAGCATCAACCCAGGACAAAGGCATGGTTAGGGTGGGATATAGGGGAGGTTTGGAGCCCCACGAAGACACCCCCAGGGTCGAGACCCCTTCAGGCCCCCAACAGGGAACAAATAACACTGAAGATGTGGCAGGAAAGAAAAGGGGCAGTGCCCAGACCATCTAGGTGGCACCGGAATAGGATTTCACCCTGACATCGCTGGGGGGCAAGGCACTGATGAAGAGGTCCCCACAGCCTTACAACACCCACCTACCAGTGACAGATTGTAAAATGGGAGGTTGCTGCTGGGGTACCAGGGTGAGCTCTTGTCTATTCTTCAGCCATCAGGTCCCTCCCAGACCCAACTAATCCCAGTCCTGCCCCTCAAGTACTAACTGGAACCCTCCTGGCCCCATCTATGCCCTCGGGCACCAGTTGCCTTCAGAGCTATTTGTGGTCTCCTTCCACACCTACAACCATGCCTATGCCTCACAGATGTCATTTGGTTGCTAGTTATTCTCTTGTATAGACTTTAGCCTTCTTTGCTTCAGGCTGCAGGATACTCTGGATGTAGACCAGTAACCTAGGCCCATTAGCTCTGTCCTGGCCTTTCAGTCTCAGCCTCTCAATGGACCCTGGGCACCTCCATTTCCTGCTCTGGGCTCAAGCTCCAGACCTCTTGGCCTTAGCCTGCCAGTACCTTGTGACCCTGCCCCTGGCAGGGCTCAAAACCTAGATTGCTCCTTGGGCACCCCCCTATGACCTCCTTTCCACCCTTTGTAGTCACATCCAGTCCAGCTAGAATAAAAAGGCAAGCAGCTACTTTAAACTCAAAAGTCCTCCCCTCTGGGTCAATAACTTTGCTTCAGGCTGCATGTCCCCTTTCCTCTCTACTTGCATCTCTTGGGGATAGCCTGGGTGCTCATCAGTCCCTCTCTGCAGTCATCCTGCTCAGAAGCTGCTCTTCCTGTTGCTTGCAGGGCCAGACTGACTGACTGTTCTCAGACACTGGCCTTATGTGCCTCCAAAACCCCAGGTCTTCCTGCCAGGTGACTCTCCATCTCTACAGGGGTTTCAATTTTGGCCTGATGACTGACTTGCCCTTTTCTCTGGTGGCTTAGCTGAGCTGTTGGTAGCTTTTTGCTCCTTGGCAGCCTAGATTTCTGTTCCCTGTGCAGCTTACTGCTCGCAGCTAGTTCCAAGGATACTCACCCCAAGGGGTAGCCCCTATCCTGTTATGGGGCTATCTGCTTTCTGACAGCTAGTCCTCTAGCAATTAGCCTACTTCCTAGATGCTAGTCCCCACACAGACAGCTTAGCCTGCTGCAGCATCCCTTGAAGTAACAGGAGCCTCTGGTTCCCTGTTTCACCCCTGTAGGCAGCTAAGCAAAACAGGAAGAGGCTTAATGCCCTCCACACCTCCTGTCGAAGCTGGCCCACTGGGCAACAAAGAGAAGAAGAAATGGGATGTCAGAAGTAAAAGAGGCCAGAGGGAGCCTCTCTCTGTAGATCAGGGAAATGGACACCGCCCTAGATGGGGTCCAGGAATCCAGACTGTTCCTGCCATCAATATCTGTCCTTTTTCCCCAGTGCTGGTTTAATGAAAAATGCAAACAGCACCCAGGATAGAAGAAGGGGCCAGAATTCAGGCATTCTGCTTTCCAGACCTCCTGAACCACATGCTCTTCTGGCCCTATATCAACAGAAAAGGAAGTGTAGTGCTTTTTCCTGGCTGGCTCAGGGCTAAGCGTCAGAGCAATTTTCTGGGAAGCAGGGAAGGTAAGTCTGTACCCTCTCTGGTTGAGTGGGACCTACAATGCGAGTCTCCTTTTTCCTGGTCAAGTGCTCTAAGTTTCTGGGCTAAAAAGTGACAGACTCGCCCTCCTCTGGTACTTGCAATTTTTTTCTGACTGAAGGTCCAGGAACTTATACATCCTGGGCAGAATAGGATCACAGCAGAACATAAATGGCACTAGTACTAATTACTAACCTAAGAAGTCACTGGATTGGGGCCAATATCATAGAATCGTAGAAAATCAATGTTGAAAGGAACCTCAGGTGGTCATCTACTCTAACCCCCTGCTCAAAGCAAAACCAGTCCCAAGCAGATTTTTCCAACCAAGGTTTTGTCTACCCAGGTCTTAAAAACCTCCAAGAATGAAGATCCCACAACCTCTCTGGGTAACCTGTTCCAGTGCTTTCCTACCCTTCTCATGAGAAACTTGGTTTTCCTAATATCTAACCTAAACTTTCCTTGCTGCAACTTGAGACCACTGGCCTTGTTCTGTCATCTGCCACCACCGAGAACAGTCTAGCTCCATCCTCTTTTGAACCACTCTTCAGGTAGTTAAAGGCTGCTATTAAATCCCCTCTCAGTCTTCTCTTCTGTGGTATCAATTTAATTTGATTGAGCACACTTTTTATAATGTAGCTAAGAATTCACCTAATAGTAAAACCTACTTGGGGTCAGGCTAAATTTTTACATGCTGCCTAATCAATTCTAGCTTTATGGTACATCAATAATAGACTCTCCCCTAGAAGCAAAGGAACCTTGTATATGTTACACAAGGATACATGTAAAGCTACATGCACACAGCTGCTTGGTCCTCCCTGCACTTGATTTGTCACCCAACCAACCCAGGTACATTTCCTCCTCAGTTAAGTTGCACACTCTTGAACATGTAGCACTTAGGGATATACACTGTGGGATATACACCTTAGTGTAAATAAATCACCTGAGCAGTAGAAAGGGTGCCAAGTGGAAATGTCACTGATCTTAAGGAAATTATGCTAATGAGAAAACAGCTATTTCTGTTTTCAGAAGATGTGAACCTGATTCTTCTCCTGTCAAACAGGTGATTGGGTGGAGCAGGAGAGTGGAGTCAATTTCTGGAAATGCAACCAATTATAGATAGACGTTTTTTGACATTTATATATATAGATTTATATATAGAGAGATTTATATAGATATATATATAGATATATATATATATATATATATAGATACACACACACACATCTATCTATCGATCGATCGATCGATCGATCGATCGATCGATAGATAGATAGATACACGCTGATCCTCCAGGGAACAAAGGAAGGTTAATTTTGGATGGATTTATTTAAAGGGAGTAGCATTGTGGGGATTACAGATCAAAAAAGATGTCGTGTGATTTTAATAGTACAACAGATAACAGGATAGTTGGAAGGCACTGGACTTATACGTCCAGTATGGAATACATTTCAAATTTATAGCATTAAGTGAATGTCTAAAAGTATTTTTACTCCTTTAGCTTCAGCAGACAGGCTGTATTTAAACTGGTTATTATGTTAGTATGTTATTAAGTGGGATTGAATAGCCTATTCAAATATAATCACCCATAATGTTTCCCTTTGCTAAGATGCTAATCGCCTCAACTGCCTTGTTGCATACGCTCTAATATTTTGTTTTTCTGGCAACAATAAAAACAGCAATAGAGCCTTTTCCCTTTTCTTAAAGAAAGAATAGGATGCCTGTAAAATGCAAGTGAGATTATTAATCTTGGACACCTTGACATCACATCTATTTACTCAAAACATATCCATCCATTCTGAGAAGCAACAGCATGAGGTTCCAGTTTCCTGTTCCAACGATTCAATAACACATTTGCCAAACATGTTCTACCTGGGCTCTGAAAGTGAAACTGGAGTCCTTTCCTTCCCAAATGTCATCATTGGCAATAAAGATAATGCAGCTCAAAAGGAACCTCCAGTGACAGCTCTTTAAACCCCATTATTTTGAAATTAAAGATTTTCCAGGAAGACATAGGAAGCTGCCAGTGGTGTTTTGCAGGTCTGAGAGCACAGAGTGGGTGGTGCTATAGGAGAAGGAAGGAAAAAGGTGGAAAAAAGAAAAGCATTTTTTATTATTTGTGAACTGCCACTAAGTTTGATATCAAAACCAATGAAGGAGACTAAAACAGAGAAAACAAGGTTTACTATTTTTAAGCACTGCCATAAAGAAAGGGTGAATTAAAAGCATGTGCAGATTCTTGTCTAAGCACCTGAAAATTCAACAATACCAGATGACTTTCCAGCATCCAAGAATCTGGTGAAGGTGGTGATCAAATCTGTCATGAAAAAAGAACTGTCCCTCTCTTGATGAGGTGGTTTCATATCAATCTCCAAAACATGCATCCTGAGCCTCTTATTTTTATTTTAATAGTCTCAAAGGATAATGTGCTTTAAATAAGCTAATCAGACAGTCATCACTATAATTAAATTCTCATAATTAACTACTTAGTCAAACCCACAATCAAACAAAGATTCATTTGTGTACAGACTGTTGTCCAGTGAGAGACAATCTCTAGTCACCAGCTCCAGAGCATCGCAGGGGCTGACTGACAGCTGTAGCAAGAAAGGACCATTTTCATCTTCAGTTTCTACAAAAACTCCTGTTCTGCCTCAATCTGTGCTGCAGTTGTGGAGACAATTTAAAGGAGGAAGGTGGGAAAAAAGAGGAAAAAACTCAATCAGTTCTTTACTAGGGAAACGAGAGTGTGTGCTGTTGTTTTAGATGTGCTTTTAACTATTTCCCAAGACTATTTTCATTATAAAGGTTTCCCTTGATTTATGTGGGTTCTTTTTATTCGCTCTTATGCGATGAGCATATTTAGACCCATAATTCATTATATGTGAGGTAAATTCACTCTTATGCGATCAGCATAGTTGCCCCCACCTGCCCAAGCAGGTAAGTTTGTGGGGGGGAGGGAAAAGGGCAATGGTCCCACTCACCACAGCCCTGGCTGCAGCGACCACAGAAGCAGCCAGCACCAGCTGCCTGCAGCCGCTGGGCTGCACCATTCTCCCCCTGTATCCCCTGTGCCTGGGCTCTGCTTGCCTGCACTCACCTCTGCTCCTGGGCTGCACCATGCCCTCGTGCAGGCAGCTGGTGTTGGCTGCTCTCAGGGCTGCTCCAGCATGGGAAGGGGTAAGTGGGCACGGTGCAGCCCAGTTGCTACAGACAGCTGGTGCTGGCTGCTCCTGGGACCAGAGCAAGTGCCATGCCCCACGCTGCTTGGGGCTCCACTTGTCTGCACTCACCCCAGCCCATACTGGAGTGGCTCTGGGAGCAGCTGATACCAGCTGCCTGAACCAGGGCACACTGCAGCCCAGCTGATACAGGCAGTTGGAGTGCAGCCCTAGGAGCAGAACCCACCCCCCGATCCCTTCCCTAGTCCCAGCCTCACTCCCTTCCTCCCTCCTTTGCCTCCATGGGAACTTATGCCCATTTGTTACATTACAAAGTGGGTCTGCTTTATGTGAATTTGATTTATGCGCCGTTCTCCAGGAATCTATTTGTTGGAATTACTTCGTTACTAGTTAGTAATTTGCTTATTAGCAAGACTCAGTACAAAATGGTATCATGAAGGCTATGGACAGACATTCAAAAAGCCTGAGCCTGAATTGATTCAATCTTTGCAGGTTAGTCCAACCTGCAAAGGCATCAGGAAATTCGGGCACATGCCTGCAGTGGCTCAGGCTAGAAGTTGGAGGGGTGCTAAAGCAGCCCTCCCTTCCCTTCCACACTGCTCAGCTGAGGTGGTGCAGGGGCATGGCCAGGCCCTGGCAGGACACTATGATAATGGAGAAGTTTAAACCTCCATCCTGGCCTGCACAGTCCACAGCTGGGGTGTGCGTAGAGGGGGAGCGGGAAGCAGCCCTCACCAGGCTTTTCCCTGCTTGTTGCTGAAGGGGCAGATGTGTTGCCAGACCCTGACCCCTGGCTAGCACTCTGAGACAAGGGAGCAGCGTAGGGGGGGAGGGAGGACTGCTTGTGCAGACTGCATGCATGTGTTGGTGATATTGAGTTTTTCAATCTCCCTCTCCCTCCTTCTTCAAACTCTCTGCAGCAAACTGATGGCACTCACAGGTCACATTCATTGGAAACTATAGTTTCATAGTTGGTAGGGTCAGAAGGGACCTAATCAGGTCATCAAGTCTGACCCCTTGCCATGGGCAGGAAAGAATGCTGGGGTCAAACGACCCTGGCTAGGTGATTATCTAGCCTCCTTTTGAAGACCCCCAGGGTAGGAATGAGCACCACTTCCCTTGGAAGTTGGTTCCACATCCTAGCCACCCTAACTGTGAAGTAGTGCCTCCTGATGTCTAGCCTTAATCTACTCTCAGTCAGCTTATGGCCATTATTCCTTGTTACTCCCAGTAGTGCTCGGGGGAACAGGGACTCCTCCATTGCCTGTTAGTCCCCCTTGGCTAGTTTGTAGATGGCCACCACATCCCCTCTCAGTCTTCTCTTGTGGAGGCTGAACAGGTTCAGGTCTTGTAGCCTCTCCTCATAGGGCCTGCCCTGCTGTCCCCTGATCATGTGAGTGGCCCCATTCTGGACCCTCTCAATGCTGTCAACATCTCTCCTGAAGTGCAGCGCCCAGAACTGGATGACATACTCCAACTGTGGCCTAACCAATGTCGCATAGAGGGGGAGGATCACCTCCTTGGACCTGCTCGTGATGCTTCTATGGGTGCATGACAAGGTACAGTTAGCCTTCCTGACCACGTCCCCACAATGGTGGCCCATGTTCATCTTGGAGTCTATAATGACTCTAAGATTCTTTTCTGCCTCTGTGCTGATGAGAAGGGAGTTCTCCAGCCTGTAAGTATGCTGCTAGTTCTGCACCTCCCCAGGTGCAATACCTTACACTTGTCAGTATTGAAACCCATCCTGTTCTCATCCACCCACCCCTATAACCTGTCCAGATCTAGTTGTAGCTTGTCCCTCTCTTCTAGCGTGCCCACTTCTCCCCACATCTTACTGTCATCCGCCCTCCTCTGGACCCTCTTGAGGCTGTCCACATCTGTCCTGAAGTGCAGCACCCAGAACTGGACACAGTACTCCAACTGCAGCCTGACCAATGTTGCTTAGATGGGGAGGAACACCTCCTTATTCATAGATTCATAGATGTTAGGGTCAGAAGGGACCTCAATAGATCATTGAGTCCGACCCCCTGCATAGGCAGGAAAGAGTGCTGGGTTTAGATGACCCCAGCTAGATGCCCATCTAACCTCCTCTTGAAGACCCCTAGGATAGGGGAGAGCACCACCTCCCTTGGGAGCCCATTCCAGACCCTGGCTACTCTAACTGTGAAGAAGTTCTTCCTAATGTCCAGTCTAAATCTGCTCTCTGCTAGCTTATGGCCATTATTTCTTGTAACCCCCAGGGGCACCTTGGTGAGTAAAGCCTCACCAATTCCCTTCTGTGCCCCCATGATGAACTTATAGGCAGCCACAAGGTCGCCTCTCAACCTTCTCTTGCGGAGGCTGAAGAGGTCCAGGTGCCCCAGTCTCTCCCGATAGGGCTTGGCCTGCAAGCCCTTAACCATACGTGTGGCCCTTCTCTGGACTCTCTCCAGGTTATCCACAGCCCTCTTGATGTGTGGTGCCCAAAATTGCATGCAGTATTCCAACTGTGGTCTGACCAGTGCCCGATAGAGGGAAATTATCACCTCCTTGGATCTGCTCATGATGCATCTATGGATGCATGACAAGGTGCAGTTAGCCTTCCTGACTGCTTCCCCACATAGGCGGCCCGTGTTCATCTTGGAATCAATAGTGACTCCGAGATCCTTTTATGCCTCTGTGCTGATGAGAAGGGAGTTCCCCAGCCTGTAAGTGTGCTGCTGGTTCTTCCTTCCCAGGTGCAGTACCTTGCCCTTGTCCGTGTTGAAACCCATCCTATTCTCATCCGCCCATCTCTGTAACCTGTCCAAACCTAGTTGTAGCCTGTCCCTCTGTTCTAGCATGCCCACTTCTCCCCACATCTTAGTGTCATCCGTGAATCTGAACCAGGTGCTTTTCACCCCCTCATCCAAGTCGCTGATGAAGATATTGAACAGTGCAGGCCCGAGGACCTAGCCCTGGGGAACCCCACTGCACATATCCCTCCAGGTTGAAAATGACCCATCCACCACCACTCTCTGGGTGCAGCCCTCCTGTCAGTTTGTGACCCATCTGACCGTGTAGGTGTCAACACCACAGTCACCTAATTTTTTAACGAGGATGAGGTGAGAGACAGTGTCGAAGGCCTTCCTAAAGTCCAGAAAGACTACGTCCACCACGACACCTGTATCCAGGGATTGTGTGACCTGGTCGTAGAAGGCCACTAGGTTGGTGTGACAGGACCTGCCTCTAATGAACCCATTTTGATTGCCCCTAAGCATAATCTCCCCTGCTGGTCCCTTGCAGATGTGCTCCTGGATAATTTTCTCAAAGAGTTTTCCCAGGACCGAGGTAAGACTAATGGGCCTATAGTTTCCTGGATCCTCTTTCCTCCCTTTTTTGAAAATGGGGACCACATTGGCCCTTTTCCAGTCCTCTGGCACCTCACCAGAGCACCACGAGTGCTCGTAAAGCTGTGCTAGGGTCCTGCAATGACCTCTGCCAATTCCCTCAGCACTCTGGGGGTGGAGATCATCAGGACCTGCTGACTTGAACATGTTTACTACCACCAGAAGTTCCCTGACTAGGTCCTCACTGACCATAGGCCTGGCTGTGCCTCCCCTGGGTCCGTCCAGGATTCCAGTGAGGGGGATGTTCCTGTCCCTGCTCAGAAACATGGAAACAAAGAATCTGTTAAAGAGGTTAGCTTTGTTGTCTGCTGTGACCACCAGATTTCCAAGCGTGTCCTGCAGACGCCCCACATTACTTGATACCTTCTTTTTACCCCCTATGTATTTAAAAAAGGACTTTTTATTATCCTTGATCCAGGTCGCTAGTCCCAGTTCCATCTCTGCCTTAGCCTTCCTAACAGCCCCCCTACAATCTTGAGCAATGGAGGTATAATCCTCCTTGGTGATGGCCCCTCCCTTCCATTGGGTGTATGCCTCCTTTTAGGCTTTGAGACATTCCTGTATGCTTTTGGTGAGCCATGGGGGCTTTTAAGCACTCCTGCCCCCTTTGATCTGCATGGGGCTTGTCACCCTTTGGGCTTGGAAGATCGTCTCCTTCAGAAATGACCACTCTTCTTGGACTCCCAAATCCCATCCCCTCTGGGACCTCAGTGTCTCCCTGACTAGTCTCCTTACCTCATTGAAATCCACCCTCCTGAAGTCCAGGGCTGCTGCCTTGCTGCCTTTGAGACCCTGCACTGGATGGTGAATTCCAGCAGGTGAAGATCAGTATCGCCCAGGTGGTAAAGAACCTGCAGTCCTCTCACCAGGTCATCACCTGTGGCCAGGACCAGAGCAAATAATGCATTTCCCTTGGTGGGACTGTACAACTCCTGGGTTAGGTGGAAGTCCTGTAACTCAGCTAGAAACCTATGTGAGCTGTCAGACCTGGCTGACTGCTCTTCTCAGCAGATGTTGAGATAGTTTAGGTCCCCCATGATGACTACGTCCCTTGACCTAACTGCCTCCGTGAGCTGACCTAAGCATTCCAGGTCCAGCTCTTCTACCTGGTTGGGTGGCCTGTAGTAGACCCCCCACCATTAAGTCCCTTCCCCCCAGCCCCCTTGTATTCTGACCCAGAGCACCTCAGACCCAGTGCTGTTTGCTGAGGATGTGTATTGCTTTATGATGTAGAGCACCCCCCCCACCCGCTTCCTCCCCTTTCTATCCCACCTATACAGCCTATAGCCCTTGATGTTTACCACCCAGTTGTGCATTGGATCCCACCAAGTTTCAGTGAGCCCCACTATGTCTGGGTATGTGTTAGCTAGCAGGAGGGCAAGTTCCTCCTGCTTGTTCCCCATACTATGAGCATTAGTGTAGAGGCATTTAAGGCCTCCTGAGGGTGTGTTAACCACCCTCCACTCCAATCCCAGGACTGTCCAGGCCCCTGTCTCTTACCTGGGTACTTCTTGTGCTCATTGCCTGTCTTGGCTGGGCTGTTCTTGTGGGTGTGTCTTGGTTTGGTCTTCATCCTCCACTTTCCCCTGATGAGCCTAGTTTAAAGCCCGCCAGAGGAGATCAGCCAACTTGAAAGAGACTAGGTCATTCCTCACACCTCTCTCTGTCCCCTGTTGAAAACTGATAGACTGTGGGCTTTGAAGCAAGCAAGCCAGCAGGGAGCTTATCAGAACACAAAGCTTATCATCCCATCAAGCCCTACAAAAGAGATTAAATGTGCTCTCTCACTAGTTTCAAGCTCTTCTTATCTGTAGGGTGCGTTTGCATTTGCAAGCCACTGGCTTCTAGCCCTAAGCAGACATTTTTCAGTCTGCCTTTGTTCCAGTGAAACTGGACACACACACACATCAACATCAGCATTAGCTAGCATGGGGGGCATGGCCAGATGCTGGCTGGGGTCCATGCCACTGGGGTCCCTCCCATGGGAGTGGGGGGAAATCCCTGCTTAAACAGAGAGCAGCAAGGGGTGGGGGGCAGAGGGAAGTCTGGTAGATGCTGTAGTCCTCCACCTCCTTCTCAGCCAGCTGGAGTTCTTGCTAGGGAGGGGAGGGGCAGGTCCAGCCCTGCTCTCTAGAGAAGACAGCCTAGCCCAGGGCTGAAAAGCATGATGGGATGCTGGGGGGGGGGGGGGAATCTGATTTAACTTAAACCAGAAAGGGGTCTGGGACAGAAGTTCCATAAACTGGTTTGACCCAAATCAGTTAAGTCTGATACTACATTCAACCCGGTTTATCTTAATTCAGTTTCAGCCATTTTGAAACTGGTTTATGTGTACTGAACTTATGTTCTGTTATAGGCTTCAACCAGTTTCTGATCACTTAAAATGGTTTATGTATAACTTTTGTCCTTAGCTGAGATGGTCCTAAAACATAGAGACTTTTGTGCAGTAGCAGAAGTTTGACCAATCTTTTTTCCTTTATCTGGTAGTTTGAGTGAGATGCTCAGGCAAGTAGAGAGAATAAAAAACAGCATGTTTTCAAGTTTTTACTAATTTTCATAACATTTCTTTAATTAAAAACATGTGTATATGCCTTACCACCAAAACTCCCTGTACTCATTGAATAATGGGAATAGCTACATCCATCAAAACTGCTTGAGGAATACCATACAGCATATGTATCCTAAATGGACCAAGGGGTTTAGTCAAAGATGGATCACTGTCACTAATATATTTGTAAATAAGCAGCACACACTGAAAATTGATAGATGTACCACTAATATTTGCTCATAAAGGGCTAGAGTCAAAAGTGAAGAGTAGAGTGATGGTAGCTCCATATCAGTAAACTGCCAAAAAGGAATGCTAAATTGGTGTTATTTATATGTGAAAGTACAGGTGATAAATATGCTTCTGACAGGACAATTATCAAGAATAGGACAAGTTAAAATAAAGCAGAGATTATTAAGAATAGAAAAGTAACTATAAAAAGTACTTTACATATTTTCTCCTTTTTGTCTGAGGCAAATTCTTTCTTTGCTGGAAAAATAATTAATTGAAGTAAATATTTATCTTGGCTCCCCTGTGCTGTGGAAGATTGAGTGGTACTCTCAACAGCCTACATAATACTTAGCAAAATGTTAACTGCAATACCTTAATTACTGATAAAAAAGAGGCAGAAAGTACAGCTGATTTTTAGATCCTAGATGCATATTTGGTGCTGTTAGGTAAATTTTAACTTAATTTAGTTATCCTACTAATTTTGCATTCCCTCAAGTACCTTCAATGTCGAAATTCAAGTTGTTGATTTTTCACTGCCTTCAAGGCACTGTTTGAAACATTGGCATTCCCTACACATAAGCCCTTGTCCCTTAATTTATCTCCTTGCATTCTGCTATTTTCTGAACGGCTCTTTTGTTCACTTAACATCAGAGTTAGAAAAGATCTTAGAGGCCTGTAGCCCAACCTGCTGTAAAGATCCAAGGTTCAATTCTCCTAGGCAGTCACAGATAGTTTCAGTAAGAGCTGGACAGGCATCTATCTCTGTTTACTTCACTGACAATCTTGGTGACTAGAATATCTTACTGAGTTGTTCCCCAAACTATTGATGATGGCTAGAAAATGGTATTTACAAGTTTGCTTTTGGTAATTGGCTTATAGGTAAAGTAGATATGTATCAGAATAATGGTCCAGTGCAACAGTAGGGGTTAATTGATTTCTAAAAAGTTTGTCTGTGAGAGCGTTTCTCCAAGGCCCACTGTGTCTGACAGGCAGGCAGTAAACAGACATGCAGGCTGGGAAATTAAAGACATGTTCCACACTCTGCCATAACGTAAAGTAAAGTGGCAATAGGTCATAGTGCCCAACTGCATAGCCCTTGGGATTTCCGGTTTTGGGGGAACAGACGGAATTAGGAGAAGATCAGTAAAGCCCTAATTAGGATGTGTGCATGTGATGGGTTTGTGAAACAAAGGATTATGCTGATAGGATAGAACATGGACAGTATGATAACCATAGAAAGACAAATGAGCAATGTCCATGAATGTAGAGTCATCAGGAGGGAAAAATAATACAAAAGAAGGGATTTCAGAGCAGCAAACGGTCCCTGAGAGGGGAACCCGAGGCCACCATGAACAGAGGGCACACAACCAGCCCATCTCATGCACCCGCTTGGGGGGGGGGGGGTAGCATGGGCTTGGCCTCCAACCTCCAGGCTGTTGACATCTGACATTCAAGAGGGAACTTCAAAATGAAGCTCATGTACTGGCCAGATGTATCTTGACTCTGATGACCACCCTGGGACTGGTAGATATAGAATTGTTTGCATCATTCGTATCTGCTATCACTGTGTATCATTAAAATTCACTGATTATCAAATGGAAAGGTCATGGTCGGTCTGAGGGTTTGGGTCTGCCCAGAACAAGGCATCTGGGTCATAAATCCAGTGCCAACAATTGACTTGCTCTCACTCTAAGATATTTGTAATGTGATGTGCCTCTAAATCAGACAACTAATCCAGACTAGCAGGGGGGTAACTGGAGATGGTTAATATGTATAACATGTAATATATACAAGAGCCAAAGGGTTGGTGTTGGCAGGAGGTAAGTGAGAAATGGATGCAGGCAGGAAACTAGGCAGAGGTTTAGGGAAGCAGGGAACAGACTGAGGAACAGGGAACTGGATTAGGGAACAGGGAACTGAGAAGCAGGCACCAAACTAAAACATTTAATGCCAAGTACCAACAATCAGGACTAGGAATAGAGAACCAGAACTAAGAGAAAGCAAACAAAACCCTGGCTTGCATTATGGCACTTCTACAACACCCTGTCAGTAGTTAGAGTGGCAGGCAAGCAAACAAGCACTCAGCCAGCCCTGATAGCTTGTGTAGGTCTGGCTGTTGACTGGAGCAGACTTCCAGTGCTGGCCTGGGCATGCTTTGTAAATGCATGCCGGCAGTGATTTGACACGCGGCCCATGTTTGCTGATTCAAAAGCGACCCGGAGCAACATCTGAGCAGGACTGGAAAAGCGGTCTTTGAGGGAACATGAGCAACACAGTGAGGGGGTTTGCCCCAGCAGGGGCGATTGGTGGAAGCCAGACTCTGAGAGGCTTCTCACCATAACTGGCTTGGAGGAGCTGGGAAACTCACCGTTGAGGCAAGCATGGATCTCTGATGTCACAGACAGGAGATGGATCAACAGCAAACCTGAAAGAGAAGAGATTTGAAGCAAAGTGAATTCGTAAGTACGTGAGTGGAAGCACTGAGTCTAAACATGCAACCCTACCCTAATACTGCCTAGAAGGTAACGGAATGAACAATACAACCTTGAGATAAGAAAAAGACTGTGTATAGACCCAAAGTCTGTGTATAAATGAATGGAGAATTTGTACTTTGTCCGGGCAAGGACAGAAACCCTCAGTTCAATTTGACTAAACCTTAACAACATCTGGTTGGCATTAGCCAGGGTGAAGGAGAGGCAGAGCCCTAGGGTCAAAGACACCTGGACATGAGAGAGCAGGTTGACATTGTATACCTAGACTTCCAAAAGGCTTTTGATCTAATATCCCACAATGTCCTTGCAAGAACATTGGAGGATTGTAAGCTTAGCTCCAAGACAGTCAGGTGGGTGAGAAACTGGCTGCAGGATAGGACCTAGAGAGTCATAGTGAATGGCTCTGTGTCATCCTGGTGAGAAGTGGGCAGCGGTGTCCCACAGAGGTTGGTGCTTGGCTCAGTACTTTTCAACATCTTCATTAAAGATTTGGGTGTGGGGGTGAAGAGCTCACTGGCCAAGTTTGCGGATGACACCAAGTTATGGGGAAGAGTGGTCATGGTTGAAGATAGGCTACAGATACAGGCAGACTTAGACAGGCTAGCAAGTTGGGCGAATTAGAATCTGATGAAGTTCAGTGTCAAAAAATGTAAAGTGCTTCACCTCGGGATGAGCAACCCCCAACACTCCTACAGGCTTGGCAACACCAAACTGACTAGCACCACGAATGAAAGGGACTTGGGTGTAATAATAGACCACACTATGAATATGAGCTGGCAGTACAATTCTGTAGCCAGTAGGACAAATAATACTCTGGCATGTATCAATCGATGCATCTCCAGCAAAACCAAGGAGGCAATTCTTCAGCTGTACTCAGCACCGGTGAAACTGCGGCTAGAACACCGCATCCAGTTCTGGGCACCACAATTTAACAAGGATGTGGACAAGCTTGAGAGAGTCCAAAGAAGAGCCACCCTATGATTAGAGTCTTAAAAGGCAAGTAATACAAGGAAAGGCTGAGGGATTTGAGACTCTTCAGCCTGAGGAAAAGAAGGCTGAGAGGGGACCTGGTAACAGCTTACTGATACACTAGGGGAGTACATCAAGGGATCGGTGAACAACTGTTCACCAGGGCACCCAAGGGGAAAACCAGGAGTAATGGCCACAGACTCCTGGAAGACTGATTCAGGCTCAACATTAGGAAAAACTTCTTCACGGCCAGGGTGTCCAGACTATGGAATAAGCTCCCTCCAGAGGTGGTGCAATCACCTGCTCTGGAAATCTTCAAGAAGAAACTGGACAGTCACCTTGCTGGGGCCACCTGACCCCCAGTTACCTTTCCTGTTTGGTGCAGGGGTCTGGACCCAATGATCTTCCAAGTTCCCTTCTGGCCTTACAATCTATGAATTGATGACACTATGTTTAAGACAACAAGGCACTGAGGGGGGTAGGAGTAGGATCTTCCCCCCCTTTAACTATTCATTCCAGGAAACACGTGGCAGAAGAGAACCCTCGGGCACCTTGAGAGTCTATGCAGTGTGTCAAGCGGTCATCTCAGAAGGCAGCAGTAGTGCCAAGTCGAACTGAAAAGCCAAGGCACTCATCTAGAGAGTGACATGGTAAATTACACTGTTCTTTCACCACTAAGGTCTGCTTACCTCCTCCCCAAAATGTGCTCGTAGTCTCGGGGCTGGCTTAGCCTGTGAAGACTGAGGCAAAAAGGGGTTTGAGCACTTCAGCCTTTTCTGCATTCTCTGTTACAAAGTTGCTTCCCCCATTCAGTAAGTGATCCACACTTCCCCTGATCCTCCTCTTACTACCAACATACTTGTAGAAACCCTTCTTGTTACCCTTCACATCCCTTGCTATCTGCAACTCCAATTGCACTTTTGTCTTCCTGACCTCATGTCAACATGGCAAAGCAATGCTCTTATATTCTTCCCTACTTATCTGTCCAAGTTTCTACTTCTTATACACTTCCTTTTTGTGACTTAGTTTACTGAAGACTTAGTTTACTGAAGAGTTCCCCGCTAAGCCAAGCTGTCTTCTGCCATACTTGCTAGTCCTCCTGTGCATTGGGAAGGTTTGTTCCTATACTCTCAGCAAGGGTTTTTTAAAGTACAGCCAGCTTTCTTGGACTCCTCTCCTCCTCAGTCTACCTTCCCAGGGTATCCTGCCCATGAGTTCCCTGAATAAGTTGAAGTCTGCTTTTCTGATATCCAGGGTCCTTACTCTGCTTCTTTCCGTCCTTCCTTTCCTCAGGATCCTGAACTCAATTATCTCATGGTCCCTGCTGCCCAAGTTGCCATCCACTACATTCCCCACCAATTCCTCCCTGTTTGTGAGCAGCAGTTCAAGAAGGGCATGGCCCCTAGTTGGCTGCTCCAGCACTTGCACCAGGAAGGTGTCCCCAGTACTCTTCAAAAACTTCCTGGATTGGATGTACACTGCTGTATTGCTCTCACAGCAGATGTCAGGGTGATTCAAGTCCCCCATGAGAACCAAGGCCTGTGATTGGGAAGCTTCTGTTAGCTGTGTGAAAAGAGTCTCATCCATCACTTTCTCCTGGTCCAGAGTTTCTAGCAGACCCCCACCATAACATCACACTTGTTGTTCTCCCCTCACACCCTAACCAAGAAACCCTCAACAGGGCTATCTCAAGCTTCATACTGGATCTCTGAGCAATCATATGCATCTTTTACATAAAGTATAACTCCTCCTCCTCTTCTCCCCTGCCTGTCCTTCCTGAAAGGTTTGTACCCATCTATGACAATTCTCCAGTCATCAAGCTCCCACCAAGTCTCTGTTATTCCAATCATGTCATAATTCCATAACTGTGCAAGGACATCCTCAGAGCTGTATAAAGAAAAATAATAATTTCCCTTGGACTTGCAAGCAATGCTTCTATCAATATATCCCAGTATGCTATTGGGTTCTTTAAGCAACAAGAACACCACACTGTTCACTCATATTCAGCATATGGTCCATTATAACCATAGGTTTTGTGAAAGACATCACGTACATGCCAGACGATGAATGGAAACACAGGCTTAAGGGTACAGGTTACTCAAAGAAAAAAAATCAAGATTTAAACCTTACTGCTATTATTTTCTGCCTATAATTAAACTTCCCCTGAGTTCCATTTGTAGCTCATAATTACCCACCGACAAAATGAAAACCCACAAATGAAGACTAATGTATTTTGTAAGGGAAGGGTATTAGATGGAGAGAGGAAGGAGGGAAAGAATTGTGAAAGAAGTTCATGTGGTATGCTAGTACAGTAGTAAGCTATTATCAAGGAGGTCTGTATGATACCATATCACTTTTTGCTGGAGTTGGGAGGAATATAGGAGCAATAAGGGAAGAAATGAATTGTTTGCTTGCTAAAATCAGCTGGTTTTGATGAGGAGAAAACAGTAGTTGTTACAAAAGATGATTGAAGAACAAATTTTAAAGCACCATAAAATATTCTATGAGGGTGGATCAACTGTGTTAGAAAAATACTTCTGATGTTCAGTAGGAAGCAGTTTTATACCTGAAAGGACTGTAGAAGTGTGAAATGTGATTTAAAAGTAAATCTAAAGAATAAAATGCCAGTTAGATAAAACTTTGATTTATATGGTGAAGATGTCCACTGCGATTCAATGATTTTGATGTCTGGTGCAAAAAAAAGTATATGAATCGAATTATGAATTGCCCAGCATTTTTCTTCATAATATTCTGTCTCATATTTTCAAAGAGAAATTGCTTCCAGAAGTTAAGTGCTAGGTACATCTGTATGACCAGTCTGCATTAAGGACTGCTGTAAATTGTCATCATCAGTGATCCCTGACTGTCAAGGATGCATCACTCCCCTGGGTCAAGTAGAGGGTTGTAAATGAATCCATTGATGGCTAAGAAAGCTGATCCTAGAGCTGCAGACTCTGGCAAAGGATTCCTCTTTTGGAAGGATAATCAGGATTTCATCAAGGTCAGCATAAAACCATTCTTTCAGTTCTTCCTTATCATTAAGTGTTCAGGTGTATGTATTAATGCTGGTAGCAAGCAAATTGTTGGTCTGTTGGAGACAGAGTCATGAGGAGGTCACAAATGCCAACAGGGAATTCAGTCATTCAGTTGACAATGTGGTTCTTAATGGCAAAACCAACACCATGTATTCACCTGTCACGTGCAGGTTTCCCTTTCCAGAAAACATATAGCCACCCCCCCACCTCCCGCCCAGATGGCCTTCATCTGCACATCTGGTCTTGTGGAAAGAAGCGATATTGATGTTGCATTGAGAGAGTTCTCAGGTGTTTTATGTTCATGTCTGTCACTGTAACACCCTCATGCTCCAGTGAGCCCTGGTCACCATTTACACGTGCAATGAGGTTCACTAAAAAACTCTGCTGTAGAATAGTACTTGTCCTGGTTATGTCAGTACTATCTTACAGAAGAGTTAATTAATTTACTGCACCTTAATACAGGTGCTTGTGTGGACTGGAACACTTTACTGGAGAGCTAATTAGTTAACTCCACAGTAAAACACACATGTAGATGTACCCATTGTGTCTGAGCTTAGGCAAAGTTTTTCTGTTGATCCATTGTCTTATGCTTGAAAATGCAAATTGCTGTGCTCAATAAATGCTCCCTTCAAAGAATGGACTGTTCTTATCCGAGCATTATATAACTTCAGTGCCATTACCTAAAGTCTAATATTAAGACAAGTAATAATGCAGAAACTCTGACAAGCTTTAACCATTCAGGTTTACGTTCTCCCTGTTTGATCTTCACTTCAGATCTCTTATTTTGCTGAAATATTAAAAGCAAAAAAAGCAACCCAGAGGAACCAATTTTGAGCATCAAGTTAGGCAAGATACAGAATTTAAACACTTATCCATTTTTCATACTTTTAGGGTGGTTTGGAACAAGCACTTGAGATTTGGGGAAGGAAGAGTTGCGGTCAGAGGGGTGTATCTACTGCCCTGCATTAGTATGCCAGCCACTTCTATGTGGTAGCAGATTCACTCAGATTTGTGATTCATCTGGCCTTTAGTTGCTGACCTGAAAAAATGTAAATCCGAGAGCTGTGAGAATAGATTTTTTTTTGATTCACTGACTGGTTTACTGGTTTTGGGTCAGCCCTAAAGTTTTTATTTATTTTCTCAGCAACGGATGTGGTGACATTCTGCTTAAAAGAATATGGGGGGCAAGGATTTTTTCTGGTTGAAAGAAATGTTTTTGGTTTCAGAGAACCTTAACCCTCTAACTAGAGGCTGCAAACTACAAAAATAAAGGATTCTTTAAAAAAAACCAAACATTAAAACAAGATTTTTTTAACCTACTTAAAAATTTTTCAGCTGAAACTGTTCACTGAATTTAGCCTGTATCTGATAGTAGTTTCTGTCCCATTCTCTCTCTCACCAACTGTATTATTTTCCAAAAATTGTCCCCATTTCCAGTCTGAATATGAGACAGTTAGCAATGATTCTTCTTTAGTTCACAGTAACAGTCTGCACAATGGAAGGGAAGTGGTCCTAAAAATCAACCACTGTGTTATCTGTGTATATGAATGCATGGCCACAACTCACTGTCCATATTAAAAAGAACACCAGCTTCACTTGTTTGCCCTTAGGACCCCATAGGAAGTTTTTACTTCTACTTATTGCAGTAAGGGTCAACCCCTTTAGCCCTTAGAGATGCCCTAACAACCGAGGCTCTTGAACAGCACCAAAATAAACAAATATAGTTAAATCTCAGGAGCCCTCAGAATTATTTCCATTCACCAATGGACTCCAAGGTTCCTCATTTCCCTTGAGTTGATCATTCTGTACTTTGCCGGGCTCCCATCTCCCCATGTTTTGAATTTACTTCCTCTGTGGCTACAGGATCAGTATCTGGCTAGCTTTGTTTAAACGGGCCGAGGTATACCTATATGGATTGTAGCCCCTGTACAGATGGCAGAGTAGATGTACCCTCAGGATATGCAGAAGCCTGTTTGCATTTGCTTTTTACCAAAATGCCTCCTGAGTAAATGGACTGATTCCAGATACTGTCTTGTTCTGATTAAATCTGATTTTATATTGCCAAAGCAGATAGTAGCCTCTTAATTGTAATTCTATAGGATTTGCTAGTCCTTGGTGTTCACATGGCATGGCATTAGCTCCTATGCTGCAAAGTATATATGAAGTATTTCTGCCAATGCAGGTGTGAGAAGAAGTGTTCCAAACCAACCTTCATACTAACATGTGGTCCACAGAACATACAAAAGTTTGGGAACCTCTGCTCTTGTGCATCAGATATTGGGTTCTCATAGGGTTAAAATGAGAACCATCTAATTAGTGAAATAAAAGATAAGGCTTCACAAAGGGACCTGCTTAGTATTATGTGAAAAGATAAATCCTCTATGTTAGAAAATAACAAGTGATGTCTCAGTATCAGACCAGCTGCTGTTGGAAATGCTACTGACTGTTGCTCCATACAGACTTGCCTAACAATGTGAATGTGATTAGGTATTAACAGAGAATCCAGGGTCATGACTTAGGGAGAAAAAGAGCGCGCTAATTAGAATGTTGACTACCATCCAAAGATTAAAGTGCCTATTTTGATGAGTTCCTCATTGCTTGTGAAAAGTAATGTATACGTGCGTGAAGCTCTAACCTTAGTGAAAAAAAGCATGCAGCAGCCAGCATAGAATCAAAGGGAAAAATTAAAGAGAATTTATGAACTGAAATGGCCTAGAAACATTGCTCTACAGCCCAGGCAGTGGGAATGCGAGCATCTCCACGCCATCCCTTAGTCCTGACCTTTGTAACTGATTCTCCTTCCCTGTGCAGTTCTTTGCCTTATAGCTGAGATTGCAACAAAAGGTCCTCATTTCCCTGGTTGCCAGAAAAGTGATACTAAAATCTGACAACACAGGAAACAACCCCTCCTATACAGTTGTACCGTAAGAATAACTTTTTAGAAGCACATATTTATCACTACTAGAAAACATGCCCAAATACAGTCCAACTAGCCTGTGCAGACTGTAAGACTTTCTTGAATTAGCTAGCTGATTCTTATAATGCTGATAAAATTATTTTATTTCAAATTGTTTTAACATCAACATGTGGGGATTAATTATTACTTCTCTATATTGTAACTCATTTATGCCTCCCAATGAGTAAGTCTCCACAGGTTTCTTGGGGAATTAAACTGATCCAAAATGTTTACTGAAGGAGAACAGGGACACGACTGACTGAAACCTTTTCACTGAAAAGCGTAGTTGGAAATCCTCCAAGCATAAGGCACCTTCAGTTTAGACTATTTAAAGTAATTTATTATTCTAAATACCTTGAAATATCATCATCTCCTTTCTAAATGTGCCAGGATGCTGAACACTCTGCAGATGCTCCTCTTACAGTGATTGTTGTCCCTTGTAAAAAATCCAAAATTCCGCATCAAACAAAAGATAGCTCTTGAGTACACTAAAAAAGTCTGTACTTCAGAGATAATTTTAAGTTATTTTAATCAAGAATTCAAAAGCTCAGCTCTCATTTATGTACCCAAAGAGATAACTAGATTTTCAGAGAGCTCACAGCATGGTGGGTATAATCATTATAAAATCTGCACCAACATAGCATAATAGGATATGCAGGTGGCTGAGCATTTTCAAAGTCTGGCCCTCGTGAAGTGTGTCATAGTTTCATAGTTGGTAGGGTCGGAAGGGACCTGAGCAGATCATCAGGTCTGACCCCCTGCCATGGGGGGGTATTTGAAAATTTAGTCCCAAATGCAGATGCTGAACATCTGAAAAATCTGTTCCACACGGACCAAGTTTTCTACTCGATTCCATCTGCTTTATCCTGGGGTAATTTAGGGTGCCTATACGTGTGCTCCAACACATTCCCATTAGAATGTGTCGGAGCAGACTCAATTAATCTTATTTAGATGAATTTAATTAGAATGCTCCAGCAAGCTGCAGCGTCTCATGTATTCAGCTTCCCACATTTCAAAATGGCAGCAGGGGCACTTCAACTAAATCTTGTCAAATGAGCTTTAGTTAAAGCTCCCCCACGGCCATTTTGAAATGTAAGATGCTGAATAAGCAAGAAGCTGTGGTGTTTTAATTAGAGCAACTCTAATTAAAATGCACCCTTCCCCACCTGCACATGTAGAGACACCATTAATTGATTTTAAGAGAAAAAACAGAAAAAGGAAAACAAATTTCATCCTGGGTGCCTATACATGTACTCCAGGGTAGGAGAGAAGGGGAGTGCTTTAATTAGAGCGGCTCTTAGGAGCCTCTCTAATTAAAATGCTGCAGTGTCTCATGTATTCAGCGTCCCAAGTTTCAAAATGTTGGCGGAGTTAAAGCATCCCTGCCGCCATGTTGAAATGTGGGATGCTGAAGACATGAGACGCTGCAGTATGTTGAAGCATTCTAATTAGAATGCTCCAGCAGACTCGATTAATCGAGTCTTCTCTGACACGTTCTAATCGGAACGCAGTGGAGCATGTGTATAGGCACCCCGTCTCTGGGACAGCAGAGTTGCAAAGAACTAGTCTGATCATTCTGCCATTGGCATCTTACAGTTTTCGTCTTTGTTGAAACTAATTTTTTTTCCTACAAAAAAAGGGTTAGATTCATTTTTATAAAAGGGGGAATTTTCAAAAGTTGATTTTTACAAAATAACTCTTTTATTTTCAGGTTCAAAATGATGTCTCATGTAGACATTTAAATTAGTTTATAAAAATTAGCTTATTAAAATTTGAATTCTCATCTTTTGCCCCACATGTTTTAAATCCAAGTTCTCAAAAGACAGGAAGACTTAACCATTCACTCTACTTCTAAAATCGTTCAAAGGAGAATTAGCTTGACCTCCAGTTCAATAATGAATCTTTTGCCATTTTTCTCCATGATGTTCTTAGCTTATCTGGATCTCCTTCACTCAGAAGTAAGCTAGGATAAGCTGTTGGGTTTTTTTTCCATTGGTTAACAATGCTTGCATTTTGCACTGTCATTTACCCTGCAAAAAATGAGTATACCTCACTATCAAGTGAGAACCACA
The DNA here is from genome assembly GCF_030867095.1 of Alligator mississippiensis. Classification (NCBI taxonomy): domain Eukaryota; kingdom Metazoa; phylum Chordata; order Crocodylia; family Alligatoridae; genus Alligator; species Alligator mississippiensis. The sequence continues at coordinate 454,235,334 of NC_081824.1, forward strand.
GCATGTTATTTGGTGCACTTGGTTTAAGTGTGTAGCATCAGGGCTGAAGGAAGGATATAAACTTATCCAAATTTAATATAATCAGTACTAATTAAGCACAGACACTTCCAGCATTGTATTATTACCTGTCCCAAACTCGATCAAAACTTCTAATAGGTGCCCCTAGACAACTGCTTTCATTCACAGTTTCTAGCAACAATTATCATGAAGTCAACCAGCAAACAATTACATTACCAATAATGAAAATAATGCTGAAAGAACCTATGCACTTAAGTAGTTTATGTAAATAGCCAATATTTGTTATAATGCAAGCAGTAGGCAAAAAAACACAACAAGGCACTGGCATACTATTATACAAATGAGCAAATTACATACTCATCCACTATTCATATAAGTGGAGTATTCCAGAGCTACTTTTGTCCAGGTGCATGCAAATGATAGCATGATGTGTAGGGGAGAACTAGGCAATACATATAAATGCTTGCTCCTTTAATCACAAACTTTTGACCCTATTAGCCAGGAAAAGACACAAATGCATTTGAGGATAAGGATTTTAGGATGTGTATTGATTGCGTATCCTTTTGCCTTTGAAGATGCCCCCCAGGTGATACTGGGTGTTGGGGTGAATACTAGATGCAAAAATATGCATCTCTTTAAGGCATTCTCATGAAGGGTGCCTATTCTGAGATTTCTAAGCCAATGGTGAAACAGGTTACCCTAAAGTCCCATCACTATCCTGATAATATTCAATGTCTCTTTTGTAAGATTAGAGAACCCAAAATACTCTGCAGTGACAATATTTTTAAGTATTTATTAAGCCCTGGCAGCAGGCTGGGGGCTGTCTGAAATTCCAGACAGGCAGGCCCTGCCTCAGGTCACTCAAGCTAAACAAATTGGGCACAGATTAGAGAGTGCTCATAGTGAAGACAAACATGGCACCAACTAGAGTTTAATTATCTTATTAACTTGTATTGATCACTTCTTTGTTGGCATCTTAAGATAAAAATGAATGTATGCATAAGGATCAGAATAACTGCACATCTGTAGTGTTTTCTAAAGGACGTCTATGAACACAATACCCAAGTTCCTCTCATGAAAAAATATTATAGTTCCATTTACTCATGCATCTCTAAGTAGAGCATTGGCAAAATAAAATATTCCAGGACTCTTATCTATTGGACCATACCACTGCCAGAGATTGTAGTAACCACCAGGTTCATTAAACACAAGTTTTGTTTGTGGAGCAGTGGGCAAGTCTCTGCAGACACTTTTTATGTCTCTCTTTGACTTACCTGACTCAGGGGCCATTTCCCAATTCCCAGTGTGTGTAGTCTTCTTACTTAAGGAGTGTCTCTATGTTATAACTGGGGCTGTGCAAAATTTCCCCGCCAGTTTTGTTTTGATGCTGTTTTGACCTGTTTCAAGGTCACAACAGCAAAATTGAAATGGAACACCGAAACAGCCTCGAAACAAAATGAGACAAGTCAAAACCTTTTGCCATTTCGATGCTGTTTTGACATTTTGCCCATAGCCTATAATAGGGAAGGTTGAAACTGCCTATAATTTTGTCATTTCTGGCCTGATTTAGATGAAACTTGAAGGCATGCTAGCCCCTTGAGGCATGCTCAGGCCACAAAGTCTACCAAGCTTCAAGGAGATAGATGCAGGGGTTTGGGGGAAACTGCACCCCAATTCTCGAAAGCAAAACTCATGTCACATGTATGTGTTAAGCCACAGTAGGGTCAAAACTGCAGGCATGCTAGCCCCTGCTGAGGCCACAAAGTCTGCCAAGTTTCAGTGAGATCAGTGCAGGGGTTTGGGGGAAACTGTACCTCAAGCTGCAGACAAGCAAAAATCATGACATGGTGACACTGTGTGTGTTAAGGCACAAGAGGGTGAAAGCTGCAGGCCTGCTAGCCCCTGCTGAGGCCACAAAGCCTGCCAGCTGTCAAGGAGATGGGTGCAGGGGCTTCTGGGTTCTGGGGCCCTGCACCTCTAGCTGCTGACAGGCAAAACTCATGTCATGGTTGCTTGTGCAACTGTGTCTGTCTTGGGGCACAGGGAGGTGGGAAACTACTGAAGGCCTGGTTGGTAAGCCCTGCTGCAGCCACAAAGCCTGCCAGCTGTTAAGGAGATAGGTGCAGGGAGTTCTGGGGCCCGGCACCCCTAGCTGCTGACAGGCAAAACTCATGACATGGGTGCTTGTGCAACTGACTGTCTCTGTCTTGGAGCAGAAGCAGTTTCCGGCTCTGTATTGATTCTCTCTCTCCTTAGTCTGTGGTTTTGTAGGTGTTAATCCTTGCTCATTAACTACTGTGTCTTGAGCTGGTCCCTGAGTGAATTATGATTGATTGCATAACACAGTAGCTAAGGAGTTACTGAGCAAGGATTAGACTACATACCTTATAGAATTTATATAGGAAGGGAGATACATTTATATATTTTTATAAGAACAAGACACTATGAAACATGAAGTGTGGTATAATGGCAGCTGGCAAACCTTCAGGGAGGGGTAGAAGAGGGGGTAGAGGGAGAGGCATAAGTGGCGCCCCCCCACAAACTGAGATGCAGCCTCGTTCCTACAACTAGCAGGGATGAAGCTTCCAGAAGCAGCAAGGAGAGGTGAGCAGTGCCAATGCCACTGCCTGGGCCTGAATCTGCATCCCTTCCAAGAGCACCGTAACACCCCCACACACACCATGACAACAAGCAGCAGCACCAGCATGACAGTCTCCTCCACCCCCATTTCATTTTGCATGCCGAGCCTTCCAGTGCCAGAGGAAGAGCTGGATCTGGATCTGAGTGCCCTAGCAAGGGAAATTCTGGGGAAGGAGGGGGAATCAGCTGAGTATGTGCTACACACTCCTCAAGTTTCCCCTACAGCACCCATGTTACGAGTTTTGTCTGTCAGCAGCTAGGGGTGCAGGGTCCCAGAACCCCCCTGCACCCATTTTCTTAACAGGTGGCAGGCTTTGTGGCTGCAGCAGGGCCTAGCAACCAGGCCTGCAGTAGTTTCCCCTCCCACTCCCTGTGCCCCAAGACAGATATAGTTGCACAAGCACCCATGACACAAGTTTTGCCTGTCAGCAGCTAGAGGTGCAGGGCCCCAGAACCCAGAACCCCTGCACCTATCTTCTTGACAGCTGGCAGTCTTCATGGTCACAGCAGGGGCTAGCAGGCCTGCAGCTTTCATCCTGTTGCGCCTTAACACACAGTGTCACCATGTCACGAGTTTTGCTTGTCCGCAGTTTGAGGTACAGTTTCTGCCAAACCCCTGCACCTATCTCCTTGAAACTTGGCAGGCTTTGTGGCCTCTACAGGGTCTAGCATCCCTGCAGTTTTAACCCCACTGTGGCTTAACACATACACATGACATGAGTTTTGCTTTCATGATTTGGGGTGTAGTTTCCCCAAACCCCCTGTACCTATCGCCTTGAAGCTTGGCAGACTTCATGCTTTCAGAAGGGGCTACCATTTCTGCAAGTTTCAACCAAATCAGGCCAGAAATGACAAGGTTATAGGCTGTTTCAACCTTCCCCATTATATCCTACGGGCGAAACGTCAAAACAGTTTTGCAATTTCGACCCTGTTTCGACAGAACAAAACCAAACAGCTGTTTCGAATCAAAACAAAATTTGAAATGAAAAGCTGTTCCATCAAAACACTGGTCAAAATGGAATACTGCCGCTTCACACGGCCCTAATTATAACTTTATCACTACAAGGATATTATGGCAAACTGCAATGACATTTGAAGATGCAGATGGGTACCTAAATACCTTTAAATGATATCTGGCCCTACATGTATAATTGAAGTTTTAAGAACCTTCAGACACAAGGATATAAAATATTTAGATCATTTTGGAGCAGAGTGTGACATTGATGACTATGGAAGGCACACAAGAGTACAAGTTTGGGGCTCAGAGACAATTCAGTCCAAGACTTGAGGCTGGTGGGTTGAAAGGTAACCTCCATCTCCAGAGGCTTCTTCTGATCCTTTAAGGAGCAGAGCTCGGGCTAGAAAACCTGCAAAAGCCTCACCCCCTCTAGGAACCAATGGCACAACGACCTCTACAGAAAGCAATAAAGTGGAAGTAATTTATCTGATGTGGAGTTGTGTTACCTTAAGAAGCAGAGTGCTGTGTGCAGAACCACTCACAAACCTCAGGAAGCAATCACACATTTTGTAGTGGTGCTTTTGGCATGGCAGATAGGTATAGCTGCACCACTAGTTTAATTTTTTTCACTCAAGTATATGGAAAGGCAATAGTTTGGGTTTTGGCATGTGTTGGAGGCTACCACTCTCCTAGATGGGGCAGAGCAGTGGATGTGATATACCTTGACATCAGCAAGGCTTTTGATACAATCTCCCAAAAGATTTTCACAAGCAGGCTAAGGAAGAACAGGTTAGATGAATGGTCTGGAAGGTGGAATGTAAACTGGCTGGACCACCAGGCTCAAACAGTAGAAATCAATGGCTCAATGTCTAGTTGATAGCCAGTATCAAGTTGAGCCCCAGGGGCCAGTCTTGGGGCTAATTTTGTCCAATACCTTCATCAATGTCCTGGAAGATGACATGGAGTACACCCTCAGCAAAGTTTGCAGATGACTCTGAGGCGGGGTGAACAGCAGGGTGTGCTGGAGGATAGAGTTAAGATTCCGAGAGACCTAGACAAATTGGAGGATTGGACTAAAAGAAATCTCGTGAAGTTCAATAAGGACAAGTGTAAAGTCCTGCACGTAGGACAGAAGAATCTCAATCACAGGTACAGTTTGGGGCATGGGCAACTGGTGCCTCCTGATACTGGGGGGGCACCAGTAAGCGACTGCTGACCAGAGAGGGGGTCCCCCAGAGGCCAATCACCGCTGCTGGATGTGCCACCAGCACTTCTCTCAGTGCCCTCACAATCTCAGGAGGGGCACCGGCCATCACCCCCCACTTTCCAGCTGGCAAGGGCCAATCTTGGGGAGGGCATGTGCCCCCCCAACCCTGGGTCCCCCCTATGTGTCACCTATGGGTTGGGGGCTCACTGGCTAAGCAGCAGATCTGCAGAAAAGGACCTGGGAGTTACAGTGGACAATAAGATGAATATGACTAAAAATATGAGCCTTTATTGGGAGAAGGCTAATGGCATACTAGGCTGCATTAGAAGGTGTATTGTCAGCAGATTGAGGGAAGTGATTCTTCCCCTCTATTTGGCACTTGTGAGGCCACATCTGGAGTATTGTGTCCAGTTTTGGTCCCCCCACTACAGAAAGGATGTGGAAAAATTGGAAAGAGTCCAGTGGAGGGCAACAAAAATGTTTAGAGGGCTTGAGAAGATAACTTCTGAGGACAGGCTGAGGGAACTGGGCTTATTTAGTATGGATAAGAGAATACTGAGGGGATTTAATAAGAGCTTTCAACTACCTGAAGGGTGGTTCCAAAGAGGATGGAGCTAGACTGTTCTCAGTGGTGGCAGATGACAGAACAAGGAGCAACGGGTTCAAGTTGCAGCAAGGGAAGTTTAGATTAAATATTTGGAAAAACTTCCTCACTAGGAGGGCAGTGAAGACTGGAACAGGTTACTCAGAGGTGGTGGAATCTCCATCCTTGGAGGTTTTCAAGACCTGGATAGACAAGCCTTGGCTGGGATGATCTAGTTGGGGCTAGCCCTGTTTTGATCATGGGATTGGACTAGATGACCTCCTGAGGCCCCTTCCAACCATAATTTTCTATGATTCTGTCCTCACAGCCAGGATCAGGAAAGTGATTACTGATTGTTCCCATATTGGAAATGGATGCTAAGACTGTGTACTTCTGAATTGGATCTGACAGAGGCCAAGTTAACAAACCTTCAGCGTGGGCTCACTTCCAGTTCAGTAAGAGCTCATTTATGCCGGCTCCTCACAATTATACAAGAAACTATTGTTAAGAGCTTCTCTACTAGGCATGCCCATAGAAAGCATATGGTACTATCAGGGTTTCAGAATAAAAAAACTGTGGGTGCATTTGTAGGAGACATTTACTGTGAAGCTGCCTAATTATCTCCACAGTAAAGTCTCAACATCTTCATTTGAGCCTCTATTAGGCTGCAAAAACTAATTAACTCTGTCACAGATTAGTACTTGTAAATACAAGAGCTTGCCAGGCATTTTTTTTCACTATCAGCATAAAGAAAACAGTTGTGCTAGGACAGGGAGTTCAATCACTCTTAATGAGAACCAGTTAGAAGTAGTCCAGAAGTTCAGCTACCTAGGATCCACAGTAACCACCAACCTCCTACTGGATGAAGAACTTAATATTCTCATCGGGAAGGCTGCCACCACCTTCAGCAGACTAACTAAAAGAGCATGGAATAACTCAAAGCTTATCATCAAGACCAAAATGCTAAAGTACAAAGTTTGCATGCTCAGTACTCTCATGTATGGTGGGGAAACATGGATAACTTAAGCACAACAAGAGAAAAGGTTAAACAGCTTTCATCTGCACTGTTTATGTCACATACTCAACATCAAATGGCAAGATAAAGTTACCAGCACAGAGGTTCTTCAAAGAGCAAGCTTACCAAGTTAAAGTCCTACTCAAATAGAGACAACTACACTGCCTAGGCCATCTGAGTAAATAGGGAGATGGATATATACCCAAGGACATGCTAAATGTGAAACTATCGTAGGGAACAAGAACAACAGGACTTCCCAAGTTTTGCCACAAAGACACATGCAAGTGTGATACGAAGGCATTTGGAATTGATCCTGACCAATGGGAAACCTTGGCAAGTGATCAGAACAAGCGGCATCACTGTCCCCACCAGGGCATTTAAGGAATTAGCTCCAACAGCTTGAAGAGAAAAAAGTCCACAGGAAGGAAGCAGCTCCCAAACCACCCAACCATGACACACACACTCACAACCACTGCCACAGATCATGCAAATCTTGGATTAGACTATTCAGTCATATGAGACACTGCAAACTATCTATACCATAGGCTGTAATACCCACTGTTTCTCACAGACGAAAGGATGCCAACTGGAACCTGCAGTGGCATTGTTTAGTGCACAGCACAACATGTGTAGATGCTGATGGGGCTGGCTGAGGCACAAGGGTGCCTGAGTGGGAGGTTGCTTGCTGGCTAGCCACACTGGAGCACCCCTTTGCCCCAGCCAGCCCCTCCATGTCACATTGAGCCAGGGCTGAAGCAGCCCAGGGGTGGCAGGCTGATCCCCCAGGCCCTCTGTTAGCCGGGGCTGCTCCAACCCAGCTCAGCATGCTGCAGTCCTGGGCTCACATTCAAATGCTATGCCTGGGAGCAATACACTCCAGCATGATATGTGCCAGAGTTTACTGTTCCATGCTAATAGCATATGTAGATGCTCCCTGTGAGGGGCATGTCCTACTGCAGCTAGCTTTGATGATGAAGAAAAGACTGCTGCACCCTTGCAAAAGATGTAACCATTTTTAGACATCCTGGATCTGCAGGAGCATTTTGCCTGCTTTCTGTACAATGCCCCCAAATCTCCCTGTAGACTGCAGTCCTTTTCCTAGTTAATAATGCTTTTAAATATATGTGAAAAAAAATTTGTATACGCAGCTAAATCCATGACCAGTATAAGTTACATAATAAAACATAAAGATAGGCTCTACCACAAGCAAGCAAAGCAGGTATACTTATTAAATCACACCTGTTAAATTAAAACTCACTACTGAATCCAGTTTAAACCATTTATGCCTATTTATATGTTAAAGTGATGAGCAAAATCCACTGTAAGGAGTGAATGCAATTTTCCTACCTGCTTTTTTTTCCCCTGTAAATATGATTGAATTAGTCCAGCTGCCAAATCCTAAATCAAGCCATATGCATGCAGAAGTTGTTTTCCTGGAGATCTTGCTAATGAAGTATGCTGGTAGACATAGACCAGAGTGAAGAGAGACCATGCAGCTAGCAGCTTGTTCTCTGCTAACAGATCTGTTCCTTATTCTTCTTTTCATTCCTCTTAGCAGAAATGATTTTTTTATGGCCAGAACACAACTAAACTATGTATTTCACAGCAGACAATGAGTAAAAGTTCAGGTAACATCTCAACCTAGGTCTGCTAACACTCTACAGGAGCTAATGAGGAAAAAAATTAACTGCGACTCTTATCTTGAGATTGTCAGGTCAATGGTTCATTTATTTTGCATTCTGTTCTCCAGACTGATTGTAAGAATGTGACCAAGTACCATAGTCATTGCTCCTCATTACATCTCAAGTCATTGCTTTTCATTAGAAGTGTATTACAGGTATGGATGTGTTCTCATTCTTTACTGAATGACTATTAGTTTCACTTTTCAGTTTAGAATTACCTAAAACAATCAATACTGCTTAATGTTTTCTAAAGAACTTAGCAGTACAGGCACTGAGTCAGAAGAAAAAGCTAAATTCACAAAGGGATTTCTGCATTTAATGTGTAGTTTAGGTACTGAACCCAACTGAACATTTAGCCACCATAGGGCGCATCTACACAACACACTAAAAGTGCAGCAAACTAATTCTACTGCTCATTAGCACATCATAGTGAAATTAGCACACGCTAATGTGCAGCAGAATTAATCTACTGCACATTAGCATCACTTAAAAGATATGCACCAGTGCTACTGCACAGTAGCACCAATTACCATGCATTAAGTTAGTACCTGTTTTTACAGTACTCAATGTGCCATAATTACAGTACATTAATGCATGTGTAGACATGGCCACAGATCTACAAAACCTGTGCTTGGCTCTATATATCCTTGTATTTCTGCCAATGGGAATGAACATAGGGCACAAACAGAAGTTATAGTTGTTGTGCAGTGGTCCCTCTGAAAGGCCCTCATGCTGTGACACATGTGCATGGCTGCAGAGTGCTTTAACAGTGGCCGTGTATCAAACTAACCCTCATCTAATGAGGGATCAGATGAAGGTGCTCCAAAGTGGAGCACCTTAGGGAACTTCTGCTATCTAGGGTCAATTTGTCAGTGTCATCGGTGCTGTCTGCAGGAAGGGAGGGAGGGGGAGGAGGAGCTGCTGGCTTAGGTTTGCCCACCTGAGCTGGAGTAGGGGTGGGTGGATTGGAGGTCCCCCCACCTCACAGCTCCCCTCCTTCCCCTCCTTCAATTCAGGCTGAGCAAACCACAGCCCACAGCTCCCCCTCCCTCTTCCCTTTCTGCAGACAGCACCAAAGTAGGGGTGGCAGGAGGGGAGGGGAGGGGAGGGGAGGGGAGGTTGGCATCAGCCCAGCCCTAATTGCAGGACAAGCAGGCAGGTTCAAAGTCCCTCTGCTCCCTGCCTCCCCGCCCCACCTGGCCCAACAGGCAAACATCTGTTGGGGCAGGGGGTCGCTTTAACTCATGGCAGTTATGCAAAGCACCATGAGTTAGAATGGGAACAGTGCCCAAAATGGCCTAAGAGTTGGATAGACTAGAGAAACTGTGCCCCTGACACTGTCTTGCTAAGGCTTTAGCAAAACCTTGGCTCAACTACTCCTCAGCTTTTAGCAGGCCTCTCTCACCCTTTTCCTTAATTTAATGAGGCCTCAGCTTCTAACCAATTTCTCTACCACCACCTCCCCTCTCCCTTTCTGGAAGGTGATAAATACCAAAACAGAATAGAACCTGCCTTAGTTGGACTGTCAAAAATATAATGAACAGTTTAAACAAGTGGCTCCTTATCAAAGTTTGCTCACTTACTTTCCTGATGGAACAAAGTATGGATTAGCCGTTGGGTTCCAGCAGGTATCTACATTTTCATAGATTTCATAGACATTAGGGCTGGAAGGGACCTCCGGAGATCATCGAGTCCAGCCCCCTGCCCCAGGGGCAGGAAGTCAGCTAGGGTCAGAGGATCCCAGCAAGAAAGGATCCAAATGCTTCTCAAGGGAGTCCAGAATAGGTGCTTGCACCACCTCTGGAGGGAGCCTATTCCAGGCCTTGGGGGCTCAGACAGTAAAGAATTTTTTTCCTTATATCCAGCCTAAAACGGTCTTGGAGGAGTTTGTGACCATTGGACCCTGTCAGCCCTTGGGGCACTCTGGTGAACAGACGTTCCTCTAGATCCTGATGTACACCCCTGATGTACTTATAGGCTACCACTAGGTCACCTATGAGCCTGCACTTTTCCAGGCTGAAGAGTCCCATGGCTCTCAGCCTCTCTTCATAGAGCCACTTCTCCTGTCCTCTGATCATGTGCATGGCTCTCCTCTGGACTCTCTCAAGCTTCTCCACAGTCTTCTTGAATTGTAGAGCACAGAATTGGATGCAGTACTCCAGCTGCGGCCTCACCAAGGCCAAGTACAGTGGAGGATGACATCCTGAGATTTACTTGAGAAGCATCTATGGATGCAAGCCAGAGTTTGATTTGCTTTACCAGTTGTGACATCACATTGGTGGCTCATGTTCATCTTGTGATCAATCATGACCCCCCACTTCTCTTTCGGATATGGTGCTAGCGAGCATAGCACTGCCGAGCCTATAAGCATGCTGCGGGGTATTTTTCCCCAAGGTGGAGTACCTTACATCTGTCGGTATTGAATGTCATCAGGTTTGTATCTGCCCACTTTTTCAGCCTATCCAAGTCAGCATAAATCACCAAGCTATCCTCAATTGTGGACACTTTACCCCTAAGTTTGGTGTCATCAGCAAACTTGGCCAGTCCACTTCTGATACCAGTGTCCACGTAATTGATAAAGATGTTAAAGAGAACAGGTCCATGGATGGAGCCCTTGAGGGGTGCCACTGGTCACAGAGTGCCATGATGATTCATTTCCATCAACCACCACTTTCTGGGTCCAGCCTCGGAGCCAGTTCCCTAGCCACTGGACTGTGATATAGCCAAGGCCACAGTTGTCCAGTTTTTCCAAGAGGAGATCATGGGACACCAGATCAAAGGCTTTTTTAAAGCCCAGATATATGATGTCAATTTTTCTCCCTTATCCAGGTGATATGTCACCTGGTCATAGAAGGAGATGAGATTGGTCAGGCAAGACCTTCTTGCAACAAACCCATGCTGGCTGTCCCTCAGGATATTGCCATCAGCCAGTTTGTGAAGAATGGTCTCTTTGATGGTTTTTTCTAGAATCTGTCCATGGATTGAGGTCAAGCTGATTGCTGTGTAGTTCCCTGGATCTACTTTCCTCCCTGAGGGACATCTTCCATGAAAATAAGGAGGATTAACAATGAAGGGACAATTAATTACTAAATATACCAAAGTAGTGAAATAGATTACATCTGTATGGGTGTCTGTGTGGTAAGTGATGATTGATTTTCTTATGTAATCATTACAATTTGATTTCTACAGTTATTCAAAGGTATAAAAGATACAACTGCTTGGATGGGTAACCCCTTCACTTCCCTTCTTCCAGCCAGTCTAATCAGCTGGTTGAAAGGGAATAAAGGCTGTCTAATTATACTCACAGCGTGTGTCTACAAAAGACGATTTATTGAGAATTAGACTAATCTAATGCGTAGGAAAGCATCACTGTTTAAATGTGCACATCAATTACTGTGCATTAAATTAGCCCAATGTGCCATTTGCTAGTACCAATACATACCAGGTACTATAAAAATGCTGCATTAACTAATGCACTGAAGTGCATATGTAGAACCTGGGAGCAATTTGTTCTCAGTCAGCCCAGGGAGCAGGGGGACAACTGCTGCCTGGCTAAGCCCTGATCTCAGCAGGGCAGGCAGAGCTGTCCCAGCTGCAGGTCAGCTCTCTGACAGCTGTTCAATGATTGGGACCAACCCTGATCTCTGTAGGGTGGGGAGAGCTGACCTGGCTGCAGAGCAGCTCCGTCCCAACTCCATGGCAATCGAGGCCAGCTATGATTGCCATGAGGTGGAGGAAGCTGTCTTGGCTCCAAGCCAGCTCCCTCTCAGCTGCACAGTGATTGGGACCAGCTCTGATCTCCCCAGGATGTGGGGAGTTGCCCAGAAGCTGGAACAGCTCTCCCCACCTCACATAGATTGGAGCTGGCCCTGATCACCTCACAGCTGGGAGTGAGCTGCCCTAGATCTGGGACAGCTCCTCCTGCTCCTAGAGCCCAGGCCTGGCCCCTGTGTCTCTGCCAGCCCAGGGCTGGCACCTGGGGAGCCTGCAGCTCCCCCTGGATGCTTCATGGGGGCAGAGCAGATCAGGAGCAACCCTGGACTGAACTGCTCCCATTTAGGAGCAAATTTGCTTCCTATAGGTGCACGTTCAGATGCATGCCTGGGCACAGTTTAATGCGCCTAAGAAAATTCAGGTGTGTTAATTGCACATGTAGATGTGCCCACTGTGTTGTTTCTTTAAGCTTAATAGTACTGCATGCAGCAAATCAAGGATGAAGCCTAACTGTGTGGCTGGGGCCTGGCTGGCCTGGCCACTCATAATACTGGGTCCTGAAGTGGCTGAGCTGATTGGAGTTCTGGCTGACAATTATGTCTCACGTGACATTCTTTAGCAAGGCCTCCCCCTGCTTGTCTCAGAACATGCCTACGGAATCAGCCCTGAACACACAATAGCTGAGGCCATGTGTGCATGTCATTGACCCTCAAAACAGAGCATGTATATAAGAGACATAGGTTTGATCTCACTGGTTTCAAACAAGAAGCTGACCCTGAAGTGTTCCTCATTTTACATGAGAGCCCTAAACTCTAACTACCTCATCTATTGGTTATGCTGAGTTGAGGCTCTCCTGTTGAAACTGTTCCCCCTTGAAGTAAATATTAATTGGGTGACTAACACCTGGTGAGCATGGATTTGAGAGGCCCATAGGGATTCTATGGTAGCTGTCCTTTCAGATAAGATTTTTATGCTGTGACTGTCTGAAAAGACAACGACCATAGAAGCCCTGTTGGTAGAAATTCTGTACTTAAATAAAAAGAATCTTAATATTAGGATTGCACTACCGACCACCAGATCAGGAAGGTGAAAGTGATTATGAAATGCCCAGGAAGATGAGAAAAGCTACTAAAAGAGGACAAAAAATAATGGGAGATTTCAATTATCTTTCTGTAGACTACATAAATATTACATTATGAATGAGTGTTCCTTCCTCAAGAAGAAACAGGATGTGTTTAACTGTTTCTTCTGGAGAATGAGCTGACCTGCCTTGGGACTTCAACTTCAGGAGAGTATGTATAGCTGAGAATCCGGAGCAGAGGTAAGTATCTGCAGGACCCCCAACAACCAACTGATTAGAGGATTCCCATTTTTAGGCATTGTACACTTTCCACCTCAGGAGCGTGAGCTTCATGAGGCAGCAAACCCTTAGAAGCATTCCAGGTTCAGTTTATAGTCCCTTTCCCCAACACCTCCCAAATTACACATGGTAAGTAAGGCAAAGTCAGGCCAGTATTGCTCTTCTATGTAGTCAGACACCTTTGCTGAACCTAATATTGATGCTGCCTTCCTTTTCACCAAAATAAAATGGATGTTTGTTAGTCTCATTAAGTCAAGTCTGACTATGTAATTATAATACAATTATGCTATTTTGTTATCCCCTTTGATGTGCATGTTGCATTATTGTTAGGGTTATACACACCTCTATTTCCCTTGCAATAATTATTTTAAAATCAGTTAATATATTCTTAGTTTGCTCCACAAGAATTTTTAAGATGTTTGTGTGCTAAGTAGAATTAATGGACTTGAATGGCTGTTAACCAGAATTAATCACTGAAACTTCTTTTACCATTAGCCTAATTAGGTTTTCTAAGTGGTTTGATATCATTAGAAGAGAGGCACATTTATTATTTTTAACATAAAATGCCCACCCCTCCCAACACTCAGTATTTAATATTTACAATACACTGCATAAAAATAAGCTCCTTGAGCCATGGCAAATATATTAATGTAGGTTTATAAATTTTTATATTTTCAGCACTGTACAGATTATTTACAATTAATATTAATTAAAGTAAAAATGGCAAACACTTCTAAAATGTGTTGTTGGAATCTGTCCACAGAAGAGAGTTTACTTTTCAACACAACACACCAGAAGTCCTGTAGAAGAGTACTTATAAATGTAATCAGATAAGTATTATTTATCTGACAAGTTATATCTGTGTACCTAAGTTACACAAAGAATGACAGCTGTTTCTTCAGAGCCAATAGGATGCCACAGTGTCAGGATAGTTGCTATATTCTCAAAACATGTTCCTCACCCTACATACCAAACAGGAGCTGCATTATGCTGAACAGATTTGCAAAGCAAGATGTAAGATGCCAAGCTCTGAAGGTTTGCTAAATAGCTGTTGGAACTGGGGAGGGCAGGGCAGATCCTCAGGTAGTGTAAAATATTGAGGATGTTTACTAGGGTGCACTGCTTTTGACTGAGTGAGCTTGTACTACTGCCAGCACTCAGACACTTCTAAGATACCTGGTATTGCTCTTCTGCTGAGGGTCATATCAACTGACATATTTCCCTGGTGGTTGGACTGTGGAGGTTTTTGGCTTTCTTCTAGCAGAAGGCATAGTCCTCCACCTCAGATCATCTAATCACCTATTATCCTAATAATCCCTTTGCTGTGGCAGTGGCAGGACACTGACAGCACCCTTAGCTCTCTCTACCTATGGCATGGTGTTCTCTACCTATGTTCTCTACCTATGGCATGGTGTAGGGCAGAGGTGGATGACAGTCCATGGACCAGGTCCTTCCCATGAAGTAATTGCACCTGCAGTGACACAGGGGAATTAGCAGCACACAACTCAGCTGGCACAACCCTCTTTACCCTGTGCCTTGCCACTGATCTCCTCTGCAGCGCCTACCTCCGAGCCCTTCCTGCCCCTCATATCCCAGCAGCAGGCACTGCTTACTATTATCACCAAATTTGATCCTCCCCAATGGCAGTGGAGATGGAAGTTGGGGGCTAGAAGTTAGCTCAGGCACTGAGGAGAGTGGAAGCCTGCACCATAGTGCAAGGGGTGGTCCACCACTTCACAAGGTTGCCAACACCTGGTGTAGTACGCTCAAGGTCTTGTTTTCATAATAAATTTTGTGGCTAGAGTAGGTGAGGGAGCTGGAGTGGATGATTATTAGAATTTTTTGGATACCTTTTATCTTCAAATGGATTCAGTGGCCATGAGAAGCCTCTTCCAGTCCTATATTCCTCTAGCTTATAATTTGTACCAACTGGTGATCAGCCTGAGGCATTTAGTGTACACAAATTTTGCAGGCAGTTTTAGATTCAAGGCTCATTCTAGGGCTGAGTAGTCCTGTACCTAAGTTTATTCCACCTTGGCATTAAGTTTATTCAACCATGATGGACTTCAGGAGGAGCTGAGGGCACTCAGTCTTTTGTAGAATCCAACTAAAAATAAAATAAAAACTAACCTGAACCAGAGCTTCATATTGTTCAAAATCAAGGGTCTATTCAAATGTCATTCTAAAGTAGTTCAGCTCAGCCTGTCTGCTAATGGACTAAGCTAAAACCTTGGATCTGTATATATTGTACATGGAATGTAGGGTGCAGGAATGAAGGTGGGAACTAAGTCATAGTAACACCATCACCACCACATCCAGAAATGTAAAGCAACATACAGTAGAAACTAGTTCATTCTTTCTGAATATTCAATAAAGCCTTACGTAAACTTAAAGTCAGAAATAGTCCTAACATTCATCCAATGCTCAGGTCAGATTCACCTGAAAGTCTGGCAAATCTTGGGAAGCATTCAGTAAACCCAGCCCAAGTTTATATCTTGATTAATTTTTGGTCACAACATTTTGTGCAGATCCTTATGTCAGGCTATTATGCTGAGGATTTCTTTTGAAATAATAGGATTTTGCAAAAACATACATAGTATAAATAGTGTCATAGGTTGATAGGGATGTCAAAAGGTCACCTGGTCCAACCTCCTGTAGAAAATGCAGAATGTGCTCTTCATCAAGCACGCTTATTCATCCTCTTGTTGAAAACTTCCAGTTAAGCAAATTCTACCATTTCCCAATGTCCTACATTTCTAACAGTTAGGCATGTTTTCCTGATATGTAATCTAAATCTGATTTTCTGTAGTTCAAGCCATTTGCCCTACATCTTGTCATCTATGGCATGGGAGAAGATTTTTTCTTCATCTTCCTAATGACAACCTTTTAAATATTTAAAATTTTATCATGTTCATTCTTAATCTACTTTCCTTTATGCTGCACTAGTCTTTATAAAGCCTTATTCATTTCTCCAAATTGTCAAAATCATTTTAATTTATGATCCTGTCTTCAACCTGCTTACAACCACTATCAGCTGTTTTTCATCTGCATACGCTATAAGTACACTTTCTATTCTGTCATTCATCCAAGTCACCAACAACAATGCTGATTAAGATCAGACTCAGGACAGACTACTTTACAACCCCATTTGAAGTCTCCTTTACATTTGACAGCAGTGCATTCATAGTCCTTGAGAGCTAGTTTTCAGTCAATTGGACACCCACCTGATAGCGATTATATCTAAACCATACTTCCTGGACTTTTTTTAGACTCATGCAAGTGTGAAAAACCAAAGTAAAGTCAAGATTTGTTCACATCAACTGCTGCTTATTCACCAAATCAATAACCCTGTCAAAGGTAGAAATTAACTTGGTTGATATGGTCTGCTTTTAAAACAATTAATATTTGTATTTTATCGTGTTTCAAGTACTTGCAAACTGTTAAATAACTAGTTCCCAAATTATTGTGGGGATAAACCTTAGTCTGACTGGCCTGTGATTATCTAGGTCATGGCTTTTTATTAACAAAAAAAAAAAAAGGACATAGTGTATTGGCCCTCTGTACCCTCACTTGTTTTTTTGTGAGTTCTCAAAGGTAGCTTCCAGCAGTTTCTAGATTAGTTTGGCTAATTACTTATAACCCAGGGGTGGGCAAATATACCCTGTGGACCAGATCTGGCCCACCAATTGATTATATCCAGACTGTGGCTGCCCTGACAGCACTGGAGAGGGTTCAGAGAAGGGCCACCCGCATGATCAGGCAGCAGGGCAGGCCCTACGAGGAGAGGCTAAGGGACCTGAACCTGTTCAACCTCCACAAGAGAAGGCTGAGGGGGGATCTAATGGCCTGTTACAAACTAGTCAGAGGGGACCAACAGGCATTGGGGGAGTCCCTGTTCTCCCGAGCTCTACCAGGAGTGACTAAAAATAACGGTCACAAGCTGGCAGAGGGGAGATTCAGGCTAGACATCAGGAGGCGCTAGCTACTTCACTGTCAGGGCGGCTAGGATCTGGAACCAACTTCCAAGAGAAGTGATGCTGGCTCCTACCCTGGGGGTCTTTAAGAGGAGGCTAGATGAACACCTTGCCGGGGTTGTTTGACCCGAGTACTCTTTCCTGCTATGGCAAGGGGTTGGCATTGATGATCTGCTCAGGTCCCTTCCGACCCTACCAACTATGAAACTATGAAACTTGACAGCTAAGCTGTCAAGGCCTGGGGTTTTCCCAGAGGCGAGGCCAGCCACAGCAGCTGTCAGCTCCTCCAAAGACAATTCCCACTCAAGCTCACTGGCCTCCAGGGAACAGAGATGTGGCAGGCTCTCATGGAGTTCCTGTGTGGCCTTGGGTCAGGACAGCTCAGCTGCAAACAGGTCACAATAGAAGGCAACATCATGCTCACATATTTCACCTGAGTCTGTGATTACTTGGCCCTCAGGGGTCTTGAGGTGATCTAAAACTTTGCTTGCTGCCCACCACCACTTCAGGTTGAAGAAGATGTGTGTTTGGGCATCAGTTTCTGCCTGCTCTTGGCAGCAGGTGTCGATCCTTGCTCTCTGCCAAGTTATGCAGGCATTTCCTGTGCAACAGCAGGCTCTCATGCAGTGCTGCATTGCTGCGGGCGGCCAGCAGGGCAGCCTCAAGATCTGCCACATCTTCCTCCAGCTCTCAGATATGATGTCAGTGTTCATTTGTGGCCAGCTGGGTATACTGCTGGCAAAAAACCCAGATCTGTACCTTGCCCACATCCCACCATAGCTTCCAGGAGGAGTAGCTCAGTCTTGCGGTCTCCCAGCTCCACCAAAAGTGGGCAAAGCAGTCCCAGTAGGAGTCTTGAGGCAGGCTGATGTTGAAGCACCAATAGGATGACTGTGTGCAGGCTTTCCTGGGCAGGCTCAGTTCACAGCAGGCCAGGCATCTAACTGGCCTGAGGGAACAATGTGGCTGCTGCACAGAAGTGGCAGATGGTGCCTGGTGACATAAAGGCAGCCAAGGCGGGCCATAGTGAGACCACTGGCACTCATCCTGGCCCAGGTGTACTTGTGCACATCAGGATGCAGGGCTTGCCAGACATCAACAAGGTCCATGATCTCCAGGGCAGACTGCAGCTTGAGGGCAGGTGAGGCTCAGGCCCCATGCAGTCAAACAAGGCATCAATGGTTCAATTAAAGTCCCCACCTATGAGGAGCAGGTCATCATCCTTACTAGTGTCTTGTAGGAGGGTGGCCAAGGTCTCGAAGAAAAGGACCCTCTCCTGGCCATCAGTGGGTGCGTAGATGTTGAAGAGTAGCAGGTGGTATTGTGTTAGGGTGACGTGGACAGTCATCAGGGACAACCTCTTGTGATTTCCCCTGTGGGCACTGGGCTGCTAGGTGCAAAGAGCTACCACACCGGAAACATGTGATCTCCCCAAAGAAAAAATAAATCACAGACCTTCTCCCATCAAGCGTGAGGTTCAAGGAGCAAGGCAGAGACCAGGGTTCCTCCCTAAGGAGCATGAAGATCTGTCTCCAAAAGAACAGGACATGTTTCAGCTTCGGGTCCTTGCTTCTGATCATCAGTCGGTGAAAGGGATGTATAGGAACCCAATAGGGCTTGAGTCCCTTGGCCAGCTCGTGGTTGGGCAGGTGTGGGGAGATGTTGGAAATCACCACCCTCACTGCCTGAGTGTCTATGGGCATGACAAGGTAGTGTATGCCTGCGATGTTCAGCCCCTCTGCACACACACTGTTGACCAGGGTGGGAGCCCTCAGGAAAATCACTGGGACCATGTTCACATGACCAACGTAACATACATTATGCTGTCCCAGGAGATCAGCTAAGGCACCTACGTAGACCTCAACCCCAACATAGGGAGGGGTATAAACCCTCAAGACATGGTTAAGGGACAGATTTTGAGAGGCATTCCCATGCCAGCTGCTGGGTGTAGGAGTGGCCATTCTTGCTAGGACAGGGTTAATCCCAAAATCTAAAACCAAGGGAACAAAAAAGAATTGTATATATTAACTACAGAGATAAGTGTCTGGGAATACAGCCATAAAAAGCAAAAAGGGAGGGGTGACAATACCCAGAGGGGAGAAAGGAGGAGTGAAAAAGAGACGTTGGGGCGGGGCTTATGGGGGCTAGGGAACCAAAAAAAAAAGGAAATAAAACAGAAAAAGAGAAAAGGAGGGATTAAGAGCACCCCTTGAAAGGCAAAAAATAAAAAAGGATAACTCCCTGCAGCAGACAAGGAAAATGAAAGAAAGAAAGAAAGAAAGAAAGAAAGAAAGAAAGAAAGAAAGAAAGAAAGAAAGAAAGAAAGAACGCTTCACGAATTTGCGTGTCATCCTTGCGCAGGGGCCATGCTAATCTTCTCTGTATCGTTCCAATTTTAGTATATGTGCTGCCGAAGCTGCAAAGTAGACAAATGCAACTTGCAAACAGAGAAACTGGAAGTAGAAGGGAGAGGGGACAGAGAATAGAGAAAAAGAACAAAAACACTGCGAAAATACAAGAAAAAAATCAGAAAGGGAGGTAAACAAAAGCAAGAGACCTTTAGATAGGTGGAAGTCAAAAAAGAAAAGAGATAGAAAGCCAGGGAGTCTTACAGTCAGGATCGACCCACGCAGCTCCAAGTGAGCCTGGTCTGAGGTGTCTGAAGTGGAAGGAAGGAAGGAATATGTCTCCCCCTCCCAGCTCAACCACCTGAGCATCTGCTGCCCAGCCCACATGGCTTCCCTATGTTACCTGTTGCCTAGAGTGGCAGAAGCAGGAGAAGGAGGTTAACTTCAATACATCTAACATTCGAAGTACTCAGCCTCTTCTATTCTTCTTCTCCCATTTTGTTCTTATAATTAGTTTAATTAAATTATCCAATCACAAATCACCGGATTGTGAAGGTTAAAATGAAAGAGGCATCAAATATTTCAGCTTCCCTGCGGCATGTGTAATGTGCTTTCTTTTCTCATAAAGTAATAGACTTACTTGGTACTCCTCTTACCTCTAATGTATTTATAGAATCTTTTCTTGGTTTCTTTTGTATTAATGACTAATTGAATCTTGTTCTGTACCTTAGCCTTTTCCTTTTAGCCCCATATTTACAATGCAGCTGTAAAATTTCAGGCCTGCTTGACATATGCTAGGTCTTGCCTCCACAGCACAAAAGTACCACCTCAAATGCTCTTTTTCTTTTTGCATGCCATTATAGCATGTCAATAATGGCTCATTTCCCAGAGCAAAAGGCATATTGTTGACAAAAAAGGGGGAATGAAGTGAACAGGGGAAAAAAATCAAGAAAGTCATATACGGGATTAAGGAACAGAATTACTTTATCATCATGAACTGGATGAACACATGTTCCAGATCTTATATGTTTGTAATTTAATCTCAAAATTCTAATATCGGTGATAAAAACACCACATGTTCCTTTCTCATATTTTATGGTCTCACCTGTCTACAAAAAAAAAGTCTTATTAGTTATCACATATATTTAGGGGCAGAGCATGTAGTACATAATACAATCAGTTTGAAAACATTTCCAATTCTGCTGTGACACTAATTTAAATTGGGAGTTATTGGAGCCACACTGGATCTGGTTCCCAAGAGTGCAGTTGTGGCAAGTCCTGGCTCAATACAAAACACACACACATACACACACACATTAAACAAGGACTAACCACAATGTAATCCTTCTGCTCATCAGAGATATTACCACTAGTGCTATTGCAAGCCATTGTCTTCCCAGATACGAGGAAGGTACAACTCCCCAGGCAGAATGCGGCAGAGGTTGCCTGTTGCATCATGAGAGAGAATAGTTCACCTGCCATGTTCCCATTTGTGGTCCAGGAGACACAATGCCTGTGTGAGCTGTGGGATCAAGATCAAGGTCCACAACTTCATTCCTTCTGGCACAATGATGTGCCTTACAGCATGTGTGAATAGGTTGGGGGGGGCGGGACAGGGAAAGCAGCCAGAGACTGTGGAGACTCCATCAGTAACTAAGGACCATCACAAACGTCCCTTCTTTCTTCAATTAAAAGTAAAACATGTGTCTTTCACCTTTGCCTTTTCTGCCATAGGCAAATGAACATTGCTATAGCTTTATAAAAGGAAGTCTAAAGCAGAAATATTGGACTAAACATACTTTCCTTCTAGGAGGAGATAAAACAGAAATATGATGGATGTCAGTCACATGGAAAACCATGCCTCTACCACTATTCCTTTTTGACAGTCTGTGGTGTTCTGCTGCAATACAGGTGTATTATTTCTCAGAAGGTATTAGCTGAAAGTCATCATGGAGCCAATATCTAGGGACCTACCTAAATCATGGCTTTGTGGATTTTGTGGAAACCAGAAAATCCAGAGTTGCCCACAAAATCCACACAAAAAAAAACTTTATGCAAGTAAGATTTTATTAAGTCTTCCCCTTCTGGACAGGCCTCACACCTGGTGGGGTAGCATGAAGGGGGCAGCAGATGAGATGGTGGCTGCCTCTCTTCCCTCCTCCCTGCCAGGGCCTGTCTGCCAATCAGTGCCAAGGGGCAGGACCATCATGACATGCTTGCAAAATGGGCTCTTCACCACTGAAGGTGCCAGATGATATTATAAGAATACGCTGTTTTATTTACTATTATGGTACCTAAATTGCATGCAAGAGCTTAAAAATTAGCGTCCAAATTTGTAATTGTCTTTGGATGGCTATCCTCAAAGTGATAGTGCAACTTCTAAATGATGTTTCATATGAACATAAACTTCATAGAGGTTCCCTCCCTCCTCCTGTTGTTTTGAACTACATGCAGGTTTTCATCAATGCATAGAGTGGTCCTGCAGGATCCTTCATCTTCAGGAGTGATGATTCACCTTTGCTTCAACCATGAAAGATCACCATTCACACAGTGAATATCCCATTCCCACTTATGTTCCCATTTATGTGTTTGGTTTCATAGTTTCATAGTAGCTAGGGTCAGGAGGGACCTGAACAGATCATCTAGCCTGACCCCCTGCCACAGGCAGGAATGAATGCTGGGTTCACAAGACCCCAGACAGGTGATCATCCAACCTCCTCTTGAATTTGCCCAAGGTAGGGGCGAGGACCACTTCCCTGGGAAGTTGGTTCCACATTTTGGTCACCCTAACTGTAAAATATTGCCTTCTGATCTCTAACCTAAACCTATTCTCTATCAGCTTATGACCATTGTTCCTTGTCACCCCAGGTGGTGCTGGGGAGAAAAGGGTTCTACCTATTTGCTGTTGATCTCCCCTGATGAGCTTGTAGGCAGCCACCAGGTCCCCCCTCAGCCTCCTCTTGCTGAGGCTGAACAGGTTCAGGTCCCTCAGTCTCTCCTCATAGAGCCTGTCCTGCTGCCCTCTCACCAAGCGAGTGGCCCTCCTCTGAACCCTCTCCAGGCTGGCCACATCCCTTTTGAAGTGCGGCGCCCAGTACTGGATGCAGCACTCCAACTGCGGCCTGACCAAAGTCGCATAGAGGGGGAGTATCACCTCTCTGGACCGGCTTGAGCTGCACCTTTGGATGCATGACAAGGTACGGCTGGCCTTGCTGCTGCGGTCTGGAATTGGTGGCTCATGTTCATCTTGGAGTCAATAATGACTCCGAGATCCCTTTCCTCCTCTGTGCTTTCAGGAAGGGGAACTCCCAGCCTGTATGTATGCTGTGGATTCTTTCTCCCAAGGTGCAGCACCCTGCATTTGTCTACGTTGAACCCCATCCTATTCTCGTCTGCCCACTTTTGTAGTCTGTCTAAATCTATTTGCAGCCTCTCTCTCCCTTCAAGTGTGTCCACCTCGCCCCACATCTTAATGTAATCAGCAAACTTGAACAGTGTGCTTTCCACCCCTTTGTCCAAACCGCTGTTGAAGATGTTAAACAGTGCCGGCCCGAGGACCGAACCCTGGGGTACCCTGCTGCTCACATCTCACCAGGTTGAGTACAACCCATCCACCACTACTCTCTGGGTACGCCCCATCAGCCAATTTTTTACCCATCCACCTGTGTAGGCATCACTGCCACGGTCGCTTAATTAATGGTATGTGAGCACAGGCAGAGAAGTTACATCATCAAAAATAATTCCTTCTCTCCTCATGTGGAATATGTGTAGCCCACCCAGCCCTCACAGAAAGTTACATGATGAACAAATAGGGCTTAGATTTTAGATTATTCGTTACATCTTTCCATCTCATCCTCCTCCCTCTCTGCAACACACAGAACAAAGGGTTGAAGTATTAGATTGCATGCTCTCTGCACGCTTAAAATAGCATAGTGTAGATTTTGCAGTGGATCTGCAGCAGTTAAGTAATTTAAAGAAAAATAAACCTGATTTATTTCTAAAATATAACTACAAAAAAAAGTTAAAAGCAAGAAGATTACTAAACTGGGAAAATTAGGCTTTTAATTCTCCCTCCAACTTAAATTACTATATTTAGATTCAGATCCTCAAAAGGCATTTAGGCATGAGACCTTCATTGAAGCCATTGGGGCTTATCATTCTAACGCCCATCTTGCTGGAATCATTTGATCCCAGCAGTTTTTCCTACCCAAATGCAGGGGGATTGGTCCTGATGATCTGTAAGGTCTCTTCCAGCTCCTAACAACTATGGAATTATAACGCCTTTTGGGGGTTTTCCCCTATCTAAAGTGTCAACGTCAGTCTTTGTCTAAACATTTCAATTCATATGGTTTTTTTTTTCCACTGAAAAAACATTTTATGCCCATTTCTGACAACTCTATTATTTCAATCTCCTGACAAAAAGATTGGTTCAGTTCCCTTGTATGTGAGTGATTGGAGAGCGGGGAAGAACCTGTGTAAGGCATAACCCATCTCTGCAACAGTTCCTTATGTCCCAGCCATAGGCACCACTGTTGGCTATTGCCAGTGGATGCTTTTTTTTGTGTTCCCAAGCCAATCCCTGCACATGCCCAAAAAGGCAGCACATTACTTCAACCTGGCTCACCTGATCTGGCACGCGGGTGCTGAGTACAGGTCAGTCGCATCATACGCGAATTTAACTCGCATGAATTCAACTATATGCGGGGTGGGGGGGCAGGGCTTGAGCTTGCACGCGACACTGCCACTTACCTGGAGGCCTATTATGGCGGTGATGGCCACTGCCTCCAAAACTCCCGCTGTCGCCATGGAGCCATGCCCGGAGCTGTGTGGCCTGCCGCCGGGCGGCAGCGGCAGTGTGGTGGTGGCTGGATGGCACACAGCCATCCCCACCACTACCCCACGCTGCACCGCTGCTGCCGGCTGCACAGCTCTAAGCACAGCGCCACGTGCAAACTCAAGCCCCGCCCCCCTCCCACCCCGATTTTTGCCTTACGTGATTTTCGCTTTACGTACTGACTTCAGCACCTAACCCCCGCATAAGATGCGACTGACCTGTACCTGCTAATTTTTTTCTGTAGGTGCTTGAGCCCCGGAGCACCCACAGAGCTGGTGTCTATGGTCCCAGCATACAGAGGTTGAGAAAGCAAGAGTGGGAACTTCAAATCAAGTGAGAATAGCTCTAGCCCATAGGATACCCACTAATCTTTTTATCTTATTAACAGGGATCCTGGTTGTCTCTGATTTTAAAAAATCCCCAATTGTTGGTTAAAAAAAAAAGTAACCTCAAATCCACATTTTTCCATGATTTAAATGAAATATCACTTATACATACATGTACACACACATTATTTATACATATATACATACATACATACACATATACATATAACTTTTTATTACTTTTTTAACTGTTAACTGAGGATTTTTTTAAATTAGAGAAAAACAGGATCCCTGCTTATCAACCACCCAATACACATAACTCATTTTAACTAGAGGAAAGCTATGCTGAACACAACCTGATTTTAAGTGTCATGTTAAAATGTTGGGAAAAAAATGTTTATTTATTTATTTTAGTAATGAGGAGTTCTCTCTCCAGAAAGTTAATTCACATTTAATAAAGTCCATTTGCTGCAGAGGTAGTTTCTTAAAAAAAAAAAAAAGTTATAATAAATATGTTATTCACACAGATTCTCTATTCCTGACTGTCACCTCCAGATAATCCCCTCCTACATGACATTGGTTCATCCTTCTGAGTTCTCATTCTAATTCTGGAAGGGCGAAATTCTTCCAATAAATAAAGAAGGGACAAATTTGGATATTATATTTGAGATAGACTATTCCAGCCTGCCCTTGATTTGAATTAAAGATAAAAAGCTTTCTTCAAACATAATGTTACCTTGATGGAAAAACTGCCTAGTGAACACTGAATGTGAAACTCTAAATATAGCAAGTTCATTCACAGCCGTAAGTCCCTAAACAAGAGGGGAAGTTCTGTAGATTGTGGAAGATTTAATCCATCTTTAAGACAAAAATGGCAATCAACGGACTTCATCTATTGAAGGCTAACAAAAGCAGAGCAGCAGTATGAGCCTTCTGGGAAATAACGACACAGAGGTGAGTGTGAATTAGATCACAAGCCTCCAGTGGGTGAACTTCCAAGCAGAACTGAAATATTTTACTTTAGATGCCTGTTAATTACCTACAAATACAGTGTTTGTATCAAGATGCCTAAAACAGGTGCATTTCCGGGTTTTAGTATCAGTGCCGATGATGAAAATATAATCCAACACACATATAGTGCGTATTTGATGTTGGAGTTTTCTAGAATTTTTTCTTCCAAGTTGGTCATCTTTGTGACCACAGCTGTGCCCAGGGTTTGGAGGAAGTGCTGACTGTTGAAAGTGAAATTATTGTGGGTAAGGGTGAAGTGGATGATTTATGCAAGGAATTTATCAAATGACCTAGAGAAATATTCAAGTGCATGCTCACTTTGACAGATTATATCACTATTCACCACTTAGCCACAAAAAGGTAATGGTTGTTCAAAATGCAGACAGCATTGACTTATGACTGATCAGACATTGCATAAGAGGTTGGAGACAAGCCAGAATTGTTCTGGCATTTCATTCCTTATCAACAGGAATTAATTGTGGTGATACAATACCACAGATTTGACTAGCAAATTTTCCATGGAAAATGCATAGAAGGCTCTGGTGCATAGTGTGGTCTAAAAAAAGTTCTGGTGTATGGGCATCAGCTCACAAGTAAAAAAAGAAATACAGAACTGTAACATGAAAAATATAAACATTCAGAGCAAAGAGCAAGGATGTGAATAGCTCCTCTACAAAGGCTTTGTCAGCCTACTAGGCTGAACCTGCTTGCCTGGAAAAAGCACACAAACTGTGACAACTCCCTCCCCACCTTCCATCTATTTTGAAAGATCTTTTGGATCTATTGGAGAGAGCTCCTCACTATATCATTCAAACTGAAGCCCACCTTTCACCAATATGAAGTCAAAAATACTATTTGATAATGATTTTCAGATATCTACTGTAAATTTTATATTGTTTTCTAAAAAAAATTGTTTTCAGGGCTATAGCCAAAAGTCCACATTTCTTTCTGTCATAGGGGCAGAAAGAAATATAGAAACTACCCCCTTAAAAGTCAGGCAAAGGTAAGGTATTAGCATTGTGCCAAATCATGTTATACATGCAGCTACCCCAGCAGTACTCAAACAATCTACCTTCAGCTCCACAGCTAGTATTTTGAAACAGTTCAGCCCAATACTGTAATTTAGCCACATGAAAAAATATGCACTACTGTGACAGCTGAAACTATGTTTGTGTGATAAAGGTGCTTGTTGAAAGCCCTATGAAGATTAGATGAAGTGTTTTTCTGTATTTGTTTAGATATTAAGCTATATGTTGTTGCTAAAAGCCTAATTAAAGTCTAAGATGTAGTGAGGCCTTGTATAAAGTAAGGCCTAGTAAATTTAGCAAAGCCTTGAAGTAGTAAGGCCCTGTGGCATAGTTAAAATTACCTTATCAAAGGAATGCAAGACTTGTACTGCTAATTGGTCAGTCTAAGGACAGTTCAAGTAAAAGGAATCTGAGTGGTCGTTCATTATCAGTATCATTCAGAAGCTTTAAATTGGCTGGAATATCTGGAAACCATTCAGAAGGAAGATACAGCCCTGTGAAAAGGATTAGTTAGCTGTTGCCTGGATGAGTGGGCCCGTGAACCTCCAGGAGCCCAAGGACTGCATTCCAGGGTCCTTCCCGGTACCCCTTGGACAACGTTGTTCAGGGACGCCCAACTTGGCTGAACTTTGTGGAAAGAAAGCTTGCTGTGTATCAGGCATCAGAGGGGACTGCCAATAAGTTGCCGATGTGAATTGCTTTTGTCTGTCATTGTTTGTCTTGTTACTACGCTTAGTTGTGTTTTTGTTAAGTCAATAAACCTTTCTTACCTTTCTACCCCCAACCATACACTCAATCCCAAATCCTCCGCAGGCAGCTGGGACACACTACTAAACAAACAGTGAACAAATTTATCATCCTTCAGAGATTACAGCAGTTGCTTGAATTAAGTCAAGGATAGACACCTTGGTAATTTAAACTCCCAGGTGTATAGCAAGGTTGCTAGTCCATGAAAGTCTACATCCTATTATCTCAACAAGATTCACTAGAAGCCAGGTTTGTTTCAGAAGAGGGGTTACCACTTGCCTCTGTTTCATCTGGACTAAACAACCAGTCCCAGTAAAGTCTTGCACCAACAATCATTTGTTCCTATATTTAGTTTCAGGTGTTTTGTTTTTTGGTAAAAATAGGCTGTTCAACTAGGTTCTAGATCTCATCTCCCCTACCCTTCCCCATCCCTAAATCAGCTCCAAATCTGCAGCGTAATTCCTAGTGGCTTCCCCACAGTTCAGTCTGCTGAGGCTCCTTCCTGGACTCTCAGGAGCTTCCTGGCAGCATTAACTCCATTCAACCAGGCCCCCTACTGTAATGTCTCTCCTCTGCCTTCAAGAGCTGCTCTAATCCATTGAACAAGCATGAGGAGTAAGCACTGAACAGGCATCTAGGGACATGGGAAAATGAGGTGGGGCAGTGTGGGCATTAAGACACCCGGTTGGCAGCCTGGAGGTTGCAAGTTTCAGGCCATAGCAGAAGTGCTCACAGCATGGATGGTCAGATTCCAACAAATCTACGAATTCTACTAAGTATCTTGTCACAAGAACATGAAAAAGGAAAGGAAGGGTCCCAAACACACCAAAGAAGCTGCAATTTATGGTCCGAGCCTCAGATATCATTGCATTTCCTCTAAAAACACTTATGACACCCATCTGGCCAGCCTAAAATCTTCCTTTAGACAACAAGGATGCTCCAGCATAGAAACAGGCCATACCTTTGAAAGACTTACCAAATTCACCACAGTAACTTGCTACAATAAACTGCACACCACCTACCACCCTGCACTGGAGCTGATCAGAAGAATCATCAGTCGAGGTCCAGTCTTTGACAGGTATAGACTGTAGCTGAGAAAAATAGTCCCAGCCCTTTGCTCCTAGCTTTCAAGCAAGCCCCTAACCTTACCCAACTCATCATAAGAAATAGGCTCCCCACTGCCCAATGGCTATCAAGTGGAACACAGCCTTGCCTTAGCAGGACAGAAGGAAATGTTTAACCTGTCAGCATATCTCCAGTGCTACTACAGTCAACAATCCCATAATGAAACTATCAGAATTCATGGTTTCTACACATCTTTATTAAAATGTGGTATATCTGATCCAATGTACCAAATGCCTTCATGGCAACTACATGGTGAAACTAAACAGCACGTACATACCAGAATAAACTCTCAGAATAAAAAAAAGGACAGAAACACACAAATACACCATTAGGAACATATTTCTTACAAACCAATCACCCATCTCTGGCCTTGTTAGCATCATGCTCAAGGAAAACCTACATAGCACCTTTAAAAGGCAAACATGGGAACACAAATTCATAAACTGACTGGATACTAAGAACTGATATTGATTGTATGATACATTATAAAATATCTGGTCTAGTAATACTTTTCACACTTGAAAGGTGACAATGACCCTCCCCTCCTTTGATCTCTCAATAATCAGTTTCTTTTCTTCTGCTAATTTGCTGCTACTCTCTTACAACTTTTTTTTTTTTTTTTTTAACTAAGCTATGCTGGCTTTTACTGTTCAGATCTGATAACGAATGTCTTGCACTCAAGAGCTTGTCTAACTCTACCCAACTATGCAGGTGGCCCAATAAAAGCTATCATCCTAAGAAATCCTTCCGCATCATGTAATTCCTGGACCATCATAGCTAAAGCATCACTTAATGCTGCCACTTATTCTTGAGAGCATGCACAAGAAGGCACCTCTCACACCACAAGTACTCCTCCACCTTGCTGTCCTTGGCGTTGATGAGCAGGCCACAGTCTCCACAGAACCAGACCAGGCTGGAAGCCCTTGTGGTCAGTGGCCAGGCCTGGGCTGCAGAGGCAAAGCTGGTAATGGTTGGTCTTTTGACATTGTGATATTTTCCAGCCATCCTTTTCTTTCTCTTCCTCCTTTACTTCTTTCCACTCAACAAGCTTACAGGGAAGGAAGGGTAAGAAGAAAAGTAACTGGACAGTTTCCCCACTCAAATTGCACATTATCTTTTCCACATTTCTCAACCTACTTTCCTAAAGCCCCATCAAAGCAATCACCCTCCCTACTGCCCCATTCTGCCTGGGCTGTTGTATTTCATAGCAGGTGAAGTCTAATTGGCAGCTTGGTCACACCTGGAGAAGAGAGTGAGCCCTTTCATTAAATAAAGCATAGAGCCAAACTTTGTTCTGAACAAAAGGAAGCATGGGGTTTCTATGCTTAAATAACAAGAATGTAGGATTAGGGCTGTACTATGGACCACCTAATCAGGATAATGATGGTGACACTGAAATACTCACAGAGATTAGAGAAGCTACAAAGGCAGAATGCACAATACTAACAGATGACTTCACTTATTGTCATATACACTATCTCCGTGGGATGTAATAAAATTTCCAGGCAACAGAAATGAGTGCCTTTAGAGCAACTAGTCCTGAAACACACAAGAAAAAAAAGCAACTCTTGATTTAGTCCTGAGTAGTGTACAGGATCTAATTCAAACCATAACTTTAGATAAGCTGCACTGTAATGGTGAATGAATATCATTAAATTCAACATGTCTGTGGGAGGGAGTAGGTCAAAAATCCACCATAGCAATATTTAATTTTAAAGAGAAGAACTACACAAAAATGAGGGAGCTGGTTAGAAACAAATTAAAAGGTGTAGCCAAGAGAATAAAATACCTGCAGGCAGCATAGAAACTATTCGAAAATCACCATAGCAGAGGCTCAGACTAGATGTATACCACAAATCAAAAAAGCACTAAATGATGTAAAAAAAGGCCAGCCTGGTTTAACTGGAGCAGAGGCTATTAACATAAAAAAGCCATTATTAAAAAACAAATGAGAAGGCCAAGCCCAAATTGAGAATAATAAAAAGATGCACAACATCTGGTAAATTAAATATAAAGCCATAGTAAGGCAGGCCAAAAAAGAATTAAAGGAAGATCTTGCTAGGGACATGAAAGTGAATAATTTTCTTTTTCAGGTACATAAGAAACAGGAAGCTGAAAGAGTCAGTCTTAAACCAGTGAGACCACTGTATGACTTGGTTATAACATGCACTCAGTAATGAAAAAGAAGAGCCTCTTAATGAATTCTGTGCATCAGTCTTTACTACTACAGGGGAGATTCCCACTCCAGATCCATTCTTTTCGGGGGTGACATCTGAAGAACTGAAGTTGACAATAGATGAAGTTTTAAATCAAACTGAGAAACTGAACAGTAGCAAGCCACCAGAACTAGGTGGTATTTGCCCAAGAATTCTGGAGAAACACAAATGTGAAATTGCAGAACTGTTAGCAAAACTAAAGAACCTATAGTACAAATCAATCTTAGTGCCAGAGGTAGTGAGGTTTGCAAATGTAATGCCAAGGTTTAAAAAGGGCTCCAGAGAACTACAAACTAGTATGTCTAACTTTAATTCCCAGAAAATTAATGGACTCTATACAAAAAAATTGCATTAGTAGTCCAATGCAGTGTAATACACTTGAATTTTCTGAAAGCTTTTGACAAGGTGCCACACCAAAGGATTTTGCAAGAAATATGTTGTCCAGGGAGGCTTTTTCACAAATCAAACACTCATTTAAAACTTCAGAAACAAAAAATAGGACTAAATGGTCAAGTTTTCTACATAAAGAACTGTGAACAGGGAGGGGTCTCCCAGGGATCTGTGTTGGGAGTAGTTCTGTTCAACATGTTCATCACTCACTTGGAAAGCAGAATATAAAGAGACTTGGCAAAGTTCACATATAATACAAAATTATTCCTAGTACTTAAATCTAAAGGTGATGGTGAAGAGTTGCATACAGATCTCACAAAGCTGAGTGAAGGGTCAATAAAGTGGGAAATGAAATTAATCACTGATATGTGCACATGGGAACAATTACCTTAACTATGCACACACAATGATGGGTTCTGAATTAACTGTTAGCACTGAAAAATGATATTGAAGTCATTGTAGAGATGCTTCTGAAAAATTGGCTTAATGTGTAGCAGCAGATAAAAAGGCAAATATAATGTTAGGAATGAGAAGGAAAGGCCCAGAGAAAGGCAATAAAGTTGATCAGGGGTATATGAAAGCTTTCAGACAAAGAAACAATAAAAGACTAGGGTTGTGTGTAGATGAAATGGGCGTTAATGTAGAGTGCCTGAAAATTTTAACGTGGCTTTTTTTTGGTGCGGCACGTTTGTGTTAGCACAACATGGCACTTTTGAGTAAGCTAAGCCTCCTGTGTCATTCCCTGCAAATTTCAGTAGGGGGAGTCAAATGCCAATCTACCGCCCCCCTCCCTCCCCAATGTCTTTCCTAATGTATTACAGCAGGAGGAGCATGTAAACTGGCCTCTCCTGTCCCTGCCCCCAGCCTCTCACTGGGAGTCTCCTCTGGGCACGGTCACCCCAAAAACCTCGTCACTTGCACCCACCCATGTTCCATTGGTCAGTTGGTCTGGTTTCTCTCCATCAGTACGTGATCCCAAAGACCCCATTGCAATCCCCATCCCAAAGGTAAGCTGCATGAATCCTCCCCTCCCGTTCCTTTCCCTTCCCATCCCACCATGTTACAAATATGTGTGCTCTTTCTGTTATTTACTATATAACTGCTATGATATCATAAAATGTTCAAGGTTTGGAATAGTGGGTGGGTGGGTGTTTGTTGCCGCCTGGTTGATTGGTGATTGCTGTTGATGTTGGTGGTGGGGGTGAGCTCTTCTGGCTTTTTTTGTGTGTGTGTGTGAGTGTGTGTTCTGGTGTTTTTGGACTGCATTTCCCAACATCCCCAAGCTCTTTGATCTTCATACAGTTTCCAGTAGGGGCTCCCATTGGAACCCTCCCATTCCCTACCCAGGTTCCACCACCAATCTGTTTGTGTGGTGCGACATACAGCTTGTGGAGGTGTGTTGTGAAATGTTTTATTAATGTTTTTGAAATGTTTTTGAAAATGTGGGTTGCTGTTCAGTTTGGTCCCCCACCCGTCTAGCCCGCCAAGAGGTATAGTTAACCTTCTTGCCCACGTGGGGGGGCGGTGCTCATTCAGATGTAGGCGATGGTGCGTAATGCCCCCATCCCCCAAACCACTGACAGTCTGGAAGCAGCAAACCCCTAACCCAGTCCACATTTACTCTCTGCTTCCCTGACCATCCTCCCCTCCACCCCCCCATCCACAACACTGCACACACTTGTATACAGACACAGATTTAAAGTTTAAATGAATTTATTTTAACGTAACCAAGAGAAAGAACAAAGCACTCCTAGGTGTTGTTGTCAGCAATGTATCCTGCCAGACAATCACACACAAGGGCAGCCCGACCAGCCTCTCCTTGAGGATATCTCCTCAGTCCCTGTGCTGCTGCTGCCCAGACACGTCTCTGTCGCACTTCTTCTTCCCAAGATTCCTTGCAAACCTCTCCGCCACTCTCACAGATATTGTGCAGCACACAGGCTGCCATTACAAAAGCCATGATATTTTCTGGCTCCATCTCAAGCCAGCACATAAGTGCCCTCCATCATCCTTTCAGTCAGCCAAATGTACTTTCCATGACCATCTTGCAACTGTTCAGATGGTAGGTAAAAACCAGCTTCTGTGGGCTGGTGATGTTTCATTCATAAGGCTTCATGAGCAAGAGCTTTAGGGGGTAGGCAGCATCCGCTGATATAACCGGGGGAACATCAACACCACGGATCACTGTCTTCTCCATGCCAAGTGCATAGTGTCCTTTCTCCAAGAGGCCAGGGAGAGGGGAGTTGCTGAACATGTGCGCATCATGCACACTGGTGGCCCACCTGGTATAAATCTTCATGAACCAACCCTAGTGGTCCACCATGGCTTGCAGGATCATGGAGGCATATCCTTTTCTGTTTGTGAAAGCCCTCCCCCTCCCTGCAGGGCACAGCACTGGGATGTGAGTGCTGTCTGAAGCCCCCACACAGTTCAGCAACCCCTTGTCATTAAAGCTATCTATGACTTGCTGTGGATTTGCCAGGTGGATAATGTTATTTGAAGCGATCTCCTTTAGAAGCTGGCATACCTCACAAATTGCCAACCCGGTCATGCAGGCAGCCACGCCGAACTGGTGCACAATGTAGTGGAGGCTGGATGGGCTGGCCAATTTCACGATGGTCATTGCAACCCTCTTGTCTGATGGGATGGCCCAATGCATGTTAGTGTCCTGCCTCGTGATGTGGGGCCTCAACACTGACACAATCTGATAGAACATCTCCCTTTTCATTCAGAACATCTCCAGCCAGTGCTGGTCATTCCAAGTCATCAGCACGGAAAACAGGCTGTGCTTCTTCAATACAATTATTTTGCACAAGCAGACAGGTAGGTATCGATTTTTGCAACATTCCGGGACATGGAGCAGCCAACCCAAAAAACAATGGTCTTATTTACCCCATGCTCAACCCCATCACCAGGTCTTTGTTGGTGACAGGATGCTTCATCACCTTTGGGTGTTTTAACACTTACAGGTAATGACTTCACAATCCTTGGAATTTTCCAAGACCCTCATGCAAGCACAGCCTGAGTATAAAGCCCCCACCCCGCCACTGCCCCACATTTTGCCAGCCTTCTCTCACAAATCACTTGTGCTGTTGACCATGAACTGCTTCTCCATGTCTCAGAAAGCCAAGGCCAGCAGTATGGAGCCAACGGCCCAGGAGGCTGATACCTCCAATGCTCATGGACCCAACTAGACCCGGGAAGAACTGGAGGACATAATCAACATTTGGCTGGAGCAAAGAATCATAGACAGGCTGGAAAGTAGGAGTAATAAGCCTGTTTATGTTGAGATCGCAGAAGGCATGCGGGCGTGAGGAAACAATCATAATTGGACACAGGTCCATTGAAAGATCAAATCCCTGAGATCTGTGTTTTAAAGAGCCAAAGATGCATAGGCCAGCAACCAGGAAGGGGAGCTGCCTGCCTGCCTCCCTCTCTCCCTCCCTCTCCCCCATCCATCTGTTCATCCCTCCCTCCCACCCTCCCTCCCTCCCTCCCTAAGCTTTGTGGCCAGCAAAAATTCGAAAGTTACTATCTGTAACAGATATTAGCTTGGCCTGACTCAGCCAGGCAGCTGAGTTGGGCCATCCATCTCCACCTGAGGAAAGCCTGAGGGTGCCCCTTTGGGACCATGCCTGCCCTTAGGATGCGGATAACCTGGAGAGGGTCCAGAGAAGGGCAACTCGTATGGTCAAGGGCCTGGAGACCAAGCCCTACGAGGAGAGACTAGAGAAACTGGACCTTTTCAGCCTCCGCAAGAGAAGGTTGAGAGGCAACCTTGTGGCTGCCTATAAGTTCATCACGGGGGCACAGAAGGGAATTGGTGAGGATTTATTCACCAAGGCGCCCCCGGGGGTTACCAGAAACAATGGCCACAAGGTAGCAGAGAGCAGATTCAGATTGGACATTAGGAAGAACTTCTTCACAGTTCGAGTGGCCAAGGTCTGGAATGGGCTCCCAAGGGAGGTGGTGCTCTCCCCTACCCTGGGGGTCTTCAAGAGGAGGTTAGATGAGTATCTAGCTGGGGTCATCTAGACCCAGCACTCTTTCCTGCTTATGCAGGATATCGGACTCGATGATCTATTGAGGTCCCTTCCGACCCTAACATCTATGAATCTATGAATCTACCCGCCCCTCCCCCCGTTAACCCAGTTGTCTTCCTGCTGGGACATGGCCAGTAACTAGGAAGCGGGGATGTCTGCCTGCCTGCCTGCCTGCCTCCCTTGCTTTATAGGTGGTGGGGGGGTGAAGAATTAAGAGGGGGTACTAAATCAAATGGGGGATATTGCCTTCCTCCCCCCCATTTCTTTTTAAAACAAAAAAACAACATTTCCAGACCTGAATTGCGAGCTGCACGCACCTGGTTACCTGTGGCCACTGTGTGCTGTGAGGGAGGAGGGAGGGGTGAGAAGGGAGGAGTAAGAGATGGTAAAAAAACCTACATCGCAGTATCTACTGGCTAAAGGCTGGAACACAGCACCACTTTGTGGCAAAGGGGATTAATTAGAAGTCTGTAGAGGCCCTGGCTGTCTGGATGAAACAAGTCCATAGCTAGGGTGGTGTAACTGGGGAGTACTGCAAAATAACACATCTCCA
Source organism: Alligator mississippiensis (assembly GCF_030867095.1). Taxonomy (NCBI): domain Eukaryota; kingdom Metazoa; phylum Chordata; order Crocodylia; family Alligatoridae; genus Alligator; species Alligator mississippiensis. The sequence continues at coordinate 454,271,106 of NC_081824.1, forward strand.
AGTAGTGTCAGTTTAAGGCACTAAATGGACTTGTAGAGTGGTGGGAAATCCCTGGTGGTGCAAACACAAACGCAGTTGTGTCAACGTAAACGTGAAATATTGTTTGGTCTACACATGCCCTAGGACTCTTCACCTTTGAAAAGAGACAGCTGAGCGTGGATATGATAGAGGTTTATAAAATAATGAATCGTGTCGAAATAGTGAAAACGGAATTATTATGCACAAAGTCATATAATACAAGAAATAGGGAGTGCCAAATAAGATCATCAGGCAGCACACTGAAAACAAACACAAGCAAGCATTTCTATTTTACACAGTACATATGTAATAGTGGAATGCATCCCAGACGGTTGTGGAGACCATTCGTATACCTGGGATGGACAAAGTTATGGAGACTAGATCTATCAAGGACTACTAAATACCACAGCCAGGGATGTATCCTCAGGTTTAGGGCATCTCAAAACCTATGAATGGTGGTAACTAGAAGTGTGTGACAGGGATGGATCTCTCTACAGCTGGCACGTTTCTTATACTCTTCCTTAAAGCATCCATTAGATGACACTGATAAAGACAACATATTGGGTTACATGGACCTTTCATCTAACCCAGTGTGGCCCTTGTTACATCCCTAAACTTCTCCAGACTGCTGCCTTGTGGGGTAGGTATGCCTCATACTGGAGCAGATTAAAAAAAAAAAACCATACAGCGTGTACAATCATGCAGCTGGCATGGCTACAAAACCAGAAAAAAATCACATTCTTATCCCAATGCCATACTCCGTTTGAATGATGTTCACTGAACCACTGTGTACGTGGGTTGCAGAAAACAAACCAGCTACAGTCTAACCTGTCAGGAGCCTCTGCTTCCCCCTGTTAGACCAGCTTCCCAGAATATCCAATATGAAAGAGGTTATATAATGCTGAGCTGCGGTTCACAGCAGATTTATTCTGGATACAACTGAGGGGAATCCTCAGAACCCCGACTATTAACATCACTGGCCCCTGGTATTCAAAAATCACAAATCTAAGCCCCTGCAGAAAATCATTAGATTGGTTTAACACTTTCTTGTGGAGTGTTTTCTGGTTTGATCATTTGAAGTTCAAACTTGACCTTAAACAGGCCTGCAAAAAGGCATACTTCCCCTTTGGTTGCTCTCAGGGAGTTCCTCTCCTGCTTTCTGAACTCATGATGTGCTTTTCCAGCTTTATTGCTTTGTCCCACACGATCTTTGGCTTCGCATATATCCTTTCTGCTGTGTTCACAGTCTCCTGCCCTCCATTTCTCCCTTTCCTCTCATGTTCTCTCTCTCAGAGCCATCTTCTCCTACCTTGCCTCCCTCTCTCACCTTCCTACAACTCCTACTTGTGTCCTATACTCATATACCTCTTTGTTCTCTGTGGCTTGATGTTCCCCAAGTCTTTTTCTGCCCACAAACTCCTTTCTTCCCCTGACCTTAGATTCCTCTCCTAACTCACAGTCCCCTGATATATTTTCCTCCTGTACCAGTGCTCTTCTGGTCTCTTTGGACATTTTCCCAATCCTAAAATCCTTTCATCCCTTGAGCCTCTGCTCTTCTGCATGATAGAAAGTTATGGAATGGAGGAGAAAGTGTTTTTAGAGTTCCCTGCCTACAAACAGAAGACCTATTCCTCTGCCTAGATACCTTCAAGAAGCCTCAGTATGGATTTAGAGATCCTGGGCCAATTCCTCAGCTGATAAAAAGCAGGATGGCTTCACAGAAATCAGTCATTGATACCACCCGAGGGTCTGGACCATCATCTCGAGATGAGAGTTCTACTGTCTCCGTCTCCTTCTCTGTTTGCAGGTTAGATGTTATTCTCAGGTGATGTGTGATTTACTCCATTATTGAAAACCTTATTATTGTTTCCATAGGTCATGCTTCAGATATTTAGGTTATGTGCATTGCACTGTTTTTTTCCAGCAAAATCTAAGGACTAACTAAGTAGTAAATGTAAGGACTTTCCTTTCTAATCTCTTTATTTTTTTTCTTTGTACCTTTCCCAAAAATGTGTTAATTCACACATTTTATTTGCAATAAGATCATAAGTAATAAATAGAGTCCATTAGATTTTGCCACAACATTACAGTTCAGCTATTTTACACTCTACAATTAGCTTGGCACTTCAGACAATAGATTTTCTCTTTTGTTCACTGTTTAGAAAAGAGGAAGGTGCTGAACTGGCTGTAGTGCCAAAGAACATATGAGTAGACTGAAAGGTCTTTGGGGCAGGGTCCAGCACTACATTTATATAAATAAGAAACAATAATAATATTCAAGTACTTTCCTCACTTCCAGGAGGCAAGTCCCCAGGTACAAAAAAACAAGTACCAAGAGTTGCTAAGGTTTGAATATCCCCTGGAGACACTAGACTACCTCTAGGTCTGTTTGAAGTCTATTAATATTAATGCTTTGTGCTTTCCTAATAATTCCCTACTGTTGAACTTGCTTATTCTTTTTATGTATTATAGAGTACCGCAAATGGATATGAGAAAAGGGCAAGTTACCTGCCCTGAAAAACTCCCTGAGGAAATTAAACAAAAAACATACAAGCATCCAAGAGAAGACAGAAGAAAGGCTTATTAGTGAGAAGAAACAGGGAGTGGAACTAGACAAAAGTATTTAATAGTGCTCCAGTGTGTAGGAAGTGAGGACTATATGCCCAGGCTTAAAGAGGGAAGAAGCTGGCTTTGCTTACGAAATAAACCTTATTTCAAAGTCTTCCAGAGGTGTGGCTGCTCATTGTAGAGTGTGTGTACAATTTATGCACACTGTGATAGTGCTCTGAGTTACACTAACTTCCTTGGACACCTCCCAATAACAATGCACAAGCAGGGGTGCACATTTCCCATGGGGCAACTAGCAGAGGCACATATTTTTGCTTCTGTTATTTGTCCCTGGGCACACCTCTGCACATGAGCTCTGGCATGTGGCAAATTGACCCAGGATGGGTAGGGGCAGCTAGGGCCAGCACCTGTGCTGGCCCCAACAGACTTACCTGGGGTCCTGGGGGCCTCTCAGGGCAGCAGCAGCACCAAGCCAGCCACTCAGAGCCTGGCCAGCAGCCTGAGCGTGGCTCTGACCAGTGAGGCTGTTTCTGGCAGCGTATGCTGCTGCCATGTGTGCTGAGTTGCTCTGTTCAGCTGTGGGCTTTTTGACACCAGAATCTCCTGGTGTCAAAACACCTGCCATACTGCAGATTAGCAATGTGGCAAATGGATTAACATGAGCCTCATACAGTTTGTGATGCCTCAAACAGGTTTGAGGAACCACAAATCGCATGTGCACACTTGTTGGGGCACACCCCTTGAGGTTGGCTTGCCTTTGAACATGTCCACAGATTCTTCTAGGTTCCTTGAGCCAAGTTTAAAAAGATGTCATGACCAGCAATTGATTTACTCCTCCACTGCTATTAGTTGGGTAACAAAACTACTTAACTCCAATGAGTTTCTAGAGGAGCAGTACCTGGAAACAAACTCTCATCTGTTTCACAGCTTTTGCTCAGTTAAATTAAACAGATCCTTGGCAAGTTTACTCTGCTCCCACAAAGTCGCATCTACTAGCAGAAGAGGCTTCTCATCACTCCCTAGCAAGTGCATTTTTTCAAGCCATAAGATTGTTAATTTGTATTTGTACTGCAGTAGTGCCTAGGAGCCTCACCTATACGGTATGGCTGCAGCGTACCAGTTGCTATACAAAACTAGAACAGAGAAAACCAAGATTTGTGCTGAAAGAATTAGTCATATTCCTTTGGTGAAATAGTGATATTTTCAATACCAAAGTAGTGAAACAGTATAGGAATAAGCATAGGAAGAAGCAAGACACAGATAAAGCTCTCAAGAGGCATGCATTAGATTTCAACGTCTGTAACTTTTTCCAATAAGAAGTGACAGGATGACAATACATCCTGATCAGCAGCAGATGTACTTTGGCTGATCCCTTCCTCCCAGTGCTGCCATATGTTTTCTTTCTTCTGGCCTTTAATACTTGGCTGCCATTATGGTACCTTCTGTCCATTGAAATGTGCATGCAGCCTCCCCCAAGGCAGCCAATGACTGTTTTCCACAGGTTACCTGGCAAAGAACAAAGGAAATGGTTGATTCTGACCTTGAAACTTGCAAGCAGAAAATGGCTGGTCCAAACAGCCAGAATTAAAGGGGAAAAGCAGGAATCAGAAATTCAAACAAATGATTCAACCACAAGAAAAATATTCAGAAAAGGAAAAAAAAGAATTCCCTATGGTACACAGCAGTATAGAAACCCTTGTGGGCTTCTCTGCATTTTCACAATGGTAAAATTTGAGTGCTAAATTAGACACAAATAGAAACAGACATGCACATATGAACCAGAGCCAGAATCCTATTTTCCCTCTTTTTCTTTCTGGCTATAGATTCAAAGCACAGAATAGTTAGGGGCTTTATAAGAACAGGTCTCCTTAAATAGTTACATCCCATCAGGTTATGGCAGTGCTGACCTTAAAATCCCAATACTAATAGCACAAGCTTGCTCTTCTCCTTATTTTAATCCTGGCTTGACTTCAGCCTCTCAGACACTATTGAATGCAGAGCTACGCAATTTCAGGCAGTATAAAATTTTGATTTCTTGCTCTTCTGGTTCTTTAAAAATGGTGATTTCTAAAAATATACCTGTGGAGATCACAGAGGTGGGGTTTGTGTTCTTGATTCAGCACTGTTGAATTAAATAGGAATGTTGGCACTCATTTTATTGTTCTGATTTGTATGTGTGTTGTAGTAATGGTCAGAGGCCTCCACTGCGAGCAGAACTCAATGTGGGAGGCACTGTACAATCCTTAGAGCCTTTGCGTTGGAACATGTACAGCATAAACAGACAAGCTAGACAGAGGGTGGCAAAAAGGGAAAGTTATTTTAGTCCCATGCTCTAGATGACGAACGTGGCACTAAGATTGAGTAACTTGCCCAGGAAAAGCAGTTGAGCTGCCAAGATGCTGCTGTGCTGACTAATATGACTCATCACGCTCCTCCATCTATCTGCTTCCAACTGTTGCCTTGTGTTATACTTATATTATAAGATCTTTCAGTGAGCTTAAGATCATTCTTTTGATTTGGGTTTGCACAGTGCCTAGCACCATGAGTCTCAGAGGTCAAAGCAACATCTCAGGATGGATGGCCATCTCGGCTAGTATAGCCAACAGCACACAAGAGAGTGACGCAGTTTGCATTTCATCTTGTCTGCCTTTCATTCCCCAGCCCAAACTGTCAGTTAACCAGTTATATCTGGGAGACGTTTTCAGCACAACTCCAGAACCTATACCTCTACAGCTTTAGCAAGACCCCTTAAACTGCTCTGCCTTCCCCCCCGCCATGAATCATGAACACATTGGTAATACAGATATTCTTCATCTTAATCACACTGGAAGTCTGTGAACTTAGATTTCCAGAGTCAATCTAGCAACTCAGCTCTAGTTCTGCAATTCTCTCCCTCTGAGCGCTGGGCCTGTAGTTTGCACTCTTCACAAACAGAGAGACAAAGTAACTTATCTAATGGAAAACTAGTGGCAAAGACCAGCTTCCCTCTCTGTCTGACCAATCCACTATCCACGGCCTGTACTGTACACCGATGCATACTGCCCCTCTTGCATGTAGTCACCATATAATTTCAGTTAAATAATCTATTGCAAACACGTGATTAGAATTCCTTCTCTGTACTTTCTATTCCTGCCATCATTGTATAAGATTCCTTTAACAAATTTTGAAACCAAATAATTCAGCTCAATTCACCATAGCTCAATGGAGTTAGGGACATACTGTTTTATCCTGACATGGGCAGGCTGTGTCCCAGCTGAGACAGAAGCCAATTTCTGAGCTGTGTCAATACATCGGCAGTGATGTGTCTTTAGTGCAAGACTTTTGCCACTAATGTACAGGTTAAGAGTTTAGCAATGAGGCTGGTTATATGGCAGTTGGCCTCTACAGTCAAACGAAATATGTGTGTCCCTTAAGTAATTACAAGTGTCCTTATGAGACAAAGGGGATGGAAGCACAACTAAGGAGGAAAAATATCAACCCCCTGTCTCAGAGGTCTGTTTATTGACTTTTCATAATCCATTTCCTCCTATAGTTTTAGAGCAATACAAGCCCTGATGAGGCAATAAGAAAAAGAATGCCTTTTAGCAAGAAAACTTATTGGATTTTTCATAGACCACAAAGTATGTGGTGCTCAGGAAAAGTACCTGAAGATTGAAAGAGGGCCAATTTGGTCCCCATCTTCAAGAAAGGGAGGAAAGAAGACCCAGGAAACTATAGGCCAATCAGTTTGACCTCAATCCCTGGGAAGATTTTGGAAAAAAATTATCAAAGAAACCATTCTTGACAGGCTAACAGAAGGCAACATCCTGAGGGATAGCCAGCAGAGGTTTGTTGTGGGTAGATCTTGCTTGACCAATCTAATTTCCTTCTATGACTAGGTGACATATCACCTTGACAAAAGACAAGAGGTAGTTGTCATATATTTGGACTTTAAAAAAGCCTTTGACCTGGTGTACCATGATGTCCTCGTGGAAAAATTGAGCAACTGTAGCCTTGACTACTCCACAGTCCAATGGCTGGGCAACTGGCTCCGAGGTCGGACCCAGACGGTGGTAGTTGACAGAACTGAATTAACATGGTACTCAGTGACTAGTGGCGTCCCCCAAGACTCTGTTCTCAGACCTGTACTCTTTAATGTCTTCATAAATGATCTGGACACTGGTGTCAAAAGCGGACTGGCCAAGTTCACTGACAACAGCAAACAATAGGGAAGAGTGTTCACACTTGAAGATAGGCTGGTGATCCAGGCCAACCTCGATAGGCTTGCAAGGTGGGCAGATGAAAACCTGACGGCATTCAATATGGAGAAATGAAAGGTGCTCCACCTTGGGAACAAAAAACCACATCACACTTAGAGGTTTGGCAATGCTACACTTGCTAGCACTATGACCAAAAGAGACTTGGGGGGTCATGACTGACCACAAGATGAATATGAGCCATCAATGTTATATCACAGCTGGCAAAGCAAACAAAACTCTGGCTAGACCCAGGATGTCATTCTCCTGTTGTATTCAGCCTTGGTGAGGCTGCAACTGGAGTACTGCATCCAACTCTGGGCTCCACAATTCAGGAAGGACATGGAGAAGCTTGGCAAAGTCCAGAGGAGAGCCATGCATATAATCAGAGCCTTATGAAGAGAGGCTATGAGCTATGAGCTATTGGACTCCTCAGCCACTTAGTCAAGGACTATGAAGAAAGAAGAAAAGCTGAGAAGACGCAAAGTATGATCCATATCCTACTGAAGTCAACAGAAAGTCTCCTTTTGACTTCAGTAGGCTTCAGATAGATCCTATGATGATGGGGCCTATCTCACCAGTAGGTATTGATCAAGGAGGCTCCAAAGAATCCTCTGCTGTGAGGAGTTCATTGATTCGATGCTGGAGGAGACCTTGTAGACTGCGGAGGAAGAAATGCCAGAGGCAGTGCTAGAGAAGAGGGAGTACATGGACACCCAAGAGGGTGGAAGCTGGAGGATTGTGACTTCTAGCAGCAAACAGATATCTTCACTTTTACCTGCAGTGGTTCATCTGGACAACAGATATGCAGCTCTAGCAACAGAGAGGGAAGAGCATGTTCCATTGGTGGAGGAAGACAGGCCAGGCTTCACCAAGGTGGGAAGGATCGAGACAACCACCACCAAGAAAAAGTGATGGGTGGTGGTGGTTGGAGACTCCTTTCTCCAGGGCATGGAGGCAGCCTTCTGATGACCTGACCTGTTGTCTCGTGAAGTCTGCTGCTTTCTTGAAGCCCAGATTCAAGATGTCACTGAGGGACTACTGAGGCTCATCCAGCCCTCTCTCTACTACCTGATGCTGCTCATCTGTGTACACGTTCTGAAGGTTCAGGACCAGCCCCTGCACTTGGACCCAGAGGTGCAGCAGGCAGCTCGGCACCACTTCAATGTCCTGGAGAACATCCGGCTGCAGGCCTGGGGAGAGCAGGGTGCCCACCCTGCAAGAGATGGCCAAGAGGTAACTAAAAAAGACCCTGTCTCCCCACTCTAGCTCCTAATTAGGCTCATCGGCCAGAGTCATCAGGGTCTCCTGCAGAAATAACACAGGGCACCCTCCTCCTGAAGGAAGGCGAGCACCCGACTTCTCCAGAGACCTTTCCTGCAGCTGCAGACGTTGAGAGTCATGATCTTAAATAACCTCATGGCTGGAGCAGGGGGTGAGGTGGAGTAAACAGTTCAGCAGGGGCCTCATGCATCTCAACACCATGTGTAGGGTTCGTCAGCTCGTACAGTATCCTCCCATAAGTATAGAGGGTGTCTATGAAACTGCAGGCCCGCCTATAGATCTAGGTGTTGCAGCTTTTGGGCCCCTTGCCTTGCCCCACCAGGGTCCTCACAGTGATGAGGATGTTGTCAAAATCTCCCCAGCAGCCCAAGGTGAGCTATACTTTGGTGGCAGACTGCCAGGTGTAGTCACAGTCAAGAAATGCAAGTAGCTCACCCCTGGGGACTACCAGGACCGAGAAGAAGGGGTGCATCCAACTTACCTCAAAAGCTCTGAGAACAAGCCAACAGCTAGCAGTAACCAGAGGCAGGAAGGGGCATGGCCATCTTCTCTCCAGAAGCTCCTGATACCAAGCTTGCAGCAGCAACAGCAATAGCAGCAGCCTGGGACAGAAAGGGACACGGCCAACTTTCTCCCAGAGGCTCCTCCTGCAGAAGTTCCTGAGGGCACATAGCTCTGAGCTGCTCGCCAGGGCAGCTTTGGGGCCGCAGGTGCTGGCTCCAACCTCTAGCTCCCCCAGCTGAAGATCTGAGAGGAACTGGGCAGGGTCAGTTTGCCTCAAGTAGCACAATTTGCCCCACACCAAAGTGTATGTTTAGGCTTAGGCACAAATCTCCAGCACAAATTTGTGCCGCTGCTATTTGAGTTGCTGCCTGCAAGCTCACATGCCTGCATGTGTGGATGTGCCCAGTGAGTCTGAGTCCCAGGCTAAGGCTTTAAGTTAAAAGGCTGTACATTCACATACATACAATGGAAATGTTAGTTCCTAGATCAGCTGAAACTTGGCTGCTTTGTACACTATCATTATTTCACTCTTCAACGTTCCCTTTCCTGTGACATTCAGATTATTAAAGAGAAATAATTCATAAAGTCTTCCATGTTGCAGGGGTTTGGGTTGTAACCGTGTTGGTCTAAGGACATAGGCAGACAAGGATTCTTGGGTGAATTTGGAGAATAGTCATTAAGCAAGCTTTCAGGTTCAAAAACCCTTCGTCAGCCTAAGGAAGCTTCAGCAGTCGGTGTGTGCTCTTCCTGAAAGCTTGCTTAATAACTATTCTCCAACCATTTGGGTTGGTCTAATAAAAGATATCAAATTCACCCAAGAAACCTTGTCTTCATACAGTCTTCCCATTTTACCATTGCTGCTGTTTGTTCACTTCATTGACCTTATACAACTGAAGTAGACTAGGTGGTTTCCTTTTTGCTGTTGGCTTCTCTTCTTTAGAAACATATTATGATTTGAATAAAGTCTGAAGTGACTAAAGTATTAAGCTTGGAGAGAGGAGACCCAAGACCAAAATAAATGTTTCAATCTCTGTGTCATAGTTCCATAGGTGAGGAGAGTCTGTGCCTCAACAGACCTGTGTATAGGTTGAGTAGAGCTAAGAATTTTGGTACCTTAAATCAGTGGCTGTTTTTGACCATTTTAGTTTATGGGCCTGATTTTTATAGATTCAGAGCTCCCACTGCTCCAGATGACTAAAGCCAAAGTTGGGCAGGGGCCAGCACAAGTTACACCACAAATCAAGCTCCAAAGATATTTGCTGTGCTGTCTTTACATCTCTGAGAATTGTGCTGCCTACAAAGCCTGGGAGCCATACAGAAAAGTAGAGCTACGATTCAGAAGACACTTATTTGGGGTTTCTGGTCACATGCATAGGCCAACACTAATTCTGCCTGACTCCTTAACTTGCAGGCTGAGATGTACAGCCTGTGTTTGTCACAAGGCTCCAGGAAAGTTATCTCACTGCAGACCAAACTACAAGATATCTTCTGTACTGTCTTACAGCGAATTTACCAAGAGAATTTACCATCTTTCTGTTCACCTAACCTAAAATAAGTGTCATTCCAATTGAAGATATCCTGTTGTTCTTGTATTTGGAAAAAATTATCACCATCACTCGAACGGAAAGCAAAATTCAACGCATTCCTATTCTATGCTTACTTTGGCTTGGCTTCTGAATTACTGTTTTGTTCTATTTCAGGGGAGGGGGAAGTGGAGAGGAAGTATATTTAATGTTAACTTAAATTTCAATTAGTCAGTTGTTACCACTAAGCTATTTGGTTTGCAAATTATAGTTTTGTGCCACACCTAATATATGGCAATTCTACTCCTCAGCAGTTTCTGTATATAGTTGAATCTAATTGTGCTACTTTAATCTAAATATTAAGTAACAAGGCAGTAGAGCATCTAATATTTTGATGCAGAGGCATTGCTGTTAGAAGTAACAAATCCATACAGTTTCTATTTTTGTTGATGACTAGAATTTAAGTATAATCAAGCCAATCAATACAAAAGCAGCATCATTATGTTCATAAACAGTTTATGTGACTAAAGCATAGTAAAATAACTGAAAGAAACTCAGTGACTAACTTCATTTCTGGAGTTTCGCTTGTACCATTGGTTTGATGTATAGGATGCACCTGCTACATGCTATACCAGATGTTTTTGTTGTTGAAGAGCCAAAACTGACTCACTGCTATGTGGGTTAAACATCAACGCAAGTGTGTCTTTTAATACTAATCCCTTTTCCTAACCAACAATGACAAGACCATATATATATATATATATATATATATATATATATAATCACACACACACACACACAATACAATATCCTGGAAGGCCAGAATGTGCTTTTGTTTGACTCTCTGTTACATTATACTTTAGAAATGGAATGAAAAGGTCAGGCTAAAATCCTGTAAGAACATCATATTGTAAAGTAATATTTTATTCTATATTAAATACCAAGTACAAGGACTACATAGAAAACATGTGCTGTTTCCTAATTAATTGTGAAACTGGCCAAATTTCATTCCTCAAATGTCTTGAAGGAGTTTTATTATTGGTTAGAAAAGTCATCATTAATATGGAGTTGCAAGGATTTATTTTTTTAATGCATGGATGCCCTCAAGGTTATGGAACAACGTGGATGCGATGAATGTTAATCCTCGTTCACTTTGAAATTCTGAACCTGGGTAGGAAAAGTAAATGGGACTTTTAAAATAAATGTCCTTGTTTACCAGTCAGATGTGTTAAACCACCAGGAATATAGTTTACAACAAATTCCTCTAATTTGCGTGATCCTGCTTCTGTCAACAGGAGGGTTTGTTAACTGCAACTCTTAACCTATCTCTGATAAAATCCTCTCTAGCTTCTGCATTAAAGAAGCGGTAAATGTTAAACTTCATACCAAGACCAAAACACAAATTACAGTTATTAGGCATGAAGTGCTCCAGACATCCAACACCTTATTTCTTACTTAGATTGCTTTTTAGGGTAGACACCATCTGTTTGTTCTGCGCTAGAAAAGGACTTGGCAGATAGGGTCCTGATTCATGCAGGCTGCAAGATAATATAGTCATACAAATAGTAATAAAAAGTTTTCATCCCTTTCCCATCAGTACATCAGTTCTTTTGGGTAGATATTAAATAATGTCTTACACAGACTGATGATGTAGTTAGGTTGTGGTAAAGGAACTGAACATTGTGGATGGATGGAGTTCTGACAACAGGAATCAGTTTAATTTACCGTATTTATAAATGTAGCCCCGGCAAAGAATAGAAGATACATATTTTGTATCAGCTGCAGAAACCATTTGCACACAGGAAGTTTACAGATTCTGTAGCTCAAGAAATGAAGCTTCTGTTTCACAAACATACCGCCAGTACATCAGAGTGATTAAAGCATACTCTGTCTCTTACTATGCTGTCTGGTATTTTGAGGAAAAGAACAAAGTTCTACCACTCATTTTGAACTCCTGTTTTGCAATGTTTATTCAAGACAGATATTATGGGCAGAGGTTTTAAACAAAGAGGTAGTTCAGATACAGAAGCAGAGACCAAACATACCATAAGAAAATAGGAATAATTCAGAGCCATGAGTTATTATTAATTAATCCAGCACCATAATTGTGCATGATAAGATCAACAAAAGCAGCAGTTGCCTAGTTTTCTTCTTGTGACAGGGGATTTCTTGGAATCTGACATGGCCACACTATGAACATTTCTTCTATGGCCTCAAATGGGCATCTCTGGATTGTCAGCTGTGCACATTAGTGTCTATACCACCCCAAACCCCTTGCCTGGACTGAGAGGTTTACACTTTAAGGCTCCACTTCTTGCTCAGAGCTCTCTGGAAATGCCCCACCTGCACCTGCCCAGACCTGTATGTTACTACAGATAAGATCAGGGCATAAATTAACCCAGCAATTCAAAGGATAGAGAAAGAAGACAAGAGGGGAATGAAGATAAAGAACAATGAAATACCAGAAAGATGCTTATTGCTACAGGCTCATCTTGTGCCTTCTGAGTACCTGTATTCAGTTAATCAAAATTAGAGGATGGAGTTAAGGAAAAAGAAAGGGCAAAGGTGAGCACTGGTCAAAAGAATAACTGGTAGTAGGAGAGAAAAGTTATATGACACACTAGATCCAAGTAGATGTTTCACTTCTGCATCAGGGAGGTAGAGTAGAATTTAGCCAGGCTGTAGACATATAAGGGCGTGTCTACACAAGATGTGTTGTGTATTAGCTTAGTTTAATGTGCATTATGGGCACGAGTCTATGTGTGCGTGCCCTTAATGCGCATTACAAATAGTGAAATTATGCTAATTGCACCTAAATTTGATACCTGCAAATGCAGGTATCAAATTTAAGCACAATTAGTTTAAGCATATTAATGCATGTGAAGGCATGACTATGTTTGCCCAGCCACTAGGTCATTGATGAAGATCTTGAACAAAACTGGACACAGGACCAACCCTCGGGGCACCTCAGAAAGCCATTAATTATGACCCTTTGAGCCCATGATCCAGGAAGTTTTATATCAATCTTACAGTCCATTCATACAACCCATATTTCCTTAGTTTGCTTGTGAGAATGTTGTGAGAGACTAGATCAAAAGTCTTGTTATCAAAAGGCTTTCACAGTATATCTCAAGGTATACCATATTCACTGCTCTCCCCGCCTCAACAAAGCCTGCCATATCTGTCACTCGGATGCTTCCCCCATCTCATCATAGAAGGAAATCAGGTTAGTCAGGCATGAATTGCTCTTGGTGAATCCATGATGACTGTTCCTCATCACCTTCTTTTCCACAAAGTACTTAGAAATGGATTCTTTGAAAACCTGCTTCATGATTTTTCCAGGGACTGAGGGGAGTCTGCCTGGTCTGTAGTTCCCCAGATCATCCTCCTTTCCTTTCTTGAAGACAGGCTCTATATTTTCCCTTTTCCAGTCTTCTGGGACCTCTCTCAGTTACCACGAGCTTTCAAAGATAATGGGCAGTGGCTCTGTAATCACATCAGCCAACTCCTTCAGCACCCTTAGGTGCATTGTATCTGGCCCCATGGACTTATACGTGTCCAGCTTTTCAACCTGTCCTTTCACTTCTGTTGGCTTCTCACTTCTCCCCAAACTGTGCTGACAGGTGCAATAGTCTGGGAGCTGACCTTGCCTGTGAAGGAGGTAAAAAAAGGATTTGAGTACTTCAGCCTCTTCCATATCTGTCACTAGGATGCCTCCCCCATTCAGTAAGGGACCCACACTTTCCCTGATCTTTCTCTTTTTACTGACATACTTATAGAAGCCCTTTTTGCTACCCTTCACATCCCTTGCTAGCTGCAACTCCTATTATTCTTTGACCTTTCTGAGTTCATCCCTGAATGCCTGAACAATACTCTTAGGGCAGGTCCAGCTAAGCATGCACATGCCTCTTGCAGCGTCTCAAAAAGTTCGAGATGCTGCAAGAGGCATGCTGGGAATAAAAAAACATTCTCTGCACTGCATAGTTGCACCTCAGGCTCTATTTTTGATACCTGGAAATCCAGGTATCAAAAAAAACCCGCAGAGAAAAAGCAGAGCAAGGCACAATCCAGGACCATGCCCTGAGGCAACCAGAGGTTGGGGTCCTCTAAAGAAATGCTCTGGTAGCCAGCCAGAGCTTCTCTATAGCTGCCCCTTGCCCCAGTGCTGCAACACACTGCATCCCCATGCCGGGCAAAGAGTGGTGCAGGCTGCAGCCTAGACTAACCTGCAAAGGTTGACTCAATTCAGGCTCAGGCTTTTTGAATGTCTGTCCCTAGCCCTCATGCCCCCTTTCTTACAGTTAGAATCTGGTAATTCCTTTTTAAGTTTTAATTGGAAACCACAGCCTTTCAGTTCACAACTATCAAATAGTATTACTACAGTGTGAGAACCACTGATCTAACCTGTCCCAGAGTTCAAAGGGTAGATGAAGTTCCACTCAACATCACAGTTTTCTGGACCAGGAAGAACAAGTGAAAGATGTCTATTTTTGGCCTTGAAACTGCTCAGATAACAGCTATTGCCTTCTGCTGATCTAAATTGATCTTTCCTCTTTTAAAATTGCAGTAACATAGTATATGTTGTGAACCTACCTTTCAAAATAGTTCTTGTAAAGATTAAAATAGGGTTTTCAGAAATTCTAATATAATAAAAGCCATAGCACTTCCGGCTCTGTGTGTGTGTGTGTGTCTGTCTGTAACGCTTCGGGCCGACTGCACACGTGCCACCCAGAGCCTTATTGACAGACAGACATGCAGGCGAGGTGGAGGTGGAGGAGGCAGCAGAGGGAACCAGAGTATGCTCTGCCACATGGGGGGTGTGGTGCGCAGCTGTGTGGGGGTCCATGGCACGCTGGCCCATGGGAAGCGACTAACAGCTGCAGCTGCAGAGCACACTGGGTGGGGGGCTGGGGGCATGGCTGCAGGGTGCCGCACAGGGAGCCGGCATGGGGGGCAGGAAGGGGGGGGGTCACAGTGGCCTTCTGCAAAAGGGCCAGGGGGACTGGGGCTTAGGCTGTGCTGGGATGATCTCGGCAGGGGTGGGGGGCAGTGGTCTGTGCTCAGGCCTGGCCAGGCTGTGGGGCCATGGGAGCCCACTGGCTGCTCTAGGGCTGGCGACAGGCAGTGCCTGCTGCTGCACACACTGCGGGGTAGCTGGAGGAGGGGGGCCCATGCTGCTTCTTGCACCATGACCCTGCATGAGCTGCCAGGCTCTGATGGCCCCATGACCCAACCCGGCCGAGGCCCCAGTCACAGTGAATGCGACTCCAGCCAGGCTGGGCCGCGGGACACTTGGAACCCAGCAGCTCTTCTAGAGGCAGCACTGGGGAGCCCAGGGGGGCATGAAGCCCAGTCTGTGCACGGGGCGGGGGTGTTTGCAGCTGTGGCCTCTGCTCTGCCTCTGCTCCCAGCCTCACTGCCCCCGCTTTGACAGCAGCGTGGCCATGGGCTGGGTATGGAGGTGGCATGTGGCTGTGGCTGAGTGTGTAGCTGGGCATGTGTGTGTGTGTGTGTGGCACGTGGCTCAGTGAATGTGTGGCGTGTGGCTGGGTGGGTGGGTATGGTGTGTGGCTTGGATGTGTGGCTCAGTATGTTTGTGGCATGTGGCCAGGTGTGTGTATGTGACTGGAAGGGTGGATGGCATGTGGCTGGGTGGTTGTGTGTGGCATGTGGCTGGGTGGTATGTGGCTTGGTGTGTGCGTGTGTGTGGCTGGGTGTGGGGGGGATGCGGCTGGGTGGCTGGGTGTGGCATGTGGCTGGGTGTGTGTGCAGCATGTGGCTCAGTGTGTGTGTGCAGCATGTGCCTGGGTGGGTAAGTGGCATGTGGCTGGGTGTGTGTCTGTGTGTGTGTGGCCTGCAGCTGGGTGTGTGTGTGGCATGTGGATGGGAGTGTGTGCATGGTGCATGGCTGGGCATGTGTGTGGTGTGTGCCTGGGCGTGTGTGTGGTGTGCAGCTGGGTGGGTGGGTGTGGCATGTGGCTGGGTGGGTGTCAGGTGTGTGCGGGCTCCCAGGACTTTGACTGAGAGCGGGGTGGGGGACTGCGCATGGCCAGACACAGAGTGCCGGCAGTGCAGGACGGTGGGTGGTGGCGCTCTGTCCCCGCTGCCTGCCCATCATTCTAGATGGGGATTTGCTGGTATTTAAATATTTATCTGATTTACTGTATGCCTTGTATATGTTCTTGACCTTCAGATTTAAATAGCTCCCACTATACATGATAATAGATTACCCTGTGTATAAATAGAAGTCAAGCAAATTATTTCATGCCAAACTCCACAACCAACTGAATTTAACTCTTTTATTTCCCTCTTGAAATGTTTTCTGTCCATTTTAGGTCTTTCTACTGTACCCATCACAGTGGCATCTTACTTATCAGCAGAAGCTTTGTGATGATGTCCATTGCCACCAGGCCAATGAAATAGGTTCCTTCCTGCCAGTGAAAAAATCTTGCTTGTGAGCTAGTTCTTCATTACTTAATGCTTAAAGGAGTTAAAGAGTGCATATCATTTAACATTTAATACTATTTGTAAAATAATCAGGAATCAAAGCTAGTGGGAGAATTCTGCAACTGTATCAATTTTGGTAACTCTTTCCCATAAATATATATAGAAGCAAAATTTTCAATTGAGAAAATATAAATTTCATTCCAGAAGTACGACTAAGTACTTTACTATTACTGACATGGCATATTTTGATAGCTGAAATATTCTATTTTCTATTTTATGTTTTAAATCACTAAGGGTAGCTGCTACTTAATAGTGACTGAAACATCTTTTTTTCTATGTCAGTGTCTCTCCTGTTGATGTTTTATCAAAATGTTTTATTGCATTGTATAGAACCGTGTTACTCTGAAATCAGCCAGAGAAGGTAGGGCGGGGAAGCACCTTAGAGACTCAGAAAGGCATGAGCCTTCCTAGGCAACAACCTACTCGGTCAGATGTTAGTATCTGATGAAGCACGTTGTTACCTATGAAAGGTCATGACATTTCATGATCTTAGCTTTCAAGACACTACCTGGCTGGGGTCATTTGAGCCCAGTTTTCTTCCTGCCCAGGCAGGGGGTCAGACCTGAAGATCTACAAGGTCCCTTCCGACCCTACTTCTATGATTCTATGATCTCTTAGCTGCTTTGAGAAGGCCAATTCATGGTCGTTGCCTATGAACCAATTCATGTCTAAGGTATCACCCTGCCCTACCTTCTGCCATTGCATTGTATGTACTATAGTTTCATAGTTGGTAGGGACCTAATCAGATCATCAACTCCGACCCCCTGCCATAGGCAGGAAAGAATGCTGGGGTCAAACGACCCCGGCTAGGTGATTATCTAGCCTCCTTTTGAAGACCCCCAGGGTAGGAGCAAGCACCACTTCCCATGGAAGTTGGTTCCAGATCCTAGTCACCCTGACTGTGAAGTAATGCTTCCTGATGTCTAGCCTGAATCTACTCTCAGTCAACTTGTGGCCGTTATTCCTAGTAACTCCCGGTAGTGCTCAGAAGAACAGGGACTCTCCCATTGCCTGCTGGTCCCCTTTGGTAAGTTTATAGATGGCCACCAGAGCCTATCTCAGTCTTCTCTTGTGGAGGCTGAACAGGTTCAGGTCCCTTAGCCTCTCCTCGTAGGGCCTGTCCTGCTGTCCCCTGATCATGCAAGTGGCCCTCCTCTGGCCCCTCTCCATGTTGTCCACATCCCTCCTTAAGTGCGTTGCCTGGAATTGGACACAGTACTCCAACTGCGGCCTGACCAGGGTCGCATAGAGGGGGAGGATCACCTCCTTGGACCTGCTCGTGATGCATCTGTGGATGCATGACAAGGTGCGGTTAGCCTTCCTGACTGCGACCCCACATTGGCAGCCCATGTTCATTGTGGAGTCTATAATGACTCCAAGATCCTTTTCTGCCTTTGTGCTGATGAGAAGGGAGTTCCCTAGCCTGTAGGTATGCTGCTGGTTCTTCCTCCCTAGGTGCAGCATCTTGCACTTGTCAGTGTTGAAACCCATCCAGTTCTCATCCACCCACCCCTATAACCTGTCCAGATGTAGTTGTAGCCTGTCCCTCTCTTCTAGCGTGCCCACTTCTCCCACATCTTAGTGTCATCCACCCTCCTCTGGACCCTCTTGATGCTGTCCACATCTCTCCTGAAGTGCGGCACCCAGAACTGGACACAGTACTCCAATTGCAGCCTGACAAATGTTGCATAGATGGGGAGGATCACCTCCTTGGACCTGCTCGTGATACATCTATGGATGCATGACAAGGTGTGGTTAGCCTTCCTGACTACTTCCTCACATTGGTGGCCCATGTTCATCTAGGAGTCTATAAAGGCTCCAAGATCCTTTTCTGCCTCTGCACTTACGAGAAGGGAGTTCCTCAGCTTGTAGGTGTGCTGCTGGTTCTCCTCCCCAGGTGCAATACCTTGCACTTGTCAGTATTGAAACTCATCCTATTCTCATCAGCCCACTCCTGTAACCTGTCGAGATCTAGTTGCAGCCTGTCCCCCTCTTCTAGCGTGCCCACTTCTCCCCACATCTTAGTGTCATCCACAAATTTGAACAAGGTGCTCTTCACCCCCTCGTCCAAGCCGCTGATGAAGATGTTGAACAGTGTGGGCCTGAGGACTGAGCCATGGGGAACACCATTGCCCACATCCCTCCAGGTCAAAAATGATCCATCCCCCACGACTCTCTGGGTGCAGCCCTCCAGTCAGTTTGTAACCGATCTGACTGTGTAGGCGTTGATACCACAGTGACCTAATTTTTTAATGAGGATGGGGTGAGAGACAGTGTCAAAGGCTTTCCTAAAGTCCAGAAAGACTACATCCACCACGACACCTGCATCCAAAGATTGTGTGACCTGGTCGTAGAAGGCCACCAGGTTGGTGTGACAGGACCTGCCTCTAAAGAACCCATGTTGGTTGCCCCTCAGCATAATCTCCCCTGCTGGTCCCTTGCAGATGTGCTCCTGGATAATTTTCTCAAAGAGTTTTCCCAGGACTGAGGTAAGACTAGTGGGCCTATAATTTCCTGGGTCCTCTTTCCTCCCTTTTTTGAAAATGGGGACCACATTGACCCTTTTCCAGTCCTCTGGCACCACACCAGAGCACTGAGTGCTCATAAAGCCGTGCCAGGGGTCCTGCAATGACCTCTGCCAATTCCCTCAGCACTCTGGGGTGGAGATCATCAGGACCTGCTGATTTGAACATGTCTAGTCCAACCAGAAGTTCCCTGACTAGGTCCTCATTGACCGTGGGCCTGGCTGCGCCTCCCCTGGGTCTGTCTGGGATCCCAGTTGGGGGCGGGGGGGATGTCCCTGTCCCTGCCCCTGCTCAGAAACATGGAAGCAAAGAATCTGTTAAAGAGATTAGCTTTGTCATCTGGTGTGACCATCAGATTTTGAAGCATGTCCTGCAGAGGCCCCACATTACTCAGTACCTTCTTTTTACCCCCTATGTCTTTAAAAAAGTACTTCTTGTTATCTTTGACGCAGGTCACTAGTCCCAGTTCCATCTCCGCCTTAGCCTTCTTTACGGCCCCCCTACAATCTTGAGCAGGCCTCCTACAATTACTATTGACAGGTCATATAAAAATAAGGTGATGCCCTTCACCCTCCCCCAAATAAAATTTGAAATCAAGTTTCAAAATTTGAAATAAGTTTCAAAATTCCTGAACAGGACTTTTTCTGAAACTAATTTTTAGACATTCCTTTATTTTGTCGGAAACATTAAAAAGCCTTTATTTCTATTTCAGGCAGCTCTATTAATAATGTTCTGTGTTACCTTTTTTTAACTTTGTGCACTACCTACTAGAAATCTGAAGTGCTCTTAGCTGCTTTGAGAATTTTTGAATGACAACAGAAGCTAATATAAAAGCTTCTGGTTTCTTTTAAATGTGTATAAACATTTTCTACACATGCAGTGTATTGATACAATACAGTAAGGCTAATATTTTCATAAATGGGAACTCAGCTTGAACTACCACAGGTTTGATTTCAGTATGTACAGAGACCCCACAGCCCCAGTTGAGGGTAATGGTAGACACGGTTGTTCAACACTGGCCCCTAGAGCAAGCGACCACTTTTGAAAATGTTGACTGCTACTTGTATCCACCTGAGGTTGGCCTGAACCACATCTGAATGACTCCTAACTTTTGAGGAAATATGGATTCATTAACAACTGCTACAACTTCCCCAAGGGACTAGTACATTCTCCGACACTTGAGCAAACAGATTTTATTCCACCTCTTAGATGTGGATTTAGGTGCCTGAGTGCCTATTCCACCTTACTCAAGCCCTTGAAAAAATGTTAACGCTTGTATTTTTGTAACAAACCATCATCTTAGCCTGATGACTAAGTCACAAAAAGCAGCAAGAAGGATACACCAACCATTTGCATTAACTATTTTTCAGGGACTCATGCAGGTTAGAATTGGATCTCACTTAGGTGTCTAAATAGACTTAGGTGCCAAGTGCTTTCCCTTACACTTTGAAATGATTCCTCAGGAAAGACAGGGCTTGCCTTTTCCTCAGGGATTGAAGGAGGCTGAAGTTCAAAGCTATTTTTAAATGGACCTTAAAACCAATTCTGGCTAGCACTACCATCATTCCAAATTAGCGTGCAGGGGTTGGGGATGAGAGCTCTGAGAACAAAGGCTTTAATCTGCATGGGCCTCATCCCAAAGGGTCAAGGCTAGAGGTTACATCAGCAGAATCAGCCAGGGCCTTACTCCATCCCTATGAGGAACAGAATAAATCCCATAGATGTCAGCTGGAACCAGTTACTCTCTGTGGTAGAACCTGACCATCATCACCGATGTCAGACAATGGACTATTTCCCTGGACTCTACTGAACTGCTCTTGTGCATCAACCAGAGGTCTATTCACGCACACACAGTCCTATTTGCTTTAAAATAAATCTGCAAGGCAATAAAAGGAGGAATCAGATTACAACAGAAATTTAATTTGCACAAGGCATCCATGCTGGTCTTTTAACAATTCCTTATTTGTTATTTTTAGCATAATATATATGACTTTCCATATGCATATACATGCTTTTAGCATAGTAGGTGTGTGTGTGTGTGTGTGTAGGTAATATTACACATTATACTAAAGTATATATATGAAAGTGGAAAGTGATCTGCTTTAGACAAAGTGCAAGAACTATATCGTTCATCTCATATACGTGTGTGTGTGTGTGTGTACATATACAATACTTAAAGTATGTATATGAATATGGAAAAGTCACCTAGACAGCAAAGCAAAACATTTTCAGTATAGGACAATATACCTGGGATATAATAAATAAAATGAAGTGGCAAGATTTTTACATTAAATGCCACTGAATCATACAGAAGTTAAATAAATTTTATCATCTGCTTGATAAACTAGAATGGCAAAGACATTTGCTGAGACATTGAACTTGGAGAAAAATAGAAAAATTCTAGCACTTATAAAAGTAATCCAATTGAAACAACATGCAAAAACCATAAATCTATTTCAGTAATGTGCCCATAAAGCCTGAATAAAAGACTGCAAGGGACAGGTCAAAGTACTTCTTATAACTTTAAAACCACTGAGCTATTACTAATCCCCTCTCGATGCATCTGGTATGTGCCATAGGTCCCAATAAAAGTTAGTCATAAATGCCACAGATTGGTGTTAAACTACTTTGTTCTTACATGCAGTGTCCTAGTGGATTTTACTGGCATATTTCTATCCATTCTACCGTACAAAACATTTTCTTTACTTTTCTTCAGATTTGGATACATTTTCAAAAGTTTGCTGTCACCTCTGATTATATGGTCTAATTCTTTAAACCTCAAGTCTTTTGGGCCATCTCCTGCAAGTATAAATCAGTCGGATTTTCATCACTTTATGAAAGGGATTACATCGCGATTGTCTAGAGTAGTAGGGGACTGATTTTTTGATCTAGGATGATTCTTACATAGTTCTCTGTGTCTGTTACTCCACTGAATGCATTGTGGGGCTCCACGTTATACTATTGCTAATTGTCACAATTCAGTCAGGAATCTCACGTAATTTGGTATTTTTCTGGAATCTGAAGGCATTGGAGTCATGGGAATAGTTTGGAAGACATAACAAGTAGGGTTTTCCAGGGGTCTGCCCTCGGTCTGGTGTTGTTTAACATTTTCATGCCCCACACTGCACATTTGCAATATGGGGGCAAAATTTGCTACCAGGATTTCCCAGTAGCAAAAAAAAAAAAAAAAAAAAAGTCCCAGGAAAAAAGATGGCATGGTGCACACTACAGTAGCATGTGACAGAAAAATCAGAGGCTCTGTCCTTCAGGGAGATGCTCTGGCTACTTGCCAGAGTGTCTCCACTCCTCCACTTGTGCCCCAGCTGTTCTAATACATCAAGAGCCAAGAGAAGCTGGACAAGAGCAGTTTGCCCAATGTAGGACACAACATCCCACAAAAAAGCACAGGCGCAGGGGTGTGCACTGAGGCACAAAGTAGTGGCACAAATTTGTGCCGGTAGTCTTTGTGCTGCTTCAGGAGCATGCCCCTGCACATCTGGACGTTGCCTTGAACTCAAGAAAATTGGGGCACCGTATGATTGAAGCAACACAAAACCCAGTCTGAATATTGTTTTTATTTACCAAAAGCTTCCTAGAACACCCTAGGGCAGTTTTTACATGGTATATGTTGCACATACAGTCTGAACGACTGGGCAATCTCTCATAAAAGTTAAACTGTTTTCTAAGTACCTCCGCAGACTTCAAATCTTTGTTTCCCGAATATCTAAAGACAGAAATTCCCAATGAGAAAATTTTCACTGACTTTACCCAGAATCTTGTCTAGAAACAAATTGTTGGATTTGGCTCAGCTTTTAAATTATTCCACACCTAAGGAAAACAAAACAAACACAAAACCCTTGTGTTAATCCTTAAGCAAGCCTTTTTCCAACACTGCAGTCTCTGCTTGGCCATCCATTTAAGTTGGATAGATTAGAGGAATCCCCAGTGAAGAGTTTAATGGTGACGGTGTGCGTAAAATAGCAGACTCAGGTGATAGCCTTCTAATACGACATAGATTGTCAGGCCTACTTTATCAGGACAGTCTTCAGAAACAGAAAACGTTAGATATTTTTTTAGGGGGGGGGGTTCATAAATATAGTTTAAATACAAGATAATAGTCATTTTCACTGGGCATTTTCTGCAGGGTGGTTCCTGGCCTTACAGAAATTAACTACTACTTTCTGATCACATCACACTGCGAGGGAAGTGGGTATTCGCTGGAGTTGTAACTGAACACATTTTTGTGAAAGAATAAAAATCAGGTCAAATGAGTAGATAGTTCTGATAAGACTGTCTGATTCTTATCATTTTGAAAATATCCCCGGTCTCTGCACACAGCAAAACGCTGCCACTGGCACATCTGTGAGACAGGGGCAGTGACTCATTGGGTTCACTGGAAGATCAAAGCATTGCTGCAGTGAGCAGGTTTCTTCAGGGGACCTTCTGTTTAATTGTCTGTGTGCACAAAAGCAGTGCAGTTAGTCAGTGTTAAGCATTTAGTTTCCCAGTCAAACAACATGCTATTGGGAATCCAGTATCTGAAACCATGCTTTGTGAAGGCAAGAACAAGAACTGTACAAAGTACAAATGCAGAAGGATACTTTGGAACCTGGGACATATTTGGAAACTCTGGGAAAGCAAGGTACAGGGGAGAATGTAAATTCACTACTTTAAACCATATATTGAGAATCCAGTGATTTAAACCATATATTGGGATGCTGGCTGGGGATACTGACTCCATTCTGTTCAATTAGTGCTAGAAATAGTACTGTTGTGTCCTACGGGATAAAACTAATCCTTATTTAAATCAAGAACTTTGACTAACTGCTGCTGCTGTATTGCAGGGCTATAATGTAACCAAGGCAGTCTAAAAGCAAAGCACTGGAACTGAAAACTGGCTCCTCTTTTAATCACTTGCCATGCCTTGCATTCAGGACTCTTTGGTCCCCTGTAAAAGACAGTAGAAAGGATGGAAGTCATATGTGCATGGCTAAGAGAAAAATTTGGTGCAGTGCTGAAATGCAGTACAGCATTAGGCATGAATTATAACATCTTCTTCAGAAGAAACAGTGTACTCTATCCTCAAGTCTTGAAAGCAAGTAAAACCTCCTCAGTTGACCTTTAACTGTTCCCCCCCAAATTATGCAAAATATGTAAATGAAGTCTAATCAGCCTAATTTACAAGAATGCTATCATGCAGTTGCACTCTTGATTTTTGTATGCAATCACCATGACTATGCAGACAAACCAAATAGTCAAAAATGCAAATTGCCATCTCTTCATTGAATTTTTCATTTGCATCCACACACATTTATTTGTTAAATATTATTTATTAAGTGTTCTATTTGTGTGAATGACCTTCAGGTTGATTCCTTGCTGCACATGCTCAAGTGATACCTTTGGTTATAGTCATGCAAACCCATTGATTTTGATGGAGTTCCACAAGAGTAACAGCAGGTTGAATTTGACCTGTAGGGCTGACATTTTCCTTCTTGTGATACAGAATTAGAACTTTCTTGCTCGTTGTTCCTTTTTTTTTTTGTCACTGCATTCAGTTATAAATCTTGGATGACCACACAAGTCCTATTTTCTGACTGCTCAGAAGCCTGTTCATGGACAAATCGTCTTCCATTTATGTTAGAGGGTCCTAGATACGCTTGAAAATGGCTTTCTTTATTTTCCGTCTCACTAGCTAATAAAGTTTCCTTGTTGTTTGCATGATCCAGTATTAATATTATTGCACTAGGGGTTTTTAATTATTACTTTGATTTGCAAAAATGAGAAATGCTACTTTAAAATGTCAGTATTGAGAAATGTTCATCAAATTGTTAAATTTTTGGAAGAAGCTCTGCCCCCAAGCAAATGAACCCATAACTCTGTTCTTGATCTTCGTTGTAGTGAAAGTATGTGTGTGAGGCAATTCAGTCAGGGCTGTGAAATGGGACAATAGGACCATCACACCACCACTGTGCCCCTCTTCACTTGATATTTGGGAGATGGGACATAAATCCTGTCCTCCAGCATAAACTAACACAGAGAGTGCTGTTTGAGCTAGGGGCAAATTACCCCAAGAGGCCCATTACAAGAGCCCATATTTGCTAGGATGCAGACATGGATAGATCTAGAATTTCCTAAAAGGGCAGGGGGTCATGCCACCCCTAAGACCATGGGGAGAGTGGGGAGGGCAAGGCATGGCTAGCAGCTCCAGGCCAGCAAAAGATGCCTGGGAGCCAGCCAGGGAGCAAGCACAGGAAGGAAGAGCTGCCTACCACCACTGTATGAGGAGAGCCACAGAGCTGCTTCTATCCCAGTCCCACTGTGCCTTCAGGGAGCAGCTGTGGGAAGTACCATGCTTGTCTGGATACACCTGGGGAGACCATCAAGCAGGGAGCAGGTGCTGGAAGGAGGAACCAATGCATCACCCCTGCTGAGACTGGCACCCTGCACAGCTACTGTCTACAGCCCCTGGCTGTGGGCTTCACCCCATGCCTGCATCAGCCAGGGACAGCAACAGTGGTTGGGGGTTGGTTCCTTCTTCCATCATCTGCTACTGGCCACTGGGAGACACCTGGGTTGCGGGTGAAGTCAGCTGAGCCCAACTCCCTGTAAAGTCACTGCCCACAGCTGGAGTGGGGCAGGAATGCCTCTGGGGCTACTGCTGCACTCAGGTCAGCTAGAGACAGTGGTGGTGGAAGGAGCATGCAACCTCACCACTGCACCCCTATGTGTCTGCCCCTGGAAGCCGGAGAGCAATGGACACATCTTTCTGGCCCCATCTCCTTCTCAGCTGCCACTAATGGGGGTATGTGGGGAGTACCTACAGTGGGTACCACAAGTCCATCCATGACCGAATGTATAAGTAGAGAGTTGCTTAACAGCCTGGAGCTGCCTAAAGCAGCCCCTGCTCAGAAGAGAGCATGGCTCATTGCTGATTGAAGACAGAATTTAGTGCAGTAATAGTTCATCTTTAACCTATGGGTAGGCAGAATCTTTGGACTGTTTTAGCTGCTAAACTTCCCAGCTTATTAACAACAGCTATAAGAATTTATGGGTACTAAACACAGATCCTCTGTAGTTCCCTAAATTCAGCAGAAACATAGCAGGGATTAAATAAAAAGGGCAAGACAGTTTAAACAAAAGTGCATCTCCAAATTTCAGACTAATCCAACATAACTGAGTTCATTTTGCCATTAACTTTTTTGTCTATAATACATATATTATTTTCTTAATAAATAGAATGTCTAATACCCTGATGCCCAAGCATGTAATGTCAGAGCAATTAGGACTGCGCAAAAACACACAAAGCATGTTAACAGTGCTTGGCTGTTAGGATAATCAAGGTTATGTCGCATCAGCTGGGGTTTGGGCACGGGTTGCAGTAGTGCTTGTCCTCTGATTCTTAGTAAAAGCTTAGGTTCTTAGTGTTGACAATTCTTTGCTTCCACAGCAAAACTGCCACTGCATAGGTAGAGTTCAAGGCCAAAAGAACTCATGATAATCTTTTAAGTTAACCACCAGACCTGTGGTTGTTAACCTTTTTTCATTTGCAGACCCATAAAACATGTTGAATGGACGTATGGACCCCTTTGAACTGTAAGTGTAGGTATTTGCATACTTTTGAATGAAGACCCCCAGGAGTCCACGGACCACAAGTTGAATACATGGTTCCATTGTCCAATTATCTATGTATTTCCAGCCCTGCTCCTTATTCCCTGCCTGATCTGTTGCTCTACTTTCTGCTCTTTGCTCTCTGTCACTGTGTTCCCTGCCCCCTCTGATCTGCCACATGCCCAGGCTCTGTACATGCCATGGTTTAGCCACCCTTGTCTTAAACAACCCAGATTGCCTAACGTGCCTGGCAGAAGGGCCATTGCTTGTCGGAACTGCTATGGCTTCATTGTACAGGAAAAGGATGTACTGAGAGATAATACCACCCCATATGTGCCTCACATTTGAGTTCCACTGAAAACCTACTCCACAGGAGCACAGGGTTGCGAGGAAGAATTTGCAGGGCTGGCTGTTAAGGAAAGCAGTGTACTTGACTTAGTAAAGTGAGCACACGGGAAACAAACATTGAAACACAACCTAAGCCCCACTTCAGTAACAAGCATGAACTTGTCATTGGTATTCTTATTAGTCATTTCTCTTGCAGAAGCACTAGAGACCTTCACTGTGCCAAGTGCTGCACAAGCCTAAGTATGAGTCTCTCCCCAAGGATCTCACAGAATAGAAAACAAGGCATAATAGGGAGAGGAAACAAACCAGCTAGGTGAGGAGGGAGGCAGAGTGAAAGCACATTTAGAATATTTTTGTACAGACTAGTTGCATACAGAGCTCATGGCCTACCAGTAGCATCAATCACAACTTGCCCCATGCAGAGCTTTCACCTGTCTATTTGTCAGTCTATTTTTTTTCCTTGGGTCACTTCAGTTGCTTTCATTTTCTTTGGTTGCTCCAGTTTTAAATCATTCTTGCAAGGTTCTTCTGCCTGTGTGGTGTTTTTCATATCTTCTCCCTGCCCCTCCTCTCAAACCCAGTCCATTGTGACAGACTTTATTTCTGACTATTTCTTGAAATTTCATTCCCTCCCAATAAATAATGCAGGCCTTTATTATATGCAGTCATGGTCTAAGAGTAGCATGTCAAAATGCATTTGAATAGTGTTAGCACACAACTGTAATCAGAGGAGCAATCTTGTGAACAAACTGAATTTTTCTGCCTTTAGTTGTCACACTTTATGTTCTCGAATACCCGCATGGCCTTTCTGGGATGTAAGACACAAGGATGAAAATAACAAGTTGGAGCAAGCATTTGTAAATGCACAATGCAAACCCCATTCCACTTAAGGCCATGTGCTAGCATCTACTATTCACTTTACAAAAGAGAGACACAATTTAAATGGCAGAGAGAAATTCAGGACAAGGTCCTCTGGTGCACCCAGTCTGTTCTGTCCACAGCAGAGAAGAGGGTCATCAGGAGGACAGGTATAACTCCTTGAATCTTCTATACCTCGCCTCAGGCACAGTTTGGAATAGCTTGGAGGCTACTCTAACATGAAGCAGCAGGTGCATAAGGGACTACCCAGTCTGGCTATTTGCTCTTCTCAGCCCTGATGAGTTCCCTGCTCCAAGAGATGTTGTGGCAAGTGAAATGTTGGAATCAGTTATGGTGCCTGTGTATGTCTGGGGACTCTCCACATCACAAGTCCCAGCACTGGCCTTACAACCAGTCTTTGTCCTGATAGCAGCAGGGGAGGGGAGATGGCCAATCGACCCCACAGAATTCATCTAAAAAGATGTGACAGGACCTTGTTATCCTAAATGACTTGGAGTCAGTCTGTACTATGACACTATAGTGCTCGGCCTTGCTGTCAAGGCAATAAGCCTCACCCTCGCACGTCCACTTCCCACACATTAACCCTATGTGTAGCAATGCCATAAATGAGGCAGACAACTCTGGCACTGCGCCCAAGATTTAGGTTTCCAGAATGGTCAAGCATGGCAGCTTGGGCTACCCACAGGTTTTCCTCAGTGCATCATTTCTGGAGCTGATGGACATTGAGGAGACGTGGGGATTTTGATTTTTCCCCCCCACAATGATGAGACTGAGTTATTTGCCACCTCAGGGCAGATCATACTCTTAATCTGCCATACTCCAACAAAAGATATTTGAATTTCTTGCACACACTTACGCAATTCTGCAACTCAAATGCAAAATAGCTTCTATAAAAGTGGCATGCATCCTTTTCTTGTTCTGTCACTGCTAGTCCCTGCATCAGAAGAGGTTCGCTAGGACTTCCATCTCTTGGGAATCTATTTATCATTTTCAGAAGTGTTTAAGGGTAGTAGGCACTCACCTCATTGAAAGTCAATGGGAGTAGGACCTCTAACTACTTTAGGATTATTTATCAATCCCACCTCTAGAGAATATAACAAGCCAAAATAATATCAGACACCCAAAAGTGACAGAGGGAAAATGGCAGAATGTGAAACACTATAAAGCAGAGATCAAATGGCAGGACCTGCTGACTTCTGGATGGCAGGACAATTGTAAATAGTGAGACCATAAAATCTGGTTCATGCAAATATTCTTGTCTATTAACCCAACAGCATCCATAAACTGACTGACTGTGACTTTTAGTCTTTTCCTATGTCTGAGACCTAGTCAGATTATGCCACTCTATCAGAAAACAGCTCTGTTGGGGATGATTAGGGCATTACCCCAGAGAAGAAGGGGAGCAGGACTGGCTTAGCTTTTAATTTTTATTTAGATCATGGTATAAAAGTGTACAAGAAACTCCAAAGAGGACCAAAAAGACAGGTCTTTGCCCCTCACAAGAGGAGCGTAGAACCTAAACTACACAAAAAGGTAAGGCAAGACAACGATGGAAATCAAGGGCTACAAAAGTAATAGATCAAGAGAGGCTGCGCTCTGCATCATATCATAGCAGTTGCTAGTTTGATTTTGCTTTTTAAGTTGACTAGAGAGCTGGGTCAGGGTCAGGGTAAGAGTATTGGAAAGGTGAAAGGAAGAAGCAGGAATTGAGGAGAGATGGGAAGGACAATAAGTTTCCTTGATGTGCAGGCTATGAGAGAGCTGTCTGCATTTGAGCGCAAGTGCTGGAAACCCCCCACTGCAGTAATGGACTTGCGTGACTGTCTTCACTGTATCTAACAAAGCCAAAGTGAGAATCCTCAAGGCGATGTCAAAGTGGTGGTAAGAAAAGAATATGATCAGCTTGCATTTGAAGGTGAGAAGAAGCGACTCACATCCTGTCTTAAGAAGAGTGGCAGATAATCACGGTCTCACTGAGGTAAACCAGGCCTCTCACATCTATCCAGGCCATATCACACAGACCCGTCACCACCATTCACGTCATGTAAATGCTTCTTTGTCACCATGTACACTTACAGCTGTCAGCATACCCAGTACTAAGTACTAGGAAATGATCTGAAAGAAAATGTTATGAGCTATCAAGACCCCATAATGTGCTAAACCATCCATAAAGGCAGGCTGCCAAAAGGCTTATATAAGCTGCAGGCCATATGCTCCCTTGGCTTCCACACTACCAAATGAGAAAATGCAGCATCAAATAATCTCGTCCCCCCCACAAAAAAAAAAAAAGACCGCCATGTGTCAGGGCAGCAGTCCTGGATGATATTCCACAGGGATGGTACCACAAAACCTGCTTCCCCAAAGACAAAAGAACAGAGCCTCAAAAGATAACAGTGGATGCTTAAAAAGGAAGGTTATTGATGAGGCTGTAGAAGGAGCTACCTTGGCAAAAAAGTCCACTATATGGTCCCCTCTACAACCATAGCTGTTTCATAAAGAAAACCTGTCAGAGTTAATATTGATGTGAGCGGCAATAACTCACTAATGTACATATCTGTTTGGGATTCAGCCCAGGCTTTATCAGGGATGAAGTGAGGAGACAGGAGAGTCCAACACTGCATTTCTGATGACCATCCTCTTGAATCGAAGACTTGTGGAAGACACAAACTGAGTCTGGCAAAATATTTGTGTGCATGCAAGAGACTCTCTGAACTAGCCATATTCACCATGTGAAAGCAGGTCATATTTCTGGTTATATTACAGGTGGACCTGGAAGCACTGCCTATATGGCAGCCCAACACTTCCCATTTCAGTTTCTTAAAACCATGCCAAACTAACCCGGACTTTTCTCTCTGGGTGTCTGAATCAGTATGCCATTTTTGGAGGGGAAATGTCACAAAAAAGGATCAGCGATTTTTGAGCCCTTAGAGATGAGATAAGCCTCTATGGGATGAAAATTGTTGTTGTTTTCATTCCTAGAAAGGGTAACTTAATATTGACTGAAGAAGTCTATTGAAGTTTTAAAACTTCATGGAAGTTTTGGGATTTCCAGAAGTTCTGGGATTTCAGTGGTAACAGATAAAATAACAAAGAGCAATGGTCTCAAGCTGCAGCAAGGGAGGTGTCACGAGCGGGGTCCTACAGGAGGGCCGTGATCTCCTTAAGGCCCCTTCCCCCGTGCCAAGCCGGGCTAAGGGCACCCTCTGATTCTCACCCGCCACGTCTTTGATGTTTATATAAGTTTGGGAGGCTGCCTTACACCCTCTTGGACACGGTTCACTGGGACCTCCGTCCCCGTGGTTTCCTGGACTCTCCATGGGTCTCACTGTATGATGGGTGCTTCCCAGGCACCCTAGCCTTATGGGCTATACGTGCCTCCAACCATCCCTGATACCATGCCCCAAGCCTCGTGGTTGGGATAGAAGTTGTTCAATCTCTTTCTCTCTCTACACACACACCCATCACTCGGGCCTTCTTAGTAATGCCGCCCCCTCCTGGGGCCCTCTGTGCCCACTATGGGCCTTCTCTGTACGGTCGCCCCCTCCTGGGGCCCTCTGTGGCCACTATGGGCCTTCTCAAACAAACTGCCCACTCCTAGGGCTCTCCGTGGAGTCACTGGGCCTTCTCAGTCTAACAGCCCTCTTTCGGGGCTCTCCTTAAGTGCTGCCCCCTTCTCAGGGGGCCCTCTCTGTACTGTCACCCCCTCTCTCGGGGCCTTCTCTGTGAAGCCACCTTTCTTCTCTGGGGCCTCCTCTGTGAGGCCGCCCCTCTCCTGGGGACTTCTGTGCCCACTCTGGGACTTCTCGGTTGAGCCACCTTTCTCTCGGGCCCACCAAACTGCTACCCCTTTTCTCCAGGGCTCACCGCACTACTACCCCCTCTCTCCAGGGTTTACTGCAGTACTCTGCCCTTCTCCGGGGCTCACCAAGCCCACACTAGGGCTTCTCAGTAGTACCCCTTCTCTGGGGCTCGCCACATGCGCACTGGGGCTTCTCAATAATGCCCCCTCTCTGGGGCTTGCCCCGCCCACACTGGGCTTCTCAGTAGTGCCCCTCCTGGGGCTAACCACGCCCACATTGGGGCTTCTCCATGACACCCCCTGTCTGGGGCTCGCCGGGCCCAACTTGGGCTTCTCCATGACACCCCCTATCTGGGGCTCACCAGGCCCAACTTGGGCTTCTCCATGACACCCCCTATCTGGGGCTCGCCGGGCCCAACTTGGGCTTCTCCATGACACCCCCTATCTGGGGCTCGCCGGGCCCAACTTGGGCTCTCCCTGCCCACACTTGGGCTTCTCAAATGCCCCTTTCTGGGGCTAGGTTCTATGCACCCTGCAAGCTGCGCCCTTACTGGCGCCGGGATCCCCACGCTACTGTGGGTCTCCTATGAGGCCTCCTCCAACCCCTAATAGCCTCATCCTAGCCACCGGTGTAACATCAACACAAACTCAAGCCTCTTGGCTACAACTGAAACATAAGCCACCTGGCTATAACTTAACATCACTGCTCAAGCCTCCAGAGCTGCCATAAGCTGTACTTGCAATCAAGCTTCTTCCCGCATCAGAGCTCCTGCCTCTCTGATTGCTGGCAGGGAACTGCTAGCCTGGCCTCAGCCCCTGGGCCTTATGAGGGCCAGGCCCTGCCCCTTCCGGTCAGCTGACTTCCTGGTTGCCCTGGGCAACTCACAGCTGTGCTCGTTATTCCCTGCCAGGGCTTTTTCCCGGGCAGTTTCCCCTCTCTAGGAGCAGGGCACCGAGGTGCCCTGTGACAGGAGGTTTAGGTTGGATATTAGGAAAAAACTCTCTCATCAGGGGAGTGGTGAAGCACTGGAACAAGTTACCTAGAGAGGTGGTTGAATCTCCACTCTTAGAAGCTTTTAAGGCCTGGCTTGACAAAGCCATGGCTGGAAAAATCTAGTTGGGGGTGGTCCTGCTTTGAGCAGTGGGGGGTTGTACTAGATGTCTTCCTCTGGTCTCTTCCAGCCCTAATTTTCTAATTTTTTCTTGGTCAAAAAGATACCTTTGAAGGGTTGGGAATAATATAGTTTCCCTGTTATTAGTGATGCCTTATTTGCTGTTATTAATTATTAATGTTATTAATGGCCAGTGATGTACTAAGCATAACTTGACATGAAAGCTTCCATGTATTGGGTTTTGTTATCGAAATAAAGGTGCGTTTTTTGGAAAGTGAAGAATCAGTTTTGTGTATTCCCCCTGGATATGGGTACGGAGTGAAAATGAGGAGATTTCAGGGTAAGGACATTGGCTTTGTATAGGAAAACAGTCAGGCTACTGACAGAATTACCTTCTACTTTTTGGGTGTTATGTATCATACTCTAAAAATGGTATTAAGCATTACACAAGCCAACTAAAACTTTCAGTCAACAGAGATTTATTCTGCACTCTGTTCTCCTTGCACGCTTCCGTATGCAGTCTCTTAATGGTTCCCTTTAGACAAAACTCCACTTCTTGAAATCTTCCATTAATTTTCACAAAATTACTACACATTTCATAGGTTCTTGAGTAAGGAATTCTTGGGAGATTAACCACTGTACCACAGGCAGAAAACAGGAGAGAATGAGGCGTCACCAATGTCCAAGGCCCCTGCAGTGGTAGGAGATTGATTAGGTGAGATATGTCCGCATGATTCCAACAAGTGAACCTACACTGTGTTGCAAAGGGAAATGAAAAACCTAATTAACCCTGGAGGAAAATTTCTTCCCCACTCCCAATCTGGTATTTGGTACAGCCCCAGGTTTGTAAGCCAGACACCAACTAGGCATCTAAGAAAGAAGATATTCTGAACAACATCAAAGCACTAATCCATGCAGCCCCATGTCCCATCTCTAGAAGAATAAGAATGTGCCATTTACATGGAAATGATAAAATCATTCCAAGCTACTCCAAGGATTTCACATTACTTAGTGGCAGTTGTCACTAAAACTTGGGCTAGGACCCAAAGGGCCAATGGGTGTAAACTGATATAGCTCTTCTGAAGACAGGGAGGCTGCATTGATTATAAACAGCTGGGGATCTAGTCTAAGCACTGTAAAAATAATCACCAACTGATAACTGTAACTACGTGGGCCACTCTTTTTGATCTATTTAATCCAGAATCTTTTTGACTCAGGAGTGAGTTCAACTGAGAATTTCAGCACAAACCAAACTACTCAGTTTTTTTTAAAACTGCATGAATGCAGAAGGGATAATCGTATCTCAGACAGAAAAGAGAATTCTGTAGAAAGGGAAAGTTTCATATCCTTCCTCTCTGCCTCATACTACCAGATAATGAACCTGGATATGGGCATGGAGATTCCTGGAGATTCCCATGTGCTGGAGTGCGGCCAGCAGCAGGCTAATGCAGATGAACATGAATTGCAAGGCAGGACAAAGGACATGCCTATGAGTATTCCCACGTAGAGCTAAATGTCACCTTTCATAAGTGTCAACTCTTGGAAGTCAAAATTATGTGCTCTAATGAGCAAAACTCTGATTCTGACATGGCTGTAACAGTGCAATTCTGAACAGCTGCAGTCAAGTTATATGCTTTTCATGGGACACAGAGCAAAAAACAGGTTCAATAAACTGTTAAATTCACTCTCCAGGCAGATTAAATGGTAATTAACCTCATTCTTGTCACTGTTACGTTGAGAATTAACCTGGAAGCTGAAATGTTTCCACTGTTTGCTCCCATTTCTGCAAGTGGCTCTGGAACTAAAAGTTGTGAGGCAGTTGAGGGGTTGAGGGAGAGGCCAGCACCTCCACAGGACTCTAAAAACAACACCTGGGCTACAAACTGTTGCCAACAATCGGTCATGGTATCCCAGCCAAGGATTATGGACCAGATGCATATCAGTAAACAAAGGTACTTAAAAAGAGGGCTTAGGCAGAAATGAGATGCCTACATCACCCAGAACTATCCAAAGTTCCCTCCACTCCATCATCTAAAAAACTCATTCGGTACCTAAATTCATTCAGTACCTATGTTGCACACTACAAAGGTTCCTAGATGCCAACAGTTAGGCTTTTTTGGGCATAGTCCCCACAGCCCTGTCTGAGCAGCCAGACACCAGGCTCTTGTTTAAGAGTTCCTCTTCCATGGATGAAGAACAGGGTCTAAGCTCTGCCTGGTTAGCAGAACTTCTGTTGGTAAGCATGTTTGGGTGTGCCTAGTACATGCAACAGCAATGAATTCAGTGCAAAAGGCAGCAGCAACTACCATTTTCACACAAAATAGAAGCATAAGTAGAGAAAGAACTGCCCGCCTTTGGTCTAATGCCCTAGTGGTTATAGAACTCACCCATGAAGCAAGACAACGTGGCTATAGACCCTCCTCACCTTCAACGTAGATCTCAACATACAGGAAAATATCACTGTCACCAAGTCTTCATGGAAACATCCTCTCCTGAAGCCAGGCTACCCTGCAGCCAAGAACACAGAAATCATGGGACCAGAAGAAAAACAAAGCAAAAAAGAGCCTTGTTCTATGTCTACAGGTTGTATCACTTATCTTGGAAGAGAGGGATCTGGGTTATAGTTCCTATTCTCTGAACTGTTAATGCATTTTATATTAGCCATCCATAAGATAAAAACTGAAATAAAATCTGAATAGAAGGACCAGAATCCAGATGCTCCCAGTTTTTGTAAGGAGTTGGCTTAACCACTAAGCTACAGATTCAGGCTTTGTTAGGTAGAGCAGAATCTGGCCTTAGGTGCCTATACCCATTTCTTTGAATCATTTCCCAGGAGATGAGCATCTAAGTTATAGATATGCTGAAGCCTAAATTGGAGGTATGTAAGAAACTAGTTTGGATTTTGCACAATATTTCTCCAGCCATTATCTTTGACTTCCTGTAGTCACTGGGCTTTCCCTGTCAATCCTGAATCCTGATATTGTTGCCCAGGGCCAGCCTGGCTTAGCTGATGAGATGTGTGCAGATGGTGTGGCTGTTGGGGACAGGTGTGGATTAAAACATTCCTTTCACAATAGATGGGGACAGTTTAGACACTTACATGACAGCTGCCAGACATGCTTCCCTCTGTTATATGATTCTCCCTTCTGAGTTCATTGAGCTGAAGGGCCTTCACAGCCAATGTATTTTCTGCACTTCTGCTTCTTTCTGCCACTGACATGAAATTACATCAGGAGTAAGAAGCAACCTGGTGCCACGTCTCAGGAACAGCCTCGATGAGGTACTCTGAAAGTGCGTGTGGTGGGGGGGAGAAATCAATTTATAATAGCATCAAGACCAAACAGAAAGGGAGCTAACATCTCACTGAGACCCCAGCAAGAGGTTTGAAGATATATAAAAGTTAAAGGCTGCTCCTTTCGTTGTTCAGCAATGAGTGATGAGCTGACACAATGCCAGCTGGAACAAGATTTTTTTTGCTGAGAGGAAAAACTAACCAAGGATCAGCTGAGTTGGGTCTGCAAGATATTGTCCAATGTGGGTCGAGGTGGTGAACACATCTCAGAAGCTGATTTAATTTATAAGAGCTTAGAAAGTATCCTACTGAGTCCTAACAACGACTCTTCTCATGCAGTATCTCATCCAAAACCAGCTGCTTCGGGGAAAGAAAATCTATAGCAGGGAATTCATGGATACCTGCTCTTTCCCAGGAAAAGTTTTGTCAAAGATTGATTTATTAACCAGCTAATAATTCATTTATGCCATAAATCTTGAAGATTTATATCCCTTTCAAAACAAAAAAATGTATGCTTTCAAAGAAGAGCTGAGTGTTTTTGCATTTGTATAACAATGATAAAATCCATACATGTTCACCACCACCTCCAAATCTATCCTCTCTTCCCCCAAAAGTTTGCCACCTTACAGTTAAGAGGGAGAAGTTTGCAACCTCACAAGATAGAAGGTGTGGATTACAAGTATGATGCATCCCAAAGATCTGCAAGGAAAGTATGTCATCATCATGCCAAACCCAAGCCTGGAGTTAGCCTTCTATTCTATTCATGTGCTTCCACTGGCATTAACAAGCATGTGGATTTCTGATTAGGAGTCAAAAACATCTAGAGGCTTTGAAAGCCCTGTCCTCCACAACCATAATGTGCAAAGCTCACTTTTTTCACATGAATTCCAGCTGATTTTCTTCTCTGCAACATGTAAGTATAGAGGAACATTGGACTTACTGCCAACAGTAATAAGCTTTTCACAAAAAAGCTGTCCTGCGGCTGCACCACTAAATAAGATATATTTTTCCTGGTCTTCAAGTTAGTACTGAAGCAGGCTTCAGTATAAAAAAATATAATTTCAGAAAAACTGGTTGTTCATTTAGTGATATTCAGGAAAATATAACAGCATTTCGGATCACCTTAGAAAAAGGTCTGGTAGGGGGCTCTTATATAAACTCTGTGCTTGTCATGTGCATGCTTATAAATAATACACGACCTCTGCAAGAGCAGAGACAACATTCCTGTGGTTAATTTAATAGAAAGAACCTTTATATATAAATTTCATTCTCAGCCACTAAGAGAATCCTTAAAGTGATAATAACAGCAAATGCTATCTATTAATGAAGTGCCTCTCTCTATGATATCACCATCTCAAGTACAGCCACTGTATCTACTCCTTTGTTTTATTTTTGTTCAGTTTGTGAAGAGTAGGGGTTGGTTGGGTGTTTTTGCAGGTTTTTAGAAGCTTATTTTGTACTCTTGTGGACTTCTAGTTACTGTTAAGTGAGATGTGGGTGGACATGAGAGGGAATAAATTGCTCAGGATAAGAATGACACCTGTAGCGTATAAGATTATGTGAAAAAATGTCAATAAGAAACACAGCTCACAAGGCATACAGTGAAGAACTGTGTCAGGAATATCAGT
The DNA here is from genome assembly GCF_030867095.1 of Alligator mississippiensis. Classification (NCBI taxonomy): domain Eukaryota; kingdom Metazoa; phylum Chordata; order Crocodylia; family Alligatoridae; genus Alligator; species Alligator mississippiensis. The sequence continues at coordinate 454,308,936 of NC_081824.1, forward strand.
ATTACACAGTCAAAAATTAGTACTGTACTTCCATCCAGGTGATTCTAGAAGACCTTTGTTAACATGGTGAGATAGGACAAATTTACATCAAGAACAAACCTAATGTACAAAGCAGCAACACGTACAGATTAGCCTGGACGTCAGGATACCTTGGGTTTACCGTTCAGCTGAGCCACTGATCTGTTGTGTGACCTTGGGCAAGTCATCTAATTTCCCCATGACTCATTTGATCAACCTCTTTCAAATACATCACTTGATTCTTTCTTTGCAGAATTATAAGACATACCTACCACAAAGCTGCATCTCCATTGATCAGAGCTTTCCTCCAGACCTCAATGAGCTACGTTCAGTTATCAGGAGACCTAGGTTCTGGTTTGGCTTCTATCTCCTTTCTATCCTTCTGATTATGGGTAGGCCATTTAATTACTCGGTTTCAGTTTTCTAAGCACTAAAAAAGAGAAAGTTAAACATATGGAGTCATTTTTGTTAATCATTTTGTATTATAGTAATTACTTTGTGTCAGAAAAGTACTTTGACATCTTTAAATCATAGATGCTGTGATAAAAGTATGTTTATTATTATTATTGTTATGAAGAGTCAATTACCATATTTACTCAAATATAAGATAAGTCCCCTCCACCCCCATTCACCATAGAGAAAAATCTCTCTTGTGTTAGGACTGAGTACGGGGCAGGCAAGCAGCTGCTGTAGCTCTGGATGGGGCCAGGGTGGCTCATGTGGCAGGTAGGCAGTGCATGGGAAAGTGTTGGGAAGGAGCACGTGGTGTGGGTGGAGCACGGGGAAGGGGAACACAGTGTGTGGGGGGAGAACAGGGTGAAGGGATGTATGGTGTATGTGGGGAAAGGGACACATGGAGTGTAGGGAAAGGGCACAGGAGACTGGAGTGAGGGGAGTGCAGGAGAAGGAGCACGCAGTGCAGGGGGAGCAGAGAGGGAAGGGTGCAAGGTGCTGAGGGGAGCGCAGGTAAGGACTGTGCAGTGCCAGGGGAAGCATGGGGCAAGGGGTGGCAGGGGGAGCACAGGTGTGGAAGGATCTGTGGAGTGAGGGAAATGCAGGGAAAGGGCATGGGGGAAAGGGCACAGTAAAAGGGACATGTAGGGTGCAGACGAAATGGAGCACAGGAGCAAGAGGAGTACAAGGAAAGGGCATAAAGAAGGGGAATGTGGCGCAGCGGGAGCATGGGGAAAGGGACACACAGAGAAGAAGAAGCACAGTGAAGGGGGGAAAAGACTGGTGGGGAACCTGCTGCAGCTACAGCCCCAAGCCTGACTGAGGCTGAACAAGCAAAACTTGTGATATGGGTGACTGTGTGTGTTAAGGTGAAGCAGGGTGAAAGCTGCAGGCCTGCTAGCTCCTGCTGAGGCCACAGAGCCTGCCAGCTGTCAAGGAGATAGGTGCAGGGAGTTCTGGGGCCCTGCAACTCTAGCTGCTGACAGGCAAAACTCATGACATGGGTGCTTGTGGGACTGTGTCTGTCTTGGGGCAGAGGGGGGAGGAAACTACTCCAGGCCTGGCTGGTAGGTCCTTCTGTGTCCACAAAGCCTGCCAGCTGTCGAGGAGATCGGTGCAGGGGGGTTCTGGGGCCCTGCACCCCTAGCTGATGACAAGCAAAACACATGACATGGGTACTTGTGTAACTGCTGCCTCTCATCAGGCACCAGGACTGAAGATCCCCCATCACCTGACACCACAGACCTGGAGGTAATAATTGACCACAGTATGAACATGAGCCAGCAGTGTGATGCTGTAGCCAGCAGGGCCAAAAATACCCTGGCATGCATCAATTGATGCATCTCCAGCAAAACTATTGCAAAGAAGCGATTCTCCTGCTCTACTCGGCTCTACTCAGCACTGGTGAGACGGCAGCTGGAGTACTGCATCCCGTTCTGGGCTCCGCACCTTAACAAGGACGTGGTAAAGCTTGAGAGAGTCCAGAGAAGGGCTACTCGCATGATCAGAGACTTGAACAGCAAGCCATATGAGGAAAAGCAGAGGGATCTGGGACTCTTCAGCCTGAAAAAGAGAAGGCTGAGAGGGGACTTGGTAGCAGCTTACTGCTACATCAGAAGCATACACCTAGGGCTTGGTGAACAACTGTTCACCAGGGCACCCTTGGAGAAAACTAGGAATAATGGTTGTTGCCCTATGGGGTCAGGCCAATGCTCAGGATCTCAATATTGTGCTGAGAGGAGGGCGTGGTGTACAACTGCACATAAACACACACAAAAATCAGTTAGGTGCATACACACACAGTAGGCGCATACACCCCCACCACCAACTCAGGTGCACACATCCAAAATTACCAGGCTAGACACATGACACCAATTCCAGCACAAACACACCCTAAAGATAATGACATGAAATCATACACAATACACATGTATATACACATATATACACAGGTTAAACACTGACTCAGGTGACTGTGTTTGTGTGTTGGTGCCTGTGGTAGCTATGCCTGGGGTGACTGGTAACTAAAGAGCAAGTGGCAGAGATTGGGGGAAAAAGCGGTGGGGACGAGGCAACAGCAGTGGCATAGATCAGAGGAAAAGGCAGTGGGAATGAGGCAATAGCAGTGTTAGAGATTAGGGGAAAGGCAGTGGGGACGAAGCAGTACCAATGGCAGGGATCAGGGGAAAATGCAGTGGGGACAAGGCAAGAGCAGTGGCAGAGATCAGGGGACTAAGCAGTGGGGACAAGGCAGTAGCAAAGAAACAGGGGTTTGCAAGCAGAGAGGAGCTCAGGACGGCTGGAGCCACAGGTCCAGATAGAGTCCAGGTAGGGAAGAGAAACAGTCCAAATCCTTGGTTGAAGAGAGGGTGGGGGTGATAGCTACCTATCCAGGCTGGGAGGAGGTCCTTGATGGCCAGTTGGGGTCTTTCTCCAGCAGGTGTTGTCCAGAGGGGGTCGCCGGCAGGGCCTCTGGGTTGATAGGCTGTGTGATGCAGAGCAGGTCTGGTCCAGGAGAAGATGGTGTCCCAAGGACTCCGTCTTCACTACCTTTTTATGGGGTAGAGTCCTATGATCTCCTATGGGAGGGCCTGTCCAGGCAAGGTCAACCCTGTTCCAGAGGGCTCCAGATGTTCTTACTGAGCATGTACAGCCATGGCACAATGGTGGGTTGCCTCATCTTTTTTTCCTTGCATGCTGAGGGTGGTTCCAATGGCTGGGTCGTTGGTCCAGGTATTGGTTTTGATGGTGGGGTGATTTAGTAGGGGGTCCTGCTATCATTGTGTTTCGCTCATCCATTCACTCTTTTAATTCAGCCATTCAAGGAAAACCAATTTACTTGGGAGAGCTTACAGGCTTAAACATGAGTCATAATTGCAACAGGGCATGGGGACAAGATGGGAACAAGATTGGAACCTGACACACAAAATGGATACTTGACATCACTCATGCCAAGCCACACTGCAGGCCTAAATCATACAACATTAATATGAAACTATAAAAATCAATGCACAAATGATAGGAATACAATATAATAAATATAAAACAGTAAAAATCAATACAAACGTAACAGAACGTTATTTACAATATAAAAAGGGGCTTATTACAATAACAGCATACAAGAACTTAGTTTAGCTTACCTCGTACTACTTGTAACTACTTATAAGGGATAGAGAGGGCAGAGAGAAAGTCAGAAATGGTTAGGGGAAGGGGAGGGAAGTATTTAAAAATAATAAAAAAAACAAAAACTGAGGGTTTTGCTACATGGTCACAAACTCCTGGAAGATTATTTCAGGCTCATTTCAGGCTTAACATTAGGAAAAACTACTTCACAATTAGGGTGTCCAGACTGTGACCATTACTCCTAGATCCACGTTTCCTCAAGCACATGAGGCATTACTGCAGGCAAAATTGGGTGTAAACCATGTGATGAAATTAGACCATGAGAACCTATACTGAGATCTAAGACACAGTCTAGTTCCTAGATAATATCCAAGGATGTATCTGAGCGAGCTTCATATGATTAATGAAGGCGCTTTACAGTACCAGAGAATCAGCACACTTCTCACAAGTCAATTTGAGCTCTGTCCTATGCTAATGTTTTATGGCCACCTACTGTTTATTTTAAAGACCTACATGTTAAAATTCAGGACATTGTCCAAGAGGTCAGTTGTTTCCAAAAGACTGGAAAATAGGCCTTATAATTCCTTCATGATGAGATAAATTGAAATCAGAACAACATAAAACTTAGGTGCATTGTTTTATGCAATTCTTTATGTTAAAAATAATAATAATAATACAGATGTTTCCTCTGTGAACAAGCAAGCAAGTGAAGCTTAACAATTTACAGCCTGCCAGCACATGTCCTGTACCCACGCTAGAATGTGCCATGAACCTGAGGCATGATAATCACCAGCATCATCTCAAGTAGTGCCTCTCATTCTTCCCATGTTTATCTCATTCGCTTTATGAAAATGTCTGTGAGTGTGCTGGGCACATGGAAAACCCTTATTAAAGCATGAACAAGAAAAGTCCCCTGCTTTGGTGGCGAGGCATTGAAGTCTATTTGCTATTTACAGCTGTATCCAAGATTTCACCCTGATGGTTTGTCTCCCATTAGGAAGAGGGGCATCCAGAAGTGGGTTTCCTGACTTCCAGCACCTAGGACTAAGCCTATTTTTAGTTCTTCCAGGTTTTTGCACTGAGATAGATAAACAGAAAGGTAAGGACTGCTATAGAAGGGGCAATGCACAACATTTCGGGAGATAGCCTCAACTGGAGACCAGAGCCATCTCATACATGAACCCAAGCTGTATTTGAACAGGCATGGAACTGCAGCAGCATCTCCCAGTTGGCATGATCTGAGCCTTTTACCAGGAGCAGTAGTAGTAACAGGGAGCAGGTTCCATCTGATGCTCAGACATCCCCTGTTAAATAAATGTGTGGCTTGAGCCACCACATTTCCCCCTATGCAGTGACCTCAAGAGTCCTGCCATCTCCACCATGCTTTGGTGAAGCTCAAAGATACCCGATTTAGCAGTTATTTTCCCCAGATCTGCTATTCTAGGTTTAACGCTGCTATGTTTATGATATGCCCTGCATGGGGTCTATTTGGTCAGAAGCATCCCCACTTGGTGACTTGGAAAAACCTGGCTCAGTGAAGTCAATTTTTCCAGGCTACAGAATGCAAGACAAAAAGCCCAAGGACAAGACAGACACCTAGCTCATTCTCTTGATCATCTTGATGTGAACAAATTGAACTAAAATGACAAGGAAGTGAAGGAAGGAAACTTTTCAATTGCCCATATAACTCCCATGCTGGGAATCTAGATAACGAAGAAGAGAGAACAGAAACGTTCACTGATGGGAAGGTATGTTAAATAATTGGCATCACTGAAACATGGAAGAATGTTACATGACTAGAAAATGAAAACTACTGATTTAAGAAAAATAAGAGTAGATGAAAGCGGTGCGTGAATGGCACTTTACAATTAAAGGCACCATTGCTTTAGATATATTAATAACTCATGAGCACGCCATGTTGAATGCATATGGATTGACATAACAATTATAACACCAGAAAGGTTGTGAAAGGGATCTGTGACAAGCATCAGATCAAAGCAGAGAACAGGATGACCTTCCCCTAAACTGAGCTGTTCTGGGGAAACTTCAGTTTAAGAGACGTGCTGGAGGTCTGATGCTGGCAATAGTAAAACAGAATTACTAAAATGTATCGATTGCAATATTCTTATACAAAAGATATTATACCCAGCACAAGGTAACTTTTTATGGCCCTCATTCTGATAGGTAAAGATGAATTAAGCACTGGTCTGGAATTCAGTAGATGCCTCAGGATGTGTGTTAATGACCCGATTACATTCAATATGGGGAAAAGTCCACATCACTGATATATCCACTTGGTAAGTCAAAAGGGCTGAAATGGTGACTCTCAGAAAATTTTGAGAAAATTGGAAGCTGTTTAAGAAGAGTTTATTAGCTAGCTAAAAGCCACAATTCTTCAGTTAGAAAAAAAGAACAACTTTGGTTTTAAGCCCATTTTTATTCAATAGTAAATGGAAGGCAACAAATAAAAAAAACAGACATATAAAAATGTATAAATGGGCAAATGAATAGTAAACACCATAAATTAGAATTTGTGAACTGCATAAAATTTATACAGGAAATAAGGGAATTTGGAAGAATCGAAGGCTGCTAGGGCTATGGGCAATAAGAAAGAAAAATTTAAGTATATTGGGAACAAAAGAAATCCTGGAAATGGTGTAGGTTCATTACTAAGCAGGAAGAGTAGAACTGTTCAAAAAACTAAATAAGAGGCAGAAGTGTTTGATCTAAAATTGATAAATATAATTACATAGGTAAGTACTACAAAAAACTAGAAATCTTGGTTCCAAAATGATACTATTTATTAGATCAACTGGAAAATGGCAAGAAAACTGTCCTTTTCTGCATGCTTTTGGGATCAAAGTCCCTTCATCAGGTTCTAGGAAACATATAGATCAGGGGTGCCCAACCTTTTTGAATGTGGGGCTGGATCATGAACTTTTTATCACCCAGGTGGCCAGTGAGCCATATTCAAAGACCTCACAGGAAGCGGTATCACATCACCCTGCCGAAACTAAAGTACAGTGTTTACTTTCATCTCCTGTCGCAGTACCTCGGACCTCAGAAAGCAACTTGGAGGGCGGCCCGCAGGCTTATGTTGGACAAGCCTGATCTAGTCAGACCTGCTTCATAACACCAGGCATTATATTTCACTCAGTAACCCCTATATTGAATTTAACAATTTATATTTGGCTAAAACATTCCTTTCAGAAAGGCATCCAATCTTAATGTGAAGACATCAAGGTATGGAGAATCTATTGCTTACCTTGTTTCGGTGGTTAGCCACCTTCACTTTTAAAAATGTCTGCCTTGTTTCTAATTTGCCTTTGTCTAGTTTCAGCCTTACCTGGTGGTTATTCTTTTTCAGCTTTATTAAATAGCTCTAGGGTACCTAGTATTTTTCTCCATGATGGTTCTTAAACACAGTAGTTGAGTCACAACTTAGACTTGTTTTTGTCAAGCTAAGCAGATCGAGTTCTTTTAAGTTGCTTGCTGCAACACATTATCCCACTGGGTGATAAAAAGTTCATGATCCAGCCCCACATTCAAAAAGGTTGGATACCCCTGGACTAGATGCTCTACCTGATCTTTTCTGGGTTTAATTTCTATGAAACATTTTGCTCATATAGAAACACATCTCCTTTCAAATACAATTTTCTACTCTTTTCACTTCCTCCCAGCCTGTCCATGTGAACAGTTATTTAATACCAAGTCTGAATCCAGAGCTTTATAACTCAACTACATTTCATAGGATCATAGGAAAGTAGGGCTGTAAGGGACCTAACAAAGTCATCTAATCCAGCCCCCCTACTCAAGGCAGGATCATCCCTGACCAAGTCATCTAGCCTGCTTTTGAAAATGTCTAGGGATGGAGATTCCACAACCTGAGTAGCCTGTTTCAGTGCTTCACCACTGTGAGTGACTGTGACATTCACCAGAGCACCTGGTGCGTGCCGGTCTATCGGATGTTGCCGTTGTCCCCAGGAAGGATGGTCAGTTATCGAGACAGGTTCCGGAGGGGCCTTATTGGCTCTCCAGTGGGGTTTTTAACCCTGGTTTCATGGGCCGGCTGGTGAATCGGTGCCGGCACGTGGCCATAAAGCATGACCACGCCAGCATTGGAGCCGATCCTGGCTCCTCCTGAATCAGCTGTTTTATTGGGGGGGGGTCCTTGCTGCCACGCTTTCTCCATCCGTGGCTCCACGGCCATGGCTCCACGCCCGCGGCTTCCTTGGCTCGGCATGGTCCCCACTCGTCTTCCTCCCCAGGTGAGTCTCACTCCAGGGTTCTATTTGTGTCACAACCACCTCGATCACCAGGAGGTTAATCCTGATCTCCAGCCTAAATTTCTTTTGCTTCAGTTTGAGGCATTTGCAACAAAATTTACCCACAAAAAAATTCATGTCTAAAAAGAGAATGTAAACCAATTCCAAATAATCCAGCAAGATTACTACAAGCCTACAAAGAAATATAGCTATAATGTATGTAAATTAAGTTTCTCAGCAGTCAGATATTCTTGTTTACCTAAGTGTCAAGCAGGGAATTATCAAAGCCTTTAAGTCTCCTTGTTCTGGCAGCTTACACTCTTATGCAAATAGTATACATATGCATGCCTATACACTCAGAGAGTATTGTTATATAGATGTAGAATAGATCTATTAAGAGTAGAAATGTACATATAATGCTTATATTAATCATAAAATTCTGTAATTAAAGGTCCATGTTTTTTGGAAATCATCTTATTCAATCCGTTAAAATTTAATGATTTCAAAATTTGCAAGGCTGGCAAAGACAGATAGTACTAAATATTAGGAGTAAAAAATCACAGAAAATATTATCTACTAAGATTGTGTTATATGAGCTAATGAAGTTAAAGGGTAATATAAAGTCTCCTAAGCAAGTTGTTTGTTTATTTTGACTAATAGCCAGCAATACTACTACCCAGCATCAGGTTCCCTAACTTCTTTGCAAATATATTTATCCCTCATGAAGACATCTACAAAGCAAAACTCTTACTTGTATATAAATTATTGCAGCATAATTTCAGCGTGTTTCACTGGATTTTATCCCTTCATTAATTAATTCTGGTTGATGTACATGAGTGGAGACCAACCATTTCATCAGCTGTGCCATGAATTACCCCACACCCTTCCCAAATGCCATTCCAATCTCTTGCTTTTACCTGATCTGCTGATCAACTTTGTGTTCCCTGCCCTGCACTCTCTGACCAAACTGTTGCTCTGCTTTCTGCTTCCTGTCCCATGATCCCTGACTGATCTGATGTTCTGCTTTCTGCTCTTTGCCCCATGAATGTTGCGTGCCTCCCAAGGCTGGGGGCCCAGCTACAGCTTGCCCAGGTGCTGGGTAGCTGCTGATAGCCATGGAGCCCAGGCTGCTCCCAGCAGGTGGCTGGGAGGATGCACATGCTGTGCTCCAGACGGCCTGGGGGAGGACAGCAGGTCTGGGAGCGTAGCGTGTGCAACATGGAGTGGCAGCGCACAGAGGGGCCACACAGGGAAGCTGCCTGCTACTACAAGCTCTGCACTGCCCTGGTCACACTTCCCCTGTATGCACAGGGACAGCAGGGTTGTGCCCCTCACTGCTGCCCCCACCTGCAGGGGAAGTGTGGCCAGGGCAGTGGGGAGCTCAGAGCGGCAGGCAGCTTTCATGCGCTTCCCTGCTGTGCCCTGCCACGCCGTTCCACACACTGCTCTGCAGGGGCAGGGAGAGGGAAGCAGGGCAGGGACAGCAGGGCCAGGGCAGATTACTATATCCAAAATGCAGGTGTGTTTCATGGGCCTGTGCCTCATCCTTTTTTATTGAAAGGTATAAATTATACCTTTAGAAACCAGAGTTTCTCTTATTGTTGGATCTAGGTTGAAAACTAGAGAATGTTCAGTTTGAAACCCAGAAATTCAGTACAAGCTTAAATACAGCCTGTGTTCATATGTGAAGTTCACATAGGTCTGGAGCTTTTATTACTTTATTTTATATGCACAGCACTCTGTATTTCTAAAGATGTCCCTGCCAACAGAATCATCAGACTTCTAGCCAGGTTTTCAGGGTATGGAAAACTTCAGGAGAAATAAGGTCAGGGCCTGATTTATAACTTCATTTAACACACCTTTGCTCCATTGATGTAATCCAGTTACAGTGATGTAATCCCAGAATAATGACATGTGAAATGAGGCCTAATATCTTATTTCTAAAAGGTGTAGCAATATAAATCCATCTATTTCATTAATAAATACCATTTGGGTTCTCTGGAGTTCCACGCAATGGCCTTACCCATATTAGTGTCCGAGTAAGTCAAATTAAGGGTGAAAATCTCCTGAAGTCAGTGGCAAACAAAGGACCTTTTTGTAGATCCGATCATGTTGCATTAAAAAAGGTGAAGGAACTGATTGGGAACTTTTATTTGATATAAATATTGCTTATTGTCTAACATCAATTATAATATATTTGAGCACGGGTTTATGCCGAGAATGGGAGTAGAGAATGGGAGCTCTGCAACCGATTTCAACAGCACCCTACAATCGTGCAGCTGAACATCTACTTCATCGACATCCTCACTTCCCGTGCCCATAGCTTTTCTGTAAATGTTTTAATCCTGCTCTTGAGACAGGCAAGAGATTTAAAAAACAAACAAACAAAAAACCAAAACAAAAAACCCAGATCTATCCCATCGAGTGTTGGTTAATTTTACAGCCCTAGCTTTTATTAAAGATAAGCTGCAAAAAAAAAAAATCTCTTAAATTAGAAGTTTCTCTCCCCTAAAGCAGTTTGGTGTTCTTTTGGCAAACAAATCTCACTTCCTTTGGACCGAAATGTAACGTTTCTTCAGCATTGTTTCCCACGAGACACCCTCTTTCTGTCTGTCTCTAATTTGGGGACAGAGAGAGAAATAAAGTAGGAGACTGACTTCCGTACCAGACTGCAAAGACTACAAATGAGCGCAGGACTTGACTTTGTCTGCCTTTAGGAGGGCCTAAAGTAGACATCAATGAAGAAATTTGAGGTTGATTTATAGTAGAAATGCCACCTGGCCTCTAGAAAAACATGAATGCAATAAGCCACTTTAAAAAATAATGCCTTTGTATTTTCTTTAGCAAGTAGGTCACTTTAAGAGGCATGATTCATGGCTACCTACATGTAGTTTTAGATGAAGCATTTTTACCTGAGTTAGGAATACCATGTGTTAAAAATGAATAAAGCCATCATTAGGCTTTCTCATTAGAAGATCACACTAATTAGGCCTGGAGGGCTAGTATCTCTTAAATGCCTGACTCTGTAGTGCATTATTAATTATTTCATTTGTTCTTCTTTTAGTTCATTAGCTTTTGAATATTGTAGCCTTGTGCTGAGGTGAGCCAGATCCACTCATTCATTCTGCCATACTACAGCTCCAGGCCATTTTATAGTTATAGTTTTGAATTGTAGAAGCATGAACCAAGGCCTGAAGCTCTATTGTGCTGGTGCTGTGATCTAAGTGGAAGCAGGCAACAGAGATGCATCAAAGAGTTTTGGGCAGTACAAGATAACTGATATTATGAAGCCTGGAAGAGGAATTGGCTGCATTGTCCTCTTCTACAGAATCTCAGAGAGGTTAGTTGTGTTAGGCCGTGTGTAGGCAAAATGAGACATGCGTGTGCACGACTCTTTAAAAAGGAGGCTAAATGCTTTTGCACTGCTTCAATGGTGTCAGTATTTGCATGCCTCAGTGGTGTATTGCACACTAATTCCAGCCGCTGTAGGAAATTTGGCGGCGTAATGTGCCTTAAATGACTTGGAGTGCAGCAAACTAAAATTCCTTCGAGGTGTTTTAGTGTGCTGCCCCTACAGCGGCAGATTGAAGCACCGGGCTCTTCATGTAGCTCCATAGATCTGCAGGAAGCTCTGCAGGCAGCCTGGCAGCAGCCCGGGAAAGCAGGCTCCACCCAAGAAAAGTGGGGAGCCTGATCTCCATCCCCACCTCCCGCCTCCCGAGCCTGCCTGCCTGCCTGCCTGAGCTGTGCGGGGGCCTGGTTCTTCCTTCTGGGGCTGTGGTACCCCCTGGGACCGCCCAAGCTGGGTGCCTGCAGGCGGGTGCCACATTGTGGGGGCTGCAGCTGCTGTGGAGGGAAGCACCAGCCCCCACCCCTGCAGCCCAGGGACCGCTCTGCCCACTGGCAGCTTACCCTCTCCTCGCTGCCAGAGAGGCAGGTAAGTCAGTGGGGTGTGTACACGACACAGGGATTTCAATCAGCCCTAAATTGAAACGGTGTTTTTTAAAACCCACCGCTTCAATTTAGAACCCCTATTTCATCTACAAATGGCTTTAGTCGGACAGATAATAGGGCAGGATGGTGCATATAATCCCACATTCATAGCACATTTCCTCCTATGGCTTGTCCATACTGCTTCAGCAGGAGGTTCCAGCACCAGGCTTAAGTAGGACCACCCATCCCCAAATGACCCAAATCTGTAGGCAAGCCCAGAGCGGCCTCATTGGTGAGCATCCAGATCTGGAATGTCCTTGAAGAATCAGGCAGATGGGACGCGTTTGGCCCCATCCTAACTAGTACCAACCATTGTAGCGGTATGAATAAGCCCTTATTTTGTTCCAACCCAAATTCCTTACTGACCAGGAAATCTTAAGCACATCCCTTCAGGCAGCATAGAGGACCAAGGAACAGGTCTACCCCAGGAGACGCATAGAAAACCCATAGTACACTTGTTTCTTTTAGTGCAACTGTAAGTAAAAGGGTTTTTTTTCCCCTGAATTATAAGGGCCTGTGTGTGCGTGGGCATCTGCCCATGTGACTGGGCGGGGGGGGAAGGAAAGGGGAGGTAATAACAAGAAATTCAACAAGGTAATCTGAGAAGTTTGTTATTGATCCTTTGCTGCATATTTTTCCCAAATGCAAGCAGCACAAGAAAAAGATAAAAAGAAAAAGAAAAAATTTCCTGTGGGTTAAGCTATGGCATACAGTGATCAATATTTTAGACTGATACTAGACACTCATGTCCTCTTGTGCAAAGAACCAGCAGAAAGCCTGAACACCCTTGTAATGCCATTAAACACTCTGGTAGGATACTTAGCTAAACTCTGCAGGCTTGGCAAGACGCCTACAAAAATACACAGCTGCAGAACATCAGTGGCAAAGCTGGTGAATTAACAGCCACACCAGAACATCAAAACGGTGCAGCATTCCCAGTCAATGTAAGAAAGAACAAGCAGCATGCTTACTAACAGAGCGATAACAAGTCACACTTGCAAAGCTTCGCTCTGGATTAAAAGGCTTGATGCCTCAGGCATTGCCACTGACAGGCCTTAAGGTGTTATGAAGCTATAGTAGTTAACATGTGTGTGTGACATTTTGAAATGGCAATAAGCTGTAAAAGGCCATCTGCCTTAGTGATGTCCAACTCCAACCAGTCTAACTGTAATTTCCTGTGTGCATTTGTGACAGGGTCTACCTCCAGAGGATGGCCCCAATGATCTGTAATGGTCACACTGACCCTTGTGCTCTGGTCTCTCAGGCTAGGGACAGACATTCAAAGAGCCTGAGCTTGAATTTATTCAATCTTTGCAGGTTAGTCTCACCTGGCTAAGTTAAATCAGTTTTGTAACCAGGCAGACATCCCAGAAATGCAGGCACATGTCAGTGGTGGCTCAGGCTAGCAGCCAGGGAGCTGGAGTTAAGTCTGATACTACATTCAAACAGGCTTAGCTTAAACCAGTTTCAGCCATTTGAAACTGTTTTATGTGCACTGAGCTTCTGTTCTGTTACAGGTTTAAACCAGTTTCTGATCAGTTAAACCAGTTTATGTGCAACTTCTGTCCCTGGCCTTGAAGATAAGTATAAGTTTGGGAGGTTTTCCTCAGACTGCCAGAATAAACCTTGGGTGCTTCACTCTGCCTTGCTCAACATAGAGCTGCCTCAGACCAGGCCATCCCCAAATTCCACATCTTTCTGTCTATTGTCTATATATTAGTGGTATTTCATTTTAATCACAGAAAATGTGGATTTGGGATTACTTTTTTTTTTAATCTGAAAATTGGGGATTTTTTTTTTTAAATCAGAGAAAACCAGGATCCCTGTTCATCAGTAGCCTGCGGCAGCTGTTTAACCCACTGCCTGGAGCCTGGCCCTCAGAGGCTACCTCTTTTACCATCTCACTCTGGGTAAGTGACCTGCAGTATCGGAGCTACTGTTCCTTATTCCTTCTCATCTCCTCCTCCTTCTTATTCCTAGTTTCTCCCAGCTGGCCCCTAATTAGTTGTCATTCACCCCCAAAGTAACAAGGGTTAGGGGCCCCTTTAACAGTACTCTTTCTCTAAAGGAGACTTAATTAGGAAAAGTAAGATCAAGCATCTATTCTTAACCATTATTTTAAGGATTATGACTATGGTGCTATTAGTTAAAACCACCATAAAACCAGGATCTCAGAATGGTTACTTGAGATCATACTGCAGAAAAAGGATCATATTGCAATGCTGGAGCTGTTCAAGAGAATAGGAGCTGCTCCTGTGTGTCTATCTTGATTTATTCCCACCATGAAGTAACAGGACAATGAGGAAATGTTTACACGAAAGCACATTTCTCACACGGTAAACCCCATATTACTCACCTTATGCTAATCATATGGTATTTTAGGAGCACTAAGTGATAGCAATTTATTGCAAGTGAGACCCAATAGATGTTGAAAGTCAGTGAGACCTAAATTATAAACCTACTAATGAATCTCTGCTGCTTTACATTCATTTCCATGTTTTAGTTTTCAACTCTTTTTAAAAGGCATTTTTCTGATTACTTTTTAATTCCTGCTTAATGGAGCTCTCATCAAGGCTTTCCTCCCACTCTGAGCTCACTCAGACTGCCTGGGGTGACAGCCACTGGAAATTCACTGGAAGAGGACTGCATCTCTGGTAACATCAGGTGGAAGAAGCCACACCATAAGATTTTAAATATTTTTGGATGTAACAACGGTGGGGAAAGGATTTGTTTCTCCTCTTCATTTTACTCCCTTCTCTGTTCAACCACTTGGCCACATCCTCAAACCCTCCATCAAGCTTTCTCCCAACTCCTTTGCCCTAACAGCCTTTAGGGACCTTTGCAGCACCAGGATATGTTGTTTTCTAAAGAAGAACAGGCATGATCTACAGATCATTGGCATTTGGGATTTGGTTCAACTCCATCTATATTTCTAGGCCACATGGGGCATAGATTGCTGCAGGACCAGGCACTTACTGATGCAGGTCCACAGCAATAGGATGCCCAAATTTGGTACACATCAGAAGGTCTGAGTGCTTCCAAACCTTCAGCCTCCAAAGCCCAGATATCTCCAGCATTTCAGCAGCAGGGGAATTCAGGGTTGTTGGTGATGGCTGGGTTGCATGCACAGCAGCAGCACTTTGGTGCTGCGGAGAATCAGCAACACATGAGTCAGAAGTGCTAGCCCCCTTTGACAAACTGATTTTTTGCAGCCCAGTGCTCTGAAAAGATTGTTCAAGCTGCAGCTTGAATATTAAAGCTGCAGCTACCCCCATGTAACATGTCCCTTTGGTTACCAATGTATTCAGTCTCAAAGGATCTCAGTCTGGTACCTATCATAGACAGTGAACTGAATTTTAAAAAATAATTGTTATGAACAATACATACCTGTCAATAATGTGTTTGTTAGAAAGCACTTAAATGATCATTATTCTCCTGCTGCACACTGTGTTCATTTGTGGCTTTGTTTTGATAACTGTTACAATGGGTCTTACTTCAGCCTCAGACCTACTAGATAAACTTCTCAGGCCACGAACACATGAACAGGCTAAGGCTAGCCCATGAAAGTCAACCTAACCTAAATGAAAAAGCAGCAGAAACCATTAAATAATATAACTCTGTATATTGTTGTAACAATAGAACAAAGTTAATTTAACTCTAAATGAACTGGGGCAATTTTCCCAGGCCATGGTTGCCCAAACTATATTGTCCTGAGATGAGAACCCTTCTGAAGCCCTACCCAAGTTTGTACTCCTCTCAGATATGACATATTTGTAGTTCAAAAGCTTACTCATTTCATCCAGGAAAACACAAAAGTCAATTGATTAATAATATTCCCATACAGCAGGTCAGTGCATGTGAAGCAGATAGGTCAAACACATCTGCACCACTGAAAATTTAAGGATGCACATACCCAAAAGACACAAATATAATGGGATGGAGAAAGTACAAATTTAAGAGTGTACTTACCCAGAAGACACAAATTTAATGAGATGGGGAAAATACAATTGATGTCTATAAAACAACATTGCCAAGAAAAAGGCAGCTATACAAGTGAAAAGCCTGTGAGATCTCTGACCAAGAAGGCCAGTAAGCCTGTGCACAGCATATGTTGCAAGAGGTTGGGGGCAGGGAGAGGGAGGGAGGGAAAAAAGTGAACCTCTAAAGCACACCAACTTCAATGACCTGTATAACAGAAAGAATTAAAACAATTACCCAAATCCAGGTGGACCTGGACAGGTTAGAGAACTGGGCAGAGAACAACAGGATGCAGTTGAACAAGGGCAAGTGCAAGTCAAATTTTGTCATGATTGGGATGTGGGCAGTCAGATCTAGTTGAGAGACCTGCAGTCAGGAACCTGAGTCCACTGTCACAGGGAACAGCGAGGGTCTGGATCCAGAGGTCAATCCAGTGTCCAGATGCTGAACTTATAGTCAGAAACAGGTCAAGATTAAAGACCCCAGATCAGGAAGCCAAAGGCAGAAACCACAGATTAAGCCAGGTTCATTCCCTGAGCAGCAAGCTAAGAGTCAAAAATCAGACATGGATATTAGGATCATAGGAACAAGGAGCAAGAGCAGCCAGCAGAGTCCAAGCAGGGACAAGAGGTCAGAATCAGTGCACTCTAGGAGCTCAACCCTGAGCACGGTGGGAAATTTAGGACTGATGTTGCTAGGCAGACTAGTATGTTAAAAACCCTTAACTGCCTGTGCATCATGAACTTCAGTTCTAACTTGCGCTGTCACCAATTGCACCACGAAAGCAGGTTATAAACCCTCTAACCACCTGGAGCCACATTGCACTCCAAACCTCATCAGGGAAGACGTTTGGTAGATTTGTTAATGCTGGTAGCAAGCTTCAGAATAGATAATGGCTTCTGCTCCAAATAGGTGATTGCTGCTGATAATAGCAAAGATAATGAAAGAAAGTGCTTGTCTCCAATAGGTCAAGAAAAACATGCAGGCCATCACCATTATGAAAACAAATCATATCAAGTAAAGCCTCTATGGGTGCATCCCCACATACAGAGGCATGCATTTGCCACAGCACAAATAGAAAAAGCAGGTATTTGTGCTGCTGCTTTGTGCCACAGGGCACTCTCCTGCATGCATGCTGTGGCATGTGCTAAATTGGGTCGGGTGGAGTAGGGGAGGCTTGGGCCAGCACCTTTTCTGGCCCCAGCAGCCTTACCTGGGATCCTGGGGGCCTCCTGGGGCAGCGGCACTGATGCAGCCACTGGGAACCTGGCCAGTAGCCAGAGTACGGCTCCGGCCATCCAGGCTCCATTTCTAGCAGCACATGCTGTTGCCTCATGCACCATGACACTTTTTGCAGTGTTTTTTGGTTTGCCTTTTTTTTTTACTGGGATCTCCCAGTATCAAATTTTGGCACAATACTGTAAGTTAGCAGCACAGTGAATGGTTGCATGTGCACTGCATGTGGCTTGCAGGTCCTCAAACAGCTTTGAGTCACTGCAAACCACAGATATGTACTTATCTGGATGTGCCCTATGGGTCTACATATGGGGAAAAAAAACTGCAGTTTAAGCAATTGATGAGCAACAAAGGACAGCTACAAAATTTAGGGACAGTCTTTGATTTGTTATATTAAAGACGTGTAACAGACTGCCAACGTGGTCTCACCAGATTGGCTTGAGATACTTACCTTGGGCTAGGAACAGTACCAGTGAACTCTGAAGCGACCCCAAGGGTGGAGCAGGGGAGCCCTGCCTTGTGGAAAAGGAGAAGCCAGTCGAAAGAAGGGGTTTTCAGTCCCCTCATTCGCATGGAAGGGGGATGGCCGGACTTGGGGGCCAGCCACCCTGAGCCCTGGTTGGCTGGTTTGCAAGACAGGGAGGGACTGCCAGAGGGGATAAAAGCAGCAGCCAAATTGGCGTGGGGGGCTGCTGACAGTGACTCCGGGGAACGATGCAGGAGGCCTAAGAAGAGCTGGGGTGAGCCGACCCAGCGGAGGGAGCAGAGAGACCCCTCTGAAGAGCCTCGAAGGCCCTGGGAGAAGAAGGCAGTGGCAGTCGGCTGTGCTTCCAGCCCTGCAGCAGAGAGGGAGCAGCGGCCAGGGCTTGGGGCAGAGAGCTGGCACCCCAAGGCCCCATCACAGTGTGCTGGACATGCCGGGCATCCCAGAGGCTAGGGGTGGCAGTCAGCCCCCCACTCCACTGCAGAGAAGAAGCAGCAGCCAGCAGCATCCTTATCCGGAGCAGGAAGCTGGGCCAGCCAGTTGAGGGAAGCCCCTTACCTTCCCTGGGGAAGCGGGACAGCAGCAGGCAAGGCACTGGGATCCTGAGGAGCAGCAGAGCACCTGGACAAGGGTCCCTGGGAGCTCGGGGCGCAGGCCGGTGCTCGGAGCGGGACTGGCGAGCCACAAGGCGTGTGGGGTGCCCGGCCAGTCATCTGGAGCAGGGGTTTGGAGCAACGACCCCTGGGAGCTGCCTGTGCTGCTGACCCTCTGCCACTGACTGCTGTAGAGGGGACTCAGTCCAGTCCCTTATTCTGCAGCTGATTGTCATCGGATGGAGTCCCTGAGCTTTGTGTTTGGGTCATGCTGATTGCTGCAGGAGCCTACTCTGTTGCTTGCCTTTTTAGTTGCCATGGACGGTCACCCTTCAGCCTCTTTGGGGAGTTGGGGTTTGATACAATTTGATTGCTGCAGACCAGAAGAGCTTAACCTGTTGCAGTCTGTCGCTTATTGGGAAGCCTGTTGGAGCTGCTGGGAGTGACCACCCTACTTCCTTGTGGTAGCATCTCAGCAGTGACTGAAAGCTGCCAGTTACCCTACCGGTGGTTCTTGAGTCAAGGGTTGACTAATGCATTCTGGTTTGTTTTGTGATTCTGGTTATGCCATTTAAGTTCACTCATAAATAACCTTTCCTGTTATTCTTGTTTTGTAAATAAAGTGTAAATAGTTAAATCAGTTAAGTGTTAGACCTTCTTGGGACCACGGACTGCTCTGTGGGGAGCAGGGGCTGGCTAGAAAGTAAATTGGTGCTGGCCAGAAGCTCTGCCCCACTCTCACCACACTATCCCAGATACTGGGCAGGGGTGGCAACTATTGGGCTGCCACCTGGGTTACAGGCGTATTAACGTTAAGTGAATTCTACCGGGACAAGAACTCACTAAGGTTTACAGAATTTGTCATGGAAGGCATGAAAACTGCAGATATGCATCCAGCTTTCTGCTGTACTTTGCAAACATAAACGTGCTTCGATGTTAAAAGAACTGCTTCTGCAGTCCAAGAGTGTTTTTCAAGAAGTGTTGATTAAACAGACAGAAATCTCAACAGGAAACTGTTTGAAGTGTGGGCCAAACATTTGTGTCCTGAAACAGTTGAGACCCTCCATCTCTGGGGAAGTGAAAAGCAGGTTTGTTTTTGTCTCAAAGATGAACAAAAATTAGGCATAGACACGTCAATCATTTCTCTCTCAGAGCTTGATTTTTCTCTAGCTGGTTCTCTAAGTGCCATCCTTACGAAAGCATTTTGTGCTTGCAGGTCTCTGTGTGGCAGGTCTTTCTTGCAAGCAGTAACAGAACAGGACTTTTCAGTTTAAAGAGGCCTTATTTTTTGCATAGGAGCAGACCGTCCTAATTTTCCCTCCATAGGAGGTCAATTATAAAGAAATAACAGTTTCATAGATTCATAGTTGGTCGGGTCGGAAGGGACCTGAGCAGATCATCAAGTCCGAACCCCTTCCACGGCAGGAAAAAGTACTGGGGTCAAATGACCCCAGCAAGGTGTTCGTCTAACCTCCTCTTAAAGACCCCCAGGGTAGGAGCCAGCACCACTTCGCTTAGAAGTTGGCTCCACATCCTAGCCGCCCTGACAGTGAAGTAGCTAGCGCCTCCTGATGTCTAGCCTGAATCTCCCCTCTGCCAGCTTGTGACCGATATTTCTAGTCACTCCTGGGAACGCTCGGGGGAACAGGGACTCCTCCAATGCCTGCTGGTCCCCTCTGTCCAGTTTGTAACAGGCCACTAGCTCCCCGCACAGCCTTCTCTTGTGGAGGCTGAACAGGTTCAGGTCCCTTAACCTCTCCTCGTAGGGCCTGCCCTGCTGCCCCCCGATCATGCGCATGGCCCTCCTCTGGACCCTCTCCATGCCGGCCACATCCCTCCTGAAGTGCGGTGCCCAGAACTGGATGCAGTACTGCAACTGCGGCCTGACCAGTGTCACGTAGAGGGGGAGCATCACCTCCCTGGATCTGCTCGAGATGCATCTGTGGATACATGACAAGGTATGGTTGGCCTTCCTGACCGCGTCCCCACACTGTCGGCCCATGCTCATTTTGGCATCAATAATGACTCCAAGATCCTTTTCTGCCTCTGCACTGACGAGAAGGGAGTTCCCCAGCCTGTGGGTATGCTGCTGGTTCTTCCTCCCCAGGTGCAGCACCTTGCACTTGTCAGTGTTGAAACCCATCCGGTTCTCATCTGCCCACCGCTGTAAACTGTCCAGATCCGATCACACCCTATTCCTCCTTCTAGCATGCCCACTTCTCTCCACATCTTAGTGTCGTCTGCAAATTTGAATAGGGTGGTTTTTACCTCCTTGTCCAAGTCGCTGATGAAGATGTTGAACAGTGCAGGCCCGAGGACCGAGCCCTGGGGGACCCCACTGCCCACGTGCCTCCAGGTCGAAACGACCTGTCCACCACCACTCTCTGAGTGCGGCCCTCCAGCCAGTAGTGACCCATCTGACTGTGTAGGTGTCGATGCCACAGTCCTCTAGTTTTTTAATGAGACTGGTGTGAGAGACAGTGTTGAAGGCCTTCCTGAAGTCCAGAAAGACTACGGCCACTGCTACACTTGTGTCTAATGATTTTGTGACCTGGTCACAGAAGGCCACCAGGTTGGTCTGACAGGACTTGCCTCTCATGAACCTGTGTTGGTTGCCCCTAAGCATAATCTCCCCTGCCGGCCCCTCGCGGACATGCGCCAGGAGAGTTATCTCAAAAAGCTTACCCAGGACCGAGGTAAGACTAAGTTGCTCAAGTTCTTTTCAAACATCTTCAGAAAATGACTCGAATCTGTCTTAGGATTTTCTTCTATAAAGCAAGAGTAAACAGGAGCCATATGAAATACAACCTTGCTCCATTGAATCATAGGAAAGTTGGCCTTGAAGCAGTCATGGCCTTAAGGGAGGGCAAAATGGGTGACCACCCAGGGCCCCACACTTTATACAAATAAAAATTAATTACACTGAATAGTTGTATTATCAATATTGTATTAAGATACTTTCATTGCAGTTTACTGGATAGGGCAAAGTGAAATTGAAATCGAAAATTTCTGACTTGCTTATAAGTCGTCAAAATTAAGCCTCTAAGGAGCCCCAAATGACTCTCATGTCCAGGGCCTCAACAACCCTGCGGTACATGTAATGTGAATATCCCCAGTGAAGTGCCAGTATTAGGAATGCTACTTCAGTTACTTCAGGGAAGCAGGCTACCTCCAGGGAAGCTTCACTTGCCCCCAGGGCAGACAGTTTCCATACTGGGACAAACTCCGTCTCTTCACACTATCCTTCTGCAGGGCAGCCCTTCCTATCCCTTCAAGTAAGTACAATTTTAATGCTGCTACATAAATACAAGTACCATCCTGCTGCAGAGTAAATTAGTTTACTTCAGCCTAATAAGAGTATAGGTGTAGACACCAAAACATTTAATGCACAGCTAATTAGTCACCTGCACAGTAAATACCTTTGCTTAGATGACGCACCCTCTAAGCGGTAAACTCAAACCAATATAACAAGCACACCCAAGATAGCACAAGGTGGGAATAAATAGAAGGACAAGCGCCTGCATATTCTGTGGGGAACGGCCTCTAATATATGTGGAAGAGCTTGCTAATATATATCTCCCAAGAACCAAAACAGTAAAGCCTGTCCTTCCTGGCTTAGCTGGCTTGAGCCAATTTTACCACATCGGTTCTTCCCCTCAGGGACTTTCTCAAGAATTCAGGTCCACCCACTCCAGGTGACCCTAAGATGTAATAAGCCTGGAATATACAGTCTGGATTCTACACAAGGGTTTATTTTATAAAGTAACATCCCTCATTAGACTTTAGGTACAGTCCTATCCCAGCAGTACCAAGACCATAAACAGCCCAGTCTTTAGATGGGTAAAGACATCCTCAGATAGGGAAACTGTACTCTGTTCTCAAAAAAAGAACATTTCTCCATCCACTCGGCTCTAAGGGTGTTAAACTACTGTTTGTTCAATAACCTTACCCACAGATTATGTAGCTCTCTGCAGACCTACAAGGAACGGCTCCAAGAACTACATCACCTGATAGGATTTAACAATTTAACCTTCTGGTTCTGTGAGAATGCTAAAACATGGGGCTTTTTATTTTCTTAAATTAAGACAATGGCAGTGAGTGAGTACACCTCAATGTCCATACAATGGAGGCAGGTGGACTAGGGAATGTGCTACCTGGTAAGCAATGCTTAATAGCTTATGGCCAAAACAGCCTGGGGGTATCCAATGAGGACCTCTAACCCACTCTGTAGCTGGGCTATATAACATAAAGAGACAGATGAACAAAGTGGCTTCTTCTAGGCAGCATCACTGTATCAGGATCCAAGCCAGAACAGGCACCAAAGGTTGTTTTGCTGAACAGACACTAGGACGACAGCCTTATGAGATTTGCTAGGACAAGTGCTTCTCTGATGCCTTCTCAAAGGAGACACAGCCTTCCATTACTGTTGGCTTTCCCTTGGTTAAGTCTGTTGATAAAGGGTACATCAAAAACCACTGTCAATGCAACCTCCAGAAATGAATGGAGGGTAGCAACCCATTTGACACACAACCCCACGATCTGCAGAATTCTCAGTCAATGCAGAGTTAGGGGTTAGATCTAAAACAGTGATTACTCACACTGTTTGCATCTGCAAAAGTCTTCAGAGAGATACAAACTGATTTCTGTTCTGGCTGTGTCCAGGTACATCTGTACCTACTGTGCAGCTTAGGTTTGTACTTCAGAGAACTCTTATGTTCTGCAAAGCATTTGTTCCTACAGGGGGCCTTGCATCTTTCAATGCTATATTGACTAATAAGAACTCCTGGTGACTTATAGGAGAGGCAAGTTTATGATACCTTCAATAACTATTAGGCCTATTTCTGAAAACAAAAGATAGTGAGTCACCATCTAAGTATCAAGGGATGCCAGCTGGAGAAGTCGCTCATTGCTGGTATTTGTAAAGGGCAAACTTTTGTCATCCCAGGAAAGAATCAAAACTACTCCCTTTTCTATGACTTTTTCACCAAAAGAGAAGGTAGTTTGAACACATTGGACAAGAAACTAGAATTGAGCTCTAACCCTTCAGCAAGACAGATTTTAGCGAATGCCACTTCACAGAGCTACAGATAGATGCTGTCATTCAATAAAAGGTCTCTATCATAAGTTATGAATTTCAAAGTGAACAAAGTATATAGGTATCAGCTTTAGTTTTCCATTATGCCATAAAGCTTTAAGTGAGTCACGTACCCTTAAATATGCGCTTGCAAATACTGTTATGCCTTGCTTCCTGCCTTTGTGCCCCAGTGTAGTCACCCAGAAAGCAAGCCTAGACAGTGAGGAAATATACCATGGGAATTCTGTTGTTTCTAACAACCTGTATAAGGTACTAACAAATGATTAAAATTAATGTGAACTGAAATGCATTTTATGGATGCTTGCTACTTATGCTTATGTAGAAAGCGCTGAAGTGATTCTGGGAAGTGATTCTGGCTGTGTTAGAAAGGAAGGTATCATTTTACTATAGCAGGTATACCATCTCTAGTAAAAATAGATTTGCTATGGAGAATTACCTGGTAAGCTGTAGTAACTGCTTGTAGGTACTCAGGGAATTGAGAAAAAACTTGTCTACAAACCAGTGACCCCCCCACTGCATCCAGTTGTGTTCTTGGACCCTGTAAAAGCTCATCCTTTGCCATTTTGCCTTGATACCACCATGGCTGTCAAGACCTATGGATAAATAGTTCCAGAATAATTAAAAAATCTTATTGTTTTCATATTATTATTGAATTATTATGAATTAAACTGTAAACATTCTAGTTAGGTTAAGGAACATTTAGCCACATAATAGCCATGCTGATGTATTGCCTACATCTGTGAATACAATATCAAAATTTTGAAAAATGTTCTGTGATGGCCACACTCAAATTTCTAAAAAAACAGATTCAAAATATATTGCTTTAAAGCATACAGTAGGTGCATCTACATGTGCTAGTAAGGCAACGCAATAATTTGCACCAGAATTTTGCACCAGAATTAACTGCTCCTGGGCACAGCATCTACACATCTGCCTGGGACCACAGCAATTAGATCCAGGGCAGGAACATGTGTGGTCAGCCCCAGGACCCAGGTGGTGGCATTGAGTGGCACAGGGGCTGGCAGGAGCTGGGGGTCTGGATCCTGGCTGGCTGGACTGACCCAGAGCAATCTGCACCTAGCAGTCACCATCCACACAAGCATTTGACCAGTTAATTACTCTACCGTAAGACAGTACTGTCCCCAGCATTATTATCTTATGGCGGAGTGAATTAATTTAGTGTGCCCTAATACCAGCACATATATGGACGGTGACGCTTTACTGGGGAGCTAATTAATCAACTCCACAGTAAAGCACATGTGTAGATGCATCCAGTGTGTTGAAGAATGGAATATACTCACATGGAAAAGCCTGATGCAGAATCAGGCACAGGCTGAGGCACTGGCACTGCTCCCCTCTCCTTGCTGCTTCTGGAAGCCTCATCCCTGATAGCTGTAGGAAAGAGACTGCGTCTCAGTTTGATGGGGGCAGAACTTACATCACTCCCTCTACCAT
The DNA here is from genome assembly GCF_030867095.1 of Alligator mississippiensis. Taxonomy (NCBI): domain Eukaryota; kingdom Metazoa; phylum Chordata; order Crocodylia; family Alligatoridae; genus Alligator; species Alligator mississippiensis. The sequence goes on from NC_081824.1 coordinate 454,333,629, forward strand.
TTCTTCCCCACCTCCCTGAAGGTTTGCCAGCTGCCTTTCCACCACGTTTCATGGTGTGCTTCAAAGTGTCTTGTTTTTGTAAAAATATATAAATGTATCTGCATTCCTATATACATTCTGTAAGGTGTGTAGCCTATGCCGCAAGGTATAAATGAATCTCCCTTCTTATAATGTAATATGCCACAAAGTATAAATGTGTAGAAATAAAATATAAATGTATCTCCCTTCCTGTATAAATTCTATAATATACTGCAAGATATAAATGTATAGAAATAAAAATATATGTATGTGCCTTCCTATATAAGTTCTATAGCATAATATGCTGCCAGATATAAATGTAAAAATGTATATGTCACAGGGCACTAAGGTGACTGCTCCTATTTAAGCAGAGATTGCCTGGGAAGGGAACACAAAGAGCCAGATAAGAGCCCAGGTGCAGGCTGCTATGGTAATGACTAATGAGGGAATTGGCCACACCTGCACATGGCCAGAAGAGGCAGGGCCCTAGGCCTATATAAACCTTAGGGCTAGGACTCAGAAGTTCAGTTCCCTGCTGGCAGCTAGAGGGGAAGGAGACTCCAGGGAGGAGATGCCCAGTGACACAGCAGCCACCTAATATACTGCACCCAGGGCTAATGAGGCTCCACAAGCTCTGCAGGTACCCTTGCTCACTAGAGACTTAGTGCCAGGGATGCAGTTTGATGCTTTTAAAGAGGCAGAGCAGACCCTTGTCTTTTGTATTATGTTATAGCCCAGGGGCTTGTGTTTTGTTTGCTGTTCCATAACACCAGTGTTTTGGGTGAGGCTATTTGGGGAAGGAGGAGGTCTCATTGGCAGCCCACTGTAGCATGGGGACCCTGGTGCTAGAGAGGGCACAGAAACCAGGGCTGTGGAGAGCCTGGCATGGACAAGGGGCCAAATTTATAACAAGGCCTAGGCAATAGAATGCCAGTACCATCTGCAAGGCTTGGGGTGTGGTAAAGGGGAGGTTGGAGCCATGCATATAGCCCATAAGGCTAGGGTACCCCCTGAAACGCCCATAGTCAAACAGGATCCACAAGGGGTCTGGGAACCCATGGGGTTCAGAAAGTCCAATAAACTGTGCCCAAGAGGACTTAAAGGCAGCCTCCCTAACTTTATATTTCCACCAAAGATGTGGCGGGCAAGAACTGAGTGTGCCCATTGGGCTGAATTGGCATGGTCAAGAGGCCTTGGGAGATCACGGCCATCTTTAAGGAACCCGTCCTATGACAGTAGGCATGTGCCTTCCTATATAAATTCTATAGTGTAATATCCAATATAATTATAAAATTGAAAAGAATAAATCAATGAATATAATAATAAAATAAAAGGGGTCTAGAAGAAAGCAAAAGGTATTGTGGAATCCTACTTGCTAGGCTAGCAAGTAGGAAATCATTCAAATCAATGGTAGTAGTAACCTTAGTTGTTTAATGCTCCTGAGCTCCTAGAAGATGGATCAATAACTGTCATACCCCAAGGTAAAAAGTAGGCCAGTTCAAAGAATGATGCTTGTTATGCAGTTTTTCTATCCCTCCCCAGAGCACTGGGATTGGAAGGGACATCAGGAAAGGATCACAGTCACTGGCCAGCTACACAGTCAATGTCAGAGTAGTCTTTTCACCCCTCTTCCCCCTCCCTCTCCTTACTTTCTGTTTCTCTGAAGGCAAGCCCAGCTTGAGCTTCAAAAGTCGAAATGTTTCGAAACTTCTGAAATGTTTCAACTGCCCTCGTTTCGTCTTGAGGCTGTTTTGAACCCTTTGTTTCATTTTGATTTCGCTGTTTCAAGCTCAAAATAAGTTGAAACAGTACCAGAAAGAAACAGCAGGTGAAATTTCACACAGCTCTATTAAATATTGTATGAGTTTACATCAGAAAATACAGTATTGCAGTTCTCTTCTGTTTTTTAATATGGTTTTCTATTTTGACTCCAACTGTCATTATTCATCAGAGGACAGAATATTTTAAGCTCTATATAATAGGCTGAATTGGCAGTTAGAAAGTTTTCTAACATGTGGAATATGTGGTTAATCTTTCCAGTCCATCTCAACTGCAGTCAGTATTGTGCTTTTAGCAGTCCTGGAACCAACTAGCTCCTATTAATTTCAATGATGTCTTTAGATGCAGGACACTCAAGACGGTCTTAATGAGGTAGGAACAACTGAGCAGAGGATGAGCATGGGCTCTGAGTAACAATGTCAAGAGCTTTAATGAGTTGTAAATAGGAGAGAGCAGGCAGAGGTAGGTATGCTGAATGAAAGTGGCTTAAGCGGTGCCTTCAATACTGAAATCTATGGAATTTGGAAAATAGCTAGTATAAATTTGCATCACGTAAATGGCTGCCTGCATTATCCTTAGGAACATTCAATGGCTTATATTCTACTGTGATCTTGAAGATATATCAAGTTTAATATTTAATATATATTATTTAGTAACATTTAAAATAATGTTTTCAAACTATACTAGTACCCTGATTATTATATATGGACCATTAGTTACCTCTAACTTACCATGAGCAGTATATTGCTCTGTGAGCAGTCACATTAAAACCATCTGAGCTAATCGTGATCTTATGTAGTATTCAACAAGAATAAGGACTCCAGTATCTGTCCCTATGATGGGTGGGGGAGAATAACAGCATTCTCTTGTATTGCAATAAGATGTGCAAGCAGATATTATACCCAATGGGAGGAAAGGCTGTTCTTCACTGTTCCAGCCTATTGCTCACTCCATCTTCTGGGACTACATTATTTGCTGCCATCTCTTCTTACATTTATCAGAAAGCAGTCAGGCATCTGAGTGAGAGAACCTGAGCTGATGTTCAGGGACAGGAAGCAGAGCAAAGAGAGATGTAAAATCTCTGCAGGTGCAGGCAGTCTGCTCTAGGCACATGCACATCCTATCCTAGCACCTTTACTTGCTATAATTGGAAACACTTTATATAAATACACTACTTTTCATGTTCGTTTAAACTTCTGAAGTGTTTTTCTCAGAAATGGAACCGTTTTAGTCGTGTGACAGGTCCTCAAAGTAGTGACAGCAAAGAATAGATATGTGAACAGCTATATTCTCTGTATGTGAAATTCGCCCTTAGGCACAGAGTCATCGTAAGATGACATTTAGAATCATATGCCACTTAAAACCTAAGAACTGGCATAGAAAATGATCAAGGGCTAAAGCATAGCCCTCCAAAAATCAGTGGGCAAACACTTGAACTTGTATGCAATGAGCATGGATGAATGCAGGGAGGTAGGAGGAGGTTAGGACAACTGTATGGTTTGCAGTGTAGGTGTACCATAATCTGTTCTGATTTTTATACATGTTTTTAATGGTTTGGTTTTATAAGTAGGTTGCTTTGTTTGTTCAGTAGGTGGCTTGACCTTTGAAGTGATGCGACTCCTGAGTTTGCTGGGGGGGAGGAGGGAGGCGGGTAAAGGTAGCTCTGTTCTTTTTCTCTTCAGGCACAGAAAGGAAGAATAAGTCATGGATTTCACTAACCTGGTCAGTCTCTGCCTCTCTAATGTTTTACCTTTAAATAAACATTCCCTGATGCTAAGAACTGATTATATTTTTCCCATCAGCCTTGAGCTAAGGTGATGTGTCTATAGCAATAAAGTTTGGTACCATACCTGGGACCCCTGTTTCTTAAATGTCATTCATTAATGATGTTCAAAAATATAGAGCAGGATCTCCCTTCTGCTCTGTAGGTATTGGGTCAGCTCTCCTAGTGCTGAAAAAATGGGAGTTGATGGCAGATAAGCTCTGCTGGACAAACCTATTTACATGTCTACATGTAACATCCTTAATAAAAGATGACATCAGCCTTCAATTTGTCATGACAAAGGTATGTGGCTTAGCTCAGAGAAGGAAATATATAGATTGCATTGGGTGGGGAAGGGGTTATGACATACAGAAGCCATGCATGGGTTTATACCTGGGTTTTTCAGGAGACACAACACAATGGGATAGGATGTATAGAGGAATGGCCCCTGTTTTTGCCAATGGATTGGGAACATCATTCTGAAATCACATGATCCAGGCTAGGTTTTCTCTCCAACTTGTCCTTTGATAGGCAGAAAACTAAGCCAACCCTCCTTTTCTCAATTGATTTTTTTTCTAAGAGAGGTAGGTTTAGGTTTTACTAATGAGAGCCCTTTAAAAAGGATATGTAAAGGGAGCCCTGCTGGGCAGTAAGGGTGGTTAATGAATCTGCGAGCTGCTGACAACAGCACTCCTCAGACTTCAGTCTGAAACAAATTAGCAGATAAAAATCCATGTTCACCTGGTGACCTGAACTAGAATGATGGTCCAAAAAGACAAGCTGTCAAGACTGAGTTAAAAGCCTACATTGCAAGGTAACAATACTTGTTCACTGTTCAAACATAAGGAAAGGGGGAGCCAATGAACACTCAGGATTCATTCCTCCTGCCAAAAATTTTGTACCATTCCATTAACAACTTCATGAAAGTTGAATTCTCCAAGTCTCTACCTCTTATCCCTGTACACTAGCATATTATCATGCTATGTGAAGCTACCTACTGCAGCAGCCAGTAACCTTTACTGGCTTGTGTCCAATGTGACCTGGGGGTGTTCAGTAGCACCTCTGCAGAGGGGGCTTTGCCAGTGCCTGTGCTGAGGCCAGAGAGCTGGGAGTTCTGCCTGAGTCACAGGGACATCTTCCAGCCAGCAAGGAATTCAGCATCTGTGCTACCACTGCTGCTTGTCCCCAGCCCTGGTACCTGTACCTCTTCCCTGCAGCATGGGAGCAGCTGGAAGGGGCTCAGCTCTGGCAGAGCTTCCTGCTAGCTTGAACTTTCACCCATGTTACAGCAGGTGGGACAGGGTCAGGTAGAAGAGGTGGTGGCATGGCACAGCTTTCAGCTCCTTGCAAGCTGGCACAGATGCAAATGCAGGCAAAGCCCTCCAGTTGTGCTAGACAAATTGAGTGGCTCTGTGAGCCAGATGCAAGATAGTTTCTTAAAGATTTTGTTCCCAGCCAAAGCAAGAAAAATGAACAAACAATATTAGGATAACAGAATTTCAAATGTGTATAAACAATCACTTGGTTGTTCTGTCCAAAGAGCAGGACCTTGCATTTCTCTTTCCTACATTCCATCCGATTTATTTCAGACTGTTTTTTTTGCAATGTATTGAGGTAGTTCTGGTACATTTGAAAAACAGTTTGAAATAACTAGGCCAGGCCTTTGTTCCTGAAATGCACCTTTACATATTTAATTCTTTTAGGCTTGGCCAACACACAAATGGTTCTACCCTTCCTCCCTATAATGAGCAGTAAATATACGTTGTATTGGTTCTTGTATTTCCTCTATGATTCCTAGAGCAATAAGCACATCCAGTCTGCCTTAGGCACTGGAAGTACAGGATGGGCAAGTTCTTCCAGCTCTGTTCTGTCCTCTGTTAAGTTTCCCTGTTCCCTGAAAGACATCTTCAAACTGGTTGCTTAACAAAACTAAAGACATACCAGATTTTGAAACCAGTAATAACTACTCCCCCTTCTACCGTACGTTGTTTCCAATTCTTCTTACAAATGCCCAGAGTGGGCATAAGATCACTACATATAGTTGTAGCTTTCATTTTAGTGCTAATCTTGGTGTTTCTGGTATTATATTGGCTTCTGCACCTGTGTCCAACTTTTAAATTCATTCATAGTCTATTTGCTTCCAGCTGGTGGTCCACTTATCTTCTGATGCAATGTTACCCATTCCTGCTTTGAAGAATTCCCCTCGGGTAATGGTTCTCTTTGTCCAATGCTGTGAACATACTTCTGATGCTTGAAGATTGGTGTGATCTATTGCAGTTCCTACGTCTTCCTCCAAATACTGGGCATTGCCTTAGCAGTGTCCGCTGCAGCCTGTGGATCTCCATGTGCCACTTTATATAAACTTTGTCATACAACAACTGGCTCTAACTACCCGTCATGAGAGCTTCAAAAAGTTACACTTCCCCACACAGGATACATCTCTTGTCATATTTGGTACAGCCAAATAAAACATGAATACATAATCTGGTTATATATTTAATATTCTATCATGTCTCTTTAAACCCTGACAGCTGCTACAAATTAACAACTGTTTTAATTAGCATGTAGGCAAATGAAAAAATTATAGACCATTAAAAGGGGGCAGAGGCTTAGCAAGTAGCTACAGATCTGGAGTAATTGCCTGTGTGCCCATTGATACCCAATAAGTGGAAGCGTAATTGAGCAGTTTGGCACTCAGTAAAACAAGAGGCACATGAACAATTACCACAGACTGGGTGATGCACATGAAGTCCCTTACTCCTTTATTCATTGTAATATACTCAGTAGCCCACATGCTAATGCTTATTTTGCTTGAAAACAAAGGTACTTTCCTCAGGGTTTGGGAGTCTTGTTCTTTCACACCCTAATGAGCTAAAACTTGTGTGTATAGCTTGAATGTTAGATCTAGCGTGACTTCCTTTAGACAACAGGTGAGACAACCTTGCACTTGATTCCTCTTATTGTGTGCTGTTCTGAGAGCCTGTATACATGTCATAGTCATAGATTCAGAGATGTTAGGGGCTGGAAGGGACCTGACACATCACTGGGTCCAGCCCCCCTGCACTTGGGCAGGAAAGACTGCTGGGGTCAGATGACCCCAGCAAGGTGGGCATTAAGATGTGGGGTTTTTTTTGTTTTGTTTTTTTTTTTTTTTTAAGATCACCAAGGTGGGATCTTCTGTACCATCTCTGGGGGGAGTCTGTTCCAGACCCTTGGCACTTTACTTGTAAATAAGTTTTTCCTTATGTCCAATCTGAAGCGATCTTCAACTAGTTTGTGCCCATTGTTCTTGTCTTCCCCTGGGGTGCCTTGGTGAACAGATGTTCCCCCAGGCCCTGATGTACACCCCTAATATACTTATAGGCTGCTACCAAATTCCTCAGAGTCTGCTCTTTTCCAGGCTGAACAGTCCCAAGTCTTTCAGCCTCTCCTCTCATAACTTCTTTCATTCATCAGCCTTTTTCTTCTGTGACCTAATGAACAAATTGCAGCAAAGTGTGTACTTCAACTTGCTAATTTTGTAGCTCCATAATGGATGAAAGTGTTTGTCCTTTTGGTGAAGTATGCATACTGCCACTGCTACATTATTTGAATGTGATTTATTTGTTCAGCACACATGGTTTGCTTCTATGTACATGACTTGTCCTGAGGAAATAATCTGATCCTGTCAAGTCTGCTGGGCAGTTGTTCTGATCAGTCATAGCAGGCTTCACAATCTCCATCTCTCTGTTTTCTGCCTGTTTCTTCATCTATCACTGCCCACCGTAGTAATGGAGGGGTTATAGACAAGTGTCTTGACATCAAGCATTATACTGGCTGCTACTAAAGCCTTCATAAGAGCATTTCTCCATTCAAGAATGACTTGCCATATATATTTATTTTGCTTTTCACAACTTTCTTTGAATTTTAGCAATTTTAACTGCCAATTAAGATTGGCCAGTTGTCTGGCTGTGATACGTTGAAGATGCGATGTGATTGAATTCCAATTCCCAAGTAAATTGCACAAACCTATTGCACGCAAACTGAGCTCCACTGAAATTACAGATCTTGGGATACTGTGGACATGTCTACATGTGTAATTAATACAACTGAATAAACTGTGGAGCAAATTACTCCACAGTTACTACTCCTGGGCATAGCATCTACACATGCATCCAGAACAGCAGCATTTGAATCAGGGAGAAACTGCTTAGGCTAGGGTTGCTCCTGCCCTGCTCTGCCCCCCTACAAGGGAAGCTTCAGGCTAGCTGCCTGCATTCCAGCCCCAGGCTCCAGCTGGCAGCAGCAGTATAACCCAGCATCCAGGGGCAGCCCCAGGCTGGCAGGGAGCATGGGGATAGAGGAGCCAACTCAGGCACGGGACTGCAACTGCCAAGCCATATGGCAAGGCAGCAGGTGAGAGTGTAGCCCTCTGCTGGCTGGGCTGAGCAGGTGTAATTTCCTCCTGGATCATCATATACATGTGTGTAGCTGTGCAGTAAATAACTCTGCAGCAGGATACTACATGTATTTACAAATACTACCCTGCTGTGGAATGTTATTGGTTCCTGTAGTTGAATAGCATGCATGTGTAGACACAAAATGTTTACTGCAGAGTTAATTAGGCAACTTTGCAATAAGTCTCTCACGTAGTTGTGCCCATGCTTACTAGAGTAATTAACTGGGGTCTGCAGCTGTTACTGTAATTGCGTCTGATAGTTTCTCTAGTTCCTAGAAGCCCGAATCCTTGTCTTCAATAAGGAGATACTTTGTTTGGTTTCTAGTGAGAATGGCCTGTCCTATTTTGCTCTAAGAATGCTGTGTATTTGCCCTCTCTTTCTGCTGCTTGGCTCACATTTCCCTACATCTATCACCTTGTCCCACATATATGTTTGGTTATATTTGGCCAGCTTATAGCTTCTGTGGCTCTCTGCCTACAGGCTCTTATTTCAGAGTGAAGTTGGTGCATTCTTGAGACAATTTCTGTTTTTAATGACCTGTTAACTTAGCATCATCTATAATGACATTTGAATCTATCTTTTGGGCTAGTGTAGTCTTGTTGAGAGGTATGTGAGATCTCTACCTTGGCATCTCACCATTGTGACAGAATGATGTACATGAATGCTTGTAACTCTTTGTCTTGCTTTCTCACTCCTGCCTTGAAACTGGTTCATAATTGGTTTGGCTGCTACTTTCTACTGCTTTGTTTTCTGTATTTCTGTCAGATTGACGATCTTTTATACTTATAGCATGAAAATAGAGCAGCTGAATAAGATAGCTCTGCATAAGATATCAGTTGTGTACACTTTCTTTAAGCCTCTATCTCAGTGGTTCCACAACATTTTTAATGCCAGGTCTAGCTTTCATTCATTTTTTGACTAAGGAAGAATAATAGAGCCAGTCTTCTGTTGTAAAGAACTCAGAAAGTCCACAACAGGTCAGAAGGCTTTTATCACTATGGATTTTACTCTTTGACATCTCTGGGTTTAACTTGTGAATCACATCCACACTCCAGCAGGTAACGCTGTGCAGCACCCTGTTGTACCTTTTGAAAGGATTTTGAGGCACTTAAAGGTGCTATCCCATCCTGGTTGAGAATTACTGCTCTATCTAAACCATGGAGTTGCAGTGAATTACTAATACCTCTTAAAGAATACTTTAGATACTAGTAGCTACTAATTGCTATTTAAAATGCTCTGTTGGGTTTTTATGGTTACTTTCTTCTCAACTGTCATTAAATGTACTGGTCGAGGCTTTTACATACAACTTCATGCACGATTTTATTTCAGTCTGGACACATCTTTGCTATGGTGTTTTAATGACCTTTCAAGAAAGTTGTAGGCTTGTCTCTTTTTGTGGGAGTAATGGCTCAGGCCTCTTCTCACTGTCATCACATTGTATGGGTTCCCTCTTCCTTTATATTGTATTAAGGAATGAGATATCTGGTCATCAGCTCTTTGATGCATGTGATTGCTTATCATGTTGAAGCAATCATGCTCATAGTGCAGCTTCATCCATCTTGGATTCTTGCATGTCCAAGAGGCTCAGAAGCTCTTTTGTCAGTTCACAAATTCTAATAGACTCTGAACTAATTAGTTGTCTAATAGGTCAGGGCATTTTTTTAATTTGATTTTTCATTTTTGGATGTCAAATGGTCATAGTCCTTGGAAATTCATACTATGCCTTATATATCTTGGTAGCATCACTCACCAATTCATCCTATTTTTATTTCATATTAGATTTACTTCCCTGGCACCTTCTAGCAGGCAGGTTGTGGGTGTGATCTGCCACAGCCTTATCCTTAGTGGTTTTACATCAGTACCACAGACTGTCTAGCTATGTCATTCATCATTGTGCACATGTCTATTTCACTCAATTAAGCAATGCTGTGCTAAGGAATCTATACTATTTTCAGTTCAGAAGGTAACATATTCAGAGCAGCATGTTGTGTATCAGTACGGCACTGTCTTGGCACCATAATCGAGATACAGACACCCTGCAAGGCACAGAATCATAGAAAATGAGGGTTGGAAGGGACCACAGGAAATCATGTAGTCCAACCCCCTGCTCAAAGCAGGACCACCCCCAAACTAGATCATTTAGCCAAAGCTTTGTTGAGCTGGGCTTTAAACACCTCCATGGATGGAGATTCCACCACCTCTCTAGGTAACCTGCCCCAGTGCTTCACCACCCTCCTAGTGAGCTAGTTGTTCCTTATATCCAACTTAAACCCTCCTTGCTGCAATTTGAAATCATTGCTCCTTGTTCTGTCAAAAAAGGAATCCTGTTAACATGCCTTATTGGTAGTACTGAAATAGTTCTGATGTGGGCTTGATCCCAAGCACTATTCCCAGCCATCTGGAAGAGATCATCTGCAGGTATCCAATAATATGGTATGACAGGTGTTTTTCTTATCCAGTGGTTCTTGTGAAGATCTATCTTTGGCATCAAGCACTGAGAACATTTTTGTTTTTGCCAGCTCAAATCATTTATTCAATTGAAACCATTTGACAATGAATTATTTTTAGGCCTTTGCTTAAACAGCTTAGGCTTCAGTGGCTACTCTCATTTATCCAGTTTGTGGGCTCTGCAACATTAGCCATTATACATTTACTCTCATGAGGCAGTAAGATTTTGTTCAGGCCAACAGCTACTCTGAGGCAGGTGCTGTACTGGTTGAAACGTTTATCTATTTTAGATGTACCCCTCCAGGAAAATGTCCCAGCCTTTGAAATACATCTTGGGGCTTATTTAACAGCTTTGCTGCAGGGTTGGGTGACGGGGCCATCCTGGGGCCAGTCACAATGTCAGCCCACCCGCCTGTCTAGGGCAGTCTGCCCACCTAACTTTCCTGCTATGCTTTTGTTGTCACTAAAGAAAAGTTGTTTGTAGGAGGGAGGCTGCCCGTCGTATGCCCTGATATGAAAGGCATAATACACAGCTTCGACCTCCCCTTTACTGTGTCCCACGCCTCACAGGTGGCATCCAAAATCACCTCTACCATTACTCCCCTGGCCCCTTTGCTCGGCTGCACTCAGCCTCTGGCCCACCTTGGCCTCAGGTGTCCTTAGATGTGCCTGGGCCACATGCCCCCTTGTCTGGGGCCTCTACTTCCTCTATGCACTCTGGGCTCCTTCCTTCACATTAGTGCCCCCTCACTGCAGTAACTACTCTAAGCCTTCACTTGGGCTTCTGGGCTGGCTCACTGACTACCTATCCTCTCTTTGGCAGGGATGTCATCCCCCATCAAAGGGACCTTCAGCCTCTTTTATGCTCTAGCACTGCCTTCAGGCCAGTTGGGGTGCCAGTAGCTCTCTGCAGCCCTGGTCTGCCCCTGCCCCCTCTGCTTTGACCAGTCAAGATTCCCTGGCCTCAGTCTAGCAACAGCTGACCTTCCTACTCAGCAGGGGGTCCTCTCTGGGCCCCACTAGAAATCCATCAACTCTCCCAGACCTGCCTAGATCCCCCAGAGATCTTATGTCTGGCAGCCCTTTACTCCATTGAGCTCACCTGAGCCCCTGGCATCACCACTTGTAATCCGGGATTGCCTAGCCCTTCAGTAGGCCCACAAATTGTAAGCCCCTTCCTAGGCTGGCCTTGCTCTTCCCTAAGCCCATAGCCATTTTCTCAGGGCTTGGGACCTCACTGGGTACCTAGGAACCTCCTCCTTCCCCATAGTTCCTGCCCTGAGCTCCAGAAAGTGCTGCTAGGCACTTCCTGGAAGTACTCTATCCAGGACATGTTTACCCTTCACCTCCCCTGTTGCAACTACTAGCTCTGCTCCTTATGGCCTGCTCTTATACTGTGGTTGCTCAGCCCTGCTCCAATCAGGCAGCCTCCTGGCTGTCATATGACCACTTAATTGATTCAGCAGTCACCTGCAGACTGCCGCACAGCTTGCTCAAAGCCCTTAAAGTGGGAAGCATGCAAAGGTACACTGCTGCAGGTTGCTGCAGTATTCCCTTGGACCTGGATATGAGTTTTTTTTTTTTTTTTTTTTTTTTTTTTTTTTATTTTCCTGGGGTCTCATCTACATAAATAAATAACTCCATGAATGCCATGTTCAGATTTGGTCCCCAGCATTGTTGTTTTGTTTTTTTTGTGTTTTGAACCCCTGCTCCCTTTCCCCATTTTACTTCCAATAGCTTTCATTTCTGATCACATGTACATTTAGGAGCTGACTCACTGCTGAAATCAGGTTAAAGTATAAGAAGAGACAGCCAGAGACTGTAACAGTCAGGAGTCATTCCTTCCTCCCTCCACATTTACTGTGCTTTACCATCAAACGCATCTTAGATGTAGAATTCTCCCAATCCCTAGGCATGTCTCTATACATCAGCACACAGTCATAACTTCTCACACAAGTACTGTGAGGCTATTAAAAACAGAGGTAGCAAGTCTCATTCACTCTATGATCCAGCCAATTAAGAACAAGGCAGTCACAGTCTTACCCACACACTGCCAATACAGAGAGATGATGTTCAGTAGTAGCTAGTGAATAGTATGTTCCAGAATTGTTAATAGGGATGCAGTATTATCCTTTTGATGTTGGCCACTGAAAGAAATAATGTTGATAATTGGGGAACCTAAATAATATCAGCTGGATTGACCAGTTGCTACTAGTAAGTCCCCACTCCAACGAGTATTTTATTTCTGGAATTTCATGAGAGGCTGTGCCATTCAATCCAGCCTTATATAATTCAAGAAATAAAATACTCAGTTGGATTGGGATCTACTAGTAGCTTCTGGTCACTCCAGCTGATATGGTTTAGGGCATGACACTGAAACCTGAATATCTATAAGCAATGACAGTGTCTATCCAAGATTTCAAAGAACCCTGTCAAATAGGTTAGGGAGTTGTTTGGTTGTTTTGTTTCTGTTTTTTTGCTCTTAAAAATGAGCAACCTGAGAACAATGAAAGTCATGAGTTAACATGCACATGAGACAGAATTTTATCAAGTATAAAAGCTACAGTTTCCTATGTTTTTGTAGAGGTATATCCAATTAAAAATTTTAGGTTGCGATTTTAAAGTCTGAGTAGGAGGTTCCTCAAGTGGGATCTGTTGTTCAGAATGTTAAACAAACCTCCCTAAAATCAGGGCCCTTTAGTATGTTTCAGATTAAAACCTGAATATCTCTAAGTATTAACAACACCCAAAGCTGATTACCATCTAAAGAGAGAGTGTTTTGGTAGTGATTACTGGCAATACAATATGATTCTTACTAAAAACTACTTCCCATCCTACAAAATGCCACTCAAAATCAAAATTAATTGAAAGTGAAACTTACAGTAGAAAGCTGCTTATAATAGGCTACCTTTGTCATAAGATACTTTTGCAAATTATCCCAAAAAAAATTTCACTACATTTTCCAAAAAAAATTATTGAACTTTTCTAACTTCTTTTAATTGCCCTGTATCATACAGACTGGGGGGAATAATTCACAAATTTCAAATGTATATGCAACATGTTCTAATAAATATAGTATTGGTGAATTTAATATGAAAACATGTTAGTATTATTTTCATTATTCCCCTAAGTTTTACGCATTGGTGTCAGAGTCGTCCAAAACAACATCATATAGCCAAATATTTTTGATCCACAGTGAAAAAGAGTCTTAGTTTTTCTAAGTAACAGACATATACACTTCTCCTGTGGCTGTATGCCCGAAGACATGCAGATGTGCCATCACTCTCGTATATCAACAGAGAGAGAAATATAAACAAGCAGTTTCTTCTTTCCTACCTGTCCCTCTGCTTCTCTATAGAGAACATTTATTCTTTCCCCAAGAATAGAAATTATCTTAAGAACCATCTTTGTCAGCTGATTATTGAAGTAAGATAATATTTGCAACTCTAATTTTTCCATCAAAATTGTTTTTAATTTAAAAAGCCTTTTCGAAGAGATCTCGATCTGAGGGAACATTTTAGTTTCTGAAACTGATTGAAAGAAACGTTTATTTTCAATGGCCAAAACAGACACTTCCTAACTTGGCCTTTTCCACTGAAAACTGGGTTAGAGTGAACAAAGTGATGTCTCCTCACTTTCTCTTGCTGCTGACTTGTGGAATAGGCTGTGCTTCAGGTCTTTCTATCTGTGTACAGCCTTCATCAGGCGATAGCCTCCAAAAGCTACAGTCTTGTCCAGGTAGTCTCAGTATATACACAACTCTAGACATGTTTCTTGCCCTCGTGAAATTCCAGTCTAAGCTGCCCTCCTGGGTAAGTCTGGAAGGGCGTGCCCTAGTCCTTGCCCCCAGCCACATGGTGTCTGAAGAGCTGCTAGTATGCTACTGCATCCCTTGCCCACTGCTAAGCTGGAGATATTGTAAAACAGAATATTTTCATGGTTCATAACTCCATAAGAATAAGAAAAGGAGGGAGGCATTGTCAAGCTCCTGCCTTCTGTAGGAACCTCTGACTCTTCCTCAGAGCAGGAGGAGCTTATGATAGGAAGTATTTCCAGAGAAACTCCTTCAGGACTCTGTTAACAAGTAGGCTTAGCTCATTTGTTTGGGTGAGAGCTTGGTATAATGGCTACGAATAAAAGATAACAAAAATGTCATAATTTTTCTTCCAAGTCTGTTGCATGAGGTTTGGGTTCTTCTGTTTCCCACAATGATGCTAGCAAAAGACTCCCATAAGAGAACATATACATGGATAAAGAAAAGGTGCATGCCTGGTGTTAAAGACAGAGCTGATTCAAATAAGACTTCATCTTGGATCCCCCAGTTGTAATCTGGGAAGCCTGGAGTTAAAAAAAAAAAAAAAAAAATTAATAGCTGCTGAATATATAAATGCTGCAGCAGAGAGAGTATGTTAATAACTAAGGTCAGTTCCCCATGATTCGTAAGCTCAACTGAGAGCTATCTTCTGCAAGTACCATCAATGCTTGGTGAAAATACATGGGGAAAATGCGTTCTCAGTGGTTGCTCCTCAGCTCAGGAACTCTCTCCCTCTTGAGCCTGCCAGAATCTGAGCCTGGACATCTTTTGGAAGCACTGTAAAACCTTCCTAGAAAACAAAGCTGGGCTGAGATATTGTTTAGGGGAGTTGTTTTATGTTGTAACTCTAGTTGCCCTTTAAATTGTTTTCTTCTCCTGTTCATTCTATGGGTTTATAAACTGTTCTGTTCTCTTACTGACACCACCTTGACCAGTGCATCCCAAACTTTTCCTCAGCCTGACCCCATTTCCTCAGCATGGCCCTCACTCCCAACCCACCACCCCTGACCCCTGTGACCCCATCCACTGATGTTGTGACCCCATTTGGGGTGACGACCACAGTTTGGAAATCACTGTGCTAGACTAACTCATTCAGAGAGGCATGAGATTTCATAAGCTACACCTTACTTCATGAGATGTGCAGTAGACTAGCCTACAAAAAACTTATGGATCTCTGAATGAGTTAGTCTATGGGGTGCCACTCTGTCCTGCCTTCTGCCTGACTTCAGACTAACAGAGCTAACTATCTCTGTTTCCTCATTGGAAGTCACCCTGAGCCTTGTTAGAAAGGATGGCCTATACATAGGAAATAATAATAATAATAATAATAATAATGGATAAAAAATGAAAACTAAAGGCATTTGTACACATGTTTGTGCCTCAGCACTGGGGGCTTTTAAAAGCATCCGGTGCTGTAGTGCATGCATTTTTTATAAATGACTTAAATGCATGTCAGCGCTGAGAAAATGGCAGCAGTACGCTTTTGAACTAAAACTTGTCGAAGGTGTTTTAGTTCAAAAGCGCATCACTGCCACTTTCTCAGTGCTGACGCACATTTCACCTTTTATACAAATGCATGCAATATAGCACCTGGCATGTCAGCTCATGTGCAGAGTAGACTCGATTAATCAAGTCTGCTCCAACATGCAGCGTCTCCAATGCGCCAGACTGTTTTACTCATCCCAAGTGCTTTAAGTGAAGCAAGCTGTCAAATTTAATTCCTGCCGTGCATAAAAGAAAAAAAATTCTATATCACACATCATGTTTAGAGAGGAACACGCAAAAGAGCACTGACGTCGCAAGCTAAATGTCAGATTCTTGACTGAGTTCCTTCTGTGGGTGCCTGGGTAGAAGATGCATCATAGTGCGTGGCTTGGCTTAGCTCTCAGCTCTTTCTGACCTAAGTTCTGTAAACATAATGGGTTACAGGCCCTCTTTCCCTCAAACAACTGCCTCCAGTCTACCCAGGATGAAAACATTGAGTTGGCATTTTCTAAGCGAGGAGCCAAAAGGGTGGGACTTACTTTGCTGTTCTTAACAGAAAGACCATTAATACAGTCTTGGGTTGCCGAGAGGTGAGGATTCCCTACTGGTCTGTCTATGTGGTGTCTATAACACCTGTCGCTATACTATGGTTGTATTCTACAGATCATTCCTCTCTTTCCAACCCCAGATTAAATAAAGTTTCACCCCTGTTAATTCAGCCACTTCAATTCTGAGTCTTTTAACATGTATTTTTACATATTAATATGTTGGAGTCTATCAGTTAAGTACTAAACATATTTACTCACACACAAAACAACGCAAAGCTTGGAAATCTGATCAGGAAGAAGCTGATCAAATGTACAGAAAGAGTACTGGTCTAGGGCTTACAAGTGTTGGCTTCAGTTCTCATCTCTGCTAAAAACTTTGAGACCTCCACTAAATCATTTAATCTACCCCAGGGGCGGGCAGTTATTTTGGGCAGAGGGCTGCTTACCGAGTTTTAGCAAGCTGTTGAGGGCTGCAAAAATCTTTAGGGTAGGGGGAGGTTGGGCTTGAGCTCTTGACCACCAGGCTGCTGACCTATGATATTCAAGAAAGAACCATGGGGTGAAGCTCATGTCCTGGCCAGCCGTACCTTCCCTCTGTGACGGGTGAGGTACCTTTCTGCCCCTTGACAGGTGCCCTGCCCCCTGGTGGTCATCTTGTGATTGAAAGTCCTGTCCCCTAACCCCTGACCTTTTGCCACCAGAAATCTATCCCCTTGCTCCCCGGAAATACTCCTTTCAGCAAAGGGGTTTGCCATCTCAGAACTAGAAACATACCAAATTATATTCTAAAAATCAAACGTCTACTACAACATTCATTAACTTGATTTAAAATCGGGGAAAAAATTATATTTTTATATTTGTTTGTGTAGTGCACATAGAGTTGATTGCACAATAGCTTAAAATTAAGTCTTATTCTTGTATAATGGGGGGCTGTGGGGGATATGGGTGGGTAGATATAGGTTTGAGGGCTGTGGGTATATGGGTAAGTGGGGTGTGGGGGAGGGTATGGGTGTGTGTGTGGGGTTTGTGGGGACATGGATATGTGTGGGGGAGCATGTGTGGGTGCGTGAATGTGGATGGGTATGGAGTTTGTGGGGGGCTGTTAGTGTGTCGGGGGGGGGGGGGAGGGTTGTGGCATGTGTGGAGGGAAAGGGTTTGCTCAAAGTTTCCCCCATGGCAGACGGAGCCCCCACCAACACTCCTCCAAGCCCCAGCTCTGCCATTCCTGGCCCTGATACAGGCCCTGTGCTCCCATTCACTGCCACTTCTCCTGCCGATCTACCACTGCTGCCCTTCTCCTGCCACTTCCCTGTCCCCCACATCAGCTCCAGCACCAAGTCCCAGTTGCACAGCTGAGCTCACAGGATGCAACAGGAGCCAGCCTGGCTAGGCCAGCACAGCACAAAGCCAGCTGAGAATCACAGGGGACAAGCCAGCTCCTGAGTCCTACAGCCTGGGGTTGCAGCTGGGAACTGCATGGTGCCAGAGCGGTAGGCAGGGAGGAATGGCAGCAACAGGAGAGTGGCAGTGAGCAGGCACACATGGGCAAGGGCATAGGGCTCATGCCGGTGCCCTGGGGCCTGCACTGGTGGGGGCCCAGGGCAGGGCGGCAGGAGTGTGAGTTGTGGGCTGGCAGGGACTGTATGAAGCTGGGCTACCTCCCCATTCTCCCTGCTGGTGTAGTCCAGCTCAGCTTCACAGAGCCCCTGCCAGCCCAGGGCCCATGCTCTTGCCACCCTTCCCTGGGCCCCCGATTGGTGCTGGCCCCGGGATGCTGGCACAGGCCCTGCACTTTCACCCACATGCCCACTTGCTGCCCATACCCCCACCTGCTGCTGCCATTTTCCTGCCTGCTGCCATCCTCCCTACCCACTGCTCTGGCACCACGTGGTTCCCAGCTGCAGTACTAGGACTGCAGAAGCCAGCCCGAACTAGCCCTGTGGACTGGGGCATTTACTCAAGGTCCTCCCCCCCACTTGCTTCTTATCTGAATTTCGCTCTCTGGCAGAGCGAAGCAGGAACAGCCCCAGGGTCCCAGGCCAGAAGCCTTTGCTAGGTAAATGCTTCCAGCTGGGGGTGGAGGAGTAGGCCTGGGCCAGGTTTACTGCAGCTGGCTCTTACTGCCACTGGTTCCTTCTCATCTTTGACAGGCAGCCAAGGCAGATAAAAGCAAATTTTGAAAAGTAATATTTAGGGGCCCCATGGGCTGGATAGAATGGCCTGGTGGGCCAGATGCAGCCCGCAGGCTATATTTTTTCCAGCCCTGATCTACCCTGTTCCTTTTTTAAAAAGTGGGAACAACACTTCTCCACCAAGGAGCAACGGTCTCAAGTTGCACCAAGGGAGGTTTAAATTGGATATTAGGAAAAATTTTCTCACCAGGAGGGTGGTGAAGCACTGAAACGAGTTACCTAGAGAGCTGGTAGAATCTCCATCCTTGAAGATTTTTAAGGCCTGGCTTGACAAAGCCCTGGCTAGAATGATCTAGTTGGGAATGGTCCTGCTTTGAGCAGGGGTTTGGACTATATGACCACCTGAGATCCCTTCCAACCCTCATTTTCTAGGATTCTGTGGTTCTTTGAGTCATGTATTAAACACACTCTCACAGCACATAGGAATTACTTAATCTCCTAGCTTTCTTCATACATCTTGATCTTCCCAAAATGACAAATTAATTTCTCATCCATCTTTATCATTGTGTTCCAGTCAAACCACAACTAGCCATGCACTGCAAGAATTCTATTCATTTTAGAAGACAATGGTATGAAACTCAATAAAAGCATGGCAACATTTTTGCATTATTTATGAAAATGCATTCAAAGAGTTGGGGAATACATTATTAGATTTTAAATCACACAAGTAATTACAGAACTAATATTCAGTATGGTTACAGTTACTGTTGTGTATTTATTCACAGTTGGGCTTTTTTTCATTCATATGCTCAAGAGTTTAGAATGAAATAAAATATGTAAGCGTATTAATACTGGGAATCATCTTAAAAATAAGTTTCATTCTCTAAAGGAAAAACTTGGAACAAAAAACCACTCAATATTTCAGACAATTATTTCCATTTAAGTGATTTAATATGTCAATAGTACCAGTCAAACATCTAAAGCTCATCTTCCATGCTCTTCTATTCTTAGCACTCTTTAAAACAAAGTCCACTGGCTCTTTCAATAAGTTTTTGGCCATCAATATTACCACTTTTCATAAAAGGGGCATTATATCTGCTATTCCATAATTGGTTGCTCACATCCATTGCCTGAACATAACCCAAGAGGTGGCAGGGGAAGTTTTCAAAGGACTAATTAAGAGATATCACATTTCTATTGACTTGCTAACTACTATTTGTGCCTTGAAATTCTCTTCCTGTGCTCCTCAACCTGAAATCATGGTCACTCATAGTAGCAAAGGACAATAACAAGATTAGCCCCATCCAAACCCACCCACCTGCTCCAAGAATTAAAAGGACTGAATGACTAGGGCATAATAGAGGGAGTTTTTTAAATCTACTTATCTGCAAATTAGTCCAGTGTTACTTCAACTGCATTCATCCAGTGAAGGCCTGGAGGCTCAGCGTTCAGTCCACAATGCATAGATCTATTTATTTAATGAATGCAACTGGTGTTCACCCTCTTTATATGCACCAAAGCAACGTGGCAACACTTAAGAAGCAATGCAATACTACCCAGAAGAACAGACTATGTAGCATCCTCAAGTCAGCAAAGCACAGGCAGGGGCAATGCTGATGCACATAAAAAATCCTTGACAGCCTGTTGGACTGCCCTGTCCTAGAAAGAGAAGGGAATAAATCAGTTCCCAGCCAAAATGCCCTATGCCTGTGCCAAGAAAGGGATGTGGATAATTGTTCTCATGGCAGGGAAAGTACCTAGTCAGGCCCTTACAATTCCTGGATATATCATCTTTCAGAACAGGGCCTCCAGAACCAGCTCAGGACCCCTGGAGACCCTGTCCTGTCAAAGACTTCTATCGCATGATACCTGTTCTCAGCCATCTCAACCTACAACATTATGCATCTGCAAGAAACCCATATGGGAAGGAACTGCCGAGAAGCTACACTGGTGGAGAAAGAGCCTGTTGGCACTGGCTTTATGACCCAGATACCTTGTTTCAGTTAGACCCAAACCCTCAGACCAACCACGACTTCTTCCAGTCAATAATAGGTAAACGTTATTGATACACAGTGATAGCAGATAAGAGTAATGCAGGCAAAGCAAACAAAATAACCTCCACTTAGGAACTGGTGGATAAGGTTGTCACAGAGGGAAGGTACATCTGGCCAGTATATGAGCTTCAAGTGGTTCTTTCTTGAATATCAAATATCAGCAGCCTGGAGCTTGAGGGCTGAGGCACAACTTTGCCCTCACTCAATGAATTGGGTGAGATGGGCCAGTGGTGTGGTCTCTAGTTCCCACCTCAGGGACCCTTTTCTGCTTTGAACTCGCATCTTCTGTATTCTTTTTCTACTCTGATGACTCTTCATTTCTGGGTACCATTGGTTGGTTTCCCTGTAGTCGTCATACTGTCAGCATATTCCTTTGTTTCCCAAACCCAACATATGCATGCATCTTAATTTGGTCACTTACCAGTGTCTTAATTTGGGCATGCCTAGGACTCCTAACTTGGTTCATCCACCAGAACCAAAAATCCCAGGGGCTCTGCAGCTGGTCACTGTGACTTAGCCAACCCTGCATGGTCCCTTATCTCTGTTATGGGTATACTTTGCAAGTTTCCCAGCCTGTTTATGCCCGCTTGCTTCAGACACAGTGGGTCTTGAAGGAAACTTTCTCACAAACAGGCTTTTAGAAACCAATTAACCTTTGCCATTCCCCTGGACCATTGTTCTAATGCATATCTACTCGACTGCAAGCCAATTTCTAAAAGCAAATCTCTAAATATCATTTTCTAACTAGAGCCCACCTGACTTGTAGAGACTGAAGGCAGAAGGGAAGCGGTGGTTTTGGTCAGATGGCCATTTCACCTTACACAAAGGAACAAAAGTTGAAAAACATTGCTCTTCCAGTTCATAACCAGAGTCCTAGGCCTAGCAGAGCTGAGAAATGCATCTCTTCTGCCCAGCTATGTTTTCTTTCCTGCATCTTTTTTTTTTTTTTTTAGTTAAGCCTCAGTTCCAGATACTCACTTTTTCATGCCAGAAGATCCTGGTTACCATTGCTGCTTTTTCCTAGGCTCTTTTTTTCCTTCTCCTCTTTGTTTACATACCATTTTGTTTCTTCATCAAGGCCAGGAGGGCTATAGCTAGAAAACGCACACAGAGTCAAGAATTAAGGAAAGGCCAAGCCTAGGCTTCATGTTGTCAGGCAAGAGAGATAAGAAAATTGAGGAAGGAACAAACAGAATCAAATGGGCAGACAGATATCTTCATGCTGGATGAAGCTGACAGTTCTTCTGCCACAGGCTTCCTGGTATTTGGAAACATGCTGCTTACCTTTCAGGCTGCTTAGTTCCCTGAGCTGGGGAAAAAAGAAGTTACAAAGCCAAATATGAGCACAGCTCAATAATTCATTTCCCTTGCAGAGAACAAATAAAAGGGACCCCATTCAGTCCTCGGAGGATAAGAGAACCTTAATTTTCCTTTTTAATCTCCATTTCCAGGACTGCCACATATGGTGTCCTATAGGCAACCAAAATGTCCCCACATTTGGCCAACATCTATGTGAATCCACTAGGGGAGGCTGTGACATAGTTTGAAATAAAGTGCCAGCAATACCACACAGACATGCAGGATGCTATCTTGCCTTCATGTAAAACACTGAATAGAGATAGGCACCATACAAGAATGACTGGCACTGAGAGATAAAGTAGAGATTCTTCTGCTGAAAAGTAATTTACCAGTCCCAAACAAAGACATCTTGTCTTGCAAAGTGTAACACAGGGGTGTGTGTGTGTGTGTGTGTGTGTGTGTGTGTGTGTGTGTGTGTGTGTGTGTGTGTGTGTGAGGGCTGTGTGAAATAGCACCATTTTGTTTCAACTTCCATTTTGCCATTTCAAAGGGACAGGGTTTCATTTCTCTGTTTCAAAGCACTGTTCCATTTTGTTGGGTCTGAGGCCGGTTTTGTTCAATATCTTCATCAACAGCCTGGAAGATGGGATGGAGTGCACCCTCAGCAAGTTTGAAGATAACGCCCACCTGGGGGGTGTAGCAGATATACTGGAAGGTAGAGCTAGGCTTGAGAGAGACCTAAACATTTTGGAGGATTGGACTAAAAGAAATCTCATGAAGTTCAATGAAGACAAGTACAAAGTCTTGCACTTAGGACAGAACAATCCCATGCAATGAGACAGGCTGGGAACTGACTGGCTAAGCAGCAATTCTGCAGAAAAAGACTTGGGGGTACAATGGACAAGAAGCTGAATATCAGCCAACAGTGTGCCCTTGTTGCAAAGAAGGCTAATGGCATACTGGGCTGCATTAGTAGGAGCATTGCCAACAGATCGAAGGAAGTGATTCTACCCCCCCCCCCCCCACGCGCCCAGTTGGCACTGATGAGGCCACATCTGGAGTACTGTATCCAGTTTGGCTCCTCCACTCCCCCCTCCCTCCCCCCACACTTACACAAAGGAGGTGGACAAATTGACGAGAGTCCAGCAGAGGGGAAAATGGTTAGAGGGCTGGGGCATGCATGAAGGGTGGTTCAAAAGAGGATGGAGCTGGACTGTTCTTAGTGGTGGCAGATGACAGGACAAGGAGCAATGGGCTCAAGTTGCAACAAAGGAAGTTTAGAGATTAGGAAAAACTCTCACATGGAGGGTAGTAAAGCACTGGAACAGGCTACTCAGAGAGTTTGTGGAATCTCCGTTCTTGGAGGTTTTTAGGACCCAGCCAGACTCTTGGGTAGGATGATTTAGTTGGAGATGGTCCTGATTTGAGCAAGGGGTTGAACTTGATGATCTCCTGAGGTCCCTTCCAACCCTAATTTTCTATGATTTTATGTACTCAGTGCAGTCTACACATAAAGAAAGATACAACTTTTGCCCTCAGGAACTGGCTATCTGAAGCCCATTTGTGTTGGTCACTCTGAGACACAGTGCTTGATAGAGGTGTGCTATGTTCACTGTCTTCATTCTCATTTCTTCTATAACATATAGTTTAAGCCCCTTAAAAGTACATTTTCCCCTCACCCATTATGCAGCCTGGGGGGTGGGGTTTGTCTCTATGATGGAAAGCAGCATGCACAAGAGATACCCTGAAGTAGTTCTGCAAATGGAATCTCTGAAACAGGAAGCAGTACAACCAGGTTAGCTGTACTAACCCAGATGAACAATACCCTGTTTCTCAACAGAGCTCATTATTCCAGGTGCCACCCTGGACTTCCAGACCTGACATACTTAGACAGGGTTCAAGGCATGTCTGTAGAAGAATGCCTTGGGCCATATAGATATACCTTATACATGCCCATTGTTTGTCAGCAAGGCATTCTCCTAGATATACTGCTACTAAACAAGCAGTATATCTTATGTCAACATTTGCTTTGGATAAAGTCACTTATTTATGTTTTCATGGGGGTATAGAAACTAAATCTCCCTGAAACTCAGTGGCACTTTGGCCTCTAACTCCCTTTACCAACTTTATCCATAGTCCTTTGCAGTCAAAGCAAGTTCAGCTGGAAGGCAGGTACTCTGGTTCCAGTACAGCAGCTAGCAGAATGGGGCCCATCCTGATAAGAGACTAGGGTGCTGCTATAGCACAAATAATGCCAACACCTGAGAGCAGAGTTTTAAATTCCACCACTTTCAACACATTGTTATTACAACATTCAGACAGTGTCATTTTATAAATCAGTCTAGAACAGTGTACTGACACTCACCTTCTGTGTTGTCAGGGATCTAGATTTTATCCTCCCCTTAGAATAGGTTATGGGTGTATATAAATATGTCAACACACTTCTCCTGTATAAAGTAATCCAAGTTTGAGTTTGTTTTCAGTGCTTTTGACAATTCAGTGTTTCTTCTTTCTTTCATTACAGTGAGTGATGAGTAATACTCTTTCAGTAGATAAACTCCATTTACTCCTAAAAATTCCTGTGCAACAGCCACATCAAGGCAGCAATCAAGTACCAAAAGCATCGTAGTCTCAAAAAACAGAGCCAAAAAGGCCCCTAAATACTTTCCCCAGGAATTGAGGAGTGTATAATTTTCCTTGCAAAGGAAAATTTCTTGACAAATGAAAAATCTACACAGAGGAATAATGTTGTTAACGATTTGTAACCTCATCACTGCACCTGAAAGGGAGCCATTCCCTCACTGAAACTGGATTAAACATGTGGATGCCAAATTGTTTTTTAAAAAAAGAGAAAAAATGACAGCTAAATACCATATTTATTCGAATCTGAGACAATTCTGAATTTAACACAACACCCCAATAATTAGATTCTATACATAGAAAAAGTATAAATTTATTATAATTTTCCATGTATAGAATCTAATTATTGGAGGGTCATCTTAAATTAATCCCACCAAAGCAGTGAAGAGGAAAGCAATGGCAGGGGTCAGGCAGTAGGGGGGCAAGCGGCAAGAAAATCAAGTGGCCTGACCCCTGGCCCTTTCCCACATATCTTGTCCTCCTGCTGCCTGCCCCTCCTGGTGCCTGTGCACATGTGCCTGTCTGCTTCCCCTGCTTCTACCGCCTCTGCTCCTCTCTCTCACTGCTCTGGTTCCAGCATGGCTCATTCCCCACTTCAGCTCCAGCTGTGCTGCTGATAACAGCTGCAGTGATGCCCTGAAGTGGGACTTAGGATAGGAGCTGCCACTGCTGCTGGATGGCTGGGTTGGGGCCAGAGCAACCAAGTGCTGTGTGCCATGTGCCAGGTATCCTGGCATTCAGCCAGAGCCAGAGGGTAAGTGACACTGATGGTGGTGGGGAGGCAGCAGAGGGGGCAGGCAGTGGGGAGAGAGGCTGCAGGGGAATGCAGTCAGGACTGGAGTCTAGGGTTGTGCAAGGCTTTGGACCATGCTTCGGATCCGGAGAAAGCTCAGACACTTCAGCATCTGAAGCAGAATATCCAGATAGAAGCGCTGGCTTCGTTAGGCTTTCTAAAGCGGACACGAAATGCTTCAGAGATGCTTCAGAGATCCGGTCATAGGGTATAATTGGGCATCAATCAGATATCTATAACTGTGTTGTTTTAGGTCTGATTCGAATGGAACTTTCAGGGCTGGTGGTCCCTGCTGAGGCCACAAAGACTGCCAAGTTTTAAGACGATCGGTGCAGGGGTTTGGTGGGAACTGCACTACAAATTTGTGAAAGCAAAACTCATGTCATGTGTCTGTGTTAAGCCACATTGGGGTAAAAACTGCAGGGGTGCCAGCCCCAGTGAGGCCACAAAGACTGCCAAGTTTCAAGATAGGTGCAGGGGTTTGGGGGGAACTGCCTCTCAAGCTGCTGATGGCAAAACTCGTGACATAGATGACCCTGTGTGTGTTAAGGCACAGTGGGCTGAAAACTGCAGGGATGGTGGCTCTTGCTGAGGTCATGAAGCCTGCCAAGTTTCAAGGAGATAGATGCAGATATTTGGGGGAAACTGCAACTCAAGCTGCAGACAAGCAAGAAGTTACCGTCCCTGCAGTTTTGACTCCAATGTAGTTTAACACATACATGTGATGTGCGTTTTCCTTTCAAGAATTTGGGGTGCGGTTTCCCCCAAACGCCTGCACTTATCTTCTTGAAACTTGGTAGGATTTGTGGCCTCAGCAGAGGCTACCACCTCTACAAGTGTCATCCAAATCAGACAAAAAACAACAAAGTTATAGATATTTGATTGATTCCCCATTATACCCTATGGCTGGATCTCCAAGGTGGCTCCAAAGCTTCGGAGCCTCTTTGGCCAGATTGAAGCGGGAACCTAGTCCAGAGCTCTGGATCAGATCGTTGGTATCCATAGCGGCCGGATCCAAAGCTGGATCAAACACCTGCCTACTCTCACAGGCCTACTGGAGTCTGAGCTGAAGTATCCATATGCTTCCCCTGCCACATTGTACTCAAACCCACAAGAAGTTTTATTCCCCCATATTAAATCAGGGGGAAAAAGTTAGTCATGGATTCAAGTAAATAAGGGATATGCTACCCTTTCCTACAAAGGCTTAGGATGATTTACAGAAAGAAACAAAATAACATAAAATGACATCCAGAATAAATAAAACAAGATAAACAGAGACTCGCTACACAATATTTAAGCCTAGTTCTGGTTGCTGAATAATGAGATGTATAATATTTGAATTTTGGATAGCTTTGCAGTTCATTATAATGATTTCTCCCAATTTTCTCAGTATCTGCATTCTCATATATGTGCTTCCTAATCAAACCTTCTGGGCGTTTATATACATGCTCCAGGAGTGAAGTGGGGAGGGGTACTTTAATTAAGGATGCATCATGGGTCTCACCCAGTATGGCATTTCTTATGTTCTAAGCCACTCTGAACCATATTACCAACCTCCAGAAGGTCTGCAGCTCTGCCCATGTTGGTAACATTTGCAAGTATTCCTTTCTCCATCATTCTAGATGATAAATTTATAACTTCTGAGCTATGCTGATAACTTACAGCCATCCAGATTTTCCCTACTTCAAACTCTCCTTAGGACTGACCAATAGCAGTACAAGCTGTGTATTCTTTTGATGAGGTTAATTTTTACTACGCCACAGGGCCTACTTCAAGGCTTTGTTAAATTTACTAGGCCTTACTACATCTTTGACTTTAATTAGCTTAATATCTGAACAAATAACAGAAAAACACTTGGTCTAATCTTTACAGCGTTCAGCAAGCACCTTAGACACAATTTTCAGCTGTCACACTCCACCTCTTGCTTGTTGAAGCAGTGTGATAGCTACAGTTGAGGTGCTAAAGCTACATGCTCTACATCAGGGAATGGGGGGGGGGGATCTTTAAATTTAACTTGCATAGCATAAGCAGATTTAGGACAACAACGGTTAAAACACCATTTAGCTGTTGCCACTAGGGCAGTGCAGAACACTATGGCGCTTAAGATGGTTAACTATGTAGTTGAGGTGATACCTGGTGACATGCGAACAGTGCAAATCACATCATACCATTTACATGGCTCAGGCACATTGACAGCCAAACTGATGATTCACCCACCCTCTTGAGCAAGGAGGGATAACTGAGTTCCTTGCCAAGCTTTTTGCCTCAAGGCTTCACAGCTTATCTTTTACCTAATTCCAGTTTTCTGACCGTGGCATGTCTACATCTGATACCCATGAAGTGGGTATCATAAAGTTGAGAGGTATAGTCTCAGAGGAAATTTCTGGCCATTTTAGGGCAATAGTACAGTTACTTAATTGCAGCATAGCAACGGCTCCACTTTTAGCTCCTAAGCAACATGAATCACACAAAGCCCAGGTGGTACCATTTTCATACAGTAAGCAACCTGGTTTTTCCCAACAAACACGTTGCCCTATTGTTGCATTTGACACATTAGGTAACTTGGGTACGCAGGTTATGTTGGGTGGGCTGAGAGGCCATTCTCTCCATAGGGTCCCTAATCCAATTAAGGTGTTACTAATTTGAACTAAGGGGGGTTGTGCCACATACCGAGGACCATCGGGGATAATTATTTCCCACATGGGGCGATGCAGATTCCAGTCCCAAA
Source organism: Alligator mississippiensis (assembly GCF_030867095.1). Taxonomy (NCBI): domain Eukaryota; kingdom Metazoa; phylum Chordata; order Crocodylia; family Alligatoridae; genus Alligator; species Alligator mississippiensis. The sequence continues at coordinate 454,361,568 of NC_081824.1, forward strand.
GGCATACTTCTCCTAGCCCTGTGCTAAGCAAATAAGCAGTGGTCCAGTTTCCATCTTTTACCCCCTGCACCAGGAATGAACACTTTCCTTTATCACAGCCTTCCCAAGTGGTAATCCAGGTACTTTGATAGAGGTATCTTTCTTTAAATGTTGCAAGCATTCCATGATGCTCTAAGCCAGGGGACATTCCCTATTTTTAATATTGTGTATTACCTGGGAAAAATGCATATTTAATGATAACTGAACTTGGGCACAAGCAGTACTCCAAGTTTGATTTTTGTCTGCTTTAAAAGCAGTGTCCATCATGGCCTGGGCAAGATGGGCTGTCCTCAGTCCTACATCAGTTACCAATTCATCAGTGTGCTCCAAAGTTTTCTCTTCAGGCATGCCTCCCCTGGTGAGCAGCCCTACTACCTTTCAGAGATTGGCTACTCCTTCAGTACTTTTCTGGGATTTATCTAAGTTCCATATATTCATAGCCAAGTTAAGTCCATCCCAAAGATAACCTGGAGCATCTCTTCATCTACGGGACCTAACTGTATTTGTGGAATGGAAAATGATAGGCTATTTCCACCTAAGTAACCCTTCAGCTACGCAGGCTCCTGCTGAACAGTTTGGAAAGGTAGCTCGAACATACCATTGTTCTAGTCTGAACATTACCCAGGCAGTGTACAATGAAGCATTTAGGAGGGTTGGGATTTTAACCTATAACCTCCACCAGGGTGTGGAGTTATACACAGGTGGTGTTGGGGGCCTCCTGTGGGGGAACAGCCAGAGATAATAGTAAAAACCCCATTCTCTTACAGATCACATTTATCCTTCCCTCCTTGGGAGCCCATAACCATGGTTCACCTCCCAGAGGGTGAAAGAGTTCCCACTGTCGCTCATGGGGACAATGTTGTACCAGGTTGGTGAAATGGCACTGCCCTGGCAGAATCATAGTACTAATTTGCTTTAGGAACCCCACTAGTATAAAAGGATGGGAATAAGTGGTGGGGACTTGCGGATACAGTCTCCTGCTAGTTGTATTAAAGTGGGTACCGTTCTACCACACCTGTATACATATGATTCACAAATCATGTAATAACTTTAGCATGCCCTCCCACCTGGTGGGCTTCACACCATCACTGGAGAGTGTTGTCAGCCATAGGAATGGGAGAGGGTAGATTCTCCCATAAATGCAGTGGCTCAAGAGGCTGAACAGGTACAGAATGCACAATTTGGGGCACAGACTCAGGGGCGTTGAGCTCAATGGGGTTTCCCTCAGGAAGTATGTAACAACAAACCTATAAATGAGCAGAGCTACAAGAATTACCTTCCTTCCCACAGTTAGCCATTCCAGCCTTCAGGTAGGGAATGTTCCCAAGATAATAACTGGTGCCACAGGTGCACTGACAGTTACCACCTTGCCAGTCAACTATCCTGTTTCTTCTACTCAGAAATCAGGATTTCATTTGCTCTGGGGTGGCGGGTTTCTTCTAATATAGGTACTGTGGCTGGACCACGTCAAGTTCATCTGAGCGCATTTCCAGGGGATGCTCTTCAGGGTCAGGCCACTCCTTGAGGTCTTCAGGAGCAAGTTCATTAATATCTGGGTAATAAGAAAGATAGTAGACATGCCCTACCCAGGAAACACAAGAAGGCATTAATAAGAAGAATACAGTTATAACAGTCCACCACTTCATGGTGCCAGTCAATTCAGACAGGTAACAGACCAGGACTTGTCTTCAGTGGCAGGCTCAATTAGGAATGGTTATGGTGTAGCAGAAAGCCCCCTTTTCCTCTAATGTAGCAGAAAGCCCCCTTTTCCTCTTGCCTGCATTTGCTCTCCCCTCTTTGGATATGTTTCTCTTTTTCTACCTTTTCTTCCTTCCTCTCTCTTTCACTTTAAGTTAAGGAATTGTATTTTAAAATTTGTATGTGTGCATTTTGTATCTCCCCTTGTAGTTTGGTATTTTTATCTATTTGTGTGCCATGGCATTTGTAGCTTATATTTTATACTCCTCGCCTTTCAACTTGCAACTAAATGTGTTTTAGTAAGTTATACATTGTAACATTGTTAACAAGGGAAGGAATCAAACTGCCCTTCCCTGTATCAGGCTGGCCTCTGAAAGAGTGAGTGAATCAGTGATTGAATGTGTAACATGGAAGCAGGCAGCAATTATCACCTGGAAGCTGAACTCAATAGAAGACAATGTAACAACCGGGAAATCTCTAAACCTCACTGATCAAAGGCTAGAAGCCCTGGCCTGACTTAATCAACACCAGAGACCAACTTTTGGGCTGAATATCTCCAGATCGACCCCTCCCAGAGCCCTATTCTAAATTAATCAACGGACTCCCAAACCTGCACGTACATGCGGACGACCCCTGGGGCTGACAGATGCTGTCCAGTAGCCACCGGGGGGGGGGGGGGGAGTCCCACGAAGGTCAATGACCCCTGGATTGGGCAAACCAGAAAACTGGGGAGTCACCAAAGTCTGCCAGGGACAGATAAAAGGCAGTGAAAAGTGACCCTCGGTGGCGCCCTCTTGATCTCGACCTCCAACTCGACCAGACCTGTCCAGCCAGAAGGACCAGCCGGCGACCCCCTTCTGGAGGATAACACCACTCTGAAAGAAGCCTCGACTGGCCATCAACGGCAGACTCCAGCGCTTGTAGGATAGGTATACCTGACTCTGTAGCCTGCTACTGTGAGTGTGTATGTGTGTGCGTGTGTGTGTGTGTGGGGACCAGCCCCAAGGTTTATGATTACAGTGTTTCAATCCACCTAATAAACTAGAATTTTAAGGATCCCGAGTTGGACATTTGTAGCCAACAATGGCTATGGCTGCATGTAGGAACAAGACAACAAAGAGCTTGGCTCCCATTAGATGAATCTGACTTAAATACCCACCATGTATTATGCATACCTTTTGCCAATAGTGTCCCCTCCCATTTATCTCACTGGGGATGCTTCATTACCACCCGATCTCCTGCCTGGAGCTTTCCAGGGTCACCACCCCTAGGTTGCTCTACTGCCGGCTCGCGGGGACCACCCAATCCAAAGGCCTGTTGCATAGGGCTACCGCCTGGACAAGGTCAGTTATTGGCCCAATTGATAGCTCGATCCAGGTGCAAGTCCCAGTCCTTAAGAGCTGGGTCAGCGGCTAACTGCAAATTGCATTTGAGGATGCCATTGGCTCACTCTACCAATCTGTTAGACTGCGGATGGGATGGGATGTGATATATCTATAACGTGCCATGTTTCGCGGTCCGGTCATACACAAGATGATTGCAGAAGTGAGGGCCATTATTGCTCTGTAGTTCTATAGGTGGTGGATACACAGCTAGCAGAGTTTCCAGTGCTGCACAAGTGCCCTGGGCAATAGCTCTCGCCAAGTCACGGGCAAATGTTATTCCTGTGATAACTTCTATGGCTACAAACACGTACTGTAGCTTTCGGAAAGTTAGAGGGAGGGGACCTATGAAATCGCATTGCCATACCTACCACGCTACCTTTCCCCCATGTAATGACAACGGGACAGTTGGGCAAGGTTTTAGTCGCATCTTGACCTCATGGCAGGTGATGCATGCGTCAACTATTTCTTGTGCTGCTTTTTTAGTTACATGAATGCCCCAAGACATGGCCAGGTGGTTCCATCATGCCCGGGATGCCTGTGTTGTCGATATAGCCATCCTGCGGCTCATTCCCCAGGTGTACAGTGGGAGGCTGGCGGCCTTGCATGTGCCTGGGAAAATGTCGACAGTTCTGCCCTCAGGGCAGAGAATCCCTCCAGTGACAATGTTGGTGGTGCAAAGGACTCCACTTTCGGGCTTGCCCTTTTGCTACAGTGTTTAGCCCACAGCCCTCGCAAGACATTGGTGGGCAGTCCATCAATTTGCACCTTATTGAAACTGGGAGCTAACAAGTTTTTCCATATTTTTGCTTGCAGAGTCTTGGGCCGGCCTTCCCCAGCTTTTTCCAACAATTCGGGGTGGTCAGGGGGTTTGTCTTTCACAGAGGCCACTGCCATGGCCTTGGCAGTTTTTGTGAGCTTGGCAAGCCCTGGCTTATGCAAAATGGGTAAAAGCTGCACTAGTTGCCGGATTGCATCTCTTACTGGGTGATTCGCCACCTCTGGCTCCAAGGCCAACAGGGCTGAGGTGCACTCTCTTGGTGCTTATCAACAAAACTTCCTCCACAACGGTGCTGTCACAACTTCTGTATCTAGCATGTGAGCCCAAACTGCGGCACAAATGATTTCAGTTAGTGCTAACTGATACAAGCAATGGACAACCTCCTCTAAATTGGCCCACGCCTGAGGGGGAGGGTTAAGCTCTTCCATATTACCGTGACTGGTCACAGTTGCCTGAAGCACGGCAGAAATCAAAGTAACATTTTCATCACCTCCTGCAAACTGATTTAACTGGAACTCGTGACGCAGGACTAATTGTGCTGCTTCTGCTCGATTTACTGAAATCGCAGAAGCTCCTTCACTATACATGTAAACTAGTCAGTCTATCACTGGCTCTCCTGGCTTGGACTTATGCTGCTCTTGTATATCTCAAATTTCCGTATGGCTAAAGGAATGCAGGACTGTTCGGGGATTCCTCCCTTGTGGCCCTGAGAGACTTACCACCACAGGGAAAGCCTGACTATGTTCCTCCCCCCAGCCAGGGACATATGGGGGTGGTTCAGCACCAGACTCATCACCAATCTCCTCCTCCGTCCCCGCCCCATGATCTTCCCAGAGCTCCACTTCCAGTTTCTCCTCATACAGACACTGTCGCACCTTGTCAAAGGGTGGCTCCACAGCCTGTGCTACCTGCCCCCTCTTCTGGAGGGCAGCAGCCACACGCACAATCATAATTTTTCCTTCCCTCCATTCTAATGTTTCCAAGTGGCTCTGGGCAGCTCACGTTGCCTTACACACCACGTTGTTGGAATCTCTCACATCTTCTAACTCCTTACTCAGCTGGGTGACCTTTTCCCAGAGCTGGGCATTCTCTTCGGCCCCTAAACACAGGCATGGGGCCAGCAGCCACGACAGGCACCCCTTCTTGGGCTTACCTCGGGCAGCAGCAGCAAACGTTGCCCAATGATTGGGTATGGTTTCTGGGTCACTCCAGGCAGGCCTCAACCTATCCTTATCCCACCCAGGATTCTCCGTCCCTGTCACTTCCTTAAGCAAAGCCACCAACAGGGCCCACCCAACTCCCTCCATTCTGACTGTCAGTATCTCCGCGTGGGGTACTGTCTGTTCCCCTGGTTCTCGCCTGCCATGACTTCAATCTTATAAAAAAAGGGGAGGAAAGAGGGAGGTGTTACCATGCTCAATACCCATGGAAGGAACACGCTTGGTCTAACTCATGGTTTAGGTAATTTTGTTTATTCTTTCTTTTACAGGGAATCGGTTGGAAGGCAGCAGCTTGTCTGGGTTGTTCCCGGGATCCACCCAGTGCTCCGGAGAGGATTCTTGGTGACTCAGTCCACATGGTAAATTCTGACAGACACCTTGCTGCCTTAAGGCTGCACCTGCAATTAGTCCCAGTGGGAATCCAGCCTAAGTCCATTGCCCTGAGTAGGTGTCCTCGGCTAACTCTTCTCACATGGGTTGCTTGCTGTGACCCCCTGCATCCACAGTCATTGCCCACTCCCAGTGATAAGAAGAAGGTAAAAAGATAGGTTTCTTTCTGCGCTTGTGTCTTAGCTCCCTGCCACTAATTACCTCATTAGCAGCTTGTTACGGGCACTGCCCAGTCTCTTTCACTGTGCGCTGTGCTGGCACGTGGATCCGGGAGCCTCCCTGCAGTCAGTCCACTGATCTTGGGCCCAGCTTCCCTCTCCCCTCGAGTCCTGGGTGATGGGCCAGGTCTCCTCCAGGCTCTGGGCTGGTGGCCCCCCCTCCCAGGGGTTCTGAGTTGCCTCACTGCGGTCCCGTGCGAAAACCACGGCTTCTTCCCGTGCCACAGCTCCACTCTTCCCCAGAGTTGCCTCGCTGTGTCCCCATGCAAAAACCACAGCTCCGCTCTTCCCCAGACTCTCTGCTGTTCCCACAGACTCCTGGTAGGTGGTAAGCATGGGCCTGCCAGTCCCGCATCATGGATCCCTCCTTTTGGATCCTTCTTCCGGAGAGTCCCCAGCAGCTCCTCTCTTCTCCTGTAGTGTCTAAAGGCATCTTTGCCCAGGCATCTCTCTCCTCATATCCCTGTGCTCTGAGCCCCATTGACTTTCCATGGGCGTGGGGCATCTCCCCGCCCCTTTGGGACATTATCGCCACCAGCTGCTGGGATTTCTCAAGTAACTGGGCTCCAGTCAGGAACTCTGTTACACACCTTCCCCTCCAATCTCTTGGTTCCCCTTCCCTTTCTAGGGTGTCAGACAGCTTGGTATGGAGCCAAGGCTGCAAGGTTCCATCCCCAAGAGTGGGGTCTGTCCCATGGGAAAGGGCAAGAGCGAGCGGAGAAAAGAGGAAAAAAGGGGGAAAGGAACCAACCATAAAACAAAAAGGAAAGGAGACAAGATTCTCTCCTTGACAACTCTTGCTTGAGTAAGAAAGTAACAAGGTCCTAGCTTGGTACCTGACCTTCCAGCGTGTCTTCTTTGGTGTGTATTGTGTCCTTGGTAGGGTTGTCTCCGGGGCGGGATAAGAAATCTACATTCCTGTTCCTTTGGCCTGTTTGGTGTTCCACTGAAAAACAGAATGGGTGTAAAGCCAGGAACCATCTCATGAGCCTGGCGTTATTCAATCTAGCTGTTCTTAACCATGGCAGAGGTGCATGATCCGTGATGAGCACAAACTCCCTGCCCAACAGATAATACTGCAAGAGTTCTATGCCTCATCGTATTGCTAGGCATTCCCTCTCTATGGTGGAATAATGGACTTCTGTGGGGTTAAACTTTCTACTGGTGAAAGCCACTGGTCTTTCAGCTCCCTGTTCTTTTTGGAATAGTATTGCTCCCAGTGCTACTGCTGAAGCATATGTTTGCAAAAAGAAGGTCTTCTGAAAATCGGGTGTATACAGGACTGGACGCTGGCATAAGGCCTCTTTCAGTTGGTTGAAGGCCCGGAGGGCCTTCGTGTCCCATGAGACTGGGTTGCAGCACCCCTTAGTCAACTCCGTCAGTGGCGTCACTTTTTCTGAGAAATTGGGGATGAACTGCCTGTAGTAGTTGGTGAACCCTAGGAAGGACCGGAGCTGCTTCAACGTTCTCGGTAAGGGGTGTTGTTTTATGGCTGCCATGTTGTCAGTCATTGGCTTTATGACCCCTTAGCCTACTAAAATCCTAAGTACTGTCTCCCCCTCTTTCCTAGGGTGCATTTTTTTGGGTTCGCAGTGAGCCCTGCCCGTCAGAGGCTCTCTAGTACTTGCCACAGATGTCTACGATGGGCTTCTCAATCAGGTGAAAAGATGATAATGTCATCTATGTAGACCACCGCATAGTCTTGATGTGGGGCAAGCGCACGCTCCATTAAACATTGGAAGGAGGCAGCCGCCCTGTGTAGCCCAAACAGCATTCTTTTAAATTGGAAGAGCCCCCATGGTGTCCCAAAAGCCGTTTTTTCTTTGTCTTCCTCTGCCACTGGGATCTACCAGTACCCCTTGGTGAGATCTAGAGTGTATATAAATAGGGCCTGTCCTACTTCCTCTAACATGTCATCAATCTGGGGCATCAAGAAGGCATCAAATATGGCAATTTTGTTTAGCTTCTGGTAATCGATGCGTAAGCGGATTGATCCATCCTGTTTTGGCATCACTACCATGGGGCTCCTCCAGGGACTTTTGGATTCTTCAATAGTCCCTCGTCTCTTCATTTGCTCAATTTCTTGCTGGATGGCTGGCCACGGGTGGTGCAGTAGCCTCCTTCAATGATCCCTAATTACGCGTCCCAGTGGGGTCATGGTATGGTGGTGGACCCCGCTAGCTTCTCCAGGTATTTCCCTGAATACATCCTGAAATTCAGGAATCAGGGCTTTCATTTCAGATTGATGACTTGGGTCTAACTGATTGTCTACTCTGGGCTCCCCTCGGGCTCCCATCAAGTCTTGTACAATGGTTCCATTCTCTTCCTCAATCTCATCTACTGGCTTCACCAGCCACCTGTCCCCCTGATGTCATTTTTGCAGCAGATTGATGTGATATATTTGCTTTCTCTGTGTCAGTGTCATTCGTAAGAACTCATAATTTATGGACCCTGTGCATCGTGTCACTGAAAGGGACCTTGCCACCGGGCCATGAGCTTGTGGGTATTGTCGGGGAGCAATACCACCACCCAGTCCCCTACCTGAAATTCTTTTTTAATAGATCAGGAGTTGTACTGCTGTTTCTGCTTCTCTTGGCATTGACTAAGGTTTTTTTGTGCTATTTCTTGGGCTTTCTGCAGCCGCTCTCTGAACTCCCCCGCCACCCGTGGTTTGGACGGGTCAGTCCCAGCTTGCATCCTCTCTTCACACATTAGGTCTAATAACCCTCAAGGGCTATGCCCATAAATCAATTTGAATGGGGCGTACCCAGCTGAGGCCTGGGGGACCTCCCTTGTCATGAAGAGTAGTGGGGGTAGCATGGCGTCTCACTCCCAAGGATCTACCTGTATGCATGCCCTAATCATTCCTTTAAGGGTGCGCTTGAACCATTCCACCAGGCCATCGGTCTGGGGATGGTACACTGAGGTGAGCAGTTGTTTAATTTTCAGCACCTGACAGACCCCCTTTAAAATCTTGGACATGAAATTTTTTCCCTGGTCTGTCAAGATTTCCCGGGGTATCCCCACCCAGGCAATCTACCATAGTAATGCCGTCACTATAGCCGGTGCCGTCACGGACCTCAATGGTACTGCTTCGGGGAAGCGTGTGGCATAATCAATGATCACAAGGATGAATTGGTACCCCACCCTACTACATGGGAAGGGTCTGGCTATGTCCAAGGCAATTCGGTCAAATGGCCATTCAATCAGGGGCATGGGTAGTAGGGGAGCCCTTGCCAGCTTTACTCTCCTGGTTCTCTGGCATTCCAGACATTCCACGCAGAATTTCTCTGCCATCTTATATATGCCAGGCCAGAAGACCTTGCGTTTAAGTCTTGCCTCTGTTTTGTCTCTCCTGAGGTGCCCTCCCATGGGCAGGGTATGGGCAACCTGCAGTAAGCCTTCCCAATATCTCCGGGGCACCAGGATCTTGGCTCTCTCTCCTCCCTCCTCCAGGTCCTCTACCCTGTAGAGCAGGCCTCTCCTTACCTCATAACGCAGGGTTCGGGGAGGTCTCAGTGTCTCTCCAGTTTCTTCCTCAGGTCCCCCGAGATAGGATCTCCATAGATTCTTGAACAAGGGTTTCTGGCTTTGTTCCTGGTGGAAATCCCCTTCTCCTATCATCTGATCTATATCAAGATCTTCCTCTGGGTCCCAGAAGCAAAAAGTCTGGGGCCTCCTTTCATCTTCCCTGGGCAGGTCTGGCATCAGCTGGTGAATAACCTCTTTCAGGTGTGGCCAATCCATGCCCAATGGCATGGGGCAGGGTAATGTATTGGCCAGCCCTACCAGGATCTCTTCCGTTCGCCCCAGCACCCAGAGTTTCACCTTCTTCCATAGATATCTGTGGGCCGCACCATGCATACGTATCATGGAGACAGGGGTTCCAGTGCTCCATAGATGTGGGGGCAGCAGGTCACTACATACCATCGATTGGGAGCAGCCTGTATCCACGACCACCGGTATGATAGTGTCACCTATTTGAACCTCTACCATGGACTTGCTCTTCCGGCCTGGACCTCAGTGACTCATGAAGCTACAATCCGTCGTCTTATCATGCATCTCAGCTGCATGGTTAGGAGCATTGGGCAGCCTAGGGCAAAACCGGGATATATGGCCCTTCTCACCGGAGCAGTAGCAGGCCACTTCCCGGCAGCCCGCTGCACGTCCCTCCCTCCGTATGGCCTCTCCCCGTCTAGGAGGTGCGGTGATGGTCTGCCGAGCGGCGAGAGCAGGGCCGCTGGCTCGCTTCTTCTTGGGTGTCTCCCCTTCCCCCTTGGCTGCTGTGTAATCTTTGGCTAGGTGGAACGCTGCCCCCATTGTCTTTGGCTGGTGTTGCTGGACCCATCTCTGGGAGCTGCCTGTGAGATCTGTTAAAAATTGTTCCAAGACTATCATATACACTATCTCTTGGGTGGTGTGTGCTTCCAGCCATAACCATTGCTCGGTGAGGTCCCGGAGGGCCTGTGCTAGTAATCGAAGCTGTCCCGCCTCAGGGCCCTTCTTGGCCCAGAATTTGTGCCAGTACGTTTCCAGTGAGATCTCTAGATGGTATAAAACCACTGCCTTCACCTTATTATAGTCCCATGCCTCTACCCTATTGAGGGCGCAGTAGGTAGCCTGGGCCAGCCTGATAAGGAGAGGCCCCAACTTAGCCACCCAGCTTCCCAGGTCCCATTTTGCAGCTGTCGCCGGCCGCTCAAACACCTGTAGGTAAGCTTCTACATGATCTTCAGGTGACATGCAAGGCAGCCCCAGGCCACCCCCCTCTCTTACCAGGGACGTCTGTTGCACTTTAATCTTTTCACAGAGATCTTGTTGGCATGCAAACAGCTGGATCCTCACTTCAGCCTCTTGAGTCCACATCCTTACCATCTCTTTCAGCTGGGCCTGCTGGCCCTGGAGGTGTGTTAATGTTAGGTTGTGCGCTTGCTGCCAGTCTGTTGCAGCCTGCATGTCAATAGCTTCCGTCGTGCAATCTGCGTTCGCGGCCAATGCACCAGTTTGTCAGCATGTCCGCATGGGGTACTGTCTGTTCTTCTGGTTCTCGCCTGCCATGACTTTGATCTTATAAAAAAAAGGGGAGGAAAGAGGTGTTACCATGCTCAATACCTGCAGAAGGAACACATTTGGTCTAACTCATGGTTTAGCTGCTTTTTCTTTCTTTCTTTTACAGGGAATCAGTTGGAAGGCAACAGCTCGTCTGGGTCATTCCCAGGATCCACCCCATGCTCCGAAGAGGATTCCCGGTGACTCAGTCCACACGGTAAGTTCCAACAGACACCTCACCGGCTTAAGGCTGTGCCCGCAATCAGTCCCAGTGGGGATCCAGCCTAAGCCCACTGCCCTGAGTAGGTGTGCCTGGCTAACTCTTCTCACATGGGTTACTTGCCGTGACCCCCTGCATCCACAGTCATTGTCTGCTCCCGGTGATAAGAGGAAAGTAAAAAGATAAAAGAGGTTTCTTTCTGTGCTCGCATCTCAGCTCCCCACCACCAATTACCTCATTAGTGGCTCATTATGGGCACCACCCAGTCTCTTTTGCCGTGCGCTGTACTGGCGCACGGATCCGCAAGCCTCCCCGCAGTCAGTCCACTGATCTTGGGCCCAGCTTCCCCCTCCCCTTGAGTCCTGGGTGATGGGCCAGGTCTCCTCTGGGCTCTGGGCTGGTGGCCCCCCCTCCCAGGGGTTCTGAGTTGCCACACCACATCCCCATGTGAAAACCGCAGCTTCTTCCCGTGCCGCGGCCCGCTCTTCCCCAGAGTTGCCTCGCCGCGTCCCTGTGTGAAAACCATGGCTCCACTCTTCCCCAGACTCTCTGCCATTCCCACAGACTCCTGGTAGGTGGTGAGCATGGGCCTGCCAGTCCCGGGTTCCAGAATCCCTCAGCTCACACTGGTCCTGCATTGTGAATCCCTCATTTTGGATCCTTCTTTCAGAGAGTCCCCAGCAGCTCCTCTCTTCTCCTGTAGTAACCGAAGGCATCTTTGCCCAGGCATCACCCTCCTCATATCCCTGGGCTCTGAGCTACATTGGCTCTCTGTGGGTGTGGGGCATCTTCCCGCCCCTTTGGGACATTATCACTGCCAGCTGCTGGGATTTCTCAAGTAACAGGGCTCCAGTCAGGAACCTTGTTATACCAACCTTTCTCTCCAGGCCAGAGCCTCTCAATCCTGTTCATGATGCCAATTTACATCCTAGTTGCCTGTGGAGGGCTCAGGGTTGTGAGTGTGGTCCGGGGTATAAAGGTAAGAAAGGTTTAACTTAACAAAAACACGGCTACATGTAGTTATAAGGCTACAATGACAGATAATAATAATTTGCATTGGCAACTTATCGGCAGTCCACTCTAATGCCTGATGTATGATAAGTTTCTCTTTCCACAAAGCTCAGTGAAGTCAGGCGTCCCGGATCAGTGCTGTCCAAGGGGTACCGGGAAGGACCCTGGTATTCAGTTTTCAGGCTCCTTGAGATCCATGGGCCCACTGACTCCAAATCATCAGCTAATCTTAAATCAGGAACTTCTTTTACAGAGCTGTGTCTTCCTTCTAAATGATTTCTGGATGTGCTAGCCAATTTATAACTTCTGAGCTATGCTGATAACTTATAGCCATCCAGATTTTCCCTACTTCAAACTGCTCTTAGGACTGACCAATAGCAGTACAAGCCTTGCATTCTTTTGATAAGGTTAATTTTTACTATGCCACAGGGCCTACTACTTCAAGGCTTTAAATTTACTAGGCCTTACTACATCTTTGCTTTAATTAGTCTCTTAACAACAACGTATAGCTTACTATCTGAACAAATGACAGAAAACCACTTGGTTCAGCAAGCACCTTAGACACAATTTTCAGCTGTCATAACAGAGACCTTGAACTGCAAAGCTGCTTATACCATGTCTCCATGAAAATTAAATAGACATCAAATCTTTCCCAGGACAGAATTTCATTGGAGGCATCAACATACAAAGTTCAAAAAGTATAGTACCTGAGACTTCGTACATGTTTCTTTGACTGCTATGCTCTGGACATGACTTAGATGAAGATTGCAAGAGTGATTAGTGCCACACATGATTACTGTCTGTTGCCCAGAACACTGTGTTCTTGCCTACAAATGGAGCAAAAGATACTCCCAAGTACCTGGGCCTTGGATTGACTTGGATTGACAATCCTTCAAGCATCTAGATCTAAACAGCTTGGGCAGGTTTTGCATGCAGCAGGCCACTCTGTGAGCTATGACAGTCATGCATGCCAACACTATCTTAGCGAATGCTGTACGGGCAAGGTATACAGCAAATAAAAACACAATTGTCCCAATGAACTTCAGACATTATGCTCACAAACTCATAACGGAGGCACTATGGAGAATCCTATGGTATACCATGCTACAATGGGCTGATGACAGCCACATGGAACTAGATGCTTCAGTTGTGCATGTGGCTCAAGAACTTGGCAAGGTATTCAGTGATGCGGATGACCAGGCTTTGGAAACAGCAATGAACAATCTGCTCCCAAAATTAAGAAAGTGGAAATACTGTTGGATGCCTTTGACAAAGCCCGGGAAAACAATGTTACGTATACTTTTTGGAGGGAATACATGAATCTTGCTTCCATTCTGCTCCAGTTTACAAGCGCTATCACAGAGGAAAACTGGGACTCATATCTGGAATCATTTTCTGAAATGTTGCCTTGGTTTGCTGCTTTTGACCACGTGCTTTATCTAGATGGGGATGTGTTTTCTTGGCGGACATGAAGCAACTGAAGAACATAGCAGCTGAAGTGTATGCTGGCTTCCAGTCTGGTGACTACATTCTCCAAGAAACAAACCAGAGATTCAGCAAAGTTCCAGATGAGCAAGGACTTGAGCATGTAAACAAAATTTGCAAAATTGCTGGGGGACTGATTGGAATAATGCAATCAGAGTCAGCCCTCGGTCAATGGGGTTTGACATATGTAGAGTAAACAAGACCTGCCAATGACACCAGAAAAAATGCTTGGAGTAATAGAGGAAGAGGGATCACACAAAGAATTGGGGAGAACCAGAAGACAAAGGGATGAGGATGGTGTTAAAAAGCTGTCTACTAATTTCAAATTATTCAACGTGTTGAACAAGGAATCCCCAGAGTTGGTGTGCCTCACTACTGGTGACATTCCCCAAGAACCAATTATACAAGACCTGCTGAATGCACAACGTTTAGGACAAAATATTGTAGAAACATTTGTCACTGATCAATTTGTGTCAGCATACATGCACCAATCCCAAAGAAAAAGTTAAAAACTCTTGCTTCCATATATCCAGTACAGCTAGCAACAGAAAAACACAAACAACAGACCTCAGTCATGAGAGCTGATTGTGATCTTTTCAGATGCCTACTTGTATCTATGGATGCCAGCAGGCATATGGATGTTGATAACCTCCTGAGGCAAGAACTCTGTACTGTACCGCTATCGCTGACTACAACTGATGGAAACTCGAAACCAGCTAACAAAGCTCAACTACTCTCCATTTTGGAAGAGGATATTTCACAGCCAAGTTTGTAAGAAACCTTGACTCCAACATGTGTAGTGATTGATGGTATGGCTGTGGTTCAGGCCATGGTTGCAGTGACCTTTGGAGACGATGCGGATGCTTTTGTGGTGAATATTATGTCCAATTTCAAGGAACCTTGCAGTAGGGCAGATGTTGTGTTCAATTGTTACAAAGACCCATTGATCAAGGATGTTACTAAAAAGCATTGAATTGGGAAAGGAAGGGAAGTAAGAGTTGAAATTAGCAGCAGGGACATCATGTTGCCTGCACAATGGAGAATATTAATTAAATCCAAGGAAAAGAAAGCATCACTTGTTAAGTTCCTCAAAAGGGGAACTCTTACGGCAAGTCAGTGGTATCAATGATGGTTATGCTTCCTCCTCAACTGGAAGAAACATAGACCACCTCCACGCCACACAAGAAGAGGCAGACACCCAACATGATCTTGCATCTCTCTGAGGCAAAGTTAGAAGGATATGACAGAGTCATTGTCACAAGCAGTGATACAGATGTCCTGTTGCTACCAATTGTATTCTGGCCTCGTCTCAGCAATGAGCTGTGGAGGAAAGCAGGCACATCAAAAACTCAACAATACATTGCTGTGCACAAAGTGGAATGCTGGGATGAAATAACAGATGGACTGCTGGCCATCACAGGGTGTGATACCACAAACCAGCTTGCAGGAATTTCTAAGAAGTTTGCTTGGAAGATCTTCTGTGAAACTGCATCTCCTATCTCAATTTGGAGTATCTCACACACCAGGTGCCCAAGTACTGGCCAGAGCTGAGGAATTTGTGTATAAATTGTATGAACCTACAAGGGGGACAAATTCCATTCACACTCTGCGGTGTGCTCAGTTCAGAAAGGGAAGAAAGTGCAAGCTTGAAAACCTGCCACCAACACAAGATGCACTATTTGGTAGTGGGCACATCCATTGAGCACACTACCAAGCCTTAATTTGGCAAAATGCAATGGTGGCAAATCCACAGATTCCAAGTCCCACAGAAAGTGGATGGCACATCGACCATGGTATGCTGTTGCCTCTACTGATGACAACAAAAGGCCTTACAGCTGAGTGCTTGGACATCACAACCTGTGGATATAAAAAAGTGGACATCAGTGTACTACATTGTTTGCGCAATAGACTCAAACTGAGATGCAGAGCAGCTTGCAAATGCATGGATTGGTTCCAAAACCACACAATAATGACCATGACAGTGACTAAATTTATGCGTGAATTGAATGCTTCAAGTGATAAGGTTTAGAAAATGTTGTAATGTTTACTTGAGGATAGGATTTTAATCCAAAAATTAAAAAATCAACCAAAAAACATTGTCTGTTACTTTGTTGATTTTGGACCCTATTAAAAAAAATCCATATCCACATTGTAACAAAAATTTTGCACAAACTTCACTTTTTCAATATCTGCACCCTAATTTATGGGGTCCTGGGGGAGCACAATTTTAGGGATAGGCCTGTTGGTTTGGGGCTTTATGATGGAATAGGACTTTTGTATGTTACCAGTGGAGGAGTAGGACTTCTGAGGATCAGAAATAATTAGTGGTGGGGCATAGGGGGTCCTGAAGCAGGGATTTCCAGCCTTTAAGGGGCAGCGGGAAGTTTTGATTGCTGTCATCCTCCCTTCTCCAGGAATCTGTCTTTGATATACAGTTCTGTCTGGCATGACGCATTTGGGAAGCTGGATAGGTTTTTGCCTCCTCACAGGAGCTTCTGCCTCTATGATATGGCCCATAGTGTCTATAGTCACCATGTAGTCCAATGGAAAATCTTCCTTGCCCTTGAACTTGTCCAACACAAAGAACTTTTCCATAGCTCTGAAATTAAGAAAGAAGTGTGTTAGCTTTTATTCACTTGGGAGATAATCTCCATCTAATTCAGCCCACACCCCATTTCCCTGCAGTCAATGAGAATAGTTGGCCTGTCTGACAGAGCTGGGAAAAACCCCCCCTAACCTTCAGACAATCAGGTTATTTGTTGCTTTTAAAGGAGTGTGTTCCCTGCCCTGCCTCCTGCCATACACCCTATGAGCATAACCTTAAAGTATAAATGGCCAACAAACAGAGTCATCTAAGCATTAGCACAATGGCATGAGGCACCCATTATGTACTAAAAGATCATGTTAGCAATGTCCAGTCATGTGGGAGATCTGAGTGGCTAAATGATTCTCAGCACTTTAGGATGTAGTATTACATCACCCCAGAGGGCATTATGAGATGCATGGCTTGAGGCATTAGCAACGCATACAGTTGCACACGGGTGCATGTGCATCCCCTGAGCTTGGCGGTGCACGCCCTGCAAAAAGCACTGCCGACACTGCTGGTGGAGACTGCAGGCAGTCGCTGCTCACCACCCCTGCCCCCCTTGCTGCTAGCGGTGTCTGCAGGCAGTCCCCAATCACCACTGGCCGCCGCTGATGCTGCTGGCGGTGTCTGCGGGTGGTCACTCCCACCATGGCTGCCTGCGGGAGCTCCCCACTCACCGCAGCCATGCACCCACTGCTGCCACTACTGCTGCTGCCTGCGGGCAGTCGCTGTGCCCCCGCCCCCCTCCCCAGCCTCCAGGGGCATGTGGCATTCATAGCTTGAGGTAATGGAGCCTACAACACAATTGGAAGTGTTTTTAGGGGTTCTGTTAACTAGTATCTTTATATTATTTGTTTTCGGAAATCTTTAAAAATGGGCATCATTTGGTATTTTTGGCTTCACCCCTCTTTGCTCATAGGGGACATCTTGGTCTTTCAGCTACACTAAAGACCATGAGGTCCTCAGGTACCACAGTGATGGAAAGCAACATGGCTATGGGTGGGTGAGCAGGGCACCAAGCCAAAGTGCTGATTTAAAGTGGTGCCACAATGGCAGCTCAGGAGGAGCCTGCACAGCCACAGAAACAGCCTCTGAGGTGTGGGTGACTGTGTAGCAGCAGCAGCAGCAGCCTCCAGTGCGAGGAGAGACTGTGCCGCAGCAGAAATGAGAAATCTGGCAGTTTGTAGTGCTGGCCTTTAAAGTGCATTGATTTTAATTAATAGCTTGCATAGTTCTAGCACTCATGTTTCTATTAACTCATCACATGTTCATGGAACCCTTGATTTACACTGTTGATGGGCTGCATCCTGAAACATTTACTCAGAGTCTGATTTTTGACACACTTACTCACATTGAGCAGAACTAGGTCACAGTTTCCAAAGCCTCTGATTTGGGAACCCGCATGCCAATTTCAAAAGTGACTTAGAAGCCTAAGGCTCAATGAAAGATATTTGGGCACAAAAAGGGGCAAGGGTAAATGTCCATAGGTGCCTCACCTGCCAGGGGTTTTGCTGGCAGGTGAGGCATCTGTATGCACCTATCTGAATTTGTGGGAACCCTTGGATGGTGAGGCCAAAGTCACATTTGAAAATGGCAGCCAACATGCTTTGGAAAATGTTGTCCTTCATCTAGTTTCCTAACAAGTTTCTTTTTCAGCTTTTACTCTTAATACATATGTGGTACTCAAGGAGAAAACCTTCCCCATACAAACACAAGGTAATAATAGAGACAACAACCAACAGTTTCCAGTTCTCCAAGGGAATCTCACCTTTCAAAAAGGTGTCTTTTCTCATCACGCTTGTCCAGTACGTTGCTAGAAAACCCTCTAGTTGTTTTGTCAGGAGTCTGTAGATGGAGCAGGCGCTTTTCAGGAAGAGTCTCTGTAGCTATAAAACAAAAGGAAAAATCTCAAAAACAGCATCTCTGCAATAGCTCAGGCAAGAAGAGCAAGAAAAATTGCAGAAGGACTACACCGCTGGGATGCCAAGCCAGAAGCCATTCCCCTGCTCTAGAAGGGTCTTAAGACAGGGATTCTGATCTCCTTCATAGAAATTTTTTTCTGCAAGGTTTAATACCTAAAAGACATAATGATAGTATGGGTCTTTCCCAATTCTTCTTTTCTACTGTGCACCACCAGACTCCCAGAGAACACTTTTCCATGCTTTCCCATGATCCAACGAATGGGACAGTCAGTTCTTCTGGGAGTTTGCAGGCAGCCAACTAGAATCCATTGTCAGAAATAATATCTTGAGATTGGGGTTGACCTGCAGCTGGTCTAAATTATGTAGCTCTGGGATCTGACGCATTAGGTTTTCCTTTGCAAAAAATGATCAGGGCTGCAATAAATCTGGTCTGTTGTAAGGACTGCAAACAAGGACTTATGAGATGGATGTAGGTAAATCTGTTCAAATAGAGATTATTTACAGCACTGCTGAGTACATGAGCCTCCCTCCAAACTCAATGAGAGCTGTAGCTGTCTGGAACCTCCACAGCAATCCTTTTTCAAGTCATGATTTTAACATAAAAATTAGTTAGCCGGTCTTTGAGTTTCTTATGCCTGGGTTGTATCTTGCATTTTGTACATTGGCAGGCTGGTCTGATTCCATTCCTAGGTCCAATGTAGGCTTCATCTCTTGCTGTTAAGAGTACACAGGGAAGTTAATCATATCAGCAGTAGAAGCTAAGGTCTGAATTTAAAGTGTTTGTGGACTTCAGAAGATTGGCAGTGTGGTATTTTCCCATAAAATAGAAACAAGCTCACACTCTTGTCTGACAGACACCCCTGTCCTTTTCTACAATATACTCTGGGTAACATGATTGACTAGAAACAGCACTTCAGCTGGATCAGAATTATTTGAACTGTTGGGTTCTTCAGTGACGCCTCTCCATGATCAATGCCATGCTCTATCTACACTATAGGCGCTACACACAATTGTAAAACGAGCACTATGATACACTTTTGATCTGGCTCTGGCCACCTAATGACTAGATCACAAATCATCGGTATCTCTTTTCAGCTTAACCTTGTTCTACCTACGGTTTTTGTCTGCATTATGAGGAAGATCTTTTGCTGTTTGTGTTATGGGTTTTTCTTTCATAGTCATGTCAGTCCCTTCTTTGATAGTTACTGTGCCACCTTTCTTTTCAGTTTTCTTCTGTTCAATGCTGGAAGAAAGCAAAAGACTTGAGTTTCTTTTGTAAAGTCAGCATCTGAATAGAGAACTCCATGTTCGTACTGCAGTTGCACTGACAATCTAGTCACACCCAAATGAACAGAGCTATTGTAAGGACTGTGCAGAGTGGCACCTTTTAGACTGACTGGTTTAGAGAGGCAAGAGCTTTTGTGGGCAGCAAGTTATTTCCTCAGATGCTATGCTATAGGTTGTTTCCCACAAAAGTTTATGCCCCTCAGCCAGTTAAACTCCAAGATGCCACCCTGCCCTACCTTCCACATGACTTCAGACTGATATGCCTAATCACCACCACAAGGACAATAGCTTTCAAAAAATGATCATAAAAAAAGCCTGAAGGAATATGCAACTCAAAGGATTTATATTGGACAGTATGAACAATGACAAGCAATGGACAGTAACAGCAGTAAACCCAGTCTTGATGGGGTCTTTCCAGAAGTGTGAGGCAATTATTTTGCACTGCAATTAGCTAATTCTTTTGAGTCATTTACCCCTGTCCAGGCCTGTTTATCCTGAAAGACTCGAAAGGCCAATAGGTTTGAATAGCATGAGTTTTGAAATGAGTCGTGCCAGAGTCATGCTGCTACATTCTTTGGCCCCTGTGCATCATGTATTCTCCATACACCAAACACTTCAGAAAACCCCAGTCCTTCTCTCAGTGCTCTGCTGAATACTCTCAGACATTGGGAACAGGGCTCCCTTAATAGCTCTGTCTGCAACGAGGTTAGATTCAAATGCTAAGTGCTAAGGATCTTCAGCCAAGTGGGAGTGGACCAGAACAAGCTAATCAACTAACTGGAAAAGAAACAACTGCTTTTACCTTGGGAAGACCAGAGGTCTAGCCTCATGGGAAGGAGAACTTATTTGTCCAGAAGCGGGTCTTACTGAGTCTGCTGTCGCAGGCTTCTGCAGTAACAAGAGACAATCCAGGTGACTCGACAGATATTAGCAAGCAGACAACGAACAAGGCAAACCTCCTTTCTTTTACAATAACAACCTGTTGCTGATGCTCAAAAATCCTGGTGGAAAATTCTGTCTCAGTAACATTTACCCTCCATAATTGTTTATGGTTCAGTTTGTGGCCTCTTATCATGGCAAGACATCTTGTAACACGAGACAACATGCATAACTCAGAGAAAGGGATTCAGAATAGATCCAGGTTCAGAATGTGCTACAGATTTTTTTTCTGTCTTTGAGCCAAGTCACTTAAGCCCAGACCTTCCAAAATAGTGATGCATGCAACACTGATTGCACTGGGAATCAGAAATAAAAAACCTTCAGGGATCTGAGCCCCAGGGCATGGTAAACTGCAAAGTAATGTCAAGCCAAACATGTTGGATTGGGGGGGGGGGGGGGGTGTATTTTTAAAACATAGCTTCAAATTCCAAATGACCTGGATAAGCTGCTGCACTGAACTTATCACAGAGCTTCAAACTATGAAATGCCAAAACGTCACCAGTTGAAAGCAAAAGCTGCCCCAGATCCCAACAGAATTTGAATGGTGCTTCATTATAACTTCATACTGGAGCAGAATCATCCAGTTCTGGCTGCCGTTAGAACATCTACGGCATAACGAGGTTGGCAAAATCCTTCATGCATGTGCTGTCGATGCAGCAGGAGCCTTCTCTGATATTATAATGGCATTGACATAAAGAGGATCTTGTCAGTACAGCTATAACAGCCAAAGTTTTGTACTGTAGACAAGGTCCTAGTTTTTCCATGCCTCAGTTCTCCATCTCTCTTCCATGTGTCTCGTCTGTTTAGTCAGTTAAGCTCTTTGCCTCAGAAACTGTCTCTTCCTATACCCACCCCAGCAAAACACATCCCTAGCCTGGCTCTGAACTCAGGAGAAGTCTCTAGGACCTCATGTCATGCATGTGATAAGACATAGATTCAAAAGGTTTTAGGGTCAGAAGGAACATATTAGATCATCAAGTCCAACCCTCTGTCCTGGGCAGGAAAGAGTGCTGGGGTCAGATGACCCCAGCTAGGTGTTTGCCCAATCTCCTTTTAAATACCTCCAGGGAGGGGGACAGCGCCACCTCACTTGGAAGTGTATTTCATATTTTGACAACCCTCACTGTAATTTTTTTTTTCCTGATGTCCAGTCTAATGAGAGGACATGAGAGGACAAAGCAACAAGAATGCAGTATAAAAGTAGTTGTCTACTCCAGGTAGATCACTACCCTGCTTTGCAGTCAGGAATGACAGACAGGTGCTGCTCTGTCAGGCTCACAACGGAAGTGAATCTTAATGGAGGAAGAGGAAGGGCCTGTAATGACCACATTACTGGCAACAGCAGCAGAAAGAAGCTGCCTCATGGAAGACTTAAATGCGGAAGACTTACATGCTTGCATCATTTTGCAACACAAACTGTACCTCTTCTGACAGTTCAACAAGCTGTAAGTGATTGGACAGATCATTGGGGAGGGGGATCCAGGAAGTGGGGTGGGGTGTGTAGCCACATCAGCAGTCTGAGCTTCCTTACCAACTTTTCAGTGGTTCATGTTGGAGCTCCCCTCTGGCACAGGTCCTGAACCCAGTGGGTGAGCCCCACTCCCTCACTTTTTCCACAATTGAAGAATTTGGCAGTAGTAAGAGGAGGGGGATGCTGAGCTGTGACAGCACTCACCCCTGGCTTCCAGAGCTATACCCCTGGACAGGTCTGCCAATCTGAAGAAGCCAGCTCAACTGTTCAAGCTAACATTCTCCGAGACCAACTCGAAATAAGTGATGTTGGGAAAAAAATGACCATCTTACAATTGAAATTGCTTTAGCCAGCTTCCCACTTCCATCCATGGCTTCCAGGAACTCCTTGAAAAATGTCATATGCACGTTTTTATTGTGGATCTGGAGAATGCCAATGCTGTTGAATACGAAAGCAACTGGCTGTTCTGCGGCAATCAGTCCCAATAAGTAGAGAAGGGTCTCTCTCAAGCAATCTTGTACAATCTCCCTTCTCAAGGAACTCTCCAAAGATACAGTCATAATATTCAGGGGAACAATTCGGATTTCACCTAGAAATCGACAAATGGAAGATACAAAGATATCTGTATGCGAAGCAGACTTCTCAAAAGCTGCCATACGCCCCACGGACTCTACATTGCTATTAAGATGGCTATGAATAACTTCAACCTATTTTGCATTTCTGCAACATCTTCCTGGGAAAAGTTCAAAGCATTCTACAAACATGAATAACCCTTCACAAGGCCTTTTCATGTGATCCCACCTATATAATTAATAACAGCATTTTACCTGTTTAAAATCTTTATTGAGAAGCATCTCAAAGCTCTTTAGAAACAACCTGAGATCCAGTATCTGACTAACAAATAGCAATGTTACATAGGAGGTCAGGGGAAGGAAGAAAAGATCATCACATTCACTAGAGGGTTGGTGTTTCAGGTGAACATGGAGCCAAACAAGAACAGTAGGGAGATATTCCCTTTCTTTGATGCTGTGAGAAGGGGGCCATGATAATCCCAAATAGTAAGAACTTTAATTTTGCAACTCGTTTCTAAGATAAAGTGTCAAATTCTCCAGAATACTTATACAAATGTAACTAGGGATTCTGCTGGAATTTGACACAAAAATGCCCAATAGATTGCAGGAGAGAATTACACCTGGGTTGCAGACAAAAATCTAGAATTCTTGTTTAAAAAATGATACCTTTTATTAGACCAACTGGGTAATTGCAAGAAAATTGTCCTTTTCTGAAATTTTCTTTTGATTTTTTTGTGTTTTCCCAGTTGGTCTAATAAAAGGTATTGTTTTTGAAACAAGAGTTCTAGTTTTTGTATGTCTTCTTGACTCAGACCAACTCGGCTACCAACTACACTCCTGAAACCCGGGCTGCATGGAGTTTTTCTACTAGCTTCTCCATTTCAGTTAAAAGTGCAATATTTTTTATGTTTATAATCGAAATAGTTGGATCAGAAAAATCCCCACATGGACAACAGCTTGATTGATATAAAGTTGCCCAATACCCCATTATACATGTAGAAGCCCACTTCATTCCTACAAGCTCTACCATTGGAAGAGATCTTTGCACCATGCTAATTCTTCTAATTCTCAGGTGGTGTACTGACTGAATTATACCTTTTACAAACATACATTTAGGCTAGGTACAAGCATTCAAAAATGTTGAGGCAGACTTGATCTGAGTTCTGTGGTTGTCTGGAAGTGGCATAGTTTAGATTGGAAATTTGGAGTAAGGTTGTAGCTGGGATAGTACAGGAAGCAGGAAGAGGCCAGGACATTCTCTTGTCTTTCACTGGACCAACTGGAGAGTTGGGAGAGCTGTTGAGCAAGCTTTTTGGGCTGCGAAAGGGCACCTGATGCCCAAAAGTTACCTAGCAGTTCTCCCAACTCTGCAATTGGTCCAATAAAAGCTATCACAAAAAAGTCCTCCCCCTTTATAGTTCAAGCAGCATTGCACAAACTGTTTGCACTAGCCCTGGAGACTGCTCTGCCCAGCAGCACAGCACATTTATCCACCTGCCAATTTGAAGATACTATATAAACTAACTGAATCAGTGATACAAAAGGGGCTTTTCTCCTCTGCCTTCTGGCCTGACCTCAGACTAATATATCTAATTACTTCATCTGCTAATTTTGTAGACCTTCTTAGCAGCACTTTGGCAACAGCGGGAAGCAGACTGCCACACCACAGGAGGAGTGGGTGGACTTGTTGTTTCCTTTTTGACCCTGCTGACAGTTTAGGAATTTAATCTATACCAGGGATTCACAACCAGGGTGCCATGGCATACTGGGCTGTTGTGAAATTAAGGGTGCTGCTCAATAGTACCACTCTTAGCTATGCAAACACCAACACAGGATTCACAAGACAAACCCAGAGATTTCTAGTAGGAAGCCCTATTGTTGAAGAAGACTGTTCTTGCCTGCTCTTTTTCTCCTCCAAGCCCACAAGGGATGATTTGGTTAGCATACATGCCACACAAAAGGACTCATGCAAGGAGAATCTTGCATAAACCTCTGAATTTGCATTTACAAGGCTGACTTGTTCTGCAGGGTGAGTGTGCAACTTAAGTGAATGACGTTTGATTAACACACACAAATTCTTAGACCTTCCATCGGGCTGTAGGCATCAAAACAATAGCAGATGCAAGATCTCTAGGAGTAGAAGTGAAAAGAACATTACAAGCAGTGATATTCTAGCTTTTGACTGTATTTTTAAAATATATGCTACCATAGCTGTAAATTAATAAAAGTCTTGGTGGTTTTTGGATAGGCTAAGCTGTTATTAGAAACCTTGGAAGAAATGTTTTGCTTGTATCAGACACACTTGTTATATTCTTTAAATATTACAACTACTAAAACATTATAATATCTAACAAAATATATATGATTAGAACAGACTACAAATTCATTCTTGAGGAAGACAGAGGCTTAATCTGTCTTCTTACCAGGAGAGTGTTTCTTTGACTGTTTCAGTCCAAAGGCCTGGCAATGCTTCTCAGACAGTAAAAATATGGGTCGTTGTGTCACAATAAATTTGTTGCCACCGAGATCTAACTTTGTTTGCTCAAATGAGAATAATCCCATCCCAGATATGTGGACACCCTGAAAAAAGTTACAGTAAATAAATTTGATTCACCAGGAGATAAAGACAAAAGGCCATATGCAAGTAAAGAGCCTGTATAAGAGCTTAGCAAGGGGGAACAATTGTCAGAGACTTAGCAGCAACCTCAGGACGAAGATAGGACAATTGGTTAGATGCCGAAAATCTTTATAAAGTAATGCGAGAATCTGGGAAACAAACAGGAAGAATTGGAGGTCCTAGTACAAGCCCAGAATTATGATGTAATTGGGAAAATAGAGACATGCTGGGATATTTCCCAAGACTGCAGTACTGTTATGTATGGTTACAGCTTCTTCAGAAAGGATAGGCAGGGAAAAAAAGGAGGAAGTGTTACCATATCTATGAAGGCAATGTGCATGTATTGTGAGGTATGGTATGAACTGGGAGGTAGGCCAACTGAAACCCTCTCAGAAAAGGTTACAGGGGAGGAGGATGTCATGGTAAGTGTCTGCTACAGGTCACCAAATCAGGAGGAGGAGGCAGACAAGGTCTTCTCTAAACAACCAAGGGAAGCTTCCACTTCACAGGACCTGGTTCTCCTGACGACTTTAATTATATTGAGACATCTGCTGAGAGGGAAACACTGCAGTGTACAGCTGTGCACAACTCCACCAGCCTGGTAGGAGTGGCACTATTTGCTATCTTTTGGGTTGTTTTTTTTTTTAAATATGGACATTATTTCTCATTATAAAACAAACCAGAGTGGGTATATGGGATACAAGATGATATAGCAGAAGGGCCCAACCTTGTTCGTTGAGAGGTTCTGATAAACAAAGTCAAATACTTTGTCCCACACTTTTGTGATTTCTGAAATGCAAGTGAAAGACACGTCAGATTCTTGATGACAAACACAGACAAATAAAGGCCCCTCATTAAGTAGGAAAACAGTCCCTGTATTTCTGACCAGACTGAGATGGAATCAGATCACATAGGATAAATATGACTTGGGGAGTAATGGAAGTTGCTCCATAGCATATTTTTCAACCGAGTTTTCATTTTCCATATGTATTATATTTAATCCATATTTTGGCATATGTACATAAATCCAGCAGGCTTCTAGAGATCATTGTATCTCATGAGTTCCTGACACATTAACCAAAATTGAAATTTGGCAAATCTCCACCCAGAAACATGCATTTGCTTCCATTCAACAAATGAGGAGAGTGATGCTCAGAAAGCAAGTGAATACAGCTCAGCTCAAAGTTTGCACAGAAAGTTGATGGAAGATTTAGGAATAGAACCCAGGAGTCCTAGCTACAATGTCACTGCCTTAAACCACTAAGGCCCCGTCCAGACAAGCATGGATGTTTCTTTCCCCAGCAACAAGTAGCACCAGCACAGCTGTCCCTGGGGAATGTCCATGTCACATGTGTGCTGGCACATGGCAGGTTACCCCAGGGTGGGGTAGAGAAGGCTGGGACCAGAAACTGGGCTGGCCCCAGCAGCTTTATGTGAAGTCCTGAGGGCCTCAGGGAGCTGCAGCTATGGTGCTCCTGCATCTGAGAGCCTGCCTGGCAGCCACAGTATGGGTCCAGCCAGCCAGGTTCTGGTTTTGGGTGGCAGTGCATGTCAAAAGCCCTGTGATGTAATTTATCCTATGTGAACGCACCTTGTGTGCTGCCCTGCTTTTTTTGATAAGGGGTTTTTTGACTCCAGGATCTCAGTGCAGGGAACACAGGTAGCAGCACTGGGAACACTTGTGTGTACTTTTAATATTTGACATTCTCTGCAATGAAATGCATGATATCAGGCTCTGCAGGAACTTACCATCCACAGAGAGCTTCTGTAGTGTTGGGTAAATGTCCTTACGGTTTTCCATGATGTCTTTCTTCATTTGCTCCAGCATTGTGACTGGGGGTTGTTCTTTTTCCTGGGTTTCCTCCAAACATCCTTTCTTTGAAATGTGGCTTCCTTTCTTCACATCCAGAATTGCTGCAAAGAGAAATGCAGAGAAGAAGCTGCCGAACTCAGTGTACAGGCTATCATGTGGGAGAAGGGGGATGCTGGGACAGGAAGGGAGAGGCGCTCTCTAGGATAGATTGTTGCTAAAGGACATACCATAAAGGGTCTCTGATTATCTAACAAGTACATGATAAATCATGTGAATCATGTGAATCCCTTTTCAGCTTGTCCTTATCCTACCTTTTTTGTCTGTATTATGAGGATGTTTCTCTGTCTGCATTATGGGTTTTTCTTTCTTGGCCACATCATTCTCTTCTTTCATGGTTACTGTGTGACTGTTCTTTTCAGTTTCCTTCTTCTCAATGCTGGAAGCAAGCAAAAGACGTGACCTTTTACTATAAAGCTAGCATCTGAAAAGAAAGCCCAGCCCTGTTCCTGCTGCAGGTTGCTAACAGTCTAGTCACACTGCTATGACAGAGTTACTTTAATGACTGTTGAGGATGGCACCTTTTAGGCTAAGTAGTTCAGACAGGCAGGAGCTTTTTGTGTGCAGCAACTTGTTTCATCAGATGTTATGCTATAAATTGTTGCCCACAAAAGTGCACGCCCCTCTGAGCCAGTTAATCTCCAAGGTCCCATCTTGCCCTACTTGCTGCTTGACTTCAGGCTGAAATCCCTAATCACCATCCCAAAGACTGTAACTTTTAAAGGTTGATCATAAAAAACTTGAAGGAATATGCAACTCAAAGGATTTATATTAGACAGTAGGAACAATAACAAGTAATGGACAATAACAGCAATAAAACCACTCTTGATGGGGTCTTTCCTGAAGTATAAGGTAGAAAGAATATAATCTAACTAATTACTGCAAGTTGTTCATCTCCACCCAGGTCTGTTTACCCTGAAAGATGCCAGAGGTCAACACTGAAGCCTGAACAGCATGTGTTTGGATCTGGGCCATACCATACCCATGCCACTACATTCTTTGACTCCCATGTATCATATATTCTCCATACACCATACACTTCAGAAAATCCCAGTCCTTCTCTCAGTGATTTAGTTAGTACTCTCAGACACTGGGAGCAGAGCTCCCTTAGTATCTTTGTCTGCAAAGGGCTTAGACCCTAATGCTAGGTCCTAATGATCTTCAGCAAAGTGGGAGCTGAGCTGAGCAAACTAGTCAGCAAACTGGAAAGGAAGCCAATGCTCTCACCTTGGAAAAGTCACAGGTCTAGCCTTATGGGAAGGAGAATGTATTTGTCCAGAAGCTGATTCTCTCTGCATTGTTGAAGACGGTCTTGTTGAGTTGTGTTTCACAGGCTTCTGCAGTAACAAGAGAAAATACAGATGACTCCACAGATGTTAGCAACCAAATAACAAACAAGGCAAACCGCTCTTCTTCTACAATAGCAACCTGCTCCTGATGCCCAAAAATCCTGGTACAAAATTCTCTCTTGATAACATTCATCCTTTCTGAATTTTTGTGGCCCAGTCTGTGGACATCTTCCATGGTAAGAGAGCTTCTAATAAGAGACAACAAGCAAAACTCAAAGAAAGACATTGCCCAGGGATCCAGAAGATCAAGGTTTAGACTATGCCACAGAATTATTTTGTGCCCTTGAGCAAGTCACTCAAGCTCAGACCCTCCAACATAGTGATGCATGCAATACTGATTGATTGCACTGGGAATCAAGGATAAAAAGACCTTTGAGGATCTGAGCCTAGGAACAGAGTACACTACAAAGTAACATGGAGCCAAACATATTGGGGTGTGGAGGGATGTCTTTTTAGAGCATTGGTTGAAACTACCAAATGTCCTGGAAAAGCTGCTATAGAAAACTTAACACAGAGCTTCACACTAGCAAATGCCAAAATGGCCCCAGTTAGAAAAAAAGCTGCCCCAGATCTCAATGAAATATTGATGGTGATTCACATGAGTCCATAGTGGTATCATACTGGGGCAGAATTGTGTGGTTCCAGCTGCCATTATTACAGCAGCTTTACCATACTGACACACACTTCATGTGTGTGCTGTAGTCGATACAACACAGCCTTTTCTGCCAGTATAGGAGCATCTACATGCAGTGGGTCTTGTCAATGTAGCTACAAGAGCCAACGTTTTCTAGTGCAGACAAAGTCTTAGTCCTTCCATGCCTCAGTTCCCCATCTGTCAGAAGGGGATAACGCCTCTCTCTTCCATGTGTCTTCTGTATTTAATCTGGTAAGCTCTTTACCTCAGGAACTCCCTCTACCTACATACATCTCCAGACCCTCACCTGATGTGGCTCTGACCTTAGGAGAGGCCTCTAGGATCTCATTCAGTGTACATGATTAAAACCATGAGAGAACAAAGAAGCAAGCATGCAGTCCCAGACCAGTTGTGCACTACTGATAGATCACCACCTGCCTTGCAGCACCTATGGACAGGTGCTGCTCTGTCAACTTCACAATGGAAGTGTGTCTTCAAGGAGGAAGGGGAAAAGCCTGTTATTACCTTAGTATTGGCAGCAGCAACAGCAGGATGTAGAGTATATATTCAAACAATAAAAAAAAAAATGCCATCTCACAGAAGTCTTAAATGTGGAGGACTTCCATGCTTGCATCATTTTTGCACCATTGACTGTAACTTTCTAGGAGTTCAACAAGTTCCAGTGATTGAACAGATCATGCGCAAATCCAGACTATGGGGTGGGGGAGTGCAGCCACATCCCCATTTGCTTTGTGCCACATGTATAGCAAGCACTCGGAGCTCACGGGCTTGTCAGGTGGTTCCTGCCAGAGCTGCCTTATTGATGCAGCTCCAGAACCCGGCACATGAGCACCACTGCAGCTCACATCTCTCTGTTTCTGGATGATGAATTTGGCAGCACTAAGAAGAATGGGGCAATGAGGAGCAGCAGCAGCTGTTCCAGATCTGTGCACAGTGATGGCTATGGCAGGAAACACCAGGTGAGATGGTGACACCACGGAGCATAATGGTCATGTGCCACACAGCCAAAGGGAGGAGCAAGCACACCTCATGCACCTCTTCGACCCACCCCTGAACAGGCTTGGCAGTCCGAAAGAGCCAGCTCAACTCAGAGTAAATACTACTGAGACAATGATCAACTTACATTGGGAAGTATTTTGACCAGTTTCCCATTTCTGTCCATAACTTTCAGGAACTCCTTGAAAAATGTCATATGTACTTTTTCATTTTGGATACGTAGAATGCCAATCTCGTTGAATAGGAATGTAATCGGCCGTTCCTCCACAATCAGTCCCAATAGATAGAGAAGGGTCTCTCTCAGGCAATCTTGTACTACATCTCTTCTCAAGGAACTCTCCAAAGATACAATCACTATATTCAGGGGAACAATGGGGATTTCACCTAGAAATCAACAGACAGAGGACACAAAGAGATCTGTATGATCAGCAGACTTATCAACAGCTGCCTTAAGCCCCACGGGAACTACATTGTTATAGAGATGGCTATGAATAACTTAAAACTTCACTAAGCCTTGTGATGTGATCCCACCCGTATAATTAATAACAGCATCTTGCTTGTTTAAAAACTTTATTGAGAGGGATCGCAAAGCTCTCTAGAAACAACCTGAGAGCCAGCAGCTGACTAACAAAAAGCAAAGTTACGGAGGGTGTCAGGGGAGGAAAAAAAGCTCAGCAGGCTCACTGGATGAGGATCAGAGTTTCAGGTGAACATGGAGCCAGACTAGAGCTGTAGGTTGATCCTCCCCCTCTTCGATGTAGTCAGAGGGGGCCCTTGATAACCCCAAGTATTTGGAACTTGTATTTTGTAATTCATCTCAGAGATGACGGGTCAACTCCTCTACTATTTTTATATCAATTTAGCTAGGGTCTGCTGGAATTTCACACACAAAAGGCCACTTAGAATAATGGAGGGAATTACACCTGGGCTGCATGGAGTTTTTCTACTAGATTCTCAATTTCGATTAGGAGTACAATTTTTTTTTTCCCTAATGAAACTGTTCAAATCAGTCCATTCCCTAGAATGGACAACAGCTAGATTGATACAAAGATACCCAATACACCATTATACATGTAGAAATATAGTTCATTCCTACGAGCTCTACCAGTAGAAGAGTGGGGTGCGTTTTGTCTACAAGGGTTGAGAACCGCTGATCTACACCATCCCTCCTCAATGCAATGCAAATACAGTGGCACTGGCAGAAAACTGCTTTCTTTCAAAATAGATACAGCTGTATATGTACTTCTAGAAACCATTGTTCTTGCCAGCTCTGTTTCAAGCTGAGCCCATAACAAATGATTTGGTTAATGTACATCAGACTGTAGACATCATGATAATAGCAGAGCTATGAGATTTCCAGGAATAGAAGTGAAAAGAACATTTCAAACAGAGATGTTCTAACTTTAGACAGTATTTTTAAAATGTATTCAACCAACCATGGCTATGAAGACATAGAGTCTTGATAGCTGGATAGAGTCTAAGCTGTTGTTAAGAACTTTGGAAGGAGTGCTCTGCTTGTCTCAGATACTGCTGTTCTTACACACACACACACACACACACACACACACACACACACCCACTTGTGTATATATATATATATATATATATATATATATATAAACTAGGTTAATTTTCATTGTAGTAGGTTAAAAACGCATTCCAAAGAAAGGCAGAGGCTGTAATCAGTCTTCTTACCAGGAGTGTGCTTTTTTCTTTGTTTCAGCCTGTAGGCCTGGCAAAGTTTCTCAGAAAGGAGAAACACAGGTTTTTGTGTTACAAGGAATTTGTTGCCACTGAGATCTAACTTGATTCGGGCAAATGAGAATATTCCCAGCCCAGGTATCTGCACACCCTGAAAAAAAAGTAGCAAGAAATATTGAGGGTAGGAAAAAAAGTCTTCTGAAAGAGGTTTGCCATGTCCCATGTTATATCAGAGCATTGTGATGGTGATGTGGTGATCTCTTAACACTTTCATGTTTCTTGTGCAGAAGAGCTGGTTTGGTTCCATATGAACACTCTGTGGCAGGATGGGATATTTCATAGGTTTTTCCTTTCCCTTCCCTTCACAATTGAAAAATTGATGTAGTAACATGGGAATCAATGTGGCTAACATAGAGGAGCCCCAAAGAGCTGACAACCAACAGGACTTGACATTGCTATGACTCGTCTAGATGAGCCTTCCTCCATGTTCACAGGACATGTACCCCAGGCTGTAATTGGATTTCATTGCCATTAGTAAGGACTGCTTGGATGAATAAGGATTTCATAAAGTTTCTGTTTCTTTGTTAGATAGGCTCACTTGAAAGAGCCAAATAAGTGAGTGTGAATGATGCTAGGTTGCACTGGAATCTCAGAGCAACCTACTTGGCTGGTGCCATTGTGATGAAAGCAGAGATATTTGTCATTATGTGGAAGGCTATTTTTTAAATACGGAGATCATTTCTCTTTATAAAACAAACCAAATGAACCAAATTGGGTACATGGGGGTGCAAGAAACAATAGCAGACAGGCCCCACCTTGTTCATGCAGAGGTTATGATGAACAAATTCAGATACTTTGTCCCAGATGTTTGTGATTTCTGAAATGCAAGTGAAAGACGTGTCAGATTCTTGATGACAAACACAGACAAAGGCACCGCATTCAGTAGGAAAACAGTCCCCATATTTCTGACCAGTGACATTAGAAAATTGAGATACAGTCACCGTACATAGGATAAATCCAGCTTAGGGAGCAATGAAAATTTCTCCATAGCAGATGCTTCCACCAAGATTTCATTTTCAACCAGAGTTTGGACCTGGTTCCTTGTAAAATTTTTAGCAAATGTCTGGAGCCAAAAGTCAAACACCTTACAAGGAGTGGCATATCTGCAGTTCAAAAAAAAATTTTACCAACTTGTAAGCAAAAAAAAAAAGAGAAAAAAGGAGAGAAGTAGAATTTCTGAACCCTCTTATTGAAAATAAATAAGTTAATGGATGATCTGAGACCAGAAACCAGCAGTCCTAGCTGCCACGTCTCTGCCTTAAACTACTAAGGCATTAAGGCAGCGGGACCACTAGGTATCTACTACATATGCAGGGTACACCAAAGGGCTCATACACCCATTTTTATATTTACATTTTCTCTGCAATGAAAGGCATGAGACCAGGCTCTGTGGGAACTTACCATCCACATGGAGGTTCTTAAGCGTTGGATAAAAGAGCTTGCAATTTTCCTCAATCTCTTTCTTCATTTGCTCCAGCATTTTGACTGGAGTATGTTCTTTCTTATGGGTCTCCTCTAGAGCCCCTCTCTTGTGAATTCTGGCTTTCTGTCTTCACTGCAAAAAACTCTGCAAAGACAAACACAGACAAGAAGCTGGCTACTTCACTCCCCAAGAGTGAAGTGGGAGCAGGGAGGTGCTGGGGTAGGAACAGCTGAGCAGTCTCCAAGATACCATTGTTGCTATGGGACACATCATAAAGTGGGGGGGGGAAGGGAGGAGGGGGTTTGCTGGCACTGGTCCAGCCTGGAGAAAGTTGTTGTAACAATGACATCTTCAAGCAGGGGTGTATAGCAGAGCTACCCACCCCTTAGGGATGGATTTTCTGACTTAAGCTCTGTGAAGGTGTCTGAAAATTGGGACACCCAAATTGAGGCAACCCAAGTCACTTGCCATCAATGAAATCTTGGCTCTGAAATTATGCATGGTCACACAGCAAACCAGCAGCAGAGCCAGGGATGCAGTCTTGAGCTCCAGCTTGATAAAAGTCTCCAAAGGAAGGAAGTATAGAAGGAATCAGGGGAAATTCTTTCAAATATTAACCGTTACAGTTTGAGTGGTCAGATCCATTTAGCGATCTGAAAGAAGTTATAGGAGCAGGAAAGATGATTACCCCAGGCTAACAAACAGTCCCCCACTACAGTGCACGCTAGCCCCTACATAATTGGGTGTCCTTTTACAGGGGCCACTTTGCAATTCTCTCCCAACTTTTCAAATGCCATATCTCCCTGCTTCACACACTATTTAAGAACAGAAATTCTTCTAAAAATGTAGATTCTTACTGCACAGCAAATCAAAATACTTCTGCTTAATGTTTGGACTAGAAATCCTCCTTCCAGTTGGCAAAAATTGTCATCTTTGCCTGGAAAGCCAACTATTTTCAGCATATAGAAGGAAGGCATTGTACGTGGCAAAGCTTGACTTACAAAGGTGTATTTTTTTTAGCTGATTAAAGTTCAGCTGTGCTTTTTGGGAAGCAGTTTAAGCACATTCCCTTTAGCTACACATTAGCAAATGCCACACAGCATGAATTGGTTCCCTACATTGAACAATCAGGTTTCAGCCTTTCTTCTCTCATATTCTCAGTTCTTTTATGGACTTCATTAGCATAACATGAAGGTTTCTGCAGTTATACACAACACCATTACAGCACCATAGTAGTAATATTAACACCATTCTACTAATGCAGCCGGGGATCGAGAATGTGAGACTCAGTGGAACAATAGTGGGACGATAGCAGAAGCCTTAGCACTGTTCTCAGGGAGAAGCGAGGACAATCACTTAGATACCTGCAATTCTAATATAATAAAGGGCTTAGTCCATCTGTCCCTCTGTCCGTAATGCGTTTGGAGCACTCTGATTGGTTACTGAAACAACCAATCAGAGTGCTCCAAGAGTGTTACAGATGGGAGGCAGTGGTGGCCCCACAATAACAGCAGGGACGGAGCAGAGGGGGTGAGGCCAGCACCTCTGGCCTCACTCCCCTCCCAAAGCCCTGCTCCCTGGAGATGGTAGAACGCCACTGTGATGGCAGGGACAGGGAAGACAGAGTGGGGTGGGGGAGGCAAAGCCAGTGCCGCTGGCCTCACTCCCCACCCCCCAGCCCTGCTCCTTGGAGGCAGTGGCAGTGCAAGGTGCTGGTGGAGGGGGACGGCAGGGATGGCAGGGAAACTTCTTTCCCCCTCCTGCTCCCCTCCTGTTCCTCCCTCTGTCCCTGTCCCCCTCCCTCCCACAATCATTCTTGCTGGGCAATTCGCTAGTGTATATATATTAACGCAAGAAGCATAGGGAATAAACAGGAGGAATTGGTGGTCCTGGTACCAGCACAGAATTATGATATAATTGTGATTATATGGAGATGTGGTAGGATAGTTCATTTGACTAAAGTATAACTTGTTCAGGAAGGATAGGCAGGGGGAAAAAAGGAGGAAATGTTGCCCTATATATATGATGACCCTCTATATGTATATGTATATGTAAAGGTGATATACGTGTTCTTGGGGACAGTGAAAAGTGAAAGGGAGGCCTGTTGAAAGCTTCTGGATGAAAGTCAGAGGGGAGAGCATCAGGGGGATGTCATGGTGGGTATCTACTGTAGGCCAGGAGGAAAAGGTAGATAAGGCCTTTTTTAAACAGCTGATGGAAGCTTCCAAATCGCAAGACATGGTTTGCATGGGGGACTTTAATTATGAAGTGTGCTAACCCTTGTAGCCAGGGGAGAATCCAGGGATGGGAAGGGGTGGTGTTGTGGTGCAGTTGTACTCATCCCCCTTTGATTTCAGCTCTATTCAAATTTTAAAACCATTTGCAGGGCCATGGCAACAGCATTTCTATTTGGCAGCAGTGAGGGTGTCAATTAACTTAATGGCTCATTGTGATTGACCCAATTCCTTCTAAACTCTTCACTCCACAGGTGTGTTAACATCCCCCTCTCCTTTTAAATGGTCTTTATGTTCCGCTATTGCAGTTAACCTTTCCTCTGCAATTCTGCTGTCTACTAGCTGTTCCTCTTAACATAGGTCCTATTCTATAGCCTTGCAGTCTGTTTTAAACTCTAGCTAAATATATCTACTTAGGTGTGGAAACATTAACTCAGGTGACCATCAACTCAGGTGTGGGCATAACATTGTCAAGATCCTGAAGAAAGCTAGATTTTGTTTTCTGAAACTGAAAGAGATGTACATTTAATTCTACTGACAACAGGACAAAAGAAATCACAACTTTTGATTATTTTTGCCTAGTTTATTGTGTTTGTATAGACAAAGGTAATCTAGCAAATTAATTCAAATTCCAATAAAGTTATATTTGTTTTTGCTTCAATCTTAACCTGAATAATATTGCCCTAGCCCTCTAGCATATTATTAATACTTCTAGTCTCTTTTTCCCCAAAGAAAAAACTGTGTTGTATTATGTGTCGTGATGCATCACACCATCTGCACCCTCTTCAAAGAAATCATAGGAAGAAGGACCAGAAAGGACCTGTAAGGTCATCAAATCCAGTCCACTGCCATGCGCAGGGGGTAATTGGGCTCGTTTAAACAAGCTCAACGAGGTGTTTGTCCAACCTTCTCTTAAAAACCACCAGGGGTGGCGACTGCATCACCTCTGCTGGAAGTTTGTTCCAGATTCTAGTTGCCCGTACAGAAAAGTTTTTCCTTATGTCCAGCTGAAACTTTTCCTCAACTAGTTTGTGTCCATTGGACTGCAACCTCCTATTTGTAGGCAGCTATCAAGTCACCCCTTACCCTTCTTTTGCTCAGGCTGAATAAACCCAGATCCTGAAGGCCCATCTCATAAGGCCTATCCCCCAGGCCCTTGATCATGTGGGTAGCCCTTCTCTGCACCCTTTTGAGCATGTCCACATCCTTCTTGAAGTGCCGTGCCCAGAACTGGACACAGTACTCCAGCTGTGGTCTCACCAATGTCAAATAGAGGGGGAAAAGCACCTCTTTGGATCTATTGGTGACACATCTGCTGAGTTCTACTTGCTCTCTTGGCAACTTCATCACACTGGTGGCTCATATTCATTCTCTGGTAAATTGACACCCGTAGGTCGATGCAGTGCCAGCCAGTAGACAACCACCCATTGTCTAAATATGGTGAGAGTTCTTCCTACCCAGATGAAGGACCTAGCATTTGTCCCTGTTGAACCTCATCTGGTTCTGTTCACCCATAGGACCAGCCTGTCAAGGTCTTCCTGAATCCTTGATCTGTCCTCCGATGTGCCCACTTGTCCCCACAGCTTGGTGCCATCGGTAAATTTAATCATCGCACTTTTCACTCCTTCATCCAGGTCATTTATAAAGATGTTAAAGAGCATGGGCCCAAGCACTGATCCCTGGGGTACACCACTGGAGACGGTCTTCCAGGATGAAGCCACCCCATCAATTACTCGCAGAGATTGGTTGCTGAGCCAGTTGCCAACCCACCTCACTGTAGTCTGGTCTAGGCCAGTATTCTCCAGCTTAACTGAGAGGATTTCATGGGAAACAGTATCAAAGGCATTGCTGAAGTCTAGGTAGATGATGTCCATCTCCTGTCCCATGTCCAGGTGTTTAGTTACCTGATCATAAAAGGATACTAGGTTTGTTAGGTTTGACCTCCCCCTCTATAAAGCCATGCTAGTTGCTTCTCAGTACCACAACAGATGCAAGCTTCTGGTTGATGGCCTCCTTGATAATTTTTTCAAAGATCTTCCCCAGGACTGAAGTCAGACTGACCAGTCTGTAGTTGGCAGGGTAATCCCTCTTTCCTTTCTTAAAGATGAGTACCATGTTCACCCTCTTCCAACCATTAGGACCCACTCCTGAGTTCCATGACTCCTTGAACAGCCTTGCCAGAGGCACTGCTATGAGCTCAGCCAGCTCTTTCAGCACTCTTGAATTCAGGTTGTCTGGCCCAGCCAACTTGAAAACATCTAAATGATCTAAGAGTATCTTCACCTGTTCTGGACTGATTTATGTGCACCACTGTCATTACTGTATTATCTGCACCCCTGGTCTGGTGACCAGTTCTCACCTGGTCTCAGGAACACTGATCTGAAGTAATTATTAAGGATCTCTGCCTTTTCACAGAGGTCAACTGTGGACTTCCCCCACCGTATACAGTAGGGGTGCCCCAGTGGAGCTTGATTTTTTCTTGCTCCCTATGTACCTATAGAAGGATTTTTTGTTATCTTTAATTTCAGTTTCCAGCTTGAATTCCATGGATGCCTTGGCATTCCTTGTCACTCATCTGCAGCCTCTGGCCACATAAGCGTACTCTTCTCTGGATCCCAAACCATTTTTTCATTGCACGTGTGCCTCTTTTTTCTTTTGAGAAGTTCCCTAATGTCTCCATTGAGCCGGGCGGGTCTCTTGGCCCCTCCCCCTCTTTTTGATTGCGTGGGGATAGCATCTTTTTGAGCAGTAAGAATAGCTTCCTTGAGGAAGTGCCATCCTTCATGAACTCCAAAGTCATCCAGTTGCTGGTTGCAAAGGGTCTTTCCAAGTAGACTCCTGAGTTTACCAAAGTCTGCCTGTCTGAAGTCTAGGACTTTTGTTCTGCTGATAGAATTCACAGCCTTTTGGTGGATGGTAAATCTGATCAGATCGTGGTCGCTGTCACCTGGAGCACCTCCAATCTTCAGGTCGCTTACCATATCTTCCCCTTTGGCCAGCACCAAGTCCAGAGTGGCCTTACCTTTAGTCGGCACCACCATATCCTGTGTCAAGAACATGTCATCTATAGTCACCAGGAAGTTGGTTGATTTGCTGGAGCTGGCTGAATGGTCTTCCCAGCAGATGTCAGGGTAGCTGAAGTCACCTATGACAATCAAGTCTTTAGTACTGGCTGCTTCTGCCAGTTCACTGTAGCATGCCTGGTCATTCTCCTCTTTTTGGTGGGGAGGCCTACAGTTGGCTCCCACCATTAGGTCCCTTTCTCCCAAGCCCCCTTGTATTTTGACCCAGAGGGTCTCAAGGGACTTTCCCTTGCCATAAAATGTGACCTTCAGGGAGGGGTACCGCTCCTTCACATAGAGGGCCACCCCTCCACCCTTCTTTCTGACCTTGTCCTTCCTATAGAGCCTGTAGCCCTCAAAATCCACTGCCCAGTCATATGTGTTTCCCCACCAAGTCTCTGTCAATCCAATGATGTCAAAATCCTCTCTCTTTTCAAAATCCTAGGTCCATTCATGCCAATAACTTATCTCTCCCCATCTGTAAAATAGGAATAATACTCCCTAGACTAACAGCTACACTAGGATTAGCGATAGAGCTAGAATAATCCTGTAAGGGTGCATCTACATGTGCTGTTATTGTGCTTGAATAAACTCTGGAGCTTATTACTCTGAAGTTTATTGCTCCCAGGTACCATGTCTGCACATGCGCCTGGGAACGCAGTATGTTCAGCTGAGTCAGAGCAGCCCTGACTGGCTGGAGGCTCAGAGGGTCAGCCTGCCAACCGGGGCTGCTCCCCACAGCTCAACATGTTGCAGAAGGGCTGGATGAAACATGAGGATGCTTCAGCACAGGACTAGCTGGCAGGTACCCCCTGCACTGAAGCACCATTATGCCCCAGCCAGCTGGGGCAGCATCTACACATGCACTGCTGCAGACTAAAAAACTCCAAAGCAGGATAGTACTTTACAACCCTGCTGTGGAGTTAATTAGTCTACTCCAGCCTAATACGGGCACACATGAAAATGTGTGACCTTTACTGCACAGCTAATTAGTCAACTGCACAGTAAATGTGTCATGTAGACGCACCCTAGCAGTGCTAAGTACTCTAAAGACAGGAGGGAAGGATTAAATGATGATAATGAGCAGTTTATGCCCCTGACCAGTATTGCCAGGTCTTAAATATGAAATCATTATATTGGAAGCTCAAAACTATCAGACACTGAACAATATGCAAATATGTATTTAAATGAGTATACAAACAGGTCTTCTTCATATTTACTTTATATTGCTTACTGTAATATGCCAGTGAGTGAGTGAGAACTGGGTCATCAAAGTTGAAGCATTTCTTTATTTTGAGGCAAGCAGTCACAAGAAAGTGTTGACAGCAAACCTAACGGTTGGACTCACCTAGCAGGGGAAGTACTGTAATCACTAAGGTGGTTTTCCTAGTTGCAGGGGATGGTTGCTTTTCTAGCATGGGGTAAAACCTGTGGAGGTAATGTATACTTACCCTCCCATATTCATTTTCCACGGGATGACCTTGACTTTACATCCACTTTATGGAAATGGGTAACTTCTTCTTAGCTTGTTCCTGCAGCTGTATAGCTGAGGGTGAGCGAAACTTGGGGGCATCCAAACCCCAACCCTCCTGGCTTGAGTTTGCATGTAGGATGCCTGCCAAATGATTTGGAAGCATCTGAAGCCCCAGGTGGGAGTGAAGGATGTTTGTTGGTAGTAGGGCCACATATGGTTCTTGAATGACTCATGGATTTGGATTCGATTTGGCTGGTTTGGCTTGGAACATGAAAAATTTTACTTAAAAAAAAAACAAAACAAAAAACCTAAAAAAGTTGGTTAAGATTCCCTGGGAGTGACTTGGGTTTTATGTATGCTGTATCAATTAGCTGCCTCAAAAATTATTGTACATTTTGAACACTTTCACTATTACTGATTGTACATTGTAAAAGGTTGAAATTATTGTACAAATAAGGAGAAGCCAAAAGAATGAGGAGCATTCAGCTAGCAAATCAAAAACTGAATTCAGTGTCCAATTTAAATTAGAAGCAAGTTTGCTAAACATTTTGTGCTGCACAAGAGCTTAGACAAAGTTGAGATAGATAATATGCAATGAAATTGTAAAACTGTTTCGTTTCTCAGAGAGAAATGTTAATTAATTCAGGAATGCCTCTTGGCTCTTACAGCATCAGATCTCATACAGCATTAAGTGTTGGGGAGTAATCCTAAATTGGAAAAAAAAATCCCTTACAATAGAGTTGCTATAATAACATTTCTAGAAAGACACCAGTTTAGTCCAAATCCCCTAGCTTGGCAAATAGGAAAGGAAGGAAAAATTTTAGCAGGAGGAATTTTTGTTTTAAGTTATAGCTATGGCACAGAAAGTACAAAGGAGACAGAATTTCAATGTCTTTAATTGTCTGGACATTTTCCTGGGCAGCAAAGTCAGTGCAAGGCTGCTAGACATTGCAAGCGATAAGCATATTTTGACAAGCCTTAAAAATAAGCAGATCTTTAATATGCTGCTACAACAGTCCCAATACACTAGTTCAAAAGGAACTCTGAATAGTCAAACTTATTTTTCCTTGCTATACTGTTGTGACCAAATAGGGTAAGTGGGTTGATTTCCAGCCCGGTGTTCTGGTGAGAACATTGTGGGGCAGCAGGGGCATGCTATGCTGCTAATAGCTCTTGTAAACAGTTGCATAAGCAGGACATCTACATGCCTTTTTCACCCCAGGGGAAGATGGTAGTCTAGACCTTGTAGCAGGCCAGAGGCTGCTGCCCACAAGACTTCCATTTTCTTGGGTGAGTGTTTTCCCCAGCTTAATACTACAGTTTTGTAGCAATTATGTTGCACACGTGGCTGACCATGTTTGCATGAATTAGTTATCGAGTGGGTCTTTCTAGTTGCCTAACACTTACCACTTGAAAGGATTCTTGCTTATGAGAAACAGTTACATCCCAAATGTTTGTACTACACTGTTGAACTTAGTGGGGAGCACACACGAGAGTCAAATCCGAGCCTCCCTCTCCCCCACCCCCACCCATACCACTCCTGGAACTTCTTCTTTATCCCCTGAAATTCTACTCAGTTTGGGCTGAGATACACACCACTGAAAATGCGTCGTTCTCCAACTGGTACTTGTGTTTTCATGTGCTGAAGCATGG
Source organism: Alligator mississippiensis (assembly GCF_030867095.1). NCBI lineage: Eukaryota > Metazoa > Chordata > Crocodylia > Alligatoridae > Alligator > Alligator mississippiensis. Next base: position 454,402,933 of record NC_081824.1, read on the forward strand.
AGCTCTCACAGCTGCCACTGTCATCATTGCATCTGTGCTGGCAGCATCCATAGCAGCAAGACTGAGTGGTCCAGAGGAGTGATGAAGGAAAGTCAATCTGTCCTTAGTTTTTGTTTTGACTATGCCAATGCTTTGATGGGCAGCCTGAGCCTTTGTATCAATTTTACCATCTCCAAATGTGTATCGTAATACTCTCTTCTTTTGCGGTGCAGAGACATTCATGACTGTTTTTGAGGGTTGTAGGTTGTAGCCATGTTGGTCTAAGGACAAGGGCAGACAAGGTTCTCTGGGTAAACCTGATATCTTTCATTAGACCAACCTAAATAGTTGGAAAAATTCCAGGAAGAGCACAGACCAGCTGCAAATGCTTCCTCAACCTGATGGGTATTTGTACCCAGAAGCTTGCAAAGAAGAATTTTTCCAACGATTTGAGTTGGTCTAATAAAAGATACCAGATTTACCCAAAGCACCTTGAGCTTAACCATTCTGAGAAAGACCATGAGGGAATTACTAATTACCCACATTTTGTAGCCCCTTTGATTGGTGTGAACTAACTAAGGCAACATTACCAATGGAGGGCTTCCCCTCTTGAGCACCATCTATCTTGCTCACCAAAGGAGATCAAGGTCTGTAGAACAAAATAGTAGGTGATCATGTAATTAAAGACTGTGGGATGGAGGTAGGATTCCTAAGGGCCTTGTTACATGTAGCACTTTCAGCTGCTCAAATGTTGATCAGTGTTAGTGGTAGCTCAGTTTGGAGCAGTCTCACCACAAAAGCTAAAAGCCCTCTCTGACTGGCCCCAACCTGCACAGCTGTGAGTTGCCACTAGAGAGCTGGTGAGCAGGGGCCAGACTAGGAGCTATAGCTGTGAATTCCTGTTACAGGCTGGTGAGCCAGGACAGGCAACTGTTCCTGCTGTAGGGGTAGGCAGAGAGAGAGAGGTTGGGGCGAGGGGGGCGCCAGAACATGATACTGGGAGGTGGAGGGTTAATGGGATGGAGGGTGGTAATGAAATGGGAGGTGGAAAAAAATGTGGGTGTGGGAATGAAGTCAGCCATTGAAGGATAAAAAAGTAATAGAAAAAAAGAATTTAAAAAGAAATAAAGAGGAAGTAAATTCAAGAAGGTCTCATGTTTTAATAAATTGAGATTGGGATGTGGGGGGTGCTGGTTGTGCTTCCTGGGGTGGGTGGCAGCTGGGAGCAGTGAGAGAAGAGGCTTTTGGGGGAGGTACTACTACGTTAGGACAAATGGCTTGTATATTATATTCAATGGAAGTTTTGCCATTTACTTAAAAAAGTTAGGAGATCACCCTAAAATGTTAGCGTGTATGTGGTTAACATTTTAGTTATTTCATTACAACAGCACAACTATTTTCCTTCGCTAGGCATGGCCTATGAAAAAAAAGTATTACAAGCTCCAATATAAATAATTTATTTCCATTCTGTTTGGATGGTATATCTTATTTTTTTGCACTGAAAAAAACCCCATCCAATCCGGATAAATGAACTGGGAAGTTAGAAATGACTTCTCTGTAGTTCAGAAATAAAAACTAACTTTCAAAACTTTAACTCAGCAATAGCATACAGAATATCTAAATGTAATACAAAAGAACAAGAAATTTACACTTTTAGGTGAAACACTCAGGATGCTACTTTTGCATTTTGACAAATGTCTAACCAGCTCATCTGTCTACATTCTTAAGTATGTACATTCTCTATGTATGAATGTATGTATTAAATACCACAAGTTTTCCCCCAGGTGGGGAAACTTAGCTGACTGGTTTTGGTCACGCTTTATACTAAAGGTAGATTTATAAGGGGTTAATAACAAATTAGTGGATCTCATAGTTACCTTTCTTTTAGATCCAACTGGTTAAACCAAAGTTTGGAAGTCTGAGGGGTTTTCCATTAGAAAAAATCAATGTGTTGAACAGGTTATAGGTCTGTGTAATCCTGCTTATTTACAGAGAATGACTGTAGCATCCAAGGAGAAATGCTGTTTCTTCTTGCAGTCAAACGGAGCAGACTGAGTAGCATTATATTCTGGGACAAGTCTACTTACCTTTGTTTCCCCTCACTGGTTTCTACTTGTCTCTCTTGTGTCTGGAGAGAATAGGATATCAGGGTCACTTGTCACTGCTTCTGTGGCAGCTCTACTCACCTAGTCCCGCAATGAGAAGGAGGACTTTGAAGAAGTCCTAGCCACTTCCACTGTCGCATGCTCTGTGCTTCCTGTATCATTCAATCCAGCTCTGGCTGCCACTGTTATCCAACCAGAAGGGGGCAGCAACATTCAGGTTTATTCAGTCCTCATAGCCAAGCACTGAGCCCAGAGTTGATCATGTCCCAACCTGTACTATTATGATGCTAGCCTCTGTGTTCCTACTTGCTATGATGCATTTACAAAAGAGCGGCTGAATAACGAATCGAGTTTGAGACACGGGTTGGTAAATAAAGCAGTTAAAGCTGTAACCCCACTGGTGTAAAGCTTATTTGTTTGTGCTGTTTAACCTGAACTACGATTCTGCAGGGCATTCCCTCGTGAGGCATATTATGCCCTGTAAATTTTTTTCTGCTTTGCAGTGGATGCACATATGCAGTGACGAATTCATATTTTCTATCCTATTAACAACTTGGTAGGATAATAAACAGCAACTCTTATATTGTGATGGTGCTAACTTGCACACCAGAGTGCCAGCAAGTGCTTTAAAACAATAATGCTGTTTAAAACATTTCTCTGAAATGTTGGCACACGGGGGACATTCCAAATGAGTTGGAAAAAAGCTAATTTCATACCAAGATTTTAAAAGGGCAAGTGGGGTGACTCAGGTAGCTAAATGATTTTTCCTGAAGTTACAAATATAGTTGATAAATTTCAGTAAATCATATATCTTAGTCGCACATGTTACTCTGAAAACAATAGCATTATACAAAATCCATGTAAGCCGTGTTGACTGGGTAATGGATAGATCTCAAACACTAATTGTAAATGGGAATCATCTTCTAACAGGTATGTTCCTAGGAAAGTTCTGCAAGATCTGACCTATTCAAGACCTTTAGCAATGATCTGGAAAAAAATATCATTGCCAATAATGTTTGCTGCTGTCACAAAACTGATGAAGTGGTAAACAACAGAGTTGTGTAACAGCTCAGTAATATAGTCTACGCTCAGTTACTTGGTAAGGTGGGTGTATTTGAACAACACTCATTTTTAATGCAGCCAAATGCAAGGCCATACATTTTTGAGGTAAAAGGTAGGTTGTGTTTACCAGATGGGGGAACAGTATCTTGGAATGCAACAACCCTGAAAACAGCTTGGAGATCACAGTAGATAACTGTCTGAGCAGAAGATCCCAGCAAGAATATTTATCTAAGAGAGTGAATACCATTCCTGGATATATAGCAGGGAAATATCAAGTAGGTATGGGGAAGTGTTATTACTTCAGTGAATCTGGTGCTGGAATACTGTGTTCAGCTCAGTGTCTCCACTTCAAAAAGGATCTTGGAAATTATAAGGAGTTCAAAGACCAGCTTGAGATTTGGAAAAGACATATTAATAGACATGAGAAGCTCTATTTATTCAGTTTACCAAAGAGAAGGTTAAGAAGAGACTTGATCATAGCCCAAGCGCCTACATGGAAAAGTGATTTATGATAGAAGACAGCTCTTTAATTTAGGGAAAAAAAACAGTGATAAGCTGAAGCTGCATAAATTCAAATAAAAACGAAGGCAGACATTTTTAATGAGGGGGGAGGGCAGATTAACCCTTGGAAACCACTTATCTAGGGGTCTAATTGATTATCCATCACCCTAAGTGCCAAATGGAGATATCCCAGTATTGAAGTCTCCATGAGAAGCAAGTCCTGTGATCTGGATGCTTCCAAAGTTATTTAAAGAAGGCTTCATCCACCTCTTCCTCCTGGTTAGGTGTCCTGTAGCAGATGCCCATAATGAGATCACTCTGCTGTTCTCCCCTCAAATCTTTTCTGAGAGGCTTTCAATTGGCCTCTCTTCCACTTCACATAACACCTCAAAATACATGTACATTGCTTTTATATATATAGCAACACATCCTTCTTCCCCTCCACCCCATCTTTCCTTCCTGAACAAGCTGTAACCATTCATGGCAGGACTCCAGCCTTGGGAAATATCCACCAACATTTCAGTTATCCCAGTTATATCACAATTTTGTGTTTTGTGTGCCCCAGATTCTCGCATTATTTCATAAACATTTCAGATATCTGATTGTCCTATCTTCTTCCTGGGGTCACTATTAAGTCTTTGACAATTGCTTCCCCTTGCTAAGCTTTTATCCAGCTCTCCCAACTCCTTACTTATCTATGGTCTTTTGTGCCCATTCCCTGGTGAATCAAATTTATTTATTGTTACTTTTTTCAGGGTGTCCAACTACCTGGGCTTGGCAGCAACAAATGGATAATGACACAAAGACCTGTGTCCTTCCTGTTTGAGAAATATGTCTAGGCCTTTGGACTGAAACAATCAAAAAACACACTCCTAGTAAGAAGACCCATTAAAGCCTCTGCCTTTCTCCAGAATGAATTTGTAACCAGCTCTAATCCTATATTTCTGGTATATGTGTGTGTGTGTATATATACACACAAGTATATACAGTACCAGAAATACAGATATATAGTTACACATGCACAACTCATATAATATAAGGGCGGGGGTAGTAGGGGTGGTGGTGATCCAATTAAACAGGCTTTCCAAAAGGACATGGAAGAGTTAGAGAGGTATTGTGTGTGTGTGTGTGTGTGTGTATAAATATATATCTCTATTTCTGGTGTGTGTGTGTGTCTGTGTGTATTAGGAGACTCCCATTGCCTGAAGAAGGGTGTTTGTGCCTGAAAGCTTGCAAAGAACTTTCCCCCAACTATTTAGTTGTTCTAATAAAAGATATCACATCTACACCCCTGACTGAGACCTTGTGGACCTACACATGGCAAAGCAGAATGCTATTGAGATTATCTTGTCAGTGTACCACCTGATGACCATAGGGGTGAATAAGGACAATGACATGGCAGAAGGCTGGAAACGTTTGAGGACGGCTTCAGTCTCTTGTGACTTTGCTTATTCATTGAATTCAGAAGAACATTTCTATAAGCCTAGGGGCTGTATGGGGCACAGTCATGTCACCCGATATGTTTGAAAAATCCCCAGCAGATCGTGGACACTGCTGGCGCTGCACACAAATCACTCTAAATAAGGGATAACCTCCTACTAGTTATTCAGGTCACACAATAACTTGGGTTTAGAGACAGGTACCACTTTCCCCTCTCCTGCAGTGGGAATGCAGTTCCTGCTCCCACCAGTTGCCAAATGACCAGCTCAGGTTCCTGGTCCATGCTCGTTTCCACTTCTCCTCAGGTGAAATTTGATTGAGCTGAACAGTGACACACGGGATGATAAAGTGAAACGCTGATGGGCAGTGGATTGAAGCCAGTCCCCTTAGTGTACAACCTTAGGCATTTTCAAGGGCTTTTCCCCCAGACTTCAAGTCTTTCCTTTCCTGTGAATAGTAGCATTGCTGACCTTTGGTACAGTCCAGAATAACTTAGTTCTGTGATGGTTTGCAGCCAGACATAATTCAAGGATTTTATGGGCAAATTTTCCACATCAAGCCCTCTCTCTCAAAAATAAAATTCAAGGATTTTATAGGCAAATTTTCCACATCAAGCCCTCTCTCTCAAAAATAAAATCTTCAAGTTGTGCCAGGAATATTCCCTTTTAGACAAATGTTGGTTGGCAATTGAAACAGTGGAGGGATGCTCCTCACTACTTAGTATTAACTGAGTCTCTTGACTTACAACTCAGCAACTGGTAGAACTGTGCTCCAAAAGGAGAGTGATACAATGGTGCACTACATGACTATTTGTTTTTTTTTAATCAGAAATCACTGAATAACTACAGAGGCTGAAGTTGTGAAACCACAAGGTTATTTTCAGCCTCTACCATTGCTCTGGGGAAGAGAGGGCCTCAATTATGTCCTGAGGAACTATGTCTTTGTGCATATTTTCTAAGCTAGAATCATATACTATTTGTTTTTGTGCAGAGGCAAGATGCTGTGTAGGGGAGACTACAGTTCACTTGAAGTAAAGGAGTGCTTTAAGTCAATGGGATGTTTGCAGCACAGGATCTATTGGAGAGGGCCAGGGGCATGTTATATCCCTGCTACTGGAGTACTGAGCACCTTGTGTTGAGCACCCTGTGTGCCTTGTTCAAATACTCACGAAGAAGAAAAGCACCTGTGCATAAGAAATTGCTTGAATCATTTATGGATTAAGATTTTGCAAGCCTGAACATTCATTTATATCAATGGGATGGGGAAAAAACCACAGGAAGTTAAGGCTCAGAGTTCACCAGAAATTACAGAGCTTGAATCTTCATGGGAAGAAGATCTACCAGGGAACACCATCAGTTTGTAGGCATAGTCGAGTATCTACATAGTCAACTATCAACTATCTACAAAGAAAAAAGCAAAATGATCAGATCAAAATATATACAATGTGTAGTCTTGCATACCGTATAGCAGAACCTCAGTGCTATTTACCATTCACAATGATGGAGAAGGGAGATCTTGTAAAAGGTCATCAACATGGGACAAGCTGCTGATGCTCTGGAGTATGATAAAAGGATTCAGAATGGCCTTGAACATAAGCATGTAAGAAATGCCATACTGGGTCGTATCAATTATGCATCTAGCCTAGTGTCTTGTTTCCAACAATGGCAGTAATAGATGCTTTAGAGGTAGAGTACATAAACAGGGCATATCTATAGTGATCCATCCTCTGTCATAGTCTCCCTGGCATCAAGCATAATTGGTTTAGGCATGTGTGTGTTTAGATATGTGTTAGGATGCATCTCTGACTCTCTGATTTAGTAGTTCCCAGTAAACCTATTCTCCATTAATTTGTCTAATCCCTGTTTGAACCTAGCTATACTTTCTGTCTCTACAACCTCTGTGGCAAGTACTTCCTCTTGTTAATTTAAGCTTTCCTTTTGTTAATTTAGGTGAGTGCCCCCTTGTTCTATAATTCACTGGTTATCACAGTTCCTTCTTCACTTTGTCCACGCTCTCCATGATTTTATGGACTTCTATCATATCCCATCTCAGCCTTCCCTTTTTCAAACTGGAATTCTACCGAGCCTTTTCAGTAACTCCTGGTATGGCAGCTGCTTCCTACCCCTGATCATCTCTGTTCCTTGCCTCTGCTTTTCAAGTTCCGCTACATGCTTCTTGAGATGTGGACACCAGAACTGCATGCATTGCTCAAGATATAGGTGTACCATGGTTAGGCCGCAGTTGGAGTACTGTGTTCAGTTCTGGGTGCCGCACTTCAAGAAGGATGCGGAGAATCTGGAGAGGGTCCAGAGGAGGGCCATTCGCATGATTAGTGGCCTTCGGGAAAGACCCTACAGGGGGAGGTTGAGAGAGTTGAATCTCTTCAGCCTTCACAAGAGACAGTTGAGGGGAGATCTTGTGGCCGCCTATAAATTTATTAGGGGAGGTCAACGGAGAATAGGTGACGCACTGTTTACTAGGTCACCCCAGGGAGTGACTAGGAATAACGGGTGTAAACTAGTTGAGAGTGGATTTAGGTTAGATATTAGGAAGAAATTTTTCACAGTAAGGGTGGCCAGGATCTGGAATGGGCTTCCAAGAGAGGTGGTGATATCACCTAGCTGGGAGGTCTTCAAGAAGAGGCTAGATAGTCACCTGGCTGGGGTCATCTGACCTCAGTCCTCTTTCCTGCCAGGGGCAGGGAGTCGGACGTGATGATCCATTGTGGTCCCTTCCAACTCTATAATCTATGAATCTATTATCCAGTGACATAATGAAGTTTTCCGTTTCATTTACAATGACCTTTTAATGATGCCTAACATTTTATTGGCTTTTTGTTGTTGTTGTTGTCATTGCTCATGGAACTGATATTTTTAGAGAATCATATGCAATGAGTTCAGGGTATCTTTCCTAAACCATAACAGCTAGTTCAGAGTCCACTGCTGTGTATCTATAGTTGAAGTATTTTCCCTCGTGCAATATTTTGCACTTGTCAACACTGAAGTTCATCTGCCACTTTTTTCCCAATGTCCTTCCCAAATTGGAGAACTGGTCTGAAATTAATCAACTAAAATTCAACAAAGAAAAGGGCAGGATCTCACCCTTAGGACAAAACAATTGCATACACAAAGACTGACCAGGGAGTGACTTGCTAGGCTGAAGTGCTGCAGAAAAGGGCCTTGGTTTACAGTGGCCCAGAAGCCAAATATGAGATTATAGGCTGTTCTTGTTGCAGAAGGCCAAGAGCATACTGAGCTGTCTGAGAAAAAGAATGGCAATTCTTCTCCTCTATCCAGCTTTCGTAAGGCCTCCTATGGAATACTGTTGCCAGCCATGCCCATTGCTGAGAAGCCTAGGCCAAGCTGCAGAAGTGTGGCTAACCAGAATGCTCCAAAGCTTGTTTCTGAGTGACTGTAGAAGGATCTTTGCAGACTTGACAATCAACTTTGTCAGCAGAGTAAAGAAAGCAATCAACAGGTCCAGATAAACTAGTAATGAGATCCAACTAAACAGCGCACAAGACCTGAAAAGAGCCATGATAATGGGTTAAAAAATACATTAAATAACCCAAATATACTACATCATATCTTTATCTTGCAGTAATCAATAGATCATAAATCCCAATGCACTGACACCCTCTCACAGGCATGAAAACACTGGTTCAGCCTAGTTCCAAAAATTTCAATGGAACAAAGATTTTTAAATAAAATCATTCAGAGAACATGTATTCAAACATTAAAATAATCCATCAATAAAGAAAAGGTATAAACTGGAGGGAAACTTGAAGTATGCAGCAAATTCAAGAAGACCTGCTGCCAATCTACATGCTCCTTCCCCTTTTTTGAGTTTCACCACAGGTAAGACTCCATGGTGTGCTGTAACAGGTAGCATGATAGTCTTTGAGATAAGGGTTTGTTTTTGTGTTTTGAGGTGCAAGCAATAACAAGCCAGGTTGATGCAAGGTTGGATGAACTGGAACTATTCCACCTAGTGAAAACTGAGAGGCAATTGGATGTCAGTCTTCCAATACCTGAAGGATGGTTATAAGGAGAATGGTGATGACTCTTCTAATGGCCCTAAATTGCAGCAAGGAATTTTGGGTTAACAGTTAAGAAGAACTTGCTCACTGTGAGGGTGATTAAGCATTGGAATACCTTCCCTAGCTGTTCCCTAACTTCCATCACTGGCAATTTTTAATATCAGCTTAGACAAACACTAAGGATAGTGTTGTCCTTTGTCTAGGATAGTTTCAATGGGGATGATCCTGCCTTAAGCAAGATATTGGGTGACCTCCTGAGATCCCTTGCAGCCCTACCTTTCTATGGTACTTTGATTCTAATCTGAGTTGTATTCAAATACTGATGAAGAGACTGACAAACATGCTTTCTAAGTCTTCAAGACTGAAAAAAAGGTAAATATGATCGTGGGATGCACTAACAGAAACATTAGAAGCAAGATCTGGGATGCAAGAGTGCCCCTTTACTCAGCACTGGTTAGGCCTCAATTAGATTTTGGGTGTGCCGTTTTGAACTCCACATTTTTAAAGGACATGGAAAAGTCGGAGAGGGTCTAGAGGCGGTGGGTGGAAGCAGGGGGAATGTTAAAGGGGTTGGAAAGCAAACTGTACAATGAGAGGTTGAAGGAAATAGACATGTTAGCTTGTGGAAATGGTGCTTAAGAGGAGACATGAAGGGCTGCCATAAGGAGAAGGGACAATACCTTTTCTCTTGCTGTAGACAGTAGAACATGGACCAATGGTCTGAAGTTGCAGCAAAGTAGGTTTAGATTGGGCAACCATGAAAACTTCACTGTTAGAACAGTGAGGCAGTGGCATAGACTGTCTAGGAAAGTTATTCGCTCATCATTGGAAGTGTACAAGAAGTTACATCAGTAACTTGTGTTACGCCTCAGCTCTGTATTCTTGGGCAACCCTGGCACAGGATGCAGTCTATCTGACTCACAAAGGACTCACCCCCCCCCCATCCCCTCCTCTACATAAATGAAACTGATTAAGATGCAGTGAGAGACGCACCTAAATCTCTCCAGATAGGGGTGATAAGAGTGAACAACTGCCCTCAGTCTCATTTGCATCTGAGATGGAACCAGATGACCATTCATTTACATGAGAGATGGAAAACAGAAAGCCTGAAGCAGAGACTGCAGTGAATTCTGGGACCAGAGAAGCAGGAGAGCACTGCATGATGGGGAATCTGTGCTTCCAATGTTAATCAACCCATGTTCACACACACCCAGCTCAGCATTTATCAGACCAGTTCTAATCTGGATTTGCTAAGGACTTTCCCCCACCCAGACACACACACACAGCTCTAAGTTTAATAGGCATCTCAGGCCGTACATTCCCCAGTCCCACTATGGGAGGCCTATTTAAGCTTGATTGATTAAAACTCGGTTGCCGGGTTAGGGAATGCTGAGGCAAGAGACCGAGTCTGAGGGGGTATGGGCAACATTTGAACAATGGTTAAGGGTTCATCACAGCATCCAGCCTGCTGGAGCCCTAATCCCAGGTGTTGTCATATCTTTCCCGAGACGACTGGTGGAAGTCCTCTCCACAAAAGGTTATGAGCACCCCAATAATTGATTTAAATCTGGAAAAGTCATGCTAAGCTGAGGCTTGTGCACAAGTAAAAATCCCAAATCCTGATGCTGCAAGCTATCTATTGTTCCTGAAGAAACCATGCGATATCCCATCAGTATATCTGCCATCCATAGGAATCTCAAGATGGCTCCCAAGTATTTGGGTTACTCCCTAATCTTAAGTGTTTCCTGATTATCAATCAGTTTCCTGAGATGGTCCAAACCAGATAACCCCTTGTCAATAGAAAAGACAATGATTTACACTACTGAGGGTGCTTCAAAGCAGCTGAACTGAAGGTATAAAAATCTGTAAGTGTGTGTGCTTAAAAAAAGAAGGAAAGAGAAAGAAGAAGAAGAAGCAGGAGGAAAGAAGAGAAAAAGAAAAGAAGAAGAAAACTCCTGTGCTGACACCATCCCCTGTCATTCTTGGGACGCTGGAAGAACAGATCGTCTCTCTCTTCAAGGATTGTGCTACGGACTGCACCTGTCAGCTTTGCAGCCTGAGTACCGTGGACTAGGTGAGATTCCCACCGTTCTGTCTCTTCTGTCTAGGCATAAACTTCTGAACCTGAACTGTATTAGTTAAGCCTGAGCTAAGTTTCCCCAATTACTTAGTGAAACCAGGGTAGTATTGTCATTGTTTGTGTTTGTTTTTCTTTTGCATGTCTATTACTACTAGTACTATTATACATTTCATATGCTTAGCAATAAATAACTTTTATAGTCAAACTGGTAGTAATTGGGTATATTTTTCCTTCTCTGCTTCTCTTTCCTCCCGTGCTCTGCAGCAACGCTTCTTTTACCTAAGCTAAAGATCCCTGGGAAGCCTAAATTATTGTGGGGTCTGCTCATCAAGAGGCCAAAGATTGGGACGTGCTGAGTTTGAAACACATAAGGGGATCAGCCTGTACAGGCTGATTGACCCAGTTTGACTCAGACGTGCCCTTATGAACTGAATGCTGGCCCATGAGGGTGTCAGCTGGACACCCAGCCAGATTCAGAGGGATTCTGTTTACCTGTGTGCTTGTGTCTGACTGCATTTTATTGTTGCTCTTATGAACTGATTCTTGGCATATGAGGGTGTCAGCCTGTCCATGCTGATCAGCCTGGCCAGGTCAGGCGTGTCACGTTAACTTGTGTGTGTTTGTGTGTATGACTGATTTGGTGACTGGAGGAACCCAGTCCCATTGAGATTGAGTCCTGCAAGATAGCTCCACTGGGGGTGAGGGCTTGCAGAAGGGAGAAATACAGCTCCGTATAGTAACACAAGCAGCACACTGGCAGAATCACCAAGACCCTAGAAACTATCCCTAATAAATGAGCACACCCCAAAGTAATGGGCAAATTTGGTAACACTTGTGGTTGTGTCACTGTTGACTATAATGTTCCTAACAGATTAAACAATGGACTATATAGATTATTTGGATAGGGATGAGTCTGTCTCTGATGGGTGGGGAGGGGAGGGTGGGGGGGGGGGGTTAAACAAAATGGCCTCTGAAGGTCCCTTGCAGACCTACCTTTCTATGATTCTGTGTATGAGAGAGCAACACTAGACCGGGAAGCAAGATATGCTGTTGTGTACTTTGCATGAAAGTGAGCTTACTGTTGGGAAAATAAGATTAAAAAGGACTGCATTCTGGGTCATCAAGTCTAGTCCCCTGCTCTTGCAGGCAACTGCACAATATACTTTGTATTACTGAGCACTACAGCATTGCACTAAAACAATATGACCTGATTCCCAGGTCTATGAAATTGCAGAATTATCATTCCCATCTTTGGAACGTGAAATAGAGGTGCAAAAATATGAGTTACTTTATCAGAACCAACCTATAGACACCAAAACCAAAGTATTTATCATGAGGACCTACATTTCAATGCTTAAAACCATATTTAAGCACTTGAATCAGTGGCCTGAGCTTTTCCGAAAGAATGAGCACCCACATAACGAGACTTATTTATGGGCTTAAATGCAGATTAAGAGCACCAGGTCTTCGGCATTTACTGAGTTCTTTAAGGGTATTTAGATGCCTACGTGTCTGATCTGAGACCCCCTGGACCACAACCTGTTCTACCAAGTAGGTACCTAATAGTGATTCTACTCTGCTCAAGTCACAGGAAAACATTAATGCTAAAAGTGTATAGGTCCTCATCAACCCTGTTCCTGATGACTTATTATTCAAGCTAAGATGGAGACATATTACAGAAGAGCTTTATTAATTGTTTTCCAACAACTTGAGCAAGGTGGAATAGGATTGACTAGGTACCTAAGTGCAACCTTGCCTATGTGGACTTATGTGCCTAATAAGTGAAATAGGGGATAATACCCAAAGTGATCCAAAGATCATTGAAATCAGCATAAAGATATGACTTTAGTGAGCCCTGGTGCAGGTTCCCAATATTTCTGAACATGTCAACCCTGGCCCCTGTAAACATTTCCGTCTTCAGTGATTTGCCCAAATTATAGAATCATAGAAAAATAAGGTTGGACGGGAACTCAGGAGGTCATCTAGCCCAACCCCCTGCTCAAAGCAGGACCATTCTCAACTATATCATCCCAGTCAAGGCTTTGTCTAGCCAGGTCTTAAAAACCTCCAAGGATGGAGATTCCACAATCTCTCCGCGTAACCTGTTCCAGAGCTTTACTACCCTCCTAGTGAGAAAGTTTTTTCTAAAATCTAACTTAAACTTCCTTTGTTGCAACATGAGACTGTTGGTCCTTGTTCTGTCATCTGCCACCACTGAGAACAAGCTAGTTGGATCCTCTTTGGAACCACTGTTCCAGTAGTTCAAGGCTGCTACTAAATCCTCCCTCAGTCTCCTTTTCTCCAGACTAAATAAGACTAGTTCCCTCAGCCTCATCAGAAATCATGTGCCTAAGCTCCCTAGCCATTTTTGTTGCCCTTGGATGGACTCTCTCCCCATCCTTTCTGCAGGGGGCCCAAAACTGGACACAGTACTCCAGATGTGGCCTCACCAGTGCCAAATAGAAGGAAAGAATCACTTCCCTTGATCTGCTGGCAATGCTTCTTCTAATGCAGCTCTACTAATGCCATTAGTCTTCTTGGCAACAAGGGCACACTGTTGGCTCATATTTGGCTTATTGTCCACTATAACCCCCAGGTCCTTTTCTGCACAGCTGCTGCTTAGCTGGTCAGCCCCAGCCTGTACTGGTGCATGGGATTGTTCCATCCTAAGTGCAGGACTTTGCATTTGTCCTTGTTGAACCTCAAGAGATTCCTTTTGGCCCAAACCTCCAATTTGACTAGGTCACTCTGAATCCTAGCCCTACCCTCCAGTATATCTACTACTCCCCCCAGCTTGGTATCATCTACAAACTTACTGAGGGTGCACTCTATGACAGCTTCCACATCATTGATGAAGACATTGATCAAAAACGGCTGCAGGACCAACCCCTGAGGCACTTTACTTGATACTGGCTGCCAACCAGACACCGAGCCATTGATTACTACTCCCTGAGCTCAATGCTTCTGCCAGTTTTCTATCTACCTGACAGTCCATTCATTCAGCCTATATTTCCTTAGCTTGTTTGCCAGAATGTTGTGGGAGACCATATCAAAAGCTTTGCTAAAGGCAAGGTATATTAAGTACACTGCATGTACAGAGCCAGTCATCTCATCATAGAAGGCAATCAGGTTGGTCAGGCATGACTTGGCCTTAGTGAATCCATGCTGACTGTTCCTAATCACCACCTTCTCCAAGTGTATAGCAATGGATTCCTTGAGGATATGCTCCATTATTTTTGCAGGGATTGAGATGAGTTTAATGCAGGAGGAGCCAACAGCAAATGTGGCATGGGAATTCAGGAGTTCCTGATAGCTATTGCTTTATTGAAGCCATTAGAGTGTACCTTGCTCTGGGTCTTTTAATTTCTGCATGCAATGTCAATTGTGTCTGACACCAGTATGAAATTGAGCTTTCCTCTTACGTTTTAAACTAATATACAATTTTTTTTTATGAATGTGTGTTGGGCTTAGCCAGGCAGCAGTTGTGGCCCTCCACTGCCTGGACTGACTGGAAGTAATTTGTTCCCTGTCACTATCTACATGTGTGCTTTGATTCATAGATGCTAGGGCTGGAAGGGACCTGAATGGGTCATTGAGTCTGACCCCTGTCAGTGGCAGGAAAAAGTGCTGGGGTCATGTGACCCCAGCCAGGTCCTTGTCCAGTCTCCTCTTGCAGACCCCCGAAGTAAGGAAAGCACCACCTCCCTTGGAAACCAGTTCCGGATTCTGGCAACCCAAACTGCAAAGTTCTTTCTGATGTCCAACCTAAATCTACCCTCTATCAGCTTGTGGCCATTGTTTCTGGTTATTCCAAGAGGTGTTGTGGTAAATAGAGTATCTCCTATTCCCTGCTGCCTGCCCACCCCAGTGAATTTGTATACTGCCACAAGATCCCCCCTCAGCCTTCTCTTGTGGAGGCTGAAATGGTTCAGGTCCTTCAGCCTTTCCTCATAGGGCCTTCCCTGCAGGCCTCTAACCATATGAGTAGCCCTCCTCTGTACTCTTGATGTACTAATTCAGGGGTTTTCAACTTTTAATAAGTGTACCCCTGGGGAGAGGAGTGGGGGATGGGGCAGGTGAGCAGCCAGATGCAGAGCCAGGGGGTGGGGGAAAATGTCTGGACGGGGGCAGGGGGGCTAGCATGAGTTACTGGATATGGAGCTGGGGGTGGGGGTTGGCAAGTTGCCGGATGCGGAGCAGAGGGGTGGCGAACGGCGGCAGTGCAGCATCTGTGCGGCCCTGCTCTTCCCCTGCCCTGCTCCCGTGGGGCAGTGGTGTGGTATGGCAGTGCTCCATCCCCTGGGACCTTTCAAAGTACCCCCAGGGGTATGTGTGCCCCCAATTGACAACCCCTGTATTAGTTTAAAGCACCATTTTCTAGTACCTGTATCTGGGTACTAGCAAACAATGTTTTAAATTAATCTACTGTGCAGTAATTGCTGAACACAGAGATTAGTCTAATGCAAAGTAGAGCACATGTGTAGACATGCCCACTGAACACAAAATCCTATTGTTTGCAGGGTACTGGATGCACTAATACTTCTGTTACAACATGACAGATCTTGCCCTCTTATCATTAATTAACAATGTTGGCAATTTATCTGGTTATAAAATTAATTGGACCAAACCTGAGTTAATTGGATTAAATACAACAAAATGGATATATTTAGCAAAAGCAGTTTCAATGGCAAGCACAACACACAACATATTTGGGTATTTAAATATCCAAGAGTATTCCTGCTATTATCTGCCAAAACATGTAGAATGGAGACCTAGGTAGATAGACGACAGAATCCCAATGGAAATCAGCAACTCACTGTGACAGATGAAATTATGTCTGTGTGATAAAAGTGCTTGCTGAAGGCTCTATGAAGATTATATCAAGTGTTTTTCTGCATTTGTTTAGATATTAAGCTATATGTTGTTGCTAAAAGCCTAATTAAAGATTAAGATGTAGTGAGGCCTTGTATAAAGTAAGGCCTAGTAAATTTAGCAACGCCTTGAAGTAGTAAGGCCTTGTGGTGTAGTTAAAATTACCTTATCAAAGAAATGCAAGGCTTGTACTCCTAAATGGTCAGTCTAAGGACAGTTGAAGTAAAAGGAATCTGAGTGGTTGTATATTATCAGAACCATTCAGAAGCTTTAAATTGGCTAGAATGTCTGGAAACCATTCAGAAGGAAGACACAGTTCTGTGAAAAGGATTAGTTAGCTGTTGCCTGGATCAATGGGCCCGTGGACCTCCAGGAGCCCAAAGACTGCTTGCCAGGGTCCTTCCCGGTACCCCTTTGGACAGTGCTGTTCAGGGACGCCTCACTTCGCTGAACTTTGTGGAACGAGAAGCTTGCTGTGTATCAGGCATCAGAGGGGACTGCTGATAAGTTGCTGACGTGAATTGCTTTTGTCTGTCATTGTTTGTCTTGTTACTACACGTAGTTGTGTTTTTGTTAAGTCAATAAATCTTTCTTACTGTCACGACGGGGTCCTCACGGAGAGCCGTGATCTCCTTAAGGTCCCTCGCTCCGTGTCAGGCTGGCCCAAGACACCCTCTAATTCTCGCCCGCCATGTCTTTGATGGTAAATATAATGATGGGAGGCTGCCTTGTGTTTTCCCTGGGCACGGCTACTCGGGACCTCTGTCCCCGCGGTTCTTCCGGACCCCCTGGGGGTCTCCCGATATGGTGGGTGTTCCCCAGACACCCTAGCCTTGTGGGCTATGCGTGGCTCCTACCTCCCCTGATACCACGCCCCAAGCCTCGCAGATGTAATAGACGTTGTCCGGTCTGTATGCCCGCTTCCCGGGCCTCCTCTCTAATGTGGCCCACTCTGGGCTCCCTCTCTCATGCCCAGCCTCTTGCTGGAACTCTCGTCTTGCCCACTCTGGGCCTCCCCTGCCGGTGTGGTTCCGCTCAGGGACTCTCTAGCGGGCCTCCAGTCCTATGGGCCAACCGCACGGGCACCCTCTCTGACCCTGGCTCACCGCACTGCTACTCCCTGTCTTCTCGGGGCAACCGCAGCGCCCTGCCTCAGTCTGAGGGGTGTTACCGCACTAGCCTGCGGCCGGGCTCGCTATGCCCGTCTCGGGCTTCTCAGTAATTGCCCCTCTCTCTAGGGCTCCTCAGTATGGCGCTCCCCCTCTTTGGGGCTCGCCGTGCCCACTCTGGGCTACTCAATAATACCGCCCCTTTCCTGGGGCCAGGGTCTATGTTCCCCCACACGCAATCCAGGGTCTAGGTCCCCGTCCGCAACCTACGGGTTGCGCCCGCGACCCACTGGCCGCACTCCTCGCCGCCAGTTGCTCACGCACCGGCGTGCAAGCTGCGCCTTCCCTGGCGCTATGAAAATAATGCGCCCTCTTGGCGCTAGGGCACCCCACACTCTCTGGGGTCCCTGTGATTGAGGCCTCCTCCAACCCCTACAGCCTCACCCAAGCCTCCAGGTGTGATAACACAAACACAACGCAAAACCACAAGCCCCTAGGCTGTAACATAACCACAAGCTGCATGGCCATAACTCAGTATCATAGCTCGAGCCTCCAGGGCTATCATGAGCTGTACTTGCAACTCAGGCTCCTTCCCATATCTCGGCTGAGGGAGCTCCTGCCTCTCTGGCTGCTGGCAGAGAACTACCAGCCTGGCCTCAGCCCTGGGCTTTATAAGGGCCAGGCCCTGCCCCCTACAGGCAGCTGGCTCCCCTTAGTTGCTCCGGCAACCCACAGCTGTGCTCAATTAGCTCTGCCAGGGCTCTCTCCCTGGCAGTTTCTCCTCTCTAGGAGCAGGCACTAAGGTGCCCTGCGACACTTACCTTTCTACCCCCGACCACACTCTCAATCCTGAACCCTCCGCAGGTGGCTGGGACAACTCACAGTATTCAAACATCAACAATTGATTTTAGTCTTTGTCTTATACAACAAACGATCATTTTTCATTTTTACTGGGCATCCTCTACACTTAGAACAATAAATATACTTCCAGTAGATACATGTTGGAGAGGTGATGTATTGCAGCCAATGCTTGGTCTCATTTTGGTCATGCCCATTATCAACTCATTTTGGAAAGAAATTATAACTAGAGCTAATCTGGTTTGAACACAGCACCAATACCTTTGGCATATGTGTATTGTGTGTGCGCTGGGGATATTCCTAATTAATTCAAACTGAATTCTTCCCAAATGTCACTCTTACAGTAGGCCTTATTAATAATATGTGGGATTATATTGCTGCACTGGAAAAGTAGAACATCTCCAAGGGTCAAATTCAGTAGAATGAAATGGCACAGCGGGCATCTATGGAGAGAGTCATGGGTAGCAGGCTAAATTGTTTTGAAAAGACTAGTGCCATTTGGAAGGCTTCTTGAAATATTTTGGTAGCTAGATTGTTACTTATTACACACATCTCTTTTCTTCTAGCCTTCCTTCTTCCCTCTTTTTTTCTCTTTCTTTATTTCCTTTTCACCTTTATGGCTGATTGTCTGTGACAGTTCAGGTTGACATGCATAGTATCCTCTCTCATATACTATACATTTGTACAACAACCTGAACTATGTCATAAACATGCATATATTGTTTTGTATTGCATTAAAAAAAAACAATACAAATAGTAAAGGTAGCAAAGGCAGAACTGGAAATAAAAGCAGAAAGGAAATTAGGATGGAGGGCCTTAGAACATAAACTTTTGTCCCTTTGGGAGTGTAACAGCTACCCCTGCAACCGGGAATCTGCCTGTTTTCCCTGGTCCCTTGGAGCCGGGTCGCCTGTCATGATCTTCCCCATTCCCTGCTTCACCTCCTTTATTCATTTGCCACAACTTGGTCTTAATGTTTAAGTTTGAGAGTCAGGTAGCGGCACCGGCGTCCTTCTCATGTTATCTATTCTTCCTAAGACTTCTTCAGCTCTTCCCGGGCAGTGGGCCCCCTATCCCTGTCTCTGCCCTGTTCAAACTTTGCTAGGACCTCTGCCACCCCTTTAATCATACCAACCCAAACCTCCATTTAACAGTTTTTAAGAATGTAGAAATAAAATGATCAAATGTTGCTTAATAACATAAGGACCTCCACCTCTCTTGTGGCTCAAAGGTAAGAAAGCAAACAAAAGGTTCTCTCCTTTATTTCATTACAGTTTTCCTTTCCCTCGGTATTGTGGTCTCACCAGTTGGCTATATTACCCTTCTTGGCAGTCTCTCTTTACTTCCCTGCAGCCAAATTGGCTTGCTCTGGCTTCAGAGCTTCACCCTGATGCTGGTGATTTGTTTGCCTGCCAGGTATGCTGACTTCATTCCTGGTTGGATGCACTTCTCCCCTTTCCGGTCCTGAGCAGGGGTTTAAGTAGCCAGGTGTCACACACAGACTCAACTCCCAGCACCTGTGAATGAGCTGCTAATTACTTGATTTCCAAGCCATTTTACCAGCTTCTGTTTTATCTCTTAAAGGGACCCATCCTCCATTCTCTCACCTGCAGACCTGGACTCAGGCATGGGCAAACTGTGCAGCTGCCTGGGGCCTGAGCAGAAAGCAGGCCCGAAAATGAAAAATAAAATCGCAAAAAAAGTTTTAATATAGGACTGGCAATGTTATCAATTGAAAATGAACTATTTAATGACATCAATATACCACAGATGTGATAAACACTTTTGCAACAAAAAATCGTTATCTCTGGCGAAGGGGAGCCTGATGCTAAAAGTTCCCTCAGGGCCATGAGGAGTCCAGGTACAGCACTGCTCACCTGCCTGCCCTTCGCTATTTTCTTATGTTTAACCCTTCTGACCTCTGTCCCTCTGTCTTCTCCATTCAGTAACAGGGTAAGTGTTCCCTGTTACAGGGAGGAATAAGGATTTTTCACTTGCATGTTTTACTTTCCCAATATGAAACTTAAAATCCATGGTTCCAGGGCACCAAGGAGTAGCATTTGAATTCTGATCAGTAGATTAGTTTCAAACAGTTTTCTGAGTTATGTGTAGCTTAGCAGGATGCCATCCTGCAAACATTATGCCTCTGAGGTGGCATACTAAACCCCAACAGTTCTTTGTGGAAATCATATTTTTCTTCCTGTGTCTCTACACTACATTTGACCACTTTGTTATGCATACCTGTGCTTGTTTATTGTACTTAGCAAGATCTTTCATTGTACATGTGCCTTTACACAACAGGTATTGCAGCAAGTGTTGCATAGTTTGAGGGTCTGTGCCACAGTCTCAGGTGGTTGAACTAATGGTATAGCCAAACTTCTTCATTAGTTCCTTGGAGTATCCAACTTCAGTGCATAAGTGCTTGAGACATCTCCACCTTTGCCATGGTTTATTAACCCCTGGTGGTAAGGATTCAGCTTCCGAAATGTCCATTTTTTTGCTGTCGGGTATTTTTTACAGCCTCTTGTTCCAGGTCTGTAGTCATGGCTCCTTGGGTGGGCATTCAGAGGTTGGGTGCTGGTGAGGAAGCTCCTGCATGACTTCAGTCATTAGTGTGCTATGGGGTGGTTGTACAGCAGGTGTCTTGTATCTTTATCTTCAATTTGTCTTAATCATTTTTACTGTTGGCCACTGCTCTTCTAATGTCAGGCAGAGCAATGCCAGCCAGCAGGTGCACACTGTTTAGGCTAGTAGGCTTCAGAGATCCTGTGATGCATCGGCAGCTATTATTCAGAATGGGGTCAAGATGCTTAGCATGTAGTGATCTCTCCCTTATACAGCATGCATACTCAGCAGAAGAGAAGCTGAGAGCTAGAGTAGTGGTTCAGATGGATGAGGGGCTAGCTCCCCATTTTGAGTTGGTGAGCTTATATAAAATGTTATGAATGCTCACGTTCACTTTTGTCTTCATGATGTTCTTTGTATGAGAGGGTTTGATCAAGGGTGACTCCAAGGTAAACTGGGTTTGGACAGTGGGATAATGGCGTGCCAGACCATGTAATGTTGAGCTGGATGCTGGCCTCATCGTTTCTCAGATGGAAGGCACATACGCGTGTTTTTTCCTGGGTTGGTGCGTAATTGGTTTTCAATGTAGTATAAGATTAGGCCACTTAGTGCCTCATTATTAAATCACATTAAAAAGAGAGATTCATGGTTGTCTTAAGTAAACAAAATTAAAATGTGTTTGAAGCTCTCTGCAATACATTTTCTTCCTTGCAATGCTGAGAGCAGGATATCAGAGAAAGCAAGCATGTTCAAAGTAAATATTGCGGGTGAGGGGACTCCCCGTGGTAACAAAACCTGAGTAGACTGGAATATGTTGAGGGGAAGGCATGCCTTTTTTGCACCTGTGGGTACAGTCCCCAATGTGGTCCCAGTCTGTAGTGCTGTCACCACTAAAAATATCTTTTACTAGAACATTTGTTGGCCTACTGTTACAGATGCTGCTGCAGTGCAGGTCTGCTTTCCTAGTGCTGAGATTGCTCACTGTGCAAGGCTGCATGGGGGCAAGAGACCTAAATTGTAACTGTTCCCAAAGTGACCTAACACACTGGTATTTTGCTGAAGTCCTGTATTCAGAGAAGTGAGTTTAGTCAGGTGACAAAAGCCTGGGTTTGCTGGCTTTCGTCAGCTGTATTTATAGATACAGCCAAACCCACGCACTTCTATCAACAAAACTTTGTAGTGTAGACCAAGCTTGGGAGTGAGGTTTCATATGATGCACTGCTGCAATGTAATAATGAGAAGTATTAATACAATCTGAAACGTGCCATGCTTTCTGCAGTACCACACATGGTAGGAAGAACAAAACCACTGACATTTTCCTAACATTACCTCTTCTGGGATCCTTTTCTGGAATGCAGTGCCTCTTCTGAATCCTTCCTTTGAATATATTTCCAAAAGGGGAATAAATTCAATAAACAGTCAACACAAGGGTACTTTTTTTTACTTGAAAACTTGTTTTAACCATCAACTTTAGCAAATTTTGGCAGTTACAAACCTGTACACTTTTTTGTTTTGTTTTGTTTTTATAGCAAAAGAACACAAGACAATACTGCCAACAGCAATTATGAAGGAACAATTAGCCTTCAGATGAGGGACTAGATCCACTCAAAGTGATAACCTTCCCTTTTGCATAAGGTTGCTTTTTTGTTGTCGTTGAAGAAAATGACTGATCTTAATACCTACTTGAAATGGCATAAAAATCATGTCTCTAGTTTTTTTGTGCAAAACACATTCATTTAAAAAAAGTCAATAAAAACATCTTCTTAAAAACAGAAAAAAGTTAAATGAAAAGATCTGAACCAAAAGGAAAGTTACAGTACACTTTGAAATGATTAAAAATTACTGTTGTTTCAAATCTAAAACTTTTTTTTTTGCTGTTACCTTGAAAGGTTAAACCAACTTGGGTGACTTTTTAGAATTATATCAAACAAACAAACAAACAAATTAAAGCGACCTGATTGGCATCAAATATCTACAAAAGCCTGGTAATTTGAAACCATTATATACATTATTTTATAAACTTCTTTTTAGACACCAAAACATACATCTTTTACAAACCAGCCTGCTTGTAACAGGTAAAATTTACAAGACAATCTTTCTCATACAGTGCTTTAAAGAGAACTGCTTCCATTTCCCAAATGCTTTTGTCATTTCCTGAAAAGCAGTAGTGTGGGCTCATAAAATTGTGAAATAGTAGCAATTCAGGTATTCTTATGAGAAGAATATTACAGTACTGATGGTTCCACTCTCTTCCCACAATACAGTTCAAGTGCGCCCTTAACATTGGTAAAGACTAGTTATGGCCTTCATATAATACTACACATTTGTAATTATTGCTTTTATTTCATAAAGAAATGAATTTATTTTCACTCTTTCTCCAACCACCCGCCTGCCTGCCCCTCCCACATATGACATAGCTATACGCTAAATCAATACCCCTACTTGTCAATGGATGATACTAAAAGTCAGGTCTACAAAACACATTAAAGGCAATGCAGGATAATGGATAATACTGTTAACTTCAAGGGCTTGTATCATGTTACATGTACTGAGAGGACAGAGATGGAAACTGGCAAAAAAACGCAGAACTGTACCGCAGAGTACACTTCATAATGTGTCTGGCAACGTGTCTCCCCTCTTTGAAACCTTTCACTTTCCGGAAGTCCTCATGTAGTAATTCAAGAAAATGACAAAAAAAGCAACATGTCTCCAACAAAGGTGGATATTGGTTTAAAATAGCTGTTTTTCTCAATTATTAATGATGTCACTCTTTTAAGGAAAGAGCTACAGTTATGCTCAGGCATAGGTCACAATGCCTCAATTCATGCTGATTGTAGGGTTGTTCCTATGTCAGAAGCTTTTTTTTTTTATTGGGGACATGACTGTTGGCTGCCTTGCAATCAGCATTTCATTAGCATGTATTCTCTCACTCTCCTATATTGGTTCTAAGTTTCTCAAAGGAGAGAAAGGAGTTTTAATCAATATATAAGGGCTGGCACTGCTTTATAGCACACTAAGGGATCAACAACAAGATAAAAAATGGGGTTTTTGGGGGTGGGATGGGGAAAGCCCCCAGGTTTCCCTTCTCTACAGAACATGATCTGGGCAAGGGCTCAAGGGTAAAGCACAGAATTTGCAGGCCAAGGTGGCTTTGAGTCAACTTTGCATCCTCAAGATGCTGGACTGCCCCAAAGGTAGTAAGGCCCCTAAGGGCCTCTCAGCTACAGCAGCCTCATGGGGCAGCACTGGAGTCACAGCACTGTCCCGTATCACCACAGTTTTCCGTGTGATGGTCTGTCCTCCCATGCCATTGCTTGAGAGGGCCTTGAAAAGGCAGCCCTACGTGAGTCTTCTCCAGTGCTTGTGCCAGGGGAGTCCTACCTTGGACACATTAGGGCTCCTTTATGCCACTGTGGTTCTTTTACCCTGCATAGAGAGAAGCCAAGGTAGGGTAAGAATCATACCCTGTACCCTCAATGCCCAGGTATTGTTTTTCCAGGAAGTTCATAAACTGGAGGAAAAATGTTAAGCATGAGTAAGGGAAGCACACAGGCCCAGGTTTTCATTTTACACTAAGGCCACTTTGTGTGGTATTGGCAGTATACATTACATTGACACCCGCTATATGGCCTTCTATGTTGTCAGGGACATTGATGTAAATGAGAAGCTGTGAATGGGTAAATGAGAAGCTGACCTTTCAGCAGAAACCGAAGTGATGCTTCATCCAAGTCATACCCACAAAAACCTTCAAAACATGATAGAGATTGTTCTGACCAAGTGATGCACATTCATCCATCCTACCTTTCTTTCCTTCTTTTTAAAGTCTTTTCTTTAGCAAAAAACCCAAACAACCCAACAACAACAACGAGTGTCTTTAACTGTGTGGTTCTGCTGTGGAATATCATCATTTGAGAAGCAAAAAGGCTCGAAGTATTTCTGTGAGAATTCTCACACAGCTGAATCTGAAGGGAAATATTATGTCATGGAGCCACCTGCAGGAATATGATTTGTGATACAGGCACAAATCATTTATGATACTTAAAACTAGCAGGGATTTTCAAGAAATGTCTGACCCAAGTAGGTACCTGGGAAACAAAAACAGAAAAAAAATCATCATACGTTGGACAAAGAAATGCACTTTAGGTGGAACAATTCCTTTATCATGCACTAATCACTTCCCAGCAGAGCGCAGAGGATGTTAGGATTCATCAAACTACAGCAATAATTAAAAACACCCCAATAAAATACAGAGTCATATTGAGGAGAGAGAAGAACTGAATGTTTCTTCCATGCTGTAAATGCTGCGTAGGGGTCTCACCTTGTGAACTGCTTTCACGTTTGGTCACTGCATCAAAAAGAGGCAGAAGAAAAATGGGCAACAAAAGTGGTGCTAAGCATTCAGGTGTTTCTGCCTGTGGAGAGACTGATTCGACTGGCTCTATTTCACTTGGAGAGAAGATTCAGAGGTTTAGAATATGATGAATGGAGCAGAGGAGGTTAAAGAGGTACTCTTATTTACCTGCCTGTGCCACATGTTAACAGACAGGTTCTTGATTAAACGAAATGGCAATAAAATGTAAAACACAGAAGCAGCGGTGTATGTTTAAGGTTTGTGTATTTTATCTGTGAAGCTCACTACTGACAAGATGTTACTGAGGCAACAAGTTTGGTAAGAACCCTTGGTCTTTTCTGGTATGGCGACTGCTGCACTCCCAGTTGTATTACCTCTTGTGACACTTTTGATATGCCCTCGTAAGGAAAATAACTTTAGATATCAGTGTCTCAAGGAAACATCCATCACTTGAAAACTTTCATAACAGACAAAAGATGGTGGGTCCATTTAGTAACTAGTTGGGAGCTAATACAGAATCAATTGCAGAATAGTTAAAAATGTACTACAACACAGTCGACTGGAAGCAAACCCCGTGTATACCACAGCCATGCGCTCAAAGAGGATTCGATTCTTCAAAATTCATGTCAGCCTTAAAACTATTGCACATTAGCTAAACTTGCAGCTTTTTA
The DNA here is from genome assembly GCF_030867095.1 of Alligator mississippiensis. Lineage (NCBI taxonomy): Eukaryota > Metazoa > Chordata > Crocodylia > Alligatoridae > Alligator > Alligator mississippiensis. Next base: position 454,428,565 of record NC_081824.1, read on the forward strand.
TTCTTTTAAACACCTTAAATGTTCCTATCCTTAAATGTTCCTAGTTATTTTAATTTATTCCTTGCAACTGTTTCTCTGCATTGTAAACTTTACCAGTAATGTACAGTCATTCTGCGTAACTGTATCTGTGCCTCAGCCTTTGCCAAACTATTTCATGGTTTGTCAGGAAATCCCTCAATTTCCTTGAAATTTGTGATACAGATTTCAAATATACTTTTTGTGATACCATGGGGGTGATGGGGGAGAAGGAAAGGGGATTGAAACATAGCATGAACACATTCAGAACATATCACTGTTACAGAAGCATGTCTACTTTGAGGAAACCAACCAAATAACAATCATAAATTCAATGAACAGAAACTATATATGGGCAAGTACTTCATAATACTTGTATGTGCAGTACATCCTGTTGCCTAGGAGCCCACCTCTTTTAGTCGTGTACCTCTTCATATGGTAACTACATTTTTTTTTCTCATAAAGAATTGTGGTCTGATCCAAACGACCATGTGTTCCCAATCCCTTACTAATGTACGGCATGTTGGATAGGGGCACTAAGCATGTTGTAAAATGTAGAGATCCTGTTTTATTAAAAAAGTGTTACAAGCTATAATCATTCTTCTGTTTTCTGTCTTACCAGGGGGAAGTATGTGAACAAATGTCAATTTATGATAAGGAATGGCCAATGACTAACTTATGAGTAAAATTCAATTCAGCCAAGAATATCTCATCATAAAATACAAGCAGTGAAACAATCCAGTTGCACTGTATGATCAAAAATAGGATGAAGCAGAAATAGGAAAAATGCTAGAGCATCCCCAAGCCCATAATGATCTACTTACTCAATAGAGCTTCAGAAGGACAGATTCTGCCGTAGAAGGAAGTAGCTAGGACAATGGAAACTGCAGACATGCTATTCATTGTACAATATAGAGACACACAAAGGCTATGAAACTGCTTGCAATGGTGGCAAAACAATATTTTCGCAGCACTGGGCAAAGGGCATCTGTGTATTCTCACTGCAGTGAGTGAATCACAGATCCCCATATTGCATTTAAACTGCTCAGGCTAATAAATACCTGAGGACTTCTACTCCAACCAGTCTGACTGCGAGGCATTTTACTGTCTTACAATATTCTTACTGCAGCATACTCCCCTCTGTATCTCTGGAAGTTTGGAAAAGTGAAAACCCCAGGCATCAAGCAAAGAACACAGGGCTAGTCCTCAGCTACTATAAATCAACACAGCTCCAAATGAATGTGTTAATTTACATAACCTAAGGCTTACATCACAGACTCTAGGGATGGTTGTTCTCCAGTTGCAGCTGACCTGCTAACTTAAGACAGTGACAGAATGCTGTATGCAAATTAATTACAACCAGCTTCATGGGAATGCCATAGCATGCTTACTGCAGTTAAAATCTGTTGCCAATGCACAGAAGGTGACAATAACAGCAGCACAACGTGGTAGTTGGGGCTTAGGTCTATCCTCAAATACATGCTCACATTCCATATGCAAGGTCAATAGGAGCTGCATGCATGTATGATTGGGCAGAGCCTAGCTGTTAGCATGTCTGATTTTGCAATATTTGGAAATTTTCACTGTTTAAGGTCCTGAAATTAAGTTTTAGGACTAATAGATTGGTGTAAAATATGCACAGTATACATATATGTACAGGCTACATGGGGGGCAAGGAGAAAGGGATTTGGTGGTAGGGGTCTGCTACAGACCCCCACATCAAGGGGAAGAAATAGATGTGGGGCTCCTGAGGCAGCTCTCGGAGACCATAAAAGCTAAAGAGGTGGTAGTCATGGGGGACCTAAACTACCCAGACATCTGCTGGGAGACACAGACGGCAAAGTCCCACCGCTCACGAAGGTTTCTAACCTGTGTACAGGACCTCCACCTGACACAGGAGGTACACGGTCCCACTAGGGGGAATGCCATACTGGATCTGGTATTGGCAACGGGGGATGACATGGTAGGGGACCTACAGATCGGTAGCCATCTGGGGGACAGTGATCACCTAATAATAGAATTCACCATAAGACGTCGAGTGGGTAAGGTAACTAGTAGGGTGAAAGTACTAGACTTTAGGAAAGCTGATTTAAATGAATTCAGGCAATTAGTTAAGGACGCACTGCAGAGTAGGAGTTTTGAAATGATGGAAGCCCAAGAAGGGTGGCTGTGCCTTAAGGAAACAATCCTTCGGGCACAAAGCGAGACAATCCCCGTGCGGGGTAAAAGAGGGAAAGGGGCCAGGAGGCTTCCTTGGCTGACCGCAGAAATCCAGGGCAGCCTAAGGGCCAAAAGGGGAGCACACAAAAAGTGGAAACAAGGAGAGATCACCAAAGACGAATATACCTCCTCTGCTCGTGCTTGTAGGGAGGCAGTTAGACAGGCCAAAACTACCATGGAGCTGAGGATGGCATCCCAAGTAAAGGACAACAAGAAATTGTTTTTTAGATATATAGGGAGTAAAAGGAAGGCCCAGGGAGGAATAGGACCCCTGCTAAATGGGCAGAAACAATTGGTGACGGACAGGGGGGACAAGGCTGAACTCCTCAACGAGTTCTTTGTCTCAGTGCTCCTAAGTGAGGGGCAGGACAAGTCTCTCACTGGGGTTGTAGAGAGGCAGCAGCAAGGCGCCAGACTGCCATGCGTAGACCCTGAGATGGTGCAGAGTTACTTGGAAGAACTGGATGCCTTTAAGTCGGCAGGCCCGGCCGACATCATTGCAGAGCCACTGGCGGGAATATTCGAATGCTCGTGGTGCACGGGCCAAGTCCCGGAGGACTGGAAAAGGGCCAACGTGGTCCCCATTTTCAAGAAGGGGAGGAAGGAGGACCCGGGCAACTATAGGCCAGTCAGTCTCACCTCCATCCTTGCCAAAGTCTTTGAAAAAATTAACAAGGCTCACATTTGTGAGAGCCCGGCAGGACAAATTATGCTGAGGGGAAACCAGCACGGGTTCGTAGCAGGCAGATCGTGCCTGACCAGTCTAGTCTCTTTTTATGACCAGGTTACGAAACGCCTGGACACAGGAGGAGGGGTGGATGTCGTATACTTAGACTTCAGGAAGGCCTTCGATACGGTATCCCACCCCACACTGGTGAACAAGTTAAGAGGCTGTGACTTGGATGACTACAGTCCAGTGGGTGGCGAATTGGCTGGAGGGTCGGCTTCGACCTGGAAGGGTGTGGGCAGTGGGGTCCCGCAGGGCTCGGTCCTTCATATATATGAAACTATAGATAGGTATTTGTGGACAGGTGACCAGTAACTTATCTTAGACATGTTGAAAGGAATGCTGTGCATACTGTGTATCTGGACTTCAGCAAAGCTTTTGGCAAGGTCCTGCACAACCTTCTCATTAGCAAATTGGAAAACTGTGGGCTTGATAAAAGTACTATAAGGTGGATAGATAACTGGCTCGCTAGCCATAAGCAAAGGGTAATTATTAATGGGTCTATGTCAGAACGGCAGGGGGTTTTAAACAGAGTGCTACAGGGCCTGGTGCTGTTCAGCACGTTTATTAATGATTTGGATGCCGGCACAGAAAGCTTCTTCAGCATGTTTGAAGATGACATGAAACTGGGAAGGACTGTGAACATGTCGGAGGATGTGAGCACAATTCAGAAGGATTGCAAAAGATTAGAAACTTGAGCTAGAGCTAAGAGGATGAACTTCAATGTGGATAAATGCAAAGTGCTGCACCTTGGGAGGAATAATAATAAAAAAAAACAAATACAAAATGGGAGACACCTGGGTGGATGGCAGCTCTATGGAAAAGAACTTGGGAGTCTTGATAAACCAGACTCAATATGAGTCTGCAGTGTGATGTAGCCACACAAAAGGCCACTGTGATTTTGGGTTGCATCAATAGAAGCATTATGTACAAGACGTAGGAGGTGATAGTACATCTCTACTTGGCAGGGGCAGATCTCATCTGGAGTACTGCATGCAATTGTGGGCTCCACATTTTAAAAAGAGAAATTAGAGAGGCTCTTAGAGGCAGACAACAAAGATGATCAAGGGCTTGAAGGGCAAGTCATGTGAGGAAGGGCTGTAGGAGATAGACATTTTGAGCTTGTGGAAAAGATGCTTAAGAGGGGACATGATAGCACTCTTCAAAAACTTGAAGGGCAGCCATAAAAAAGAAGCAAAGTGCCTTTTCTCTGCTGCTGCAGAGAGAAGGATGTGGAAAATGCCTTGAAGTTGCAGCAAAGTAAATGTAGATTCAATAACCAAAAAAACTTCTTTACTATGATGATAGTGAGGCAGTATAATATACTGCCTAGGGAAGTTGCGGACTCTCCATCACTGGAGGTGTTCAAACAGAGGTTGGACAGCCATTGGTTAGGTATGATCTAGGCATAGCTATGCCTACAGCTAAGGTTAAGGACTTCAACTGGGGTTTGCTGATTCTCCTGCTAGGAGCAAAGCTGGAGGTTCCTGCCTAGAGGGTCTTGCCCCTCCGCGCAGAGTCAGACCAATTCCCATATTTGGGCTCAGGAAGGAATTTTACCCCATGGTCACATTGGTATAGACTAAGGGGATTTTTGGGGGGTGTGGCCCTCTTTCCAGGACCTCTTGAGCATAATTTAACAACCTTTTATAGATGCAGGACATTGGCTGCTGTGTTTCCCCTGCTTTACCTGTGGTAGGTTAGGGTGTTAGGTCTATGTTGTGTCAGGGTTGAGGGTATGCATATGTAGAGTTTAGATTATGGTTTATGTGGGATGGTTTGGATAGGGATGATTCAGCCTCAGGAACAGGGTTGGACCAGATGACCTCTGCAGGTCCCTTCCAGTCCCACTTCTTTATGACTTCTATGACTTTTAAATGCTGTTTTAACAGCATCAAAAGTGTTTCTGTTTAGGTCTATGTTGTGTCAGGATTGAGGGCAGCCTAAATTATCAATTTCTTCTATTCTTCACCTGACACAAAATGTCATGCAACAATACCTGTTGGAAATATCCTTACCTGTTCACTAATACTATGGGGAGATTATAACACTGTATCACTTTTAATAATACAATACTATGCAAAACTGGGGGAGAAAGGGGAAAGATAACTTAAAAATGAAATTGTGACCCCTCACTCAAAAACTCTGTATATGCTGGGTAATAAATACAAGGTACATACTCTCTGGATTGTCCGTAACAATTTTGCGGCATAACTTTTAACACACTAGGTCTCTTTGTATCTGCACATACAGTATCATTTCTGAACAAGTTAATAGTAAGTTATACTGTCTTTCTGCCTTGCCCAATATATATAGATACATCTTTAGCAAAATTTCTTCTCAATATTTATACTGTTAATTGGACCAAATGACAAAAAAGTCTCCTTTACACTTGTGTCTGCTGCTGAGTCTCCACAAATGGAATGTGAATATTGTCCAGGTTGAGTTCCTCCACGCTTTCATAGTCACTCATGGCCACTTCAGAATCATCAAAGCCACAGCTGGCTGAGACATCGGATGAGGAGGCATCCAGAGAGTTGTGCAATGATAAGGGCATCTTACCTGCACTAATGTTTTCTGCTTTCTGACCTGGGACCACAGCAAAAGTACTAAATTCATTCCCAGTCTGAGACCCAGAAGTGTCTGTCTCATTGGGGAACTGATGAGGAGGGAGGTATTGGCTAGGATGGAACTGCGGCCGTCGCCTGCAATCTGGGCTGAGTGTACTGGCCATTGAAACTGGCTGTGACGGTGGAAGGGCTTCATATTGGTCTGGATAATCCTCAGGGAGAGGGGGCGGTAACTGGTCCTGACTTAAAAACTCCTCTTCGTGAGGAGGCGGGTAGTCGCTGTCAATGTCATAGCCGCCAAGGTAGTAATCTGTCTCCAGCTCTCTTGTGCTGCCGTGATGAACTGAGCCTCCATCCGTGGTTTCGTAATTGGGCACTTCCTCAATGTCAGATAAGCGAGCGTTTGGCATCCAATCAGAGGTGTCCCAATGATAAGCTGGAACAGGAAACAAACCCACAATGACTCCCTGAGGATAACTTTCTAAGAAAACCAAAAATCTATTGCATGCTCCTTCGTGATTAAAGAGCAAACTCTTATAGTCACAACAAATGTACACTGCAGATGTAATGAGATCAGCATGCGTTATAGCTCATTAACACTGGTCAGCCATGCTCTGACCAGAGGGAGGAGAAACAACATCATGTCACGATGCCAACAAAAACAGTCAAAGAACAAAACATGACCAGTGTAAGGCATTTCATATTGAAGGATGCTAGCGAGTTATATGAGAAATTACGAGTATAAGAAACCAAAATGCTATACATTTGCAAATTAATATTTTCCACCAGGATTAAAATATACATCAAGCATGCTCACAAGATCCCACCTAATGCCCCCACCTCTCCTTTCAAAAAAGCAAGTATAAAGACACAAAAAGTGAATGACTGAGAGACTGAAAACTTCAGCTGGTCCCTGAAATAAGAACTGGATGGCAAAACTCAGTGCACCGCTCATGCAAAACTTGGACGCAACATCATTTGTAAGTGAGAAGACAGATGAAGCATGTCAACAACAAGGAAGCCAAACCAGTGCCCTCCCCTCCCTGGAAGAGTCCAACAGGCAAAAAGTGTCTCAGAAAAGTCACCTCTGTTGTAGTTCTGTCCTTGATCCATAACAGACACTGTCAGACACAAAGTGGAAAGTAAAAACTGGTAATTCAAAGCTTGTTACCAGGACAGGATTACATGTGAAAATATAAAACTCTTATGGCATGCATACTTCCAAAATACAGCTGGTTCTATGCTGTTTAAGCAGCATTTTTAATTGTTCTATATTTTAATGTGCAAGATAAACTGGACCAGTCAAACATAGGCATAAGTGGATAAATTACAGTGTCATTTGTATCAGTAAGTCATATTCCTCTTCTCTCATCATCATAATTATTTGCCATTCTTGAATAGATATGAAATTAAATCAGAGCTAGAATTCTTAGTACAAAGAGCTGTGAGGTTTAAAACTGCAAAGTCCATTTTTCTCATTCACTTTGAAACAGACATATACATATCTGCCATTCTCAGGGCTCCTTCAAACAAATTTACAACCATCAGATACCACAATGATGGGCCTAGCATAAGGACCTTAATAGAACCAAAACCAAATCTATTTAATGCAACTGCCAGCTAAGAAACTGAAGGATCTATGCCCCACTGCTCCATGCCCAAGGGCTGCAAACTGCTCTGCCGTGTCAGCTGCTGGGGAGAAAGGCATTTCAGTGCGGGGAGGTTTTATGTTAAACAGCAGAAGAGAACAAGTTGCTATGTTATCTGAAAGAGATGTTCTAATTCAACCACGAGGTGCTGGGCTACATGCAGGAAACTATGGGGTAACAATTCTGGATTGCATTATTGTAGAATGGCAGAATATATCATCATAGTGGTTGTTTAGTGGCCTTAAAATCTGTGAATTTATGTTACCCAGCCAGGACTGAGATAAATGGGGTGGGGGACCTTTCAGACTATTTATTATCATTCATTACTGCACAGAACTCTCACTCAACACCAGGCACGATGTACAGTTTACATGGTGATGGAACCTGATCAGTTAATAGCACGCTAGCTGAAAACTGGTCTCTGATGTGTGCCTGGGGAGAGGGTAAGGGGCTTGCAGGTTGCGAGGACTGTGAACATTCAAATATTGTGCACACTCTTTTTGTAACCAGCATTATGCTATCAATCCAGCTGTCTTCAGTCAGTACAAAGACATGGTACCCAGGTCAAGGTACTTCAGGAGCTATATATTTTCACTCACTGGTAGAACCTCACTAATTTGCTGACTTGCATAGCCCACACTTCCCACTGACTTGTAGGACAGGCCTGAGGTCTTAAGCATCTGTCCAAGGTGACTAGGGTGCCATGCTGGTGGTTTCCCTTGCTTTCTTTTTTACAGAGTGAAGTTTATTTGATGAGCTAACACTGGTTACTTAAAGCTTTTTTTTGTTTATATTTTTTGTTTTTATTTTTTAAATGATATTGCATAACGAGACAACTGTGAAAGGCATGTCCTTACAACTCAGGAAATAAGGAAGCAAAAGTATTAGTACATCCCAGTGCCCCTAGCAATTCAGATGAAATGAACTGCCCTGACAATACACTACAATACCTCTGTCTTGACAGGCTGTGTAACTGAAGCATGGGGAGGAGAAGTGAAATGCCCAAAATCATCCAGGGGGCCAATGGAAGAGCTGAGATTACAGCTCAGGTGTCCCAAGTCAAATCCAGTGCTCCATTCACATTAATGCCAAAGGGCGATTGTAGGCCTTACCCTGACTGACTGGCACACAATACTGTTGTCATAACACCTGTGATTTCCTGAATAACACATACAGTGGCACTGTGTTATTTTAGGACAAACTAGCCATGTCCTTACCAATCTATAGTCCCCAGTTCCTGAGTAAAAGACACAGCCTGTGTGCAATCAGGGGTAGAACAGTCCCCATACAACTCCCTGTTATCTCAGCTTCTTCATGTAGGATCGATGCAGCAATATATTTGGCTACATTATGAACTTGATTCTTCTTTCATTCAAGCCAATGAAAAAAATATCCTGTTGACTTGAACAGAGCAGGATCAATCCCTATGTACCTTTCATTGGGCTGTATGTCACCTGATGTAGTCCAAATACATCACTCTAGCTCTTATTTTCTCATGTTTGTTTGTGAGCTTGTTCATTTAGAAATCTAAGTTCCTTGCAGTGGATTTGCTGGTCAGTGTAAATTAGTGAGGTTCTACAGTAAGGTTTCACAAAGAAAAAAGGAAGCAGTGGCAGAATAATAAAGAAAAAAAATAAATACCTTCATTTTCTATAGTGTCAACTACATTGTTGACAAGCTGTATGACAGTCACTATGGAAGCTTGCAGGGGAGGGAGAGCAGAAAATAAAGGGAGGGGAAGGACAGCTTTAGGTTAGTATTTAAAACACACATTTTATGTTACCACAATAAATTCTTTTAAACAGACAGAACTGACATTAAAAAAAAGCTGCCAACTCATTCATGAATTATGTAGTGGTTCACAGGACATTTCATTCCAGATAATCCTCTATGCATTTTTAGAATGGATTGGCAAACGGTGATAAATTCCAAACTACAACTTCCAAAAAGGCATATGCAATGATGGATATCAGCTCATAAATTCAAAGGGGACTGTCCAACTGATTCAATTAACTGAAGCAGTATCTCGTCTACCTGACACTAATCTCTAATTAATTCTTATTTAAAGGCCTCCAGAGACAGTGCTGCACGCTCCAAGGGATCATTATCTTTTAGGCAATTGCGCCGATCTGAAAGGGTGTTAAGGCTTCATCTTAATCTATTTTCTAATAGGAGTGTTTTACTTATTTACTGTATACACCATGCAGGATAGCACCTTAGGGACATTCAGCAATGTTTCTATAATTAAAAGGACACAGTCTAGTGGTTTCAGCCCAAATTTTGACCTCAGTTAAACAAAATGCTTTCGTGAATCTCTGGTGGGTTCTACACAAACACTTGTGCCAAAAGACACATTTTCCAGTAAGTAACTGGTCTGGATTCTGGTTGGTAAAGGACTAAAGGGTACTGCAGAGATGGTTGGGATGTAGGGATGAGCTGACTCCAGAATATTTTGGGTTTCAGAGTAGTACCATTAAGATGCTTATCTGAACCTCAGGAAAATAGCACTTGATATCATGTGAGAACAAGCCGTTGTAAGAGGTCAGATCACATGGATTAATATCCCACTTTTCCCCACACTGAGGGGCTACAACCATGGAGTTGAGGCCTGATCCAAAGCCCACAGAAAAGAATGGGAGGGTTCCTACAAAGTACAATGGGTGCTGGATGAGGCCCTTCATGTGGGTGATCTTTTCCATCCTGAATGACTATGACTCAACTTAATGCTTATGTAAAAATGGAGAAAATGGTCTTGCTGCTGAGCCAAAAATAGTCTCTATTATCAAGGTGTTTGAATCCTTTCATTTCTGCTCATGGATAGGCAGTAAATAGAGGAAACGGAATAATAGCAACAATAAAATATATGCTAACCTTTTTGAGGCTGCCATTAAATTTGGAGCAAAGGACTAGGGGTATATCATGTTAACCAAGGCAACATCCACAACCCTAACAGTAGGCATTTAAGGTTATTCAAATAAACACATATCTGCAAGCTGTGCTGATGTTACTGATCCATCAGGGATGCAGCCCCATTCTGGCTAATGCATCATGGATTGCAGAGAGTAGAGGACTTGTTAGACATTATTTAATTATCTGTTTCCCCAGAAATAGAGAGTTGTCTTTCCAGAGCAGCCCTTCAATGCATTCTTCCATGTGATTATGATTAAAGCAAACCTGTTAAAAAAAAATCTCAGCTTCCCCGTTGCACAGCTGACCAGCACAAGATTTGGACCGCAGAAGTTGAGACAGAATAAAGGCTTGTCTACGCTACTGCTAATGAAAACAGGCAAAACCTGAAGAAAGACTCATATTCATACCAGGTACCCATGAGCCACACATAACTAAAGAGTGAAAAACAACGCCCTAAAAATCAGGGACAGCCATGCATCCTCTTGGCAGACAGTGAGTTTGGGGACTCGAGTCAAGTTCTGAGAATGGTCGAAAGAGGCAACTCTGATGGCTTGCAAAGGCTATGCTTTCAGCTTCCTCACACTGCTCTGGAGGGAACCATCTCCTCTTCTTTCTTAGGGTGTATCATATCCAAGAACAGCTCTAGCTTTTTGGAAGAAACTGAGGGCCTTGGAGAACCTGCTGTCAGGGGCCATTCCATTTAAGTTTCCCTCAGCCCACCCATTCTTATTATTCGCATAGAAAATTGTAACTTGCCTTTAAAGTCAGCTCAAAGCCATTTTGCTGAGAGCAGGCATCTTCTTCCCTTTCAGGTTAATAAGAAATCTTAAGACATTGCATCTCATTTTGATGATAAAAATTAAAACTAATTATTCTGAGCAGGGCACATTGGGATGAACAATTTAAATGCATCAGAAATTATTAAGCTAGACATGAGAAAAAAATCTACTTGATTAAAACCATTCACAGGAAACATAAGAGTGGTGAGAAAAACCCACCAAGGCAATGGAAGCCCCAGAGAAGATCCCAATGATGAATGGCTGAGTGAACGGCTACTGCCTACACGTGTAGTAGTGCTTCTGTTGTGAAAAAAGCAGGAAAGACTTGTGTTTGGAATAGTATTTTTGCAGGGGGTCTTCAAAGCTCTAGCAAGACAAGCTTGCTTACTTCATGATGCTGAGTAAGTCTCCTGAGTCACTGCAAAATGAAAAATCCTATCTAGTTTTACTAACAATTGTCATGACATGGTGCTCTCTTCAATAATTCCCATCACGCAACCTGGGTGTTTTCATTATCCAAACTTAAAAGAAGACACCGAGGGCTGCAGGTAACATCAAGGTCATCCTGCAAAGGAAGAAGTTCAATAACAGTCACCCCTTTCTCCCTCCTTGACGAATGCTTGCTAAACAGTAGTGTGGGTTCAGGTTGATTCCTTTATTAACCTTTGAAACACAGGAGCAGGAGGTGGAATAGAATGATGGGGTGAAGAGGCATTTGCTGGCTCAAGCAGGTGCTATTCCTTCAACCTTAAATGTATGTATGCATGTGCATGAATATGGCCATGTGGATAACAGAGAGGACCACACTCAGCAGCAGGAACAAGACAGAATGCTACATCCGATTTAGTTATAAAAAGAAGATTAAACAGCTTAGGTAAGTGTTTATGAAGGGGATACAGAAAAGGAAGTTCAGGTCTCTACTTAGGAAGTCTGATGTATGGAGGTATGTTTTTGCCCCTAGGTTGCAGGGTGGTTAGTCTTCCTCATGCTTCTGGGCATCGCTGGTTGCCACATGATGCTGGAAAGGAATTATTTTCCCCTCCTGTTGCAACAGGTGTCAGGGGTTTTTCCCTCTTCTTCAGAAGCACTTGACAGGGTGTATTAATCCTCCTGCTGGGATTAAAACTCCAAGGTGATCAGGAAGAAATTTTACCCCATGGTTCCATTGGTATGGATTGTTAGGGAGGGGTGGAGTTTGCTTTTCTCCATTGAGGCCCTCTTCCTTGGACCCCTTAGATGTATTTTAATGACCTTTGCAGTGGCAGGACACTGATAGCCCTCATCCCCCTATTCTTTCCTCAGTTTAGATAAGATAGATAAGAAACTGCAATGCAAATACTTGTGGTGGTTTGGATAGGAATGATCTTGCCTTTGGCAGTGGGTTGGGTTAGATAACCTCTAGATGCCCCTTCCTGTCAGATTTTTCTGACTCTAAGATTCTGTATGCCTTTGCCAGTTTATGGCTATGTTCATTTTTTGGGTCTTTACACTGAAAAAACTCACAAGAGCCAATCCATGCTGACCTGTGCTAACAACTGTAGGATAACTCACAAGACTTAATAGCTTTCCTGATTTTCTTTGAGGGCATCAGAGACTTGATGACTTTAGACCTTGAACAAGAAGTCTTATCTTTAAAAGCCATATTTTAATACTGCTTCCACAACAACTGCATGGGTACAAAGAGTGCAATCTTGTTCTCTGTAGGAGTTTTGTCATTGAGTTAAATGGAACCAGGTCCACATACCTGAAAGGCTAGTATTTGCACTAATTAAAAATTGGTTGGTAGGAAAAGTGATTTTGTGTGTCAGAGTAATACAAGGAAATAAGCAAACAGTCTAAAGAAATAATAATGAAGAGAAGAACCATTTTTTCCATGAAAAAAATCATTCATGGACTTAGAAATAATGTCTGTGCTGCTTGTCAGAGGAAAAAAGCCACAACTGAATCAAAAAGAGCTGTGAGTGCACTTCACTGTAAGTGCTCTTTCTAATATTTAATAGTACCTTGGGAAGAGCTACACAAGATGGCTGGGGAATGAATGTCCAGACAGTTCATTAACTAGCTCTTAAAGATTCTGTGTGCAGTTTCTTTGTGATAAACTCGCTGGTGGATATGAATAAGACATCCACAACATCCGTCATTGCTGCCTGGCAGGAACATCTTGCCTTTTCTCAGACCACTGCTAGTTTGATCTGCCCTTGTAGGTCTCACTCAGCTTGTATATTATTTTGCCCATGTCAAATAAAAAGATTATGATCTAGGGTATGCAGGCAAGCAAAACACTTCCTTGGAGGGGAGGTTTAAGAGAGTGTTATCATTCATCTAGCTGAGATTAGTAGCTTAGACCAAGTCACCAGAGGTTGCTCACTGCTGCGTACTGAAAGGTAATGGGGCTTGGGGGGACTTTGAATGAGACTTTAAAACCCCCACAAAGTTTTTCTTTGAACTGACTCATAAAAAATGAAAAGTCCTGCTCCAAGAAGGAAAAACACTGCTTTTGTAGTCATCAAAATCCTATATCCAAGCTCATGACCGTGGTATTTTGGGGAAGTTGCCCTGCCTGGGTCCCAAAATCTTGAAGATTCTTGTAAAGGTGGGTCTTCGGTACAACAGCTTGGAGCACAGAGAGAGGATTTCTATTCCTGGTCCCCAATTCTCTGCTCAGACTTTACTGGATCTTCTACCACCCCACCTCTGTAGGTGGACTTTGGATAGATTCCCAAGATGCTTACCACATTCCTTGGTAAGGCTCCCCTCGAATGTAAAATACTCCCTATTTTTATGATGCTTTATTTAAGAACAAATTAAATAAATACACATTTACAGGGGTAGAATGCCCTTTTAAATTTGAATGTTAGAAATATTACATTTACAAAAAATATTTCAATTTAGCACACGAGTCATAGTCAAAGAAATATGGTAGATATTAGGAAGAACTTTCTGTTTCTGAGGGCAAGCATCAGAACAGACTGACATCATTGGAAGGTGAGGACAGGTTAGACAAACATTTTCTTGGATGGTTTATACAGGGATGATCCTACACTGAGCATGGGATTGGGCTACATGAACTCCCGAGAGCCATTCCGTATTTATCTATGGTTCTATGAAGGAACGGTTAAACAAGTCAGCAACTTTCCCAACACTCACTTGTCCCCAGTATTGTAAAGCTATAATCATTTCTTACCATTATCATCGCCCGAGTCTGACTGGAAGGAGCTGAGAGACTGAACTTCAGAGTTGCTGCCTTTATTACTTCCTGCAAAACAGGTCACTTCTTCAGCTTCATCAATCCCTTTACCTTCATTGATAGCAAAAACAAAGCAAAATGGTACTGTGTAGAAACGTGCATTTATACCACCACATTCATTTAAATGCTACAAATAAGTAGGGTTTTTTTTTTTGCTTTTTCCAAATAAAATAATTTATTGACCCAGGAAATGACTAAATACATTGGTCAACAGGATGGCCAATCAAGATATAAAGATATCAGATGGCTGAAACACTTTACTAGTAGTTAAAAAGTTTTCAAATGGCTGATAACAGCATAAGCCCTGAAGAAGCTGCTGTATTGGATTCTGCAGGGTGGCACCTGCACCAAACAAAATTATGATCTACAACTGGTGGTATAAACAGCTCATACAATCACAGTTACACTTATCTCTGCTATTCACCTTCAAGGGACTGAGTCACACTAAAGGGAGATTCAAAGCCCACTGAATTTGATGAGAATCTTTTCATTCACATCCTGGGTCTTTTCAGCAGAGCCTAATTGCTCTGCCCCTAATAAGTAGTAGATTATACCTTGTATTTACAGTGCTTTTCATTGAAGGAGCTTCAAGCACTTAACAATTTCTTCTATTTCCTGCACCGTTCTGAAGGACTAAAAAGAGACAATTGGCTTGGTGGGAGACGTATTGACTCAGTCCTGTAACTTGCACCAAAACATGCACAGTCCAGCCATGTACACATGAGGTCTAAATGACAATTAAGTCAAATTAGCTATGGTTGTTCCAAGGCAAAGTGTAATTTTAAATAATTCACAGGTAATTAATGCAGGGCATTGAGCTTGATTGTCTGTAAAGTCTAGATTTGGCGTGCCCCAAGATGCTCTGGTGCAAATCAAAGCGATTGTCTATTTTTAGCCAAGAATACCTAATTGAACTACACATTATGGTATAAATGCTCTCTCCCTATGCTTAAAGTCACAAAACCATTACATCTTGAGACATATAATGAAACTCACACAACTATATATATACTCAATCACTTATTATTTGGGCTATCATAAAAAGTAACATAGAAATGTTCTGTAATAGGCTTTCATGTCCAGATTCACAGAAGTATTTGGCACCTAAATCACTACTGATTTAAAAAAGGTGTTAGGTTTCTAAATCCCTTTTTGAATCTGAGTCTGGTATATAAGTATGATAAAACAACCAATGCAGAATTGAATAAAATAGAAAAGTCTATTTAGATATGTGTTCTTTCAGTCAACAAAGCTGTATTTAAAGGTAAGAAAGTGACTCCTTTATCTGGGCATGTGATTGTCTGCCACAGAGATAGGAAGTCCAATTTGAACACAACACCTCCAGGTTTGAGAATTACAGTTAAATCAATTTAGAAATGTATTCAGTGAAACTTCTGATCTCAGCTGCAACTTGTGCTGCACAGAGAAATCAAAAGGGTTGTAATACAGAGGTAAGCAATGCCTGTGTTGGTCCCTTTCTTCTCAATTCATAATTTCCAGAACAGTGAAACTAGTCAGGTGGAATTAAATATTACAGAATCAGGCTCCTTTATAAGGGGGAAGGGGGATGGGGGTGGGTGGGGAGGGCGTTAGTTAATGTGAACATCTACAGTTTTAAGGAGTATCAGAAAAAAGATTGATATGATTGTTTTGGGGGGAGTGGAGCATAGACAGATGTAAGAGTGATATCCATCAAAAGATATGGATCCAATACAACTGTTATATTTTATTATCCTGAAACAATACAAGTTTAGCAAAACTGCTGCACTTTAAACTTGATTTGCTCAGGGTCAAAGTTAAGGTGGTACAGCTAACCTGTATCACTAAAGGAGCACGCAGATATAAAGGAGCATGCAGATGTAACAAATAAATTCTAGCATGCAGTGCATCACCCCAGATGGCAACTCTCCTTCCCCTTTTAAAGTAGTTAAGAGCTTGTCCATATCCTAAGAAGAACAATAGAGATGATGACAAAAAACACCTCTGAGACCCATGCTGTAATGCAAACCCTAATTTGCAGGGAACACTGGGCCCTAATATAAGGTTCCCTAAAAACTGGTACATCCTGCTATGATAGCATGGGTCATGTTCCTATGTCTACAATAAATCATACCAGAATGGAAAATGTATCTTGCCATCAGTGAAAAGGGTGCATTGGAAGTCCAAAAGACTTAACAATAATGGTAACAGATGGTATGAAGAGTTTAAAGTTTAATGCCGATGTGAAGGTGACAGGCTGAAAATATGGGTCTAGGAGCAGTTCTGACTTGTTTCACAAATATAAGCAAATATTTATCAATACATTCACCTGCTTGTAGAAGATCGTTTCTTGCAAAAACCTTTTTAAGTGTGTTGCCCAATATAGTACTAATTTTCTTTTGGGAGACTGATTGTTCAAGGTATGAGAGAGCTCAGATTTAAGAAATGTATAAACAATGTCTCCTAAAATTTACCTTTTCCATAGAAATATGCTTGGACAGAATCATGTAACAAGAGCTCTCAAGCCAATCACCCTATCGAGTCTTTCTGGCCCAGTGGTTCATCATACTGTGATATATTAAAGTAGAGCACATGTATACCCAGACTGATCCAAATTACATTCCATCAGAAATAAACTAAATGTAACAAGTGCAAGTGCATTAATCCTGTTGCTTTAAACAAGCTTCATTAATGGTTCTTCATCAACCTTGTAAAGCATTAACCTGACAGCACAGGCTGGTTCATTCTGCCAACCTTGAGCTACATTGACAAGAGCTCTTATTGCATGAGACAGAAAAGAAAGGAAACACTACACATCAGGTGCTGTCTACCACACTACTCACTTTCAGTCCCAGCATCCCAGGTACTCTTCCTGATGGAGTCACAATCTGATCGACAGGGAGACACGGCTGGCAGATTGGGAGCCACACTACACACCACCACACCCCGCCTTGCTGTTAATATTCGAGGAGATTCTGGGTGAAAAGTTGTCATCTCCTGATGCTCAACTCCAAGTCCATCAACTATCTTGTCCAAGTTGTTCCGCGAGTCACTCTGGAAGCAAGGCGTGTAGGCCATTGGCCTCACAGGAACTTGAGGCGGCCCAACCTCCTGGTAGATATTCCTACTGTCCCCACTGTTCCTTATGTTTTTGAACTGGATCCCATTGCTCTTGTTGAGCAGGGCAGCAGTAGCTGGGTCCTGCACCAGGGTGATGTTGTTACGTGAATAGTTTTTCCTGAATACTTTTTTGCGGAAAACTATAAACAAGACGATCAACACAAAGATGACAAAAAGGACCACTGATATTCCTATGAGCTCTTCCTTCCCAACATAGGAGTGTCCAGCTTGGATGTTGGGTACCACAACAGGTCTAAGCCCACAATACTGTCCCACGTACCCAGGAGTGCAATTACATAGAAATGAACCAAAAATGTTGACACAGGAGCCACCATTTTCACATTCCTCTCTCTCACATTCATTGATATCTTCTTCACACCTTAAAAGAGCAAGATGTGGATACAGATAATTAGCAAACAACACAGCCCATGATTAATTACTTAAGTTGTCAAGATAGCAGTTTTGTTTTATACACTGTCAACTCTTGACAAACGATCATATTATTATCCAGCCACATTATGACATTTAAAACCTTCCAGAGGTGGAAAATAATTCCACTGCTTTTTATGTAAGTGACAAGGAAATATACAGGAAAGATATTTGTTTAATTCTTCTCTTCAGGAACAAGCTCCTTTGACCTGATATAAGAGGGCATGTGTTATGTTGGTGCAACTGTTGATTTCAGTAAGTAAACCCGCCCCCAAAATGGAACAACTAAGTGAGGAATCAGGGGCACAAAATGCAGTGGAAGATGCTTACTTTTCTGTAGGTGTTTTGGATTCTCCTGTAGGATATTAAACCAAATTATGTGGACTAATAAGTGTAAAGAGTGGGTAATGATGATTTGATAACATTACGTAGGACTGGCAACAGGATACATAAATATTGGAGAGGGCAGAAAACTGGAAACTAGAATTTGAAACAGAAGAAAACTGGTAAGCAAGGAGGTTAACAAAAAACAGGAGAAGAGATGGGTGATAAAAGCAGAAAGTTGAGGGGCTGATTAAAGGGGTTTGTTTCCACAGCATTAACTTAAGCTCCTAAATCAGGGGGGCTTGATAATCAGGGTGACCTGATTTTCAAAAACATCACCTTCCACTTGCTTTATGGGATACCCATTTTTAAAACCTTGACCTTGCAGGTTTCTTGGGTGTGTTAACCAGGGCTTTGAGTAAGCCACCTGCATTGGTCATATGGTTTTACGTACCACTGGCTTGGAGTACCATATATCCTGTACAGAAAGCCCTATTATTAAGATAATTCAGACTCTACATTCATGCTCTGGAATAAGTTCACTTACGTTACTCCTGTTAGCCCACTTTTGCAGTTGCAAATGAAGGCATTGCCTATGGGATCACATGACCCTCCATTTCGACACGGATTTGGAAAACAGGCTGTAATTTCCGATTCACAGTTTCTTCCCGTGTATTGAGAGAGGCAACTGCATTGATAACCTGAGGAAACAAAAAATAAATCAGAAGCCTACAAATACATGACGCATGATTGAGTCTAATTATATCATTAGCTTGCTCGGGTATTAATCTGAGTCAAGGCGGTACATGGGAATTCTAGCATGTGCATGCATCCGGCACTCCCACCTTTGCAGAAGTTTACCTCTTTGTGGTGCATGGACCATGTAAGACACTGACCTCTGAGCTAATGGGACTCAAGAAGCAATGGCACATGTTTTCTGGCTTTAATCATAAGAAAATGGCCTGACCAAAAGACTCCTCATAGGTAAAAATTTATCCTTAGCCACCAGAAATAAACAACCGTTATTTTTAGGTTTTTTAAAAGAAGACATCTTCTCTCACTGAAACATTTTAAACTTCTGGAAAAGAAAGACCATGCACATGGACTGCAGTAGTGGTCTGCATTTCACCTCAGGGTTTCTGCACAGAATAAAGAAATATTTATAGAGCTTTAGAAACAGTTTTCAAATCTGCCACTTCCAAGGATGGCAATGAGGATCAAAAAGCCAGTTACAGAAAGGTAAAGCTGATAATGATACTGAATGTGTCTATAGTAAGTGTCATCTACAGAGCTGTGCATGCTTTGGCAACAAAGACCGAAACAACTAATCCCTGAGGGAAGTGGGAAAGCATTATGACACTCAGTGCTCATGGCAGAACTGGGGCAGCATGTAATTAAGAAACGGATGAATTAGACACTGGTATAAAGCAGTACAAGCACACTGCAGGGAAGTGGAGCAGAGTGCAATAGTATGGGTGTGAGATCAGAGTCTTGCTCCCAAGTTTCTTGCACTGTCTTATACTGAAAAGCTGTGGCTGAATCAGAACCAGAACCCACGAGTTTCTGAAGCCTGTCATAATCCCCTGCTCCATCTGCCAGGCCACACTCCTTCCATTCAATCCTATTAGTACTCTCTCCTATTGTTGTTACACTCCATGATGCCATTAATAATTC
Organism: Alligator mississippiensis; assembly: GCF_030867095.1. Lineage (NCBI taxonomy): Eukaryota > Metazoa > Chordata > Crocodylia > Alligatoridae > Alligator > Alligator mississippiensis. The sequence goes on from NC_081824.1 coordinate 454,448,208, forward strand.
AGAAACATTTTGATTAATCAGGTCACCCAACAGTCTACTGGCTGTGCTTTATTTTACACTGTGAACTAGGCCTTCAAATTTGCGTCTCTTTTTTCTCAGATAGGTAGGGAGTAAGAGGTGTTGTGAAGTCAGCGACTTTAGATCTGAAGGTGAAAAGGATTCTTTAACTAGAGAAATTAAACAAGAAAAAGCCTTGGCACACCTGGAAATCACTTGAGCTGAAGTTTTCCAGTTAGAACGTAGCAGATCTGGGTGCCCGAAGGAAGTGTGAAAATCCCCAGCCAGGTTTCAAATGTAGCTGTTGTGTCAGCATTTCAGAATAATCCAAATGGGCTACAAATGATTAAGTAGCAGTTTAAACTACCTTTATGGATTTAATACTGCTTGAAAACTGAACCAATTTAGGACCAAGTTGGACAAAAAAAAATGGATACAGTAGAACTAGCCTTCCTACTATCATCTTACATTGCTTGAATTCTGAATTATGAGATAGGTATCATGAGGGGAAAACAATTGACATGATATGGACAGTGCTGGTGGTGGACTTGAGACAAACTCAATTCATTATGGATGGGGTGAATGTGTTGAAGCTGTGTTGAACGAGCTCATTTCACTCAGTTCAACCACTGTCCTAGTTCAGTTCGCAGATGGGAGCAAGGCCTTTGAGAAAATGCTTGAAGCCAGACTAATTTTTAACATAAAGGAGATGAACTAGGTGCTCAGATTAACACAGTGATTGTCAACCTTATAACAAATTTGGAGATAGAAACATTAGAGTTTTCAGGGTACCAGAACTACAAGCATAAAAAATACAGTTTTATGCAATTCTTGAAGGCCTTATAGAGCAGACTTATTTTTTCTAACTATCAGTTAAATGGAAATATTTATTTTAAGAACTTACCAAAAATGCAGAGTTCTTGGATGCTGTCCTAGGCCTATTAGAAAACTCTAACTATTACAAAACAGATTTTTGTTGTCTGTGTTACAGTGACTATACAGCATTGGTAAGGACAGATCCCACTCCCCATACTATGCATACTGCATTCAGACACTCTATGGCCATTAAGAAAAGTAGACACGATTGAGGGCCTAAAGGATGCAGAAGTGACAATGATTTATTGTATGCTAGAAAATGATTTATCTGAAAATAGCGTGGAAAGGTCACTGCATGAACACTAGGCTATTTCAGTGTCCCATTGTGTGACTGAACAGTGACATCTATCGTCCAAAAATCTAATACACTTTTATATGAAGCAGTATGATTTTTCTGTATACAAATGAATCAAAATATTCAATTCAAATACAGAATATTTTATCCAGAAAGATATATTATTGAATAATAAATTACCTGCTATGTTTTAAATAAATTCCTAAGCAACTGTAAACAGAAATGATAACATTAAATAATGTTAATTAATTTGTTTTTTTAAATTTCGTTATCTACGTTGATAATTATTAACATACAAAGATTTTTTTAAAGAAATCTAATTTTCTTTAGACATACTGCATTCCCCTCTCCTCCCCACCCCCAGCTCCATGCTCACAGAGCTGGGCGGGGAACAGGATCCCCTGCCCTTGCCCCTGCCCCTGCCAGCAGGGAGCTCCTAGCGCCAGCTTCACAGTCATGAGGTATGGCCTGGGAGACCCTTACCTTTCAGCCTGAGTCTCATGGTTATGGGATACGGGCTGGCACATAAGGGTCTCCCCGCCCCACTCCCCAGACACGATCTGGGAGCAGGGGGCTTGGAGCTTCCTGCTGCCAGGGCAGGGGGACATAGTAGTCATCTGGGCTCTTTCAGCAGAGCCCATCCTGGAGCAGGCAGCTCCCATGGGCAGGGAGCTATCTGCCACCTCCTACTAGATGGCTGACTGGGAGCTGATTTTGCTCCCAATCTGTCATCTACACCAGTGTTTCTCAACTTTTTAAGTAGCAAGTACCCCCTAACTTCTGAAAATTTTAATAAGTACCCCAACATTAACTTTTCCAGGGGATTTTATATTTACAGACTAATGTGTGCCATATGTTGGAAGAAGGGCTGTGTGTATAAGGCCGTGATATGACAGATGTCTCATCTGGTGTGGGTAGGGTTGCCACCTTTTACACCAGGGGTGCACAACTCAAGTATGTACCTGGGCTAGAGGTGATGCTGGCCAAAGCCAGGAGGGCTGAACACCAAATTATTACTGGGGAATTTAATTTTTTAAATTGCACCAAATTTTTTGCCATAGTTTTGAGGGCGAGAGAGAGAGAGAGAGAAAAAGAACGCAAGAGAAAGAGTGTTGGGGTACCCACATATCCCCTGCCTGTGTTTTACATACCCCCAGCAGTACACATACCACAGGTTGAGAAACTATGATCTACACAAGTACTATGGTGCCATTACGAATCCTGAGTAAATCTGCTACTTTCATTTGAAGGTAGCAAATTTACTCAGGATTAGGGAGGTTTACTGCAAAGTAAGCATGTGCACGTAGATGCACGTGCTTACTTCACAGTAAACTATGAGAATGCAAAGTTAAATGTCTCATGCAGACACACCCAATTATCCATTATTTCTTTGCCGTTGTAATAAGAAAAACTAAATGAATCTGTTCCTTTTCCAAAGACAGCCAGTGTTAATGACAGCTGCCTTCACTGAAGGCGCCGATACTGAAAAGAGTACATTTCAAATAATCTAGCAGCTAATAACCAATAATAATCAAATTATATGGTCCAATTTGCAAGGAGGTCAGTGTGTGTGTGGGGGGGGAGGGGGTCATAGATGTTTAACATCTTATAAAACTTAGGCCAGACATCTGGCGATCGAAGTAAGGGTATAAAAGCTTAAGATTATGCATCCAGGTGTGAAAATAACAATCAATAATGTCCTGTTTCAAAAAGGATCAAAGGAAGAAGACAGAAAGCATTGAAAAAAAATGTCTTACTATCAATAATTATACAATATCAGCACTTTCAGGTGTATTTTTTCCTCTTGATTTTGCTTAATGGAATACAATTTAATAGCATGTTTCTCGCTATCAATAACTACCTTACATGTCTTGGACCTTTCCTTCAGCTGGGTCAGAGTCCAACTTCTGCATGCCTCCAGGCCACACACATGTGCAAGCCACATGATGCACAGCAGATATCTCCCGGCCTCTATGCTGCATTGCACCATGCTGTATAGGGAACACCCTGGCCCCCCAAGTACCTGGAACACAGATTCCCTGGGCCCTGAGGGGTGTTCCCCCACCAGGGGTGGAAGCAGGAAGCAAAAGCTGGTGGTGGGGAGTGCAAGCCCAAAGACCCAGACAGCAGCAGCAGAAAGATGGCAGGGGAGGCAGTGTAGGGAACAGTTCCTGGACCAGCCGGCTGGGGAACACAAGCTAACCCCTCATGGGCTTCATACAAGCTAGACAGCCCTCAGATGGATGAATGGGTACGCTGTTCACTAGCACCACCTTATATTAACTCTGTCAACTTCAATCCTGATAGCTATGAACTTCACTCCTTCATTTTGACTTTGGTACCTTCCTCTCTTCCATTGTTTTCAACAAAAGATACAAGGACTCTCAAGCCAGTGCTTTGGTGCTCTAACAAAAAAAGGGAGCTATATTAAGTGATTGCAGTTATGGTATTTTCCATCTACACCTACATTTGCTTGGCACCCCCTAAGCCAAATGAGGTGTGAGTAGGGTACCATGTCATTGTAGCAGATGGGATGACTATGCAGGTAACTGCGGCGTGAGTATGTCATGTTGGTAGAAGTCCCAGTCTGAACTTCTGAATTGCTGCCTATCTGCAGGCTTACTACATTATTAAAGAGGATGTTCCAGACTTGCCAATTCTTTTTAACACATCTATACTCCTGCTTCCATCTGTTACGTGCAGTACAAGTTGGTCTTCTTCTGCAACATGTATTTGCTTTTACAGTGGTTCCCAGGAAGTAGTTGCCATGCTGTGCAATTAGACCTGACAAATTCAAATTCAGATGTTCAGAAATAGGCTTTCCCTTAATCCAGCCCAAATCCAGTTGTTTGGAGAGCTGAGCGATATACTGAGGCAATGGAATGGAAAGGGAGCTCTCCCTGTTTTGCATTTTGATGTATTCCTATAGACTCCAGGCTGCTTTTGAGGCCAGAGTTATCTTCCGCCAAACATGTCCCACACACCTCAATATTATTTTATCTTCTTTTAAAATAAGCAGTGACATGTCATAATTCAAGCAGTTACTAAAATGGATTTCCATATATTTCAAACAAGAACTTTGGAACCAATTCATTTCTGTGGATTTATAGTCAGGATCTTTAACCTGATCTGAAACCAGAGAATTCAGACTTTGTATCTGGAAAAGCTGATAACCAGTCACTGAAAGCTGAAAAAAAATATTAAAATGCCTAATCCATGTAGGAATCAATAAGAGTTAATGACTTTTAGAAGTTTACATTGTTTTTGTAAAGCATAATGTTTTATAAGGTGCGTATGTGTTAGGGGCATAAGTCAGATAGTTCATGACCTTACTAAAACAGCCTTTTCTTCCTGCTTAACTCAGAGGGATTAAATCATTCACACCTTAATGTTTCCAAAGTGTGCCAAAGATTAAAAGCAGCACAGAAGCATTAATGTAGTTTTTTCTCATGCTGGATTTTAACGCTGTTTATGTAAAAAAGAAGGGGGCACAGACTGAAGGGGGGGGGGGGGGGGGGAGACAAAACAGTAGCTTTTTCTCATCACATTCTGCCCGCACTCCTGGAGCAGGTTGATATATCTGTTAAAAATGCTCCACACTAGGCTAGTAACACTGCCTATTCAGACACGCCACTTACTTTAATCAAGGCCAGATGTGTGTAACACTGTTTATATTAAAAGGAAGTAAACTGTACTTATAATTTCAGACCTTACCAGCATAAGGTTTCTGTCTGGGGCTGATAAAAACCTCAGTTTAGTATTCAAGTTTGTAATACTATTTGATTTGATTATAGTAGGGCTGTCTATGTTATTCCTGTGGCTATTGGCTTCCTTTTATTCATCTTGTTACTGCAGCTGATACACTCTCATTTGTTATACATGAATGGTAATGCTGTCCATTGTTAAGGGTGTGTGGCACTCCCCATTTTAACACTGTGTTCAGTTTCTTTTTTTAGCAAAATGTAAGCATTTCATGTTAAATTTTTGGGCAGAATTTAAGCCACATCAGTACAGATGTTTGTGGGAAATAGGCCAGGGGCCCATTGAAAAAAACCAAAACAGTACAAAACAAAGCTCCAGTAATGTTTTTAAACAGCATCACTACCTTTGCACTCTATTTGTATTTTAGCAGTACAGGTGTGTTAGGGATATGACTTTTTAATTCTATCCATATTTGTATCAGTGTAACAGCCTTGAACATCCTTGATACAGATGTCTCAAACTTTAGCTGCTAAAATCTTAGATCTGTCCTCACAAAAAATGCCCCCAGCTTCTCATATGTCCAAGTACAGACCAGACTCTCATCTATATGGCTAAAACACTGCTCCATTCCCTCATAACAGCACTTAGTGCTGACCAGACTGTGCGCATGACATCCTCACCAGTTAGTACATCAGCTAAAGTGGCTGATATCCGTGCTCTCGACCTAAACAATCCTGCTATTGGATCAAAAGGACATCAAGAGAGTGCCAAAAGCTGGCACTTTCATTTTCCTTTTTAAAAAAATCTGGAATATTAACTAACAAAAACCTCAAATAAAAGAGCAATGTTCAGGTAGGAGAGACAAGTACTGAAAAGTTAATACATGTCAGAATTAATATTGTTTACATAAGCCTCAGTTTGGTCACCTTGTAAAATGGGTTACAAAACAGTCTGCAGGCAAGACTTTTCAAGGTATCTCTCACTGGACAACTGCATAGCTGGGAGAGCTATTGGACAAGGTTTCAGGCAACACGTGTCTTTCCTGATGCCTGAAAGTTTGCCCAATGGATCTCCCAACTTGACAGCTGGTCCATTAAAACCAATTATAAAAAATCCTTGCCTCTAGATACTTCCTGGGATATCACCACTAAAACTACATTATAACCCTGCTAAAACAGTCTGTAAAACAGTCTCACTTGGCGGGAGGTGAAACACTGGAATTGCTACCCAGAGAGGTAGTGGCATCTCCATCCTTGGAGGTTTTTAAAGCCTGGCCCAAGAAAGCCCTGGCTGGAATGATCTAGTTAGGGCTGGTCCTGCTTTGAGCAGAGGGTTGGACTAGATGACCTCCTGAAGTCCCTTCCAACCCTAATTTTCTATGATTCTATAAAATGAAATCACATATTATATTTTGTACTATATTTTGCTTCAGTCAATGTCCAGAAAAGACATGCTCTGCAGATGAATCAGGCCTATGTAACAAAGGACACTGTTGTTTGTAGGACCCCTGCCTAATTCAGTGCAGAAGCTGGAAGAGTAGCAAATGAGAGAGGGAACTACAAGAGGAAAAAGGAACATGCCGTGATTAAAGCAGTTAAATGCTGCTGATGGGAATTCTGCTTTATACTTGGCCCTGCTGTAGAGCTTGTGTGATGCTGAGCAAGTCACTTAACCCAAACTTTAAATCAAAGGTGAACAGTAGGGCCAGATTCTCCTCCACTTCCTAGGTGCCTAAGTGGATTTAGTTAGGCTATAAACAGACACTGTCTTTGGAACAGGATCAGCTGTACCAAGATGTGTCCTAGCACAGCTGATCTGCTTCACTGGCATGTACAGATATCACCAGACTCCTTGCTCCTGGGACTTCAGGAGCCTGATCCCACAAGACAATGGCCCCAGGTGCTGCACCCCAATACCAAGTCAGGAAAAACCACTGCAGAGGAGGAGGATCCACCCATCTTTTCAATTAACTGCTTCTCAGGGATTAGAGCAGCATGGAATAGAATTGCATTTAGTCATCTAAGTACACCTACAGGCTAAATAAGCAGAATACAATCCGACTCTAAATGTGTTCTCTTCCTTTTCTGGAGGCTTAGCCTACCTGGATTTGATCTGCAGAAATGCTGAGCACCAATAGATATGGCTGAAGTCAGTCAGAGCTGTATTGTGAACATAAATCAAGTTGAAGATGCCTTGAAGTGGACAACCACCATTAGCGGAATCTTCTGACCTAAATCTTTGTTGCGCCTCAGTTCCCCATCCATAACCTGCAATAATACCACCCTCTCAACTCATGAAGCGTTGTGAAGATAAATGAACTTAATGGTCATGAGCACTAGATACTAATGAAGAGTTCCATAAAAAAGCTTGTACATAAATTTCTAATGCTGTTGTCAGAGCAGGGTTGGATTAGTGCACAGTAAATAAGACCTGGAGGCTCATTGAGTAATGAGGCTAGGATGCTAATAAAGTGAGTGACATGTATCCTGGGTACGACATGAGTCAGGGTCCTGTGAAAAAAAAAAGTCTATGACTGTGACTTTCAAGACTACAGCAGAAAGTTCCACAGCCTTTGTCAGTGGTCAGGTTTGTACTCACTGGCCATGTCCAGATAAATGTGGCTGTGTGGTATGTGTCTGCTGTGCTATGTACTGAATGTTCAGGTGTTCTCTGCACTGCAAGGGAGAAGCATGCTTTTTTTCTTTGATCCTTGGATATTCAGGGGTCAAAAAAACCTGCAGAGAAAAAAAAAGGAGCAGCACACACACAGGCAGCACACGCCACTCAAAAGCAGAGCCAGGCTGCCTGAACCTGTGCTGCAGCTGCCAGCCAGGCTCTGCGCATCAGAATTGCTGTTGCAGCTCTAAGAGGCCCCCAATACCCCAGGTAAGGCTGCTGGAGCCACCCCAGTGCTGGTCCCAGCCTTTCCTATTGCCCCTGGGGTAACTTCCCATGCACCAGAGTGTGAATGGTATGCGTGTTCCCTGGGGACAAGTAGTGGTAGTGCAAGGTGCACCACTGCTAGTTGTCCCCAGGGAATCAAACATCCATACCATGTGTGGACACAGCTATAATGTTCTGTGAATGTTGCTCTTTTTGTGTAATCTAGGGCCAGGTACAGACATTACACTTTTACTGGCATAAGTGATCAGACACAGGTCTATACTCATAACAGATCAGAAGTTCAGCACACAAAATCAGTCTATGCTTGTAACAGAACAGAAGTTCAGCGCACATAGGCTGGTTTAAAAAAGGCAAAACCCAGTCAAAGATTTGCCTGCCCCCAGACACCCTCCCCCCCCCCCCCCCCAAAAGGTGAATGTGTGCTCTGTTCACTACTGATCTAAAATATGCCACTTATAGAAAACCGTGTAACTTAGATTGATTCCATCTTGGGCTTTTTGACAGTCTGTGTAACAGGGTAACTATCAGGGCCAGTCACCATGCTGGCCCACCTCCCTATCTGGGCAGTCTGCCCACCTACACTCTCCTGCCATGCCTTGATGTAAACCATAGTTTCTCAACCTGTGGTATGTGTACCCCTGGGGGTACACAAGACACAGGCAGGGGTACGTGGGTACCCCAACACTCTCTCTCTCTCTCTCCCCCTCAAAACTATGGCAAAAAATTTGGTGCAATTAAAAAAATTAAATTCCCTAATAATAATTTGGTGTTCAGTCCTCCTGGCTTTGGCCAGCATCACCTCTAGCCCAGGTACATACTTGAGTTGTACACCCCTGGTGTAAAAGGTGGCAACCCTACCCACACCAGATCAGACATCTGTCATATCACATCCTTATATACATAGCCCTTCTTCCAACATTTGGCACACATTAGTCTGTAAATATAAAATCCCCTGGAAAATTGAATGTTGGGGCTACTTATTAAAATTTTCAGAAGTTAGGGAGTGCTTGCTACTTAAAAGGTTGAGAAACACTGGTGTAAACAATAGGTTGTTTATTTTAAAGCAGGAGGCTGCCCATTTTAAAGCCCAATGCCAAGGGCATATTACATGGCTCCTGACCTTCCCTTATACCATGTCCCATGATTTGCAGATGGGTTCCAAATTCCACCATCACTTCCCTCACCCTTTACTGGGCCACTCTGGCCTCTGGCCCAACTAGGCCTGAGGTGTCCTTGGACATGCCTGGGCCTCAACTCACACCACCTTACTTAGGCCTCCACTCCAGCAACTTCGGTCAGCTCGCGTACAGTCTTTTGGGCCATCTTAAGGCCCTACTCTACATGACTGCCAGCTGCAGCTAGTCCAGTCAGCCCATGTGCAGCTCTTCAGACTGTTTTAAGGCTGTACTCTACACAGCCGCTGGGTCCCTACTACTCTGCCCCCTCACTGGGACCTTTGGGCCTCAGGTGTCTGATGACTTACTTAGGCCCCCCAACTCAGCTTATGGCTGTTCAGGCCTCAGATATCTGTCGATGCACCTGGACCCTTGTGGGCATTACATCCCTTTGGGCCTCCAGCATCTGTCAGCTTACCTGGACCCTGCCTCAGGCCCCACTTAATGGGCGTGGGCCTCACCTTGGGTCCCACTCAGTGGGCCTTGGCCCCTGTGCTTTTTTCCCCTCCATAGGGTAACCCACAAGACAACAGGGGCTGAGGCTTTCTGGCACCCATACTCACTCACCCGTCACCAAGGAGGCACAGGTGTGGCATTTTCTGGAAGCTGTCCTGCCAGAAGGAGCCCTACCATACTATCTAACCCCAGCAGGGTTTAATTTTAGGTCATTCCCCAGGACCAGGAACCTTCTGCCATCCCCACAGTTTTCACCCTGTCCTCCAGGTGTCCCTGGGCAGCAGCTCCAATCGGCCGATGTTCTGCCTCCGACTGCTTGCCGCTACTGCTGCTGGCTTTACTGCTCGAGCTTGCTCTTATTGCTAGCAGCTGAGCCATCTTCCCCAAGCAGGCAGTCTCCTGCTGGCCACATGACTCCTGGCTGGGGAGTGCAGCCACCTGCAGGCAGCCTCTGCTGCCTACTCAGGCCCTCTGAGTGGCAGGAACCACAGGTGTCCTGCTGCAAGCAGGCACCCAAAGGTGTGCCCTGCCACAGTCTGTCCCTAGTCTTGGCATTTATTAGCCATCACCCAAGTGTATCTCATAAGCATTAATAGACTTTTACCTCACAAGGGCCTTATGCAATGTTATTTTGCACATTTTGTAAATGATTGCAAAATTTATAGGCTTGCCCAGAAAGTGGGCAACAGAGCTAGAAATGTAACTCTGGTCTTCTGCCTCCACTCCTTTGCCAGCAAGATAATCTTTCTTCCTGATACAATTCAATTAGCTGTTCTTATTCCTGCCTATGTTATGGCTTTGGTACCCTATACCAATCGCTTGATGTTAAAGCTCTAAATTCCCATACAGGTCTGTAGCCCTTCGCTGATAGATATCATCTTAGATCCTGCTATCCTCCATCCAGGACCTTAACTCCCAGAGAGGTCAATCAGAAGTTCTCTGTATCGATGGGCCTTTTACCCACGGGCAGATTACTGTCTTTAGCTTCTAAGTTGTTCAAGTCATTCAGGGTCCACCGCTTATTCTGGAGAGCCAGAGAGCCTGTGACAGAAGCCTCTGGGCTCAGCCTCGCTCTGTGTTCTCCGTATTAAACTCTGACCTGTTGGGATTTGCCTTTTCCGCTTCAGATAAGACATTTCTTTTCTCTCTAGGGCTATGTCCATGCTGCAGCACTTCTGAGACAGGATGGCAGGTTGTGTAGACACACTCAAGCTAGCTTTCCGCTAAGTAGCTTGAGGACAGCAAACAGATCACAGGCTGACAACTTGACTATTTATTTAGCTTTAGGCATGGGTTTTACCACTGGTGCTGAGCTCCGTGATGCTACACCTGCACTTCCAGCCAGACCCAAGCTAGTTTTTTTAAAGCTAGCTCAGGTCTGAGCCTCAGTCAATACAGTGGCTGCAATGTAGACCTATAATAGTGTGTCTGAAGCAAGACTTGAGGGCCTGTATACATTGCAAAGTCCTAAAGTATGGCTCTAAAATGACCTGTTTTCCAGTAACTGAGGGATAAAGCCAAAGCTGGTTGGCCATGTTTTTACTGCCTGTGAACAGAAATGATAAATCATTTCTATTCAGGAAGGAAAATGACACAACAGAGATATTATTAGGGAGGTATGCAATTATTCTAAATAATTAATGTATGCAAAGTAAATTGCAAATCAGGCACGACCCACATAGCTTCTGATATAACACCAGCAATTCTTTGATGTAAGGTTTGAGCAAGCTTGGTTTGGATGTTTTCTTTTAAATTCAGCTATTAATCCAAGCTCTCTAATTTTTCTCTTAATTTCACTATAAAGCAGAATAGTATTTTTTTTATAGGGAAAGGTATCTTAAATTCTGTGTAGATGTAGAATTTTATTTATAAAATACAAATCAGAGGACTGAATTCATTAAAATAAATTATATTGTAATGCTAAAACATTGATCATTAAGAGAGAGATTTTGACACCTTGCTTCATATGGAGTAGCACTTTCTACAGCACTTTCAACAGGCTACTTAAAAGTGTTGACCTGTGGGTCCTGAGCCTGTTATCACTGAAGTCAGGCGACAACGTTCTTTATGGGTTTTTCCCCCAAACAGTAAAACTGCTGTTTCCTTTCTTAAGATAAAAATGAAGCCTTGTTTATTTCATTTCATTTTATTTTAAATCCATTGTGGGTGCTAACATCTCCGCCAGCAAATACAATGTCCTGCCATCCTTAAAAGCATGTTACAATTTGTGGTGACATAACTAGCATTTGACATGGTGTTGGGTTGTCCCTTCTATCCAATTTAATTATATGCTCTTTTTATATACTGGGAACAGCTCACACTATCAGAATTACTTTGCCTGCTGGAAAGAAATGGCCCTGACTTGTTTTAGTGGGCTGGGCTATAGCACCACTGAAGTATAGTTAAGGCCCATTGCTTTCGAATTATAGCACTATAACAATCCTTTATTTACATATACTGCTGAGACAGTAAAAACAGCAAACAGATTTCTTAACAAGAGACAGCTGAAATATCCCCTCAGGGCACTTGCCCCTCATTGAGGCACTAACATATGCAAGCTTAAATAGCTTTCGTGCCTGGATTTCAGTAGTGAATTATCTTGACATGAACTGTTTGTGTCATTCTAATAACAAAATAGACCCAACATTCAGAACAGCATGCTTTCTCCCACTGCCCCTTTGTAAGTGGGCAGTGCACATGATGGTGGAAAAAAAGAATTACTGGAAAATGGTTTGTTAGAAAGGTTTCAATTTACTCATCACGAGATTGCTGAGCAATACTGTAAATAGACTCAAGTGAAATCAATAGAAGGAGCTGTTCACACTCTCTCCAGCTTGCTGAACGTTTGACCTAATTTAGAATATAAGGAATCTGAGCTGAAGTCAGGTATTTGTTATGTCTTTACTCCATGGGGATTAAAATAATCTTGTTGAGCAGTTTTCTAGAAAGCTGCTGCCTCTTTTGCACTCTGAATGACTTTTCTTCCCCTTTAATGGGCATTGCCCATTCTGCTTTTTTCTTAACTTTGTAGAGAAAGGGCCTTAAACACCCAAGGACAAATGTTGCAACTAATGTGCACTTCACATCACATTATACCACTGTGGGTTTATTGCTTTTAACTGTCTTTGCACTTTCTTCCATTGACAGCATGGCCTCTGCCTTCATTAGCACACCCTTAATCTTACTTGCTTTAAACTAAGACAAACTATAAAGCTTGGTGTTTAATATCTGGATGCAGCAGTGTTCTGTGGACCAAATTACAGCTCATAAGGATGAAGTTGTAAAGAAGGTATGTTTGCAAAGGCACAGTTCCTGGGAAGCATTCTGTCTGCAGCTGAGGGAAGGGGGTCCTCCAAAAGTTACTGTTACACCATTTAAAACATTAGAGTAAGTTGCTCTCCCCAGGTGCTATAGGGACACGTGCCCAATGGGCTGTTCAGTTCTGTCATCACTACATCACTAGCAGTTTTCCTATCGTATGATCAGCAAGTGGAGATAAGACAATTATAGCTGTCTGCTACACAGAAACACTAGGGAAAGAGTTGGAACACCACCTTTCCCCAGGTAAAAGCCATAACCTTACTCCTGTATTTTCATGCAAAAATGTGGAAGAGCAAACTTTTTTTTTTTTTTAAAGAAAGAAACGGGCACTGAAGTGTGCACATTTTGCAGGGCTTTTTTTTTTTTTTCTTCTTCTTCTTTTTACTGTTTTTAAAAGTGGATTTCAGTTCAATCAAATTATATGTCTATGGAGGACCAGCACTGGAAAGCAATAAATAAATGCGATGTATCTACTATCACTAACAGAAGATTAGGAAAAGTGTGAAACTATTTGATAACTGGGATTGGTAGTTGAGCCCTTTCAGGCAATGACAAGCTGATGCCACAAGTGAAGGAGAGGCCACAGGGACCTGAATTCAACAGTTAGACTGGATGCCAAGCTAAGAACTGAGGTGAAGGCCATCTGTTCATAACCAAGGCTCCTGGGTTGTTGAACAGAGATATCAGGACAAACCTGCTGATCTAATATCAAATCCTGCATGAATCTAATCTTGATTCATATATGGATTAGAAAAAGGCCTTACAGCCTTTGCCAGAAGGAGGTTGACAAGGAAGTCATTGGGACTCCCTGTGTGTGTGGGTAGCCTAGCTCCTGGGACTGATAGCCTATTTCAATCCCAGGAGCATAATGTTGAAAGCAACCTAAATTTACCCCTTCATTTGAGAAGAGGAGCTAAGAGCCTAGAAGACAACTAAATACCATGGGCAAAAAATCCCCATAGGGATTGACTTGAAGGTCCTGCATCTAGCACAAAGTAATCAGATAGGGCACAGACACCTAGCAGAGATAGAGGCCAGTGCTGTGTAAAGGGGCCCAAGGAGACAGCAGATGCCTTGCAGAGAGACCCTGGTGGCAAGAACCGGGAAAGGGAATGGAAAGGACAGTTCAGGCTGAAAACCATCCTGCTGAACCTCCTGCTCCCAGACTCTTCTAGTCAGTTCCTGGAGAGAGCTGACAAGGAAGTACCAGGCCTTGTAGGCTCACTGGGTGTTTTTCCACATTATCTGGGAGTGAAAGCAGGGGAGTGGTGCTTTACTTACAGCAGCTCTGAAAGCCACTCTACTTAAAGCACCCATAGCGTCTTGTGCATTCAATGTCCCACGCATCAAAATGGGGGTGGGGACACTCCAACTAAAACTCATTTAGCAAGCTTTAGTTAAAGTGCCCCTGCCACCATTCTGAAGTGTGGGGACACTGAATACACGAGATGTGATGGCTAATTAGCATGCTAATTAAAGCACATCAGAGCAGCATCCCCGCACATCTACAGGCACCCAATAACAGGAAGTACAAGGTGATATCAGCCTGATAGGGAGAGAAAAGCCTCCATATCCATAAAACAGACACAGGATTATTGTACACTGGCCAGGAACACTTCTCTGTTGGCATGCTGCAAATGTTGACTTGGAGAGAGGCCTATCTCACCCATGATAAGGTAGATCTTTCTCCACACCCGTGCCACGCTCCTTCTCTTTGAGGAGATTGGCAAGTGTTGTGTTCATTAGGAAACAGGCTGATGCTACCTCATCAGCTTGACTCAAGCTGCCAAGCAGCCTCAAACATAGACATGATTTGATTAAATACCCTATATCAGGGGTGTCAAATTCATCCATGCTGTGGGGGCCAGATCCAGACCAAGGGGATCCATAGAATCATAGAAAATTAGGGCTGCAAGGGACCTCTGCTGGAAACACTCCTACCAATGCAACCCGGTATGCTGTAGGCCTTCTTGGCAACAAGGGTGCAAGGACACACTGCTGGCTCATATTCAGCTTATTGTCCACTGCACCCCCAGGTCCTTTTCTGCAGAGCTGCTGCCCAGCCAGTCAGTGCCCAGCCTGTACTGGTGCATGGGACTTTTCTGTCCTAAGTGCAGGACTTTGTACTTATCCTTGTTGAACCTCATGAGATTTATTTTGGTCCAGTACTCCAATTTGTCTAGATCTCTCTGAATCCTAACCCTACCCTTCAGCATATCTACTACTCCCCCCAGCTTGGTGTCATCTGCAAACTTACTGAGGGTGACCTCCATCCCATCTTCCAGGTCAGTGACAAATCCATGGGGCAAGTGGCAGCTGTGTGGGGCCAGCTACTGTGGTGGTAGCAAGTGGTTTTGTGTTGGTACAAACCTTGTTTGACACCCTGCTGCCAACGGCTGCCCCAGATTCTGCTTCCCTCTACGCCTACCCTCAAATTCCTGCCATGCTAGGAGCACCGTGGCTTGGATAGGGCAGCTCTGTGGGCCATATGTTTGACACCCCTGCCCTAAATCTTTACATCTCATTTCCTAAACCATGAAGCACATAGTCCCTTGAGGAGGCTGTCATATCTATCCTTGCCTAGTTTATAATGGCATGGACTCATGATTTCACATGTATATATGTAGTTAAATTAGTTTCTAACACACAAGAGGACTGAGGTATTGGGGGGGGCTTGGCAACAACTGTAGCAACTTGAGAGCTAGAGAAGGGCGATTATACTGCGCAATCTGTGACGAGTGTTAGAAACCACTGGCTTTGTTTACAACCTTTGGTGCTGTAAAGGGATTTTGAAACCCTCAGCTAAGAACTGCTGCAATTCTCATTCTGTTGGTTTCAATATAAATAACATTATACCAGCCTCCAATTTTCAATGAACACTAATGCAATTGGAACGGATGTCATTTGGTGGTTACTGATGAAGTTAGTAGCTTTTATAAAGTTTACAAAACCTAACAGACTTTTATAGTGTTTCTGAGACCTCTCCAGCT
This sequence comes from Alligator mississippiensis, assembly GCF_030867095.1. Lineage (NCBI taxonomy): Eukaryota > Metazoa > Chordata > Crocodylia > Alligatoridae > Alligator > Alligator mississippiensis. Next base: position 454,463,924 of record NC_081824.1, read on the forward strand.
TGTTGCTGCATAAAAAGACTTTTGATACAATAAACTGCATGGGAAAGATAGAACCCCCCCCAGAAAGCAAAATGTAATGCAAGGTATTTACCACCAGATGGCACACTGGTACAGCTCCCTCCATTCAGGCACGGATTCCTCTCGCATGCGTCCGGGTATAAAACACAGCCAAGCTTCAATTCAGTCAAGCCAACAACTTCTGCAAAGCTGCTGCGCTTGTTCTGGAGCGGCAGTTCGTTGTTATTCAGGACAACCGAGTCCAGGCAGCCTTGAAAGCCGCTCAGGACCTGCGTTGTCCTCTTGTCAGTCAGACTCCGGACGTTATCTACTTGCACCTGGGCTCCAAAGTAGACAGAGCTATCGGTACTCAGAGTCTGGAAGTACAGGGGGGCCTTGCGCCGCTCCACGTAGCTATCATCCAGCGACAGGCTTGTGAAATTCCGATTCAGCTCCAGGAAGACCGAGTGCCAGCTCCCATCGTTCACAGCCCTGCCAGAAATTCCCAGGATTCCCGGGCCACTTCCACAGTCCAACTGGAACCACAATTTGCCATCCACAATCTGTGAGGGGAGAACAACAATAAAAAAATACCCCAACAATGCTTCAACCATTGAGCCTGCAACATTTCATAATGTGCTTTTGTAACACTGTCCTAGTACTGTGCATTGGCACTGGAAAGCACTGTAGCTTCACTGTCAGATATAAACATAGTAGAGCAAACAATCGCCCACTCTCCACGCGCCCACATGCTCTCATTTGTATGAGCTCCAAGCATCTAAATAAGTCTCATGCTAGAAGTGGGGGAGGAAGGAGAGCAGAAGCAAGCATAGTGAGCATGAGCAGGTACTAGTGTATATGACCAGTCAGGTGACTTTGGACAACCCTCTTTGGGCATTTATACACATGCTCTGGGAGGGGGGGATGGCATGCTTGAATTAGAGCGGCCCCAGGAGGAAAGGCTCTTGGTTCAAGAGCTCCGAGAGCCGCTCTAATTAAAGCACCCAGAGCGTCACATATATCAGCGTGCCCGCGCCAACAAATGGCAGCAGGGGTGCTTTAACTAAAGCTCGTTGAACAAGCTTTAGTTAAAGTGCCCCCATTGCCATTTTTCAGTGTGGGATGCTGATACATGTGACGCTGGAGTCTGCTGGAGTGTGGTAATTACCACGCTTCAATAGACTCGATTAATCGCTGCCTGTGTATAGGCTCCCTATATTTCCCTGCGTCTCTGCTTCCTTTCATTGAATTTGTTTCTCTTGACACTTTTGAATGAATGTGCCCTGGGACAAAAGCCAGTTTTCACAACATATTGAGGCTATGTCTATGCTTAGGGCAAATGCACTTCAGTCTTAAACGATGATTCCAGGCATTAGTGAATTAGAATATTTACTCGATTAGAAGATGAGGTCTTCCCCCCTCCCCCCAACCCCATTTAACATAGGGAAAAAAGCTTTTCACCTTATAATCGAGCATGAGGAAATGGGGGTAGGCAGAGGCAGGCAGCTGCTGCAGCTTCAGCCCCAAGCCGGGGTTGGGGGCTGGAACTGGAGCTGCACTTGTCCCCCGCCCCCACTGTTTGAGGACACCCCACCACTCCTGCCCCATAACCACCCCCCCCCACACACACACACCAGTGCTGCTTTTTCCTTTCTCTCCTTCTTTGCCACCCTCCACTATACTTTTGCTCCATGCCAGCACACTCGGTCCCTGCTGTGGCCTGGGGTACAGAGCAGCCCTGCAGCAGCAGTGGGGGACCTGAGGCTGCAAGTGGAGAAAGTGGCATGGAGGAAGGGGAAACAGAGGAAGGGGGAATAAGGACAGCCTGAGGCTGTGAGCAGTGGGCGGGGAGGGGGCAGGCACAAGAAGGTAAGTGGGGAGGGGCAGGCAGCAGGGGGCAAGCTGCCTGCCTCTCACTGTCTACCCCACTGCATGCCCCAACTGTCTGTACCATTACTGCCCCCCTCATCACTCTTTCCCATCACAACCTGCAGTAGTGGGGTGAGGAGGGATGAATTTAAGATGATCCTCCAGTCATTTGATTCTATACATGGAAAACTATAATAAATGTATAATGCTTGCATACATAGAATCTAATTACTGGGGAGTCATCTTCCATTCAGGATCATCTTGTATTCAGGTAAATACAGTATAAAGAAATTTATTTAAGCAAGCTTGCATTAGTGATGCTGCAGGATTCTGCATGGTTTTAGCTTACTGGACTAATCTATTGGGATGCAGCATCTTCGTTGTTTTCTACGGGTTCAATCCCTTTTGTGACTAAACAGTAAAACTTAACTTGACAGAGGTCAGCTATATCCTATGGAGTTGACTAGAAGTCTTCACTGAGCTCTGGCTTTCCCCAGAACAATGCAAGAGCTATCACTAGCCTCTACTTCCCTACCCTCCTTCATATTTAAATTGAGATCAACACTGCCACGTGAGAAAATTTAATGTAAATGTTTTCACAATGCAAAGGCCCACATCTTGTGTGGTTTCCTTCTTCAACCACTTCAGGTAGCTGGGTATTTATTGAAAGTGAAATGATTATTACAATTTCTCTTGCTGCTTGCTGGCAAACTGGCAGAAGAAGAGCACTATTTTAGAAAGCAGTAGGTATTGGAGAGAAACTCAAAAGACGGAGTTCAATTCCCGCTTCAGAATTCTTGTATGAACTTGCTGGAAGTCATTTAATCAACCCTGTCTACTCAGATCTCAATATGTAAAATATAGAAAATACATCACAAGGGAGAGAATACATGACATAACTGTGAGGGACAGTGCAAGTATGTACATATCGAAAGACATGGAAATGTATGCTTTGGTTTCCCTAACCCCAAAGAGGGAATTTTTTAACAGCACTTTGAGGAAGATTAAATCCTTGGCCCCCCAAACAGCAAAGCTCAGAAAAGAGCAGGAAGGTTTGCTTCATAGGTGGCAGAAGACTGGGGCTAATGGGGTTTGGCCCCCCCAAACGTGGCTCCAGCATCACTGCCATGCCCCGCCATCACAGCACCATGCCCAGTGCCCCCGCCACATGCTCCTCCACTGCCATGTGTGGCAAGAAGGGGTGGGGTCAGGTTGGCACATCCTGCACCACCATGCACCTCCCCCTGCACCCCACCCCCATACCTCCAGCACTCCTAGCACCCCCAAATAATATTTTATCCTGCTGCCTAAGGCTTGCTGCCTTGACTAACTGTTCATCTAAAGGTTTTGTACATCTCCAAAAGAACATGAAGACCTTTAAAGATGTTTAATGTTCCCCTATTCTCTCCTCTTCCCCCTGCTCCTGAACATCCATGTAGACTTCAGGCATGGTGTCCTTTAGGCCTGTGTAAAATGGCACCATTCCCTTTTGACTTACGTTTCGACAGAACAGAGTTTCATTTCGAATTTCATTTTGAATCGAAACTGCTGTTCTGCTTCGTTTCAGCAAAACACTTCTGCTGTTTCAAGGCTGTTTCAGCGTTTTGCCCATAGGCTATAATGGGGAAGCACGAAACAGCCTAAAGCTTTGTCATTTCTACCCTGATTTGAATGAAACTTGCAGGCATGGTAGCCCCTTCTGAGGGCATGAAGTCTGCCAAGTCCCAAGGAGGTAGGAGCAGGGGTTTCAGTGAAACTGCACCTCAAAGTCTTGAAAGCAAAAAACTCATGTCACGTGTATGTGTTAAGCCACAGTGGGGTTAAAACTGCAGGCTGAGGCCACAAAGACTGCTAAGTTTCAAGGAGATCGGCGCAGGGGTTTGAGGGAACTGCACCTCAAGCCGCTGACAAGCAAACCTCATGACATGGGTGACACTATGTGTGTTAAGGTGCAGCAGGGGGAAAGCTGCAGGCCTGCTAGCCCCTGCTGCGTCATGAAGCCTGCCAGCTTCAAGGAGATTGGTGCAGGGCTTCTGGGGCCCTGCACCTCTAGCTGCTGACAGGCAAAACTCATGACATTGGTGGGTGACACTGTCTGTGTGTTAAGATGCGCCCTCACTCAACTGACACCAAGGCAGAAAGCAAGGCAGTTCAAACAATGCTGCCTCTTATGCAGTTTTTCCATCCCTCCCCCAGAGCAGTGGGATTGGAAGGGACCTCAGGGAAGGATGACAGTCACTGGTCAGCTACACAGTTAATAATAAGAGCACTCTTCCCCACCTTCCCCTGTCTTCCCCCTCCCTCTCCTTACTTTTGCTTCTGTTTCCCTGCAGGCAAGCCCAGCTTGAGCTTCAAAATGCTTTGACTTGCCTCGCTTTGTTTCAAGGGTGTTTTGAAGCTCTCAGTTTCATTTTGATTTTGCTGTTTCAAGATTGAAATGAGTCAAAACAGCGTCGAAATAAAACTGCTGGTGAAATTTCACACAGCCCTAGTGTCCTTCTGCAACCTTTCCTCTTTGCATCAGTTAACATTGGCAGGAAACAGTATAAATACTGTACTGTGTAATACATAAACACATGTGAATACATGAGAATACACATAATACATATAAATACATGCGAATAAATGTGAATTTACATGTATTCACATGTATTCATGTGTAATACATAAAATACATATGTATCTAACTTTGCATCTTTTTTAAATGTAGTTTAACTGGGCTGCAGACAGTTGCAAGAGAAATCACTGGCAGAGTTAAGCAGCGAACCAGGGGACCAGCTTTGCCTCCTAGTCCCCTGTTCTAGCAGTTCATCTATGGTCAGGGCGACACTTGTGGATGCTCTGCTGAGAGTTTGCAAGTTATATGGTGCTGGCTCCACAACCCTGGTTTCAATCATTACAACAGGGCCATCCAATGACGAGCACAAAAATTGCTGGGTCACAGGGAAAGAACACAGTTCTCAGAGGCTGGAGAATGGCTACAGATAACTGTATTCTGTATAACTGTAAATGATTGCTGTAGTTGCCAACAGGATGCTGCACAACAGTGAATGAGAACTAGCACCCCCCCACTCATCCTTAAGGCTCTCATACTCTCAATGGTCCAGTTCTGAACAATGTAAGCACTGCTGCTTCACTCTAGGCACTAGAAAAATTCCTTGAACTGAATGACTGTGTGTGCATCGCTTGGCTCTTCATGGTGATTTAGCCCTTCATGTGCACTGGCACTTGAGTCTGCACTGAAGTGCAGTATGAAGAATAATACAGAAATACGTAGAGCTCCCTCTTAGATCTATCTGAGCTCTGTTCTTCCAGTCTCTCCCCTTTTATCAAGACTGGCCAGGTTCTAACTTTAAGTCTCCTCTAAGTCAATCTAGCCTAGTAATAGCTTCAAAGTAATGTAATGGCTTCTGTTTTACCAATGGCAGTTGCTGGATGCTGGTGGCTGAGCGCTGACTAAGCCTGCTCTATCCCACAGGGACTTGCTTAAATCAGTGGGAACCCTCCCATCACCTATGCAATCCATCTTTCTGCCTCCTTTGCATCACAGAAATGTGGCAGCAAGAAAGGATTTGACCACAGGAGTTTATCATTAACCACCCTTTATTTAATAACCACACTAGACCCCAGCAGCCTGACAGAACTGAGGAAAAATTGGAAATACCTGATTTTAACACAAGTAGCCTAACTGATGGAGTTTAGGAATCTCATCTGTTATTTTCCACTCCCTACATGCAATAAAAAGGCTAAAAAGTATGTATAAGAATAAGTCTGGATTCACTTTTCATTAAAAAGTCTTATCTCGAGGGGCTTAAAACTTGGCTGTAAACAATATCCTTAGATTGAAACTGGGCCTGTTAGAGTCTCAGCTCAGGAGGTATCTTGATAAACAAGATGCCCCAAAGAACAGAGCTCATTGTTTTTAAATTAAGCAGTAGTTTATTTTTCCCATGCAACAAATGAGCACACTAATTTTTCAGGTGCAGGTTAGGCCTGGTCTAAAACACAAAACATAAGGAAAAAATATATGCCAACCTAACAAACTTTGAAAAGAAGCCTTTGAAGCAAAACCAGTAGGTACAATTCTTACTTTAAAGGCTTTTATTATGGAGTCTAGTCTCTCATTTATTTTATATACATCAAACTCCCATAAGACTCATTATACTCCAAAGGACCCACTATATGCACACCTATTACCGGAATCCACATAACATGTTTTCCCAATTATCTACCTAAATAAATACAGCACCATACACAAACACTCGGGATAAATATTATATAGCTCATGTCTGGGAAACAATATTTTAAAGATTTTTATAGTGCATTTTAATACTTTACATAGCTTCCTTTTAACCTTTTATACTAATATCTTTACTGATTATCACAAATCTTCAATATCATCTGAAATTTCATGCCCATAACACCCAAAACACTCAGGGCTAGACTGGTCAAGTAGTTAGTTAGGTCAGCTAGGCCTTGGGTCAGCTAGGTTTAATTGAAATCCCTACTCTGCCACAGGCTTCCTATATGAGCTTGAGCGAGTTACTTAGTGTTTTTGTGCTTCTAGTTCCCCATCTGTAAAATAAGGACAGGAGCGAAGTGAGGCTAAATATATTCAAGACTGTGAAATGCACACAGAATACCATGAGGGGAGCCATAAAAACATGTTAATTAGTTAGATAGTTACTGACCAGGCAAGGATGTTAGGGGCTGCAAAAGCAGGAGTGGGAAAGGGCCAAAAGGAGAGTGTCTCCACCTACCTTACCTAAGGTATGGAAACATGAATAAGTTACTGTTAGTGTAAATTCACAACCCAGCTAACCTATGCCAGAGACCCTGAGATGTCTGACCTAGGGGCAAGAGAGCACCTGTTAGCACTCTCTTACCCTTGCAAGAAGTATGAGGTAGCTTGCCTCTCAGGGCCAGTGGGGTGAGCCACCCCCTTCTTATTGTGGGTTGAGTGCACACTTGGGCAGTGACTGTGGGTTTGGGCTACTATACTGTAAATCTGCACCCTGGCTTACCTCACAATGACTGGTTTGTGTACCTATGCCTTTACTGGATGATCAAGCAAGTGTTGCCACACTCATATGTTGGAGGCATAAGGGCCAGAGAGCCAGCAACAGGTAGAATAGTCAATGTCAGTATGACCTTGGGCTCCCAAAGAAGGGCCACAAGGGCATTCATAGATGATGTAGTCGGCCATCTGAGCTGGATACTGGATAGAGTACCTAGACAGGTGGCAGGCAGAAGAGGAAATGACTTTCTTTAATGAGAGGAAAAAATCTACCCCCCACCCTCAGGGCAAGCAAGGAGCACAGCAGAAATTAAAGGTCTCTGGGTCACAATTTCTGTTGTTTTCCTATAGCCTTGTAGCTCAGGAATGCCCTGTGCTCAGGGCAGGTTTGTCCAAGTTGCAGAATGTCCTCAATTTTGAGAAATATGGGAAACAAGAAGTTAAAGCTCTGATTGAAGAAAATGTTAGCTAACATTAAGAAAATAATATTAAAGGCTGATGATCATGCCCAGTCCCTGCACCTTTCCATATATACAGCTTTTAGTCCTTCACATAATCCTCTTGACCTCAGTAGAATAATTGGCTTGAATTGAGGTTCCAGAAATCAACTCAAGATTGAGCTTCTGATGCTCATTTTTCCCACTTAAATTAAATCAAAAGGCAGAAGGCTCAGTTCTCTCTGCCAGCGCAGCAGAGAAAGATGCAAAATTTACCATCCGATGATAATACAGCAGAAGCCAATTACAATGTCCACAGGTCATGCAGGCAGCCACTTATACTATGCAAATCCTATTCACTTTTCTATTAAAGACACTGCTAAACTAACTAAAGTGTGCCAGCTAGATGATCTTGGAACTGTGGTTCAGTTGTGTGTACCTCATTAAGGCTTGTTACTTTGTTACTCCATGAGGTGTGATGACCATTTACACCTCATTAAGGCTTGTTATTTAGTTATTCAGAATACAACTGATTAATCTATCCACTTATCCCCATGCCTGTCCTATGCAGCAGAATCTGTGCTAGTGTAATGCCTGGGAAAGAAACTCAGTCTCAAGGCTTGCAAGATTAGCAAAATGCTACATATATTGGACATTTTCTTAGGTGCTACACAAGCTTGCTATATATGATTTAGACTGCATGGTCTAACACAAGTGGCAAGTGTGGGGTAACACAAGTGGAGATCCACCTCACTCAGTTTAAAGAAGGATGATAGAGATTCATGCTCGGGAGATGGTGTCTCTTTAAACAGGTAATTTCTGAATAGCCTGAAGCTTCCTGCCTAAGAATACACTCTGGACATATTTGTAATATCTTTCATTACAGCTGCATGAGCCATAATATCAGTTTCTATTTGGATGTGTACCATAGCATACTATTATATATAACTCATCAAATATATGAAATGGGCAGAGAGGTATAGAGAAGGCTCCAAAGAGTGATGCAATCTGGTTCATTTTGATTGTTTCATTAAAAAAGCAAGAGGAACTGAATGAATATTGTAAATTATATCAGAATACTAGCTTGGCTAAAATGCTTGGATAACATCCACATTTGTATATCAACATAGGTAATAAAATGATCAAACAGTCCTTCTGAGACCACCTTAGGTTCACACGGTCCATCTGCAGTCACACACCATGGATACAATATGTTGCCTACTGATCTATCTAGGGAAATATTTTGTTAGTGGGATTACATTTCAGGTTTGTTTGTGTAAAACAGTATATTTAATTAAAATATTACTTGCTTGAACTCCAGCTGTACCTGGGATCATATCCAAGCTTCCATCTTATCCATTATAAGCCATGAAGTAGTAATAGATTAAAATGTATAAAATACACTTACCCAAACCATGCAGTTTCATACTGACTGTCTGGACTGAAGAACATATGTTCACATTTTACAGTTTAACAGTTACATTTACTTCATGAAGGGAAAGCCAGTCTTTATTTCCACCCCCCCCCCCCCCCCTTAATTTTACAAAGCAAATGGGACTTACTGTTTGTCAGAGCAAAGTAAATTAGGATTTTCGGCCAAAATGGTGTAATCCTGTTAAGCGTTCTTGATTTATATTCTCTTTACTGACAGTTATTACACTAGAGAACGGAAACAGTGATACAATGTCCTGCATGTGGCAGGGAGAATATAATTGAACTATATCTCGTTTTGCCTTAAACTGTCTCATAAGCAAGAGGCACATTTTAGAAAACTTACTTATAGAGCAGCTGATCTCTTTCAATCAATGGATGAATTGCTTCATTTGCAATAGCTGAATAAATAAGATCCTCATTATCTCAACCTATTTTAACTAGTAGGTCTTCAACAGGATGGTAGACAAGCAGTTTGTTCTGAAGAACTGATTATTCGTCCAAAAAGGATTGTGTTAGGTATATGAAAATATTCCCATCCCTTGAGTTATCATAAATGTATGAGCTTCCAAAAGTAAGCTGGTTGTTTAAACATTAAAGACCATGCTGTGGCATCAATTATTAATTGAATTACAGTAGGGAAGAAGAGGACTTGCTTAAAAAAAAATGTGTATGGCACAACATACCCTATCTTTTGTCCTCAGTAGACACTCTCACACATGGTAGCTCTGACATACTTGCATTTTCTACTCTCATTTAGGGCTTGATCCTAAAGCATGATCCACAGTGTTGAGCATTCTGGCACTAATCCAACATGGCACTTAAGCATGTGCTTACTTGTAAATACATCGTTTCATAGTTGGTAGGGTCGGAAGGGACCTGAGCAGATCATCAAGTCCGACCCCCTGCCATGGCACGAAAAAGTACTGGGGTCAAACGACCCCAGCAAGGCTTTCATCTAGCCACCTCTTAAAGACATATATAGCCCTAACTGATTTCACATGCATGAAGTTAAGCAAATGTTTATACTACTTTACTGAACTGGGGTCTGAGTAATTAGCACAGCACAGGGTCAGTTCCCTTCAATGGAAGCATTCTATATATATAAAGCGCTTAGTCCATCTGTCTGTGTGCCTGTTTGTCCGTCATGCCTTTTAAACGCGAATAGCTTGAAAACTGCAAGAGAGAGAACATTTATGTCTTCAGGGAAGTGTCTTTGCTAAACCTTAGCATTTGTTTAGTGACCATGTCAGGATGATCCCAATCAATTCTGGATAATTTCTAGAATTGGGAAAAAAAGTCAGGGGCCAGGGCTGTTTCTCCTGAGCTCCGCCTGGGAGGGTGCCAGGACCCTGGCACTGCGGGGAGGGCAGAGGGAGGAGACAGCTGAGGAAAAGCAGGAGCCAGGCAGAAGCATGAGGCAGTGGGAAAACAGTGGTGGCCCTGTGCTGAGCTACAAGCAGGGAAGAAGGTACCCAGGGGCAGCATGGAGGAAGCCCCAGGGTGTGGGCGGCTGTTGTGAGGCACAGAGCTCACCTGCCCTTGCCCTTGCCCTTGCCCAGCAAAGAGAGGAGCAGGTGGTGGTCGGGTGGCAGCATGGGCAGGTCCACCTCCGGCCCACTGGACGAGAGCAAGTGCAGGGGGGGATTGGTATCTTCAAATGTTCAGCCTATTTTATTTAAGTTTGATAAATATTTAATTTATTTAATAAATATAAAAAGTAAAATCGATTTGTTTGTTTTTGTTATGTGAAATTCATCCATCATTCTTGACAGGCAATTTGCTAGTTGCCTCATATTTAACTTAACTGAAAGCCGTATTCAAATGGTAATGATCTCACATTTACAGACTTCCAATTTATCCATCTAGACCAAGAATTGGCAATCATTTGCCACCAGGGGAGACTGCTTACAAGCCAGCCCCACCGTGAACCACACCCCTGCACCTCCTGGCAGACAACACACACTGAAGAGGGAATATTTAGAAAAATTCAGGGACTAGGGCCCTGAGGATGATTTGCCTGCTGCAGCACAAAAGATAAACTGAATTTGGAGGGCAACAGGACTCTGGGGACACCACCTCTGCTGCTGTGGCTGAAGCATGCTGCCAATTACATGAGCTGCCACAGGCCAGATTCACTCTATTCACAGGTCACATCCTGCCCATGGGCTGTAGGTTGCCAACCCCTGATCTAAACTGTTCACATGGCCTAGATTTCCTGAATACCTGACTGTTTCACAGTCCTTTAATGTGTTTATCTTCAGATCACCCTGAGGGAGAGGTTGGAGGGGGAGAAGAAACCAACTACTTATTATCCCTGATAAGGAAATCAAAGTTTGCAAAAACTAAAGATAAAATTTTAGAAAACATCAAAAGGACATAGGAGATGAGGACTTTTTCAAAAGTGACTTAGGTATTTAAGTTTCTAAAGGACTCAAGGTACTTTGGAAAATGTTATCACAAAGTATATTGCTCACAATTATGTAGAAAGTCTAGAAAAGAACAAAGAATTGAGCCCACGAGTCTTCAGATAACAGATGAATCCCTGGACAGTATTTCTCCATCTGTGCTACAGTTCTCTAAAGTGCCCATCTCCATATTTGAGCTTCTATTGGTAATGGTAAATTAATGTGTTTATCAAGGTTGATAGATGCCATATGAATGTGGGAATCTCATTCAATTATTGCACATATAAGCTGGGTTGGCAGCATCTCTTCTTACCTGACACTTCTCATAAGATTTTGTTTTCAACTGCTTATAATTTTGCCAAACTTCCATTTTAAGGATGGAGATTTCTGGGGTGTTTCTGCTCTAAGGTAGATTTTTTTTTTTTTTTTTTTTAAGAGTTGCAGCCAAAATCTTAGAAAAGTAGGGCTGGAAGGAACCTCCAGAGGTCATCTAATCCAACCCCTCTGCCAGAGGGAGGATCATCCCTATCCAAACTATCCTACACAAATCCACTGTCCAACCTATTTGCTAAACTACACAGTCATCCCTGACACAATCACAAGACATAACACCTTAAGCTGCCACAGGTAAAGCAGGGGGACCACAGTAGGCAATATCCTGCTGATGTAAAGGTTGTTAATATGAGCTCAAGAGATCCCAGGAGAAGGTCACTGGTGGAGGACCATGCCCCCTGCTACAGAGGAAGGCAAAAAATCCTTTCCTGACCCCAAATATGGTGATCAGTCTGACCCTGAGCAGAGGGGCCTGACCCTCTATCCAGACATTCAGGCTTAAGTCCTGCTAGGAGTAGGTACTGATACTGCAGTCAAAATCCCCAGGCTTGGCTGCAGCAAAACCCCACTGCTTCTGAGAAAGGTGAACCCCCTCTTCCTAACACAGATAATAACAGAAGGGGAAAAATAACTCCTTCATAGTTCCAGAAGGTAAGCAGCAAAGCCCAGAATCATGGGAAATATCCATAGTAGAGCACAGGCATAGCTACTCCTACATTATCCCTGGACACTGCTTTTTCAGCCTCTTCTTAAACATGATAGTTCAATTATTTCCTCAAAAGTAGCACACTGTTTTACCCAGGTTAAAATATTCTGATAATCTTTTCTTTGAAATTTTCTAGAACCTGCCTGCTTTTGATAAGACAGCTGACACTTGGCACGTGGTGATCTCTGTCAGTGGTGTTCTCTTTTTTTTTGCCATTCCCCTAGAACTCCACATGAATTTAATCAAGTATTAAACTGGTGACAAACTACACTTTACAGATGTTAAATAGAGATTTCTTTTATTTCAGGAGCAAAAATCCCAGCAATATCACCCTCACTCCATGAACATACTGAAGACTCACGCAGATTCAAGTGCTAATCAGACTGCACATGTACTGTACGAAGAGTATGCTGCAAGTCCAGGACTACAAGGGTAAAACTGGACTTCTAGAGTGGTTGCTCTGAAATGCTTCAAGCCAGCTACTTGGCCAGGCACTGAAACTTAGAGTAAGAAGCCTGTGTTACTGATGGCATCTAGGGAGCATGAAGGAGTATCCAACAGATTTGGATGTAATGGGACAAAAATTGGGCAAGGGGCAGAAAAGGAGCAGGCTGGGGGTCCATCTACACATGATGCTACGTCACTGTAGCAATGTGCTACGGCAACATAGCATCTGCAGGAATGTACACTTGACCAGCAACTACTTCACTGTAGTGACGTGTTCCCCTGGTATAGCGCACTGCTACAGCAAGGTAGCTGCTACAAATAACCATACACCACACATATGGCACAGTACGGGCTGGTACTGCGCCATGATTTGGTACTTCCAAAAGGAAGTACTAACTCACAGTGCAGTAACAATGCTGTCACAGTGACATGTGTTGATGTGCCCTGGGGGTAGGGTACTATTGAGGCTTGATGTGGAAAATGAAACTGGCTGACTGGACTAGGAGACAGGGTTGGGCCTTGGGAAGGAATGAGCTGGGCAGCAAAGACAGATTACATGAGGAGCCATAAGGGTGTTAATTATATTAGCTAATTAATGAGACTGGAGACTAGGAGTTGGTATGAGAGGGGGGAACTGGGATTCCTGGGTAAGGAGACTGGAACTTACTGGACAGAATTTGACATAGGAAGGAAGATATCTGTAACCATCTGGGCAGGGAGATGGGGGCTCAGTGAAGGAGAGGCAACCTGTGCAACCTGCTATTTTGTTTTAGAAGTAGAAAGATCTGTGGTGAATGGGGCAGATAGCAGGAAGATGAAGAGGATTTTTTGGTTAAGTGAGTTGAACACTGCCAAAGAGAACTGTGGTCTATACTTGAGCACTCACAGTGGTGGCTGAAGCAAATTAGAGTTATGCTTTAAACATCTGAGATGCTATGTAATGCTAAATACTCTAAAATATCACAAAGATCTGAAAGATTAGGACCTATATGTCTTGTACTGGGCACCCAGAATCAGTGGATTCTTCGTACTTCAGTGACTGTGTGTCAGGTCCCTACCTGTAAAATGGGAATAATGCCATGACTCACTTCACATGCTTGTTCTAAAATAAATGAATAAAATAAAATAGTTATTAAGCAAGCTTTCGGGTTCAAAAACCCTTCGTCAGGCTAAGGAAGCTGCAGCAGTTGGTGTGTGCTCTTCCTGGATGGAATGAAAAGTAAACAAGCCAGGGGCTGGGCTGGGCTGGGTAAAATAATGAAACTAATCTGCCTGGCAACTGACTCCCCAGCCTAGCCTAGGCCCTGGCTTCTTTACTTTTCATCCCATCCAGGAAGAGCACACACCAACTGCTGCAGCTTCCTTAGCCTGACGAAGGGTTTTTGAACCCGAAAGCTTGCTTAATAACTATTCTCCAACCATTTGGGTTGGTCTAATAAAAGATATCAAATTCACCCAAGGAACCTTGTCTGCCTAATCTTTATGAAGCACTTCAGTATCATAGTGACCATTGCTGGAGAACAGCTCTTAAGGAAATCATTAATTCCATCTCCCAAACAGGGTTTGAACAGGTTGGAGATGTACATTGAACAAGACAAAGAAAACAAAATAATGAACAACAGCTTATTCAGTCATTACCACCCTTCTATGGATACTGAACTGAACAAGGTCAATGATCTGTGGGAGAAAAATAGTATGTGCGCGTGTAATTAAGATGGTGGCATCCTACCCACATGCAAAGATCATGACAGAGATTCGATGACATAGTTGTCTTCAGGGTCAGGGGAAGGGCCCCCCAGAAGGGCCTTCCAGGTCAATGTTCAGATTAAATTTGCATGCGGTACTTTAAACTGATCATTTCCCAATTTTTGATTGCCTGATTTTGGAAAGCGAACAATGTTTTCTTAATGGAGTTGGGTTTGCTATCATGTGAGTTTATTTGAGAATATATACTACTACACCTCAGAGCATTCCACCTCTGCAGGGAAACACAGCAGCTGCTATATTAATCCAGTATCATTATGCAGCACTTTAAAATGCATGTGCACACATACACCCCCCCCCCCAAAAAAACCAACCCTAAGAATCCAGTCCAGAATAGTACACAGTTAAGTAATTCAAATTGAATTTGAATTTCTTTTCCAGATTATAGGTTTAGTGCCAAGCAATTTTTTTAAATGACCACAAGTGATCATGACTTCAATTTTAGATGCCCTTTATAGTTTAAAATCAATAAATAAATAATGCTTTATTTCTTTTAAAAAACTCCAAAGATTTTATTTACTGCCATACTTTTACCTAAAATCTTGGCCTTTTGTGAAAAGCAATCCATCACATTAAAGTAGGAAGACAGCTAAAACAGATAGTATACTCATAGTATAATGTCTGTAATTTTCTGAAGAATGTTGATAGGGTAGAATATGTTTCTACTACAAGATGAATGAAAGCCTGAAAAGATGCCAGGATTCATTTATCTTGATACTGTTACACAATGAACTGTAATAACTCAAACTCCCTTATCACCATCATCAGCAACATTGTACCACTTCAGACTATCTCTGGGTCATCTCCAACTGTTTTCAAGAGGCACCTTTAACCTAGGCCATTTACTTCTTCTGAGTACTTTTCAAAGATTACACTATAGCATTGAATACACACACATGCTACAAGCAACCCTAATGCAGAATTCAAACCAGGTTTCCAAGGCTTCATTTTTGCTGTACAAAAGACGTTTGAAAGTTCAAGCAATAGCTTGTGTCTATCTCATAACGCTTAGGGCTCAATAATGCTTCATTTCAATCAGAGCTATGCTGAGATTCCCTTTTAATGACAGGCGCAAAGCTCTCACTCACAAACTACTTGTTTGTGTAGAACACATTGCTGCACACTGTCGCAGTTTTAATTTTACCTGAATTTAGTTTAAAAAATATAAAACAGCAAATGCAGCCACTGTTTTTTCTGTTGCTGAATAATAATATGTGGCAGAGATACGGCGAGCCAACATTCGCATTCAGTGCTGTAGGAGGTAAAGTGCTGCAAAAATATTATACATGGAGTGTCTTGGACCAGTTCATTCTCCCCTTTTAACCAGCTCTGCAAAAAAAATTGACTATTTCATACAAACACATTCTCAGCAGTTCAGCAAAGAGCGAAAAGGACTGGAGACATTATAATACGGCTCTGCCCTTGCCTTCTAGCCCTCCAGAAGAATCTTTCTATTTCACCGGTTACAGAAACCTTCTTACTTAGCTGGTAAAGCTTTAGTAACACTTTTTTATTGAAATGAACGGTGATGTGGAGTAGCAAAGACATATTCCCCAATCACAGACATGGACACAAGAGAAGCCATTTCAGCAAGTGTGGTTTAGAATATGTAATCATATGGTCAGATCTCACATCTCAAAGTAGATCAGCTCTTGCACTGAGACACTCACAATACTTTTATGATATATCGCACCCAATCAAGCATATTCAAAATTAAATGCAACTAATGAGGCAGTCATGCTGCCTTTTGTTGCTGTTGTCGAAAATTGCTGTTTTTCCCTGTTATCCTAAAACCCATCAGTCCTCATCATCGGACTCCACAGCTGAAATGAGACTACAGTCCCCAAACCAAGAGCCAATGAAAAACATATAATCAAGAAAAACGATTGTGGGAAAGATAAGTTATTTTAATTACCTTCAGAATTATACAGGGATTTGCTCTGGTGTACATTATAATCCCGTTGCTTTGCAGAGTTCGCAGACGGAGAGCCAACTTGAATTCCTCTTTCTTGCTATTTTCAGAAACTCGGTATTTGATGTAACTATTCCCAGCAAAGCTAAGAGAAGTGTGCCCTGAAAAACCATTTTGAAAAGATGTATGTTCTTTTAATATGCTAGAATGAGTAGACACATGAAATAATCCTACAATTGCTCAGAAAATTGATTAAAGATCATATATAATTAATGAGACCCTATAGTAAGAATCTAATAAATAACACATGTTCTTGATGGATAAAAATTTTTATCTATTGTTATATTGCTATATTTTAGAGAAAAAATTATTTCATAATGAGTGGAAAAATCCTGTTCACCACACTTATATGAAAAGTCTTCCTGACTTTATTAGGTCTACTATCAACAGCCCTGAGATCAGAAATGCTTAAAGTTTCATCCAAGATGAGAAGGGCTTATCACTAGCTGAATACAAGGAATCTGGATTTGATGCTGTTTAATATTTCTGATTAATCTTCTGTTTCAGCAAAATGTTTATGGATCAAGAAGTCTGAATTAAAAGCTTGTTGAAGTCAGTGGAAATGTTCTGGTTGATTTTCCTGGGATTTACATCAGGCTCCTGGTCCCCTGGGAGCTGATAATTGGAGAAGAGTTACAAAGCTCCAGAATCTTTCCTCTAGGGACAGCCTGGCATTTTCAGGGAAAAAATTCCAAAGCTTATTAATGTTAATGATAAGTAACATTTTTTATTACTGGAGAACTAAATCTCCTGAAAAATCCCAAAGGCTTTGATACTAGCAGGGAAGTATCTAATCAGAGCAGGTCTCTCAAACAGTGGCTCTCAAACTTTCTTGGCTCATGTATCCCTTTTACAATTTGTTATACAGCTGTGCTCTGTACCCCTGTGATTCTGTGTTACACATCATAATAAAGTATTATTTTTATGTCATAACAACTACACTGCAACCTCTCCAACAGCCTAAGAGATACTGCAGAGTTCCTCAGCTTTGTTTTCCTTCCCTTTCCCTTCTTTTGCTTTCCCATTCCTTCCTCTTGCTTACCCTCAGGAATCCTGTGGCACACCCACACCCACAGGAGGATGCCTACCCCATTTGAGAGACTGCTTTAGAAGGAACTGTTTCTTTAATGTCCCATGGTTTACTGATTTGGGGCTTGATCCTGATCTAATTCAATCTCGTGGGAGTTTTCTCACTGGAAACAAAATCAGGGTATATGCAACAAGAGATTTGTACAATTGGCTTCTTTTACAATCCAGGTAAGTTGACATAACTGGAGCAGATCCTTCAAAGCATTCAGCACAAACAAATCCCCACTGACTTTCAACAGCAGCTCTACTTATAATGACACAATGGAAGCGATTCATATATAAATCATGCCTTCCTGCACTTTCTGCTTATCTCTGGGGTGCAATCTGTACCTGAACATTCTCCAAGCTTTCCCGGTGGGCACTGGCAGATGAACGGCCTGCGACTTGCTTCGTACCCCACGCACTGCATGTCCCCCGGACACGGCTTCTCATTACAGGGATCGCTGGAGCCAGGACAGAGCCCTCCTAGGATAAATTGAAACATTCCTTTCAAAACACAATATAAATCTTGAGCGTTTGCCATAGGAAGCAGAAATAGGCTTAGAACAATGACAATAGGTATGTTGAGACTGTAAAGCTCCTTATGGCAGGGACATCTTAATGCATGTACAGAACCTAGCGCAAAGATGCAGCTGCATATTAGAATCATCATCATCATCATCATTCCAGAATGGATAATAGCATAACTAGTGCCACGATGGTTGTGCCACTTCGGTAACTATTTATACTTTTTGGTGAAGGGATTTAGAGCTGAGTCTTCCCTCTGCCTTGCTGCAGGTACCATCCTAAGTTTAGGGCCAAGGTGGAAGATTTCCACAGAGGTAGGGAGAAACAGGTACCCACAGACTGCACAGAAAAAAACAGCTTTTGGGTAGCCTGGATTGCAGCATCCTCACACTCTACCTACTGCAATGGCTGGTTGATACTTAGGAAAGGATGTACAAGCTTCCACCTACTCCTCGTCCTCACTCTTTCTGTCCCACCTCCAGATGTCCCCATCCTCTCTCTTCTACACGTAGCTAGAGAAATCCCACTGCGTCTGGGACTCTGTGCAGGATTATTTGCCACTGAAGCTGAGAATTACCCAAAGAAGGACTCAGGACAAAGACGTTGGGTTTGGCAAAAATAAATTAAAAAAAAAAGTTGACAGGGTTATTTTAAATGTATATTTTTTCCCTAGAGAAGTTCAAGGCCCTAAATAGCTAGCTGCAATTAGCACAGTTAATTTGGGCAAATCAGCAATCCTTAAAATATTCAAGCTGACTTGGAGGAAAATGTAAATCGGTTGAAGTGACTTAAGCTTTGAAAAGTCGTGACAGCTCAAGCACAGTCTGTACTTTCATACGGATACATCTATTTTTTTTTTTTTTACCAGTTTTGAGAATCTGGAAGCCAATCTCTGTCAGTGATGGATGTATACACAACAACTCCCACAGATTTGTTTGTGGGGGATTCTGAAGGCAGAACTGAGCCCTTGAGTTTGAAAGTGCTTAAAATACTTTCCTCCAACCCATGTACTGCAAATGATCCAAATTGTTGCAAGTACGCCCTAACAACTCAGGCAGCTGCACCAGTTTAGTTTAAAGCCTGCTAAAGCTAACTAAAGTTTCCATTAAATTCAGTGGGCTTTGAATCAGGATCTAAATCTGTCTTTTAAAGAAAAGGCCCTACATAACTATAAATTTAATTACCTGAGTCTTCAAAATGATGTAAACACTGTGCACAACAGTGCCAAAGACTACACAATCTCTGCAGGAACCACTAAAGCCCATTAAATTGATCAACATACGCTAAGAGAAAGCTTCTTTTTAGTTGCCAGAAAGCAACACAAAGGAAATAAATATGCACTGAACCTTGGATGTGTGTATGGGACTGCAAGTGGAGCACAGACTGGGGAAATGGCACTCCTGCCGTTGCTCCTGCTGATTTGTGTCCAGAGCTGCAACACAGCAGTGGGACATGGGCAGGGAGAACATTTGTCTGCTTCTTATGATCTATGTTACTGAATAACTAGAAATGCAAATTTGAGGACAGGAGATTCCTACCTTCTTGAACATTTGCTACTCTTGTGTGTGAGAGAACCTTAATGTTATTTTAACAGCAATTTGTTTCTATTTTTTTAAGTTACTATTTTATTTACTGTGTGTGAAGGAAGTAATGAACATGTAAAAGGGCAACCCCCCTGCAGTTTTGAAAGAGACTCAGTGACTGGTAGCACAGTGTGGTACAAGCCAAGCATGGCTCAAACTAAGCATGGTTCAAATTACCTGGCACTGTAGGTATTTTCTGGAAACAGAGAAATTACCACTGTCGGTTTCAAACTGGACATGGACTGACTACAGATATAGCAGAGGCTGTAAATATCTATGCTTTATATGCAACACAGTCAATTTAATCTTTTAACATTCCTCTCTTTGTCAAACGCTTGTTGGAGGAGTCTCTGTAGTAAATGATTCACAGCGTTGTCCTTAGGAGCATGGAAAATGATGCATGGCGATCCTTATTAATCAGCTTAATAGGCTATGTTAATGGGAATAATAATACTAATATAGCACCACATTACAAGTTGAATGCAATCTTTGCAAGAAGTATAATTTTATAGGGCTCTACAGAACTCTAAAAATCAAAAAACATTTCTTGAAAAGGAGACCTTTTCCTATAGTCTTATTTTTTGAACCATCCCACAGGATTCATTCTAGGGGATGATCATATAGCAAGGTGATCATCTTGTGATCAATGTCGGTAAGTGTTTTGACGAGAATGCACTACATAAGGATACAGGCAGGCAAGGTTCTCTGGGTAAATCCAGTATCTTTTATTAGATCAACTCAATCTAAGTTGGTCTAATAAAAGATATCGGATTTACCCCAAAAAATCTTGTCCACCTATGTCCTTAGACCAACACGGCTACAACCTACACACGTGCTTACGGATATGTATACACATTACATCTGCTCCTTGAACACAGGTAAGCCTTATGTCAGTTAGTAATTTAAATAAGCTTCTCTGTGGCTGACAGAGGGACAAGTTACCTGGACAAGGGCCCCAGAGCCTGTCAGTGCAGTAGCAAAGGAAGCCAATCCTGCTGAGACTTCAGATTAAGCCATTGAAAATTTTCACAACCCCATAACCTCTGATTAAATCTTTGACATTAAATAATAAATCATTACTTCTTCTCTTCCATTCTCTTCCCCTGTTTAGCTAATTCAAACTCCCTATTTTAAATTCAGATTCATCGATTTCACAGTCCAAAGGTACATGGAAAACATCTAATGTATTTAGTACAGTTGTGAAGATAGAAGCATAGTCTGACAGACCAAGTATGGTTCTTTTAGGTAAGCTACAAGCAAATCAACTTTTTAGTCATCCTACTGCAGCTGGATTTCATAGCTGTCACAAGAGTTTTAAAATACTGAAATGTGAGAGAATAAAATGTTTTATGCCTCTCTATATGGTTATAAGAACATAAGCTACAAATCCATGCTATTGTATTGCCTTAGCAAACGTGCATTTTCAGGCTGATTTCACAACTGCATTGAGTAAAATCATTCAAGGTTGTATTATCCACTGTCAGTGATGTATAACCAGACTTTAAATGTGATAATTTTATTGTTGCATATTTACTTATCCTTTGTTTTTTTCAAAAGAGACTAAAAAAATGGAGAGGATTGATTTTCTTCCCCCTACACAAATCTAGAAAATCCACAGAATCCACATGCAACTCACGTGACTATTAGTAAAAGTGTTCCCTATCCCTACAAGCTATTGCATACAAAAATAGGGTTAGGGTCAACCAGTACATGACAGAAAACTGTGGTGATGTTGTTGCCATGATGTTCCAGGAGATGTGACAGGCAAAAATTCTTGTGGGCTATATCTTTTAGTAGACCATTTGTATGGTTGGTACAGAGACAGGCAAGCTCTTGGGGATCACATTTATCCTTCCTCAGGTCTCCAAGACAGAAGCAGATGTTTTATTCTGACAGGATCTCTGTCTGAATCTCTATAGGAAGCAGAAATACTCTGACATTTCTGCCAGGGATGCTGAAGATGACACTTTTCCCCACCTTTAAACTATTATTTAATTCATTTCCTGCTTCTCAACAATTACGTCATTACTTTAAGCGCCTGAAGGTAAATAAAATGTGCCCCCAAGTTGTTTTTTTTTTTTTTTTTTTTTTAATGTTATGGTCTTTAAGACATTCCAATAATTTTTGGGGGTGTGTGAATACAGCTGGCAATGTTGCATTCATACTCCCAGTTGCTGATGAGCATGCATCTGAGTCTGTTCTAATGAGTTTGAGGTTTTCTTGGTGGAAAAGAACTGGCTGGATTGTCTGACTATTTCCACCTACTCTGCAGCTCTAACTTCTTTTCAGCTCTCTTCAGTCTGTAGTAATGGCCTCTGTTTACCTTGTCTCATCTTCCTTGTGCCTTAGTTTCCCCATATCATATACCCGTTCTATGCACCACCCCGTATCATAAGGAACCTTGGAGTCGCTTAGTCTTCAAGATGGATTTGAACAAGAGCCAAATGGGAGCCTGGCACACTGGAACTGGAAACTTAACAGGTATATTTAGCCCACCAGGGCCAATCCTGAGAGGTGCTAAACACCTCAGAATAGGTATTTTGTGCTCTGAGGAATTGAGTGTACACAGCCCCTCTCAAAACTGGGTCCTTTATTGATTAGCAGCAGCACTTTACAGTCCATTATGTTCATTTATGTTAGAATGGCAGCTAAATGCTGAAGGAAGCAGCTCTGTGAAACCTAAATTCCTTCTTCACTCCCATTACTGAATAGTTTGGTACAAAGCAGGGGAAGCCATTGCTATCATGGCTCACAAACAATAGGGCCGTGTCCATACATGCAGGTACGTGCAGTCTGTGGCAACACAAGCCTCTTTGTGACACCACAAACCACATGTCCAGCATTTTAAAGTATGCCCCATGCTGCAAATTTGTAGCGTGGGGACAAATCTGTTATTGGGATTTCCCAGTAGAAAAAAAACAACTGAGATAAAAAGCAGTGCGGCACATACTAAAATACCATGCACTGGAACAAATGGAGGCTCAGTCCTCCAGGGAGATGCTCTGGCTGTATCTCTACTATTTCATTTGTGCTCCAGGCGCTCCAATATGCTGGGAGCTGGGAGAAGCGGGGGAAAGGGAAGCTTGCCTGAAGTGCAGAAAGGGAAACTTGTCATTCACCAAAGTGCACGTGCAGGGGCGTGTGCTGTGGCACAAAGTAGTGGAACAATTTGTGCCACTGCAAGTGCACATCCCTGCTCATCTGGATGTGGTCTAGGAGTATGTAGTTCCCTTGCTCCTATAGGCAGGCAAAACAAGATCCCCAACTTGTTCAGTAAGAACCATGTTGAAGCCTCTTCCTCCCCTCAAAATGTTTTAGCTACTTCTTTTAGCATGGTTTAAAAAAACTACCTAACCATTCAGTTATTTGACTTTAAAACTATTTTCATCCTTAAGAAGGTTTAGAACATAGTATTGTGAACAACACCAGGGGCAACCTGGTTCAATGAAATTAACCTACTTCCCTTTGTCTTAAAACAAAGCCCAAACCAAATATTTTCTGTTTTTTATTTAATCTGATATGCATTTTTCGCCTCTGAAAAATGCTATAAGAAGGGATGTTTATTAAGGTATTTTGAAATAGCCAGAAGCAAAGGTTCCAGAAAGCTCAAGAGAGAACCTGTTACTGGAAGATTTTTAGCCCAGTTTATTGACTGTAAAATATCAGATAGACAGAGCGGAACTTTTTAAAAGTAACCTTCCTGAAGCATGCTGCTGAATCATTAGAAGCTCACACATTCCTTGCTTTATAGTCTCTCAACATTTGTATGTTAGGTAGCTCAGTCTGCTCAAAAAAGGTAATTGAGGTAAGTTATGCACAGCTGGCATTCATAAATTGTGCATATTTGTGACATCTGCTACTGGGAAAAACAATCCAAATATGATACATATTTTAAGAATGTGTGAATTAGCTCAAACTCAGGCTTTCTGGGTCATAACTGAATCAGATGAGTGAAAACACATGCGATATTTCAATGTTTTTTGTCATGTTTCACACAGTCAATATTTTTTTGGCCTGGATCATGAAACTACTCTAGCAACAAAGAAAGCAAAAGACTTTGCTTATACTGAATTTATCTTACTGAAGTTGCCATGTTAAAGGAACCACAGGAAATTCATTTTAGTATTTTTTGTACTTTTTTGCAATTGCTACATTTATATGCATATAAAAACATGCATAATGTTTTATCATGCTGAATAGCCACACCCACTTCTGAGGGATTTTCATTAAAGGAGCTGTATGATTTGCATTAATAAACACTAAAGAGTTTATTTCTAAAACTACTTAAAGGAACTAAACACCATTCACCAAATGGGTAGTGCGCAAAGGGTATAATTTGGAATAATGGAACTAAACTAAGAATGGTTAAAATATATGCTAAAAAATATTTCTAACAGTGAGATCTAGTAGTCAAGATAACCTAGAAAAGTCTGCCTTCCCCACTGTCCAGATTGATTTTAATGTCCCAATTTTAAAAATGTACAAACTATATTGTAGATGACTGCGCCACATTGGTATGGGAGCTGAGATAATGTTTTGTCTCCACTTTATGAAACTCCCTCTTGTTTTTGGAGTTTTTGTATGGAAATGAAATACAAAAACTGCTACAAAATATATCTATTTTAAACATTTAACACTATCATCTAACAACTGGACAGGCAAATATTCTGCTCTTAAACCCCCATGAAAGATCTCAGATTCAGACTCTGATATCCTCATGTGTATTGAACCACAAGATTGTTATTGCTCTCCGGCCATTGGCCACAAGTGACTCCATGCTTTAGGGCCTGATCCACTGACAGGGAAGTTCTGCCTTAGAGATCTGACGGACTAAATTTTGTGCACGGTGATTCCAGGCCAAATTCTTTGCTAATGTAAATTGTGTCAGCTCCACTAACTTACAAAGTTTTTGTGTCAGTATGCACTAAGAGAGAAGGAAATCTTGCATCTGTGCATGTTTAACACAATGCAGATTTAGATGTATTGCTTTTGCAGCCTCTTCTTACTTTACTCTTGAATGAAATGGAACAAGGAACTAGGCAAACAGAAGAACCAAATTGTTACTGGAACTGCTTGAGGTTTTATACCTAATGTACGGAAACAAAAGGAAAACAGGTAGCCTAATATACATGTTGTATTGTAGGAATTATGAAATATACTCAAATTATAACATAGGTGTTGAGAATCCTTCAAGAAACCAAAGTTTAAGCAAAGAGAGAGGGAGAGAGATAGATAGACAGACAGAGATACACACATGCACATGTGCACACACCGTAAAAATGCTCGTATTACCAAAAAGAAGTTTGATGAGCCCTAGATATGAAAATGCAGGAGAAAAGGTGGTGGAAACATCTGGGAGGGGGTGGGAAGAAGCCTACTAGGAAGAAACAAACACAGTAGCATGGACATGATAAGATACTTCTGTGTGGAAATTCAGGCTAGTTCTGATCAACCCTAGAACTCAGAAGAAGGTGAATAATGAAAAATCTATGGGGATAAAATGGAGCAAGAGAGACGGGTTCCTTTCTTGTCTGAGTTAATCTGCTAGGGCAGGGATACTCAAACCCCAGCTTGTGGGCCAGATCTGTCCTTAGTGCTAAGTCATCTGGCCTGCAAACCCATGGGGATCCCTGCAAGCTGTGGCCCTGCTTTTGGGCCTGATTCCCACAAGTGGGACTGGGCAGAGGTGGTGTGCAGCCCCTGAAGCCTGATCCCTGCACATGGAACCAGGCAGAGGTAGTGCAGGTTCCCCGAGTCCAATCACCATACATAGGACTGAGTGGCGGTGGCACAGGGCCCAATCCCTGCATGAAGAAGTAGGCAGAGGTGGCACAAATTTTTTCATATAGGACTGCATAGGAATGGCATGGGGCCTGATCCTGGCATGAGGGGTCTGATCCAGCCTGTGAGACCCTGTGCTAGAGCTAGCCAGCTTGGGATAGCTATAATCACCTTTACTAGTCCAGTCACAAGTATTATGATTACATGCTTGGAACTGTAATTACTATGTGGGTGATGCCATTAATAAGTATTATAGCAGTGCTGTCTAATCTGTTCTTAGTATTCTGTTACAGTGTTTTAGAGCATTCATTAAAAGTAATGGTACAACTGCTATTGGCCTTTGGATTTAATAAAGGCATTTCAGCAATATTACTGACTGGATCATTTGAATCCCAACATATATGAACCAACATGAAATCCCTTCAAAGCTGTGTAACCATGGCAGTTAAAAAAAAAGTGTACCCCTGAAGCCCAAGAGCAGGTCTAAAGGTCAGCAGCACTGCGTGCTCCCAGTTACATAATCAAATAAGTTATTGGTTTCCACCCCTCCTGACTGAAAAGAGCCTTTCCACCTTTATTGCTTTGGTTAAAGGTCATTCTCAGTTTGAAAATGCTGGTGGCAGTCTCTGAGGTCTGGGTCGTCCTGAAACAACAGCATTCTGTGTTGTCAAAGACTGGGTGGCAAACTGTACTTCCTCACCGTAAAAAAAGGTCCTTGACGGTTTCAATTATGGTGCTTCCAGGAAAGCAGCCTGCGTCACGAAATGTCAAAGTTCCCCAGCTTCCAGTTACATCAGTAAACACAAACAATTCCTAACGAGGTTCAGAAATCAATTCCCACAATACATTTGCCAAATGTTTTTTAAATAACCAAAATGAACTGCCCCTTCTAATCTGCATCAGAGAAATAAAAAGCATCCTAACTTGTGATGTGTGAAGACGCAAGTGGAAAAGGAAGTAGCACTCACCGTTGCAAGTGCAGCGCACATTTCTGTAGAAACGAGGACACACAAAACTAATCCGCGCAGTGCTATAGGTCATCAGGGAATGAGAATCAATAGACAGGCTTTGCTCACAATGCTGTTCCTGACAATCCAGTCCTGAACAATTCTTCTCCAAGATAGCAGAGATGCGAATCACATTTTCCAAATGTCTCCTTGCATTGGTGAGCTTCTGAATCAAATAGGCAGGCTTATAAAATCCACCGTTGTGCATCTGAACTGCAAACAGCATGTCAAGCTGATTGGTGCCTGCCACGGGCTGAATACTGATAATATGCAGGCTGTCTTGTTTCTGGGAAAGCACAGCATTTCGCAGGGTGCGTCGGAATCCGTGCATATGAAGCCCCACAAAATCCTCAGGCGAAACATTCTCAAATCGGATGGTAACTGTGTTCTGCAGCATTTCCTGTATCAGCTGCTCAACGTGGACTACAACATCAATGGGCACTTGGAACCGGCCATCACTGACAGAAACATTCAGGATATACTTGCCATTATCCAGTCCTCCGAGGGCAATGATCTTTCCATCGTGGCTGTTAACCTTGAACAGACTTTTCTGCTCAGAATTTAGGGTATAAGTGAGGACATCGTACACATCTTGATCTGTGGCATGAATCTTCCCAATGACACCCCCTGGAAAGTCATCTTCCATAGTGACAATAAATATTTCTAGGGAAATAGCTGTTGGTTTATGAATGCTTTCTTCTATGACCCGTACCTGAATGTAGGTGTAGGACACCTGTTGAGGCTTCCCAGAATCTTTTGCCTAATTTAATTTGAGAAAAAAAAAAAGCGTGCACACAATTTAGTCAAAAATATCTCTCCAAGCTATACATATTTACATAGCATCCATCATCATGAAGCACTTTCAGAGCACTTTAGACGTATATTTGCAAAATACACAAAGAGGAGCACTTTGCAATGCACCGCGACACTGCAATCAGCCCTCTCTGAAGTAGCACCAAGAAACTCCTGAGAATGAAGAAAACTATGGGTGTAGATATACAAGATGAGTAATTAACACAAAGTAATTCACCCAGATTTCACCCCACAGTAAATTTACTCAGTAGAAAGGACATATTATCAGCTCTCCTGAGCTGGCTGCCGATGGTTGGCATTATTATAGCAGATGGCTACTAAGGAGTGGAGCAGCAGCTTTGCAGTGAGCAAACAGTTATCCTGAGATGAAATGGCCTGGGGGACCCATCGCATGACTGGCATATCAGTATAACTTTCTGAGGGTAACTCTGTCTCACAGTGGAGTGACTTATACTGCCCCTTGTAGCATACATAGTATATGTGTCCTATGTCCATACACTATATCTAAGCAAGATTGCAGGGTGGAACATATAGATAAATACATAGTCCAAGTGAAAATGTGACCAGGATTACCACTGACAGCACAATGGAGGCCTTAATGTCTTTGATTTAAATGATTATCATGATGGAAAACAGAAGTTGGTCCTATTTCAAAGAAACAAGTGTCATTTAGTGAATCACCAACACTACTTTCTGCGGCAACTTGGAAGCGTGCTGGAAGTTTCCGACCCTGTTTACTTTTTGAGGATGTTAGAAAGTTAGGATGTTTTTACGTTGTCTTCTATACAGCTTTACCTGAAGCAATCAAGAAACATGGTTGAAACAGTGAAAATTTATCACCCTCAAAAAATGAAGATGCACATTCTATTACTAACAATAAAATATGAGAGCAGAACAGAGCTCGGACAGATGACTCCAGGGCCCGGAGACCATATGATAGCATCATTTGCACTTTTTATAGAAAGCAAGGGAGTAGGTATGACAAAAACCCAAGGCCATGCTGACAGAAGGGAGTGCTAACTTGGATCAATGTCCTTTTCCTGCGATGATAAAAATGTTACATTCAGCTCACTATTCAGATTTACTACTCCACACATATACTCAATCTAAAGGATGCAAGAAGACTAAAGATAATACTGAATGCAGAGATTTGAATGCAGTTATTAGAATTAAAAAGGCAAACATTTAGAAGGAGGGTAATTATACACATGACTTCAACAGCAGAGCTGAACGCCCCTGAAAATCATTTGCCATCACCTTGAACAGCAGTGACTGGGAGTTTACCAGAAAAGCCGAGCAATTATTTTGTGACTTCCCACCTCTCAAATTTAAAATTAAATTTTAATTAAAAAAAAAAGAGTGGTCCTCGTGGTAAAACAGTGAGAATTTCTGAATCTGCAGAATTTCTCAGAATTTGAGTGTCATGATCTGCCAGTTGGGCACATGCAAAAGTGCCAGTCTGAAACAGTTGTTCAGTGCAAAAATCCCTAAAGAAAGGAATATGGAGATTTAGGTGAAACATTAGGGGAAAAAAAACCTAGCTGTAAGGATAGCTGAGCACTGGAACAAGTTATCTAGACCCCAACAGACATTACACTTTAGATGTGATTAGCAGGGATCCTGGTTTTCTCTGATTTTAAAACATCCCCAATTGTTGGGTTAAAAAACAATAACCCCAAATCCACATTTTTCTGTGATCAAAATGAAACACTGTGTGTGTGTGTGTGTGTGTGTGTGTGAGAGAGAGAGATCATGGAACAATGGGGATTTTGGGTTACTTTTTTTAAACCCGAAAATTGGGTATGTTTTTAAATGAGAGAAAACCAGGATCCCTGCTAATCACATCTAAAGATTAGACAATTAATCCCAGCCACATGTTCATTCAATTAATGCTGCAATAAAACTGGGAATAAACTACCTAGTTACATGGAATATGTGTAATAACTTTGTATCTTGTTCCCACTGTGCCATAACAAAATGTGTGGCCAGGCTGATCAGCTGACCTGTGCGCCCAGCCTCAGGACCACATGGAGCCCTAGACTCTGGCACCCTCCTGAGAAAGGGAGTACAAACCAGCTGACTGGTGCTCCCAGGCTGGAGCCCTTGACTTTTACAAAGAGATTTGAATAAAATTGGTTGCAGTGCTGATGATGGATGAGAGATCATTAAAATTATCTTGATTTGAAATTTTAACCAGTGTCTAACATTAATTTGAGGTCCTTTAGCTCAGAACCAGCTTACAATTATGCTGCCTCAGGCATTCTATGCTATTGCATCTCCTTGAAAAGTTGGTCACAGGATGTATTTAAAGAAATTAACTAGAATAAAACAAAGGGCAGAGGCCTGTGCTTGGGGAATTATGGGACTAGTACTCTGGACTACTTCTGTGGCTAGTATGCAGTTCATCAATTAGACCTGTTCATTTATTCCAATGAATCTGTTGCATCACAATGTTTCTCCCACCTTTGTATGATAAGAAGAAAAACAGACAATGCCCTTTTAAGTCACAGGTTACTAAAAATTACCCTAATTAGAAAGTTTGTCAACAGCAACTTTGAAGCTAACTACCAAGACTTTTATTATAAACCCTGTTTTCACATTCCTTATGCACTAAGCTGACCTTGAAAATATGACTTCATGAATGCTTGCTGTAATTCCTGAAAGCATGATTAAATTCATGCCTAAAGACAACATGTGGTTTTTTTTCTATAACAATATTTTCCCATTGCTCTTTTTGTTGTGTTTATATGTATATAAGGCATTTTTCCTCTACTTTCTCCCTTAACTTTATAAGAAACTAAATGAAAACCTTAAATCACAAGGCTTGCTGCTCACAAAATCCATTTCAGACAAATAAAACGAGCAAGGTGGCTGGCTACCTGTTTATATTTATATGAAATAGGGTTTGATAGCAGCAAAGAAATTGTACTATACTGAGCTAAGCATATGCAACACATTATATTTAAATCAATTAAAACCAACCCAAACAAACAAGTAACATAAAAATAGCAGCAAATATAAACTGACATGAAGGCAGAGATCATCCCCCCATCCCCATCTTTGCTGATGCACACAGATAGAGCCATACCTGCACGCAGAGCACATATTCAGTTGCTACCATATGCTTGAAGATAACTGCAGATCTTAAAACTCCATGTGGGTCCAGCGTAAATTCCTCCTCTTCGTTGCCCGTCAGAATGGTGAAGGTAAAGGGAGGGCCGTTGTGAAAAGAGTCTTTGTCCGTCACTACCAGCTGCAAAATGCTTGTGCCCACTGGTTTATTTTCCTTTTCACATATACACAAGACATAAAGAAAGGAGTAAAATGACAGATCTCACCACTTTGTTCAACTAATGTTTAGTATTGAAAGCACAGAAGGAGCTGTTCTTTTCCTTCCCCTGGGCTGAATTATCCTGCAGTAGTTACACGATTCTATACTGTGCTAGTCGCACGCTGGCCACGCAAATGGATTAAAAGGAAAAGAGCTAACCAAGAGCAGAATCTGCCCAGCCTCTCCAGTGAGACATGTCTCCAGGGGGTTGTTACCCTTTGTATGTAGTTAATAACAATGCACAGGCTACACGAAGGGCAGAGAACTTTAAACCTTTCTCTGCTAATTACGCAGTTTCGGGCTGGGCACCCATAGCTACATTTGTAGGACTATCGTGTCTTGACAAGGCTGGCCCTATGTTCTGCACATCTCTTTGACCATTTTTGATATTAAGATAATCATGCTATTATGCTACTTTATGACTGTTTATATGACTACATGCCACTGTGAAAATGTCACAATGTGAAGTTCAGGGTTTTTTGCAGGACAAACTGAAACAGACTGTGGTTTGGGATCTGTGCCCCCATGTTTTCACCCCTACCAGTCACCTATGTTCCAGACACTCCATCTAGTCCAGCAGGGACATTACTATTGCTGTTGATTTGATGTGAAATGTTCTTTATAATGGAGGGCAATAGAAATAAGATAGAGATGTTTTCAAGATACAGTATTTACTAGTCAGAGCTACAGAAACTCTGGGATATCATGGGATGGAGCAATCTGTGGACTGCTCATTTTTCTGTCACCTGTTCTTCACTTCTCATGACTTTCTAATCAAAGAAAGCTTGAACCCCTTGTTTAAAAATATGGGTTTTCTTTGTCCGCCTAGGTTAGGGACAGACATTACACATAAACTGATTTAAATGATCAGAAATTGGTTTAAACCTGTAACAGCACAGACATTCAGTGCACACAAACCAGTTTGAGAATGGCTAAAACCAGTTTGAGATAAAACTGGTTGAATGTAGTATCAGACTTAACTGATTTGGCTCAAACTGGTTTATGCATTGTCTGTTCCAGACCCCTTGCTGGTTTAAATTAAACCAGACTCCCCCAGCATCCTGGCATGCTCTCTGGCTAGGCGGAGCTCTCTCCTCCACAGTAGGACTGGCCCCTCCCCTCTGCTCCCTGGCTGTAGCGTGGGCAGTCTCCTCAGGCATCTACCTGGCTTCTGCTCTTCCCCACCACTCCCAACTCTCTGCTAAGCAGTCATCCCCCCATCTCTCACAAGTATTAGCTAGCAGACCACATGCTGGCTACCGGGACAAAGGCAGAATCAACAGATAGCTGGTAATGCCCTTCTGTTTTCTGAATAGGGTGATAAACACTGAGCCAAAAGGGATAAACATTTCCTGCTGGGCTGTTCGGGGGGGGGGGGGGAGGGGGGGGCTCCCTAATTAGCATCCTGCAAGGACCTGGCCATGCCCCCCTCAGTTCAGCTCTGTGCAAGGGAAGGGAGGGCTGCTCTAGTGCTCCCCCAGCTTCTAGCCTGAACCACTGCTGGCATGTGCCTGCATTTTTGGGATGTCTGTCTGGTTACAAAACTGATTTAGCTTAGCCAGGTTAGACTAACCTGCAAAGATTGAATCAATTCAGGCTCAGGCTTTTTGAATGTCTGTACCTAGTCCTAGGGGATGGTCAGGGAGTTTCCTTGCAGGAGGGAGACAGAGTACCAGATGGCAACTGGAATTGCAATTGTTGAAGAGGAAGAGAAAAATATTTCTGAAACCAGAGGGAGTTTTCTAGAGCACCTGGGATAATAGTAAAATCTGTGGCAGAACCTAAGGTTGAAGAGCCTTAGTAAACACAAAAAGTATCAAAGAGCTAATGAAACACACGCTCATCCTTTTCTTTAAAGAGGATAATTTGATACATCCCAGGCTGAGAAATCATTAAGAAACAACTTCACTGTAACAAAATGCCTTCATATTGTAAAGATCAACAAAGATTTATTTCTTATAAGTGGGATAAACTTACTTGAATTACAGCTGTATAGTTAGCTGGTGTAAATAGGGGGCCATTATCATTTACATCAGAAATGTCTACGTTGACTGTTACAGACGAGGACAATGGAGGGACTCCGCTGTCTCTTGCTTGAATAACCAATGAATAACCAGACACCTGTGAAAACATTAAATCAGTGTGAAAGGTTTCCTACATTTTAGCTCCGCTACCATTCAACATCCTATGTACCATATACTATATTCCATGGAAAAGCTGTCCAGCCTCATTACTCTTCTTGCCCTTTGTATAACATTTCCCCATTTATTGCTAAACTATGTCCCAAACTCTATTTTATAAGGCTATCAATAATCCTAATGGTTTCAACATATTAAAATAACTATCAAATGATGTGTTTTATAGATAATGGCACACTTAAAAACAAACAAACTGTATGCTGCCTTGCATATGATATTCCAAACCAGCCATTACAATTTTAACCAACATGCATGAAGAGAAAATGCTTTCCCATTTTCTTAGTGTGTCAGCTGAAACCTTGTAGCTGGAACTGAGGTTTTAAAAATGGTTTCCAGCAATCTTTTATAAATGATTTATCACAGTGTCTCTGATTATTGATTTAACACAATATTTTTAACATGGCATTTGTGAATACCAAACTAAAGTTCACAGATCAGCAACTGAAAACATACCAGTAAGCACTGTGGATGGCTGTGAGCTCTAGTCTGTTTGTAGCCCATGGTTTAAATAGGTAGTCTGCAACTGAGTAGTATCAGTGCCCTGATGATAGATGGTTTGTGGCTATTTCTATCAAGGATACTTAAAAATCTATTCTTTTAGTGGCAGCTAGGTAATACAGTTGCAAATTATACACCTAAGCAAGGGCCACAATGGCAGTAGGCCCTCAACCACCATCCTCTCACTAGGGACAGGTCACAGGGTGCCTACAACAGATTTGATTTAAAACAGCAATACAGCACGTCTAGAGAAGGACTTTCCTTTCTCCCTCTCTCTTCAGACAGGCTCTGGCTGGTTCTGAGTAGTTGTCTTTTTTTTCCTTTGCACAACTACCTATGGCATTTTTGTTTTCTGGTTTTGATTTTCTTTGCTTTTCTTTACCCTTTCTCTCTCACCCTGGAATCTGGATCTTAATCCATGTGTTCACCCCTTCAAAATGAGCACATGCCTTGCCACACTCACTAAAGAACATCAGAGGCAATGAGTCAAATTCTCTTCTGATGTTAGCAGGTGCAACTCCATTCACTTGCTAGGACCTGTGGTGCTCTTATAAAGTATGTGTATAAGAATTTGCTGCATCTAGATACAGCCTGTAGATGATGATTTGATGGTATGAACTGGCTGAACTTTAAGTCTTATGAATCCCTGTTACTGTGCACAGCCTCATGCTCCTTGTGCTGTGGAGATCTGGGAGTGGTGCCAACATTTCAGTCTGCAAATAATTCTTATCCAGGGAGAGAAGAGGAGTAACTGTATCCTAGAAAAGACCAGTCTTCTCCCAATCATTGTGCAGAGGGGCTGGGGTTTGGAAAGTGGAAATTCCTCAGACAGAAGAACAAAAAACTATCAGTGCTGGGTTATAAAAACCACAGCACCAAAGGGTGCGTGTCCCCTGCACTCTTAGGGCTACTGTCAAATAATGTGGCCCCACATACCTGCTCCTGCTCACGTGCACCACGCCTGGATATATAGTGGGGAAGACACTGTACAGGTATCCCCCACTGCATTTATGGGTTCGGTGCGTGCAAGTGGGAGTGGAAGGGTAGACCCATGCCTTTCAGTGGCAGTTTTGGTAGAGCCAGGGGAACACAGCAGACAAACCCTAAGAGATTATTGGCACAGGGAACTCAGAGGAGCTCAGAGAAACTAAGGCTAGGTACAGACATTCAAAAAGCCTGAGATAAAATTGATCTAACTTACTTGTTTTTTCCACAAGCAGTGTAGTTTAGATTGGTAGCAAACAAAACACAATGTTTGCCCTTCGGTGGAAGGTGGGGGACAAATCTCAGACTGGGATCAGCCAACTTAAACCAGTCTACATGTGCAAAACTTCTGATCTGTTATGGGTATAGACTGGTTTTTTGTGCCAAATTTATGTTCTGTTATGTCTAGACCAGTTTTCAATCACTTATACCAGTAAAAAGGTAATGTCTGTACCTGGCCTAAGGAAGATTGGGCAAGAGAGAGAAACAAGAGGCAGGCTTTCATGGCAGAGAAGCTATATTTGTAGCTGTGAAATCTGGTGAGGATAAGCCAACTGGTCATACAGAGGAAAGAGACATGATGATTTGTAGAAAAAGGCATGTACAGAAAATAAATCCTAGATTTCCCTGTTCTAAGCCCAAAGGATGCTCAATAGGGCTTAAGAAAGTGAGACAGGGAAATGCAATGAGAGAGTGTCTTTGCTTTGTTTAGATCTGTACAGAGTAATTGAGCTGGATCCTTTGCAATGCCTGTGAGTCTGTCTGCTTCTAGTATCACATATCCTTGAAGAGGTAAATCCCAAACTCACCACACCCATCAGGCTAGAATTCAGGAAGAGAATCCCCATAACCCAAAAAGGAGACGGGGTCGTTCAACAATGCCTTTGAAGCCTATGGCAGCTAGCTATGAAGAGGAAGAGACAGAGAGCCTCAATCCAGAATGTTTGCCAGAGAGGCAAGGGAAGAAAGTTTTGCAGTCTCCCATAATCACTAGAAGAGTAGGAACACACGTCTAGCACCTAAACATGGGAATCTGGTAGTGCATGTGTACCTCTGTATTTATTGCATAGCTATTCTAAACACAAACACAAAATTTAAGCAATTTAAGGCTGTTTAGTTAAGAAAACTATAGCAGGGGACTACATTTTTTTGGCAGGAGTGCCACAAGCTAACCCCACACCCTTCCCAACTGCCACTCCTATCCTTTTCCCCTCCCTGCTTTGCTTTCTGCTCCT
Source organism: Alligator mississippiensis (assembly GCF_030867095.1). Taxonomy (NCBI): domain Eukaryota; kingdom Metazoa; phylum Chordata; order Crocodylia; family Alligatoridae; genus Alligator; species Alligator mississippiensis. The sequence goes on from NC_081824.1 coordinate 454,499,331, forward strand.
TGCTCCTTCTGCCATTGTACCTCCTGTCCCTTCCTCAGTCTGCTGTGCACCACACATAGAGGCTGCCTGTGCCACTTGTGGCACCCTTGTCACAGGTTGGCCATCCCTGATCTGTAGCATCTATATTGGTCTATAGATTACAGCAGAGAATGCATGCACAGACATTTTCTCCATCGCATCAGTATCTTTAGCAAACTGCAGTGAGTCATTCTGCTATGAGGATACTAAATACTGACAATTTAATCCTGCTTTCACCTTAATACGAAGGGATATTTGCCTTTGAATTAAGTAGCTTTGCTGCCAATAGAGAGCTTTTCCATTTGAGCCTATATTCACGTTTTATAAGCCTGATTTAGCGCTCTAGTGCCACTGGTATTGTTTGGAGACACTGGGTAGGGATATCTTTGCATACTGCAAAATTCCTGAAGTCATGTAACTTTCTCCAATATGCTCAGGGTAAAAAAAGGTAAATATAGTTTTTTCAAAAGCTGTTAATTGGTAACAAGAGCACGGTGATGATAAGTTGTCCTGGGTGAATGGATGTATCAGGATAAACAGAACAGTGACATCAATCTAATATAGCACCTGTATAGTTGAACAGGTTCACAACAATCTTCCTAATGAAATTTTTCACACGGTATCACTTTATGGCAGAAGTCTCAGCTCCATGCTTGGTACCATGTTTAAGAGCATATTATAATCAAAGTTGCATACAGAACAGTTTGTGCATGGGAGAAAGGGTGGCAGCTCATTAACAGGCTACAGCTGCCTTTGTTGCCACATGTGAAATCTACACAGGTTTATCACACCTCCACGTTTTTCCAGACTTGATCTCATTTCCTATGACAGTAGTGGATAGGAGTGCTTCAACAAAGGCTGACTCAAAAATATGATGGAGAGGAGGAAGAAGTTGAGCACTATTAAAAATAAGTAATAGACTATTCTATGGTAACAAGTACAGACGGTGTAAATGACCAGCCTGTAATAATATGGAAAGCCAAAACTAGAGATGAAGTCAATATCCATATACAATTTCTAGTGAGCTAAGAAAGAAGCTCAGTGCATGTTAGCTTACCCTCTCTCTGTCCAATTTCTTTTTAACCTTCACAAGTCCCAAAACTGGATCAACTGAAAATTCATTATCTCTATCACCATTCACTATGGAGAAATGAATCTGGCCATTGGGAGGACTGTCCACATCTTCTGCTATCAACTTTTTGGAGAGAAGAATAAAATTAGCTAAGTAAACAAGGAATGGTTTCTAGTTTAAACACCAAAAGAAATAACTTCATATTCTGTCAAGTCAGTACATTTAAATTACATGTGTGGGCTGGTACATACGGTTTCTTATGCTACATCATGAATCTGGGATGCTGAACTATTTAGACGCGGCAAAACTGCATGCATATTATGCATATTGTAGGTAATCATACTGCTAAACACAATCATTTAATTTATGCCACATTTTAGAGAAAAATATTTTTGAAAATGCTTTAAATATTTTTGGAGCTGTAGCCTGGGGCTTTCAAAGGAACCTGCAGGAGTTGAGTAATTTACTATAGAAGCAGGGTGCCTACCCCCCTAAAAGCCTTTGAAAATCCCAGCCTTAAAATTAATTTAATGCTACTAGTTCAAATAAACCTTTGCTTATAAAGCCAGAAGTTATGTTGTAAAAAAAGGTCTTGCAATGCTGAGGTGTGATAGCTTGCATGCCAGAATCGCTAGATAGAAATACTATTTATTTCCCTGAAAGGCCTTGAATTTTGCCTCTCCAATGAGAAAGAACATCTGTTTCTAGCTCTGCTGAATCATGAGATATCAGGTGTTAAAGCCTGTCATTGGTTCAAGACAAAATATTATCTGAAATTGAGTGAAATATTTGGAAGAAAAAGGAAACTATTTTGTGTAGTAAGCTTTTTTTTTTAATGTGAGCTGTTTTGAAAGTTGTTTAGTGGTTTGAAAAGTAAAAAGCAGTTCAGGCAGAGAGAAACTACTGGATATGATGCAGGTGAAGAGGTGAAAGGTGAAATAGCTGTTATAGTTGATAATTGTATACAGATGTGTGTGTACACACACACACACGCAGTTTATAGTTTATAGTTATAATAGTTTGTCAACGGTTGACTGAAACGCAAGAAAATATCATAAGCCCCTCTTTTGACTATATGTCTGAAACCATATGCTGTATACTCACCATAATCACAGAGTCACCAACTGCTGCATCCTCACTGATGACTGTGCTGTAGAGCACCTGGCTAAATTTTGGCGCATTGTCATTAACATCCGTTACATTTATGTTCACTGTAGTAACAGCACTGAGAGCTGGAGTACCTCCATCTTTTGCTTCCACCACGAGGTAGAAATCTTTACATGTTTCATAGTCCAGTGCTTCAATGACAGAAATGGCTCCTTTGAAGCAAAAGAGGAAATGTTAACAGATTTAAAAAGTGACAAACTATTAGCAGTCATTGCCAATAAGTTTGGTTATTGCACATAATGCAATACGTTATAGAGTCATAGATCATAGAGTTAGAAGGGACCCAATGGATCATCGTATCCGACCCCCTGCCCCTGGCAGGAAAGAGGACCAAGGTCAGACAGCCTCAGCCAGGTGATTGTCAAGCCTCCTCTTGAAGACCTTCAAGTTAGGTGACAGCACCACCTCTCTTGGAAGCCCATTCCAGACTCTGGACACCCTTATTGCAAAAAATTTCTTCCTAATGTCTAACCAAAATCTGCTCTCCACTAGTTTGCATCCATTATTCCTAGTTACTTCCTGGGGCGCTCTGGAAAACAGCACATCCTCAATTCCCTGCTGTCATCCACTGATAAATTTATAGGTGGCCACAAGGTCACACCTCAGCCGTCTTTTGTATAGGCCGAAGAGATCCAGATCTCTCAACCTCTCCTCGTAGGGTCTTTCACGGAGACCACTAATCATGCAGGTGGCCCTCCTCTGAACCCTTTCCAGATCCTCCATGTCCCTCTTGAAGTGCGGCGCCCAAAACTGGACACAGTACTAGTACTTCAACTGCAGCCTGACTAGTGCTGCATAGAGGGGGAGCATCACCTCCCTTGATCTGCTGGTCATGCATATGCTAATACACGGCAAGGCGCAATTGGCTTTGTTGCTGGCCTCGCTACACTGCCTCATTGCACTGCCGGCTCATGTTCATCTTGGAGTCAACTATGACTGCAAGATCTCTCTCAGCCTCTGAGCTGCTGAGGAGGACATCCCCCAACCTATAGGTGTGCTGGGATTCCTCCTTCCTAGGTGGAGTACCTTACATTTATCTTTGTTGAATTGCATCCTATTACGTTCTGCCCTCTGATCTAACCTGTCCATTATGTAGCACCACAGCAAAATATTATATGATGCTACTCAAACAATAATACATCCCAATCCCCAAAATAAGCGGTTATTCTCTCTTTAAAGATTAATTAATTGATATCAAGCTGCTCTAACATACTGACTCTCATGGCAGGACCTTCATATGATTCAGAACTATGAATGGGCTCTCATAACAGCAGATTGATAGCAATGCTTTATGTGGGTAAACTGAGGCACTGCAGTTCAATGACCTGCCTGGACTCACATAGACAGTGGCACAGCTGCAAATAAAACCCAGAAATATTGATTTACAGTTCTGCATTTTGAACACAACAGACACTTCATCCAAAATGTTCACATCTACGTGACAAGGTAAGCTCCTAAATCTATCTGCCTGAAGATCTGATTTGTCCAAACAATCATATACCTACAACCTCCACTGAACTATGCGGGGGGCTCTAGGATTGTGACGGGATTTGCAAACCTGGTTATTTTAATCAGGTGTCCACATACTAATTTAACATAAGCCAACTGGTATAAAAATGGTTCATGTGCATCAAGGCGCTTTTTCTAAAGCTCATTAAATTTAGTACCTCCAATGTGAGGTACTAAAGAAATGTGCATTAGACTGCCTTAATACACAGTAATGAATGGACATGGTTTTTAAGTGACGCTTAATGCATAATAGCCTATTTTATTGTACATTAGTACAGTTTTTTATATGATGCTTTAATGTGCAGTAAAATAGGCTACTGAGCATTAAAGTGCACGTGTAGATACACCCAGTTTCTCTGTGTCCAATGACTAAGTAAGCTTTTACCTTATCACATTCACATAAGAAGACAACTCTTAGGAGAGAATTGAACTTGAAGTGCAGATCCTCTATTTCCTTCCCCAAGCCCTAACTCTAAGCCCTTCCAAAACTATTAGCTAGAGTTGTGTTTTTGTGGGGGGCTATAGAGTGGGCACTGAGTACTGAGAAGGCATTGAAGGAGGGCCCACATCTTGTCAGCATGATTTGCTTCAAGTAGAAGCCCCAAGGAGGAGCAGGGGAGAAGACTGTCGTGGCTAGTAGGAAGCTCCCACTGATAAACAGGGATCCGGGCTTTCCGTTTCTCGTGGAAAAAAGTGGATTTTTCCCCTTTGCAAACAGTTCTCTGCAGGCTGGCAGAGTTTCAGCCTTCAAAAGCTGCTTGCAAAAGGGTGGGAAACCCTAAGCCCTGTCTGTAGGGGGTGGGCACAGGGGTAGGACCTGAGAATTTGAGTCAGCCAGGGCCAGCTTAGACTCACTTTCCCTCCTGCAGCCTTTAGGGTAAATAGGGACCTGGGGGTGGGGGCTAACTGGAAGCACCCTCCAGAAGGATTGTGGGGGCTCTGTGGGTGAGGGTCATGCTGCCAGGGGGACCAGGGCCTGCAGGGAGAGGTGGCAGAGTAGGAGGGGGGCAGGGATGTGTGGGTGGCAATCACCTGGTCCTATGCCATGAGCCAAGGCCAGGGCATATGTGGGCTGCCTCATCGCACTGTGGCTCATTCCAGTTGGGCTCAGGCTGGGGCTGGGGATGCTGCCCAGCTGGGGCAGCAATGGCAGCAGCTCAGTGCGGGAGGGAGGGAATGCTTGCTGCTTGCTAGGCCAGGCACCCTCGGGGCAGGATTGGGGATTGGGGCTGAGGGCGCTGCCAGATGGGGTGGTACCTGGGGCCAGGGCCAGGTCGCTGGGGGTGAGCATTGCCTCTCTGCTGTGCTACTGGCTGCTACCCCACTGCTCACTGTACCACTGTACCACATCCCACTGGCCTGTGTCTATAGCAGCTGCTGGCAGCTCTGGAGCTGGTGGCTGGGGGCGCATTGCATGACAGGACACAGGGAGGGGAGGGGAGGAGAGATGCAGTCTGGCTAGCCTGCATGCTGCCTTGCCTGGCCTGGGGCCTTGCCTGCTGCTGTGCGGGGGGAGAAAGGGTAGCTCCTGGTCCTGGGAACCACTCAGGAGGGTTGTGATGGGCCAGGGGGGAGGGATGAAGGTGGGACCAGAGTCTATGCATGTGTGTGTGTGATGGGCCAGGGGTGGCAGTGCAGGGGGGAGATGTGTAAGAGAGAGAGAGAGATTGGGGGGGGGCACTCTGGGTAGAAGTGGCCCCCAAAGTGGGACCTGGAGCCCCCCCTAGCCTGCTAAAGCAGCCTGTGAAGGGGAGGCTGACCTGGAAGAGAAGGGGCTTGCCCAGCCAGAGGCTGGGGGTGTGGAGTGTGGGTTGGGAGTGAGGGTCAATGGCATGAGGAGGGGCAGGGCACCAGCATATAAGGGCTGTTCTGTGCCACAAAGAACCCAAAGCCTTGGTGAGTGAGGGGGGCAGGGAGAGCTCTGGGTTTCTATGATAAAAAAACCCAAAATAAAACATCAAAATATAGACTCTATTTTATTATAGTGACTGGGGCACTGGTAGGCTTACCAAATTATTTTAAAATTGTAAATATATCAATAAAACATTGTGTTCATCTGATATCTATATATAGAGAAAACTTTCATTTTAATTGCAGAAAAACACAGATGTTGAGGTTCTTAATCAGAGAATTTTGGATTCTTAAACAGAAAACCAGGATCCCTGCTGATAAGTGATGTGAGGGGTCTGTTTTTTCAATCCCTGTTGACGGATATACATCAGGACATGGGTGTCTGGAATCTCAGCTTCTGCTTCTAAACTGATGATAATTAAGCTGTCACACATTAATGAATAATAAATGTTTTCTTTTTCCTATGTGATCAAGCTTCATTACTTGCTTTTATTGATTTATCGTCCGGGTTTCATTGTCAAAGGCAAACTTAAGTATCTCCATTTCCCTAGGTGTTTACATTTAAATCCAGCTACTATTAACAGGAGATAGCAGAAGTTAAAACACACATTAAAAGTATTATTTTAAAAAGCCCTGTGGCTGCAGGCAATGAATTTGTTGCACAGAACAACATAAATGAAATAACACATCTTTCAAGGTATTTCTTAGCTATTGGCTACATGTCTAGCTGCACCTAAATAACTGTTGCCTTCAGCTTTCAACATGTAGATCAATCACATCTGAGACTCTAGTTGCAAGTTCTTTGTGCATTTGGGAGGGTGATGAGATCCTGACCGTGAGAGGTTTAAGAGATGACATCTGACTGGTGTCACTGGATTAAAAGCCCAATCAGGATAAAGAATACATTCCTAGAAGGACACTGAAACAGCAGTAGCTGTTTGGACAAAATAAAAAAATTGAGGTTGTCTCAAACAATCCATTTATTAAAACTCATCAATCATAGACTATTAGGATTGGAAGGGACCTCAGGAGGTCACATCTAGTCCAACCCCCTACCCAAAGCAGGACTATTCCCAAATAAATCATGCCAGCCAAGGCTTTGTCTACCCAGGTCTTAAAAACCTCCAAGGATAGAGGTTCCACAACTGCTCTGCGTGACCTGTTGCAGTGCTTTACTATCCTTCTGGTGAGAAAGTTTTTCCCTGCTGCAACTTGAGACCATTAGCCCTTGTTCTTCCATCTGTCACCACTGAAAGAACTCTAACTCCATCCTCTTTGGAACCACCCTTCAGGTAGCTGAAGGCTGCTATTAAATCGCCCCTTAGTTTTCTCTTCTCCAAACTAAATAAGCCCAGTTCCCACAGACTCTCCTCAGAAGTCATGTGTTCCAGACCCCTAACCATTTCTGTTGTTCTCCATTGAACTTTCTCCATTTTGTCTACATCTCTTCTGCAGTGGGGAGGCCCAAAACCCAAACACAGTACTCCAGATGTGGTCCAACCAGTGCCAACTAGAGGGGAATAAACACTTCCTTTGATCTGCTGGCAATGCTCCTACTAATGCGGTATGCTGTTAGCCTTTTTCATAACAAAGGAATATTGTTGGTTCATATTTAGCTTATTGTCCACTGTAACCCCCAGGCCCTTTTCTGCACTTGGTCCACAGCCTGTACTGATGTATGGGATTGTTCCCTCCTAATTGCAGGACTTTGCACTTGTCGTTGTTGAGCCTCATGATATTCCTTTTGGTCCAATCCTGCAATATGTCGAGGGCTCTCTGAATCCTAGTCCTACCTACTAGCATATCTACTATTCCCCCCAGCTTGGTGTCACCTACCAACTTGTTGAGGGTGCCCTCCATGCCATCTTCCAGGTTATGAAGATACTGAACAAAACCAGCCCCAAGACTGACCCCTGGGGCACTGCACTTAATACCAGTTGCCAACAAGACATCAAGACATTGATTACTTTCCTTTGAGCCCAACAATGGTGATGCTTGCAAGAATGTTGTGGGAGACAGTATCAAAAGCCTTGCTTAAAGTCAAAGTATATCATGACCATTGTTTTCCCCGCAGCCACAGAGCCAGTCATCTCATCAGAGAAAGCAATCAGGTTGGTCAGGCATGTCTTGCCCTTGGTGAATCCATGCAGACTGTTCCTAATCACCTTCTTCTCCTCCAAGTGCTTAGAAATGGATGCTTTGAGGACCCGCTCCATGATTTTTCTAGCGACTGAGGTGAGGCTAACTGGTCTGTAGTTCCCTGGATCCACCTTCTTCCCTTTCTTAAAGATGGGCACTATATTTGCTGTTTTCCAATCATCTGGGACCTCCCCAAAGTTCCACGAGTTTTCAAATATAATGGCCAGCAGCTCTACATTCATACCAGCCAACTTGCTCAGTACCCTCAGATTCATTGCATCCGGTCCCATGGACTTGTACACATCCAGCTTTTTTAAATGGTCCCTAACCTGTTCTTTCACCCCTGAGGGCTGCTCACCTTCTTCCCAAACTGCTCTGTCTGGTGCAGTAGTCTAACCTTGTCTGTGAAGACCAAGGTAAAAAAAGCATCGAGTACTTTAGCCTTTTCCTCATCATTTGTCACTAGGATACCTCCCCCATTCAATAAGGGACCCACATTTCCTTCACCTTCCTCTTGTTGCTAACATATTTGTAGAAACCCTTCTTGTTACCCTTCATGACCCTTGCTAGCTGCAACTCCAATTGTGCTTTGGCCTTCCTGACTTCATCCCTGCATGCTCGAGCAATATTCATTTTTATACTCCTCTCAAGTTGTTTATCCAAGCTTTCACGTCTTGTAAGCTTCCTAGTTGCTTGTCACATTTGCTATTCTTCCTGCACATCAGGATGGTTTGCATCTGTGCCCTCAGTAAGCTTTCTTTAAAATACAACTAGGTCTCCTGGACTTCTTTCCCCCTCAGCCTGGCCCCCCAGGGTATCCTGACCATCAGTTCCCTTACTCCACTCAATTCAATAGGCTAGTGATGAAGTTAGGTGCTTTTGACTTGAGTGAGAGTGGCTAAAGAGCTGTCTGTGGGACTCATTTAATTCTACACATTTTCCTCACATGCTGACTTCACATTCCTCTTCTTAGGCATGATTTTACAAACCTGTCTTTGAGTTGATCCTGAATTTCCCTTTCTCATTCCCAGATCTGATGAGGTAGGCAATTTCAGCGTTTGTACCAATGTCTTTGCTTGTTGCAAAAACAGCAAGGATTTCAGTGCTAAGCGAGGTATCTTCAGGAACTGAAACAAGATAGTCTCTTCTTTCAAACACAGGAGGGTTATCATTAATATCCAGCACTGTAATGGTGACTGTAGCCAGTGATGACAAGGTCAACATAATGCTCTGGTCTGATGCCTTTACACTGATGTTATAAGAGGACTGTAGCTCTCTATCAAGTGGTTGCTCCAAAATAATGATCCCTGATGACCTGTCTACAGAGAAGTAACCATTTGCGGAGTCTGCTAGGGAATAGACAACTTTTCTGTTCACACCTGAAAGAGAAGCAAAGGTGAAATTAAGAAAAGAACTATTTTATAACAAACCAGCTAGTCTCACAGTGTGCATTTATCTCATACTCTGTGGGGTGAGTGCATGGAGGACACAGCTGAAGAAGCAATAGAATACTACCTCTGCCAAAAACCCCTGATGAACAGTCTGTGTAATCCTCTCCTTGACTCTAGGTCTGCTGGTTCAAAACCATTAGGAATCAAGTCCAGAAGTGTGACTTATATGACCCAGTCCCAGTCCAGAGGAGTTTACAATGGAAACAGATAATGAAAATGCCATGCTTCAGAACATGCCACCAGACATAGGAAGGGATTGTGTTAAGTATGGTTTAAACCAGGGCTAGGGATTCTTATCCCATTACCTGGATTAGCTTTTGTGACCCCTTTGTTCCTATGAGCTCTTTGCTTATTTGCCTCTCCCAGCACTGTTCCCACCTCCCTTCCTGTCCTTTGTATTTAAAACACTCTCTTCATTTTATACACTGTTTTGTCCATGTCCTTTCACAGCATGTGATGAAGTGAGCTCCAGCTCATGAAAACATATGCTACATAAATATCTCTAATTTATAAGGTGCAAACCTTTTCATGCTTGTGCACTACTAACCTGGCCTTGATTCTAATGCATATGTGTCATGAAAGTTGAAAATATGCTGAGGAACAAAACCTTGTCACTATAGTTTAAATCTGTCAGATTGGAGAGAGGCATCAAACACTACCAGCAGGAACCTGGACATCTTAGAAAGGATAGGCTTTCATTTAAAAAAAAAATCTAGGTCGAGATCAGTAATGGAATTGTACAGAGATGTCTTTTATTTTTCAAATCCTGCTTGCAGCTCCTGATACAAAAAGCCTATCCAACCAGCTGTTGAATATGTAGATTGGTATGCTAATGTTGTCTGCAATAATGAGGCCTGAAGGGAGGGTACTATATGGCGGCTTGCTCTTCCTGCACTATAGTGGGATAGATGTTTGAAATCTAATTAAAAGTGAATGCTGAAACAACTCCATACAAGTTCCCTGGTTGCTGGTTTATTTTATGCTTTGGTCCTGGAACCTGCAATCAGAGATTATTACTAAACATAAAGATCGACTAAGTTGGAGATTCCCCATTCTTAACATCGCTCACTTGAGTATTTGTTGTCCTTATTGTCTGAGAAGAGACATTACAAGCCTGACATTAATCAGACACACAGGAGCTACTGAACCCTTCTAGGCATATTTTGTTAATTTAAAATTTGTGACAGTATTATTCTGCTGTACAGCATCGGAAAAGCATTGTAAAAGTGACTGATCAAAAGCCACACAAATCACATTTGTTTTCTACTTGACAAAGTAGGACTACAGCATTCACACCAGGGGGAGCTGAGGGACTCCTTTCCCTAACTGTGCTCACATTAAAGCAATAGCAAGAACAAGTAACAGACCAGATTTAAATTGCATTAGGAATTATTAACTGGCTCTTTAGGGAATAAGGATTTTAAATGGTGCTTGATATCCATGGCTATGTTTCAAACATTCAACTGCCATTAAAAAAAATAAATAAATGTTCAAATGCCAATATTATAACCTAGTATTATTCTTTGCCAGCAGGACCTATATATTCTAACTGAGATTGCAGCCTCTGTATGTTAGAAACTGTAAGAAACTGTAGAAACACACAGTTGGAGTGAGTCTTTGCACCCTTTAAACAGACAGCAGCTACAGAGGAAGAAAGGAAGTATTATGCCCGCACCCCTAAATGAGGTACAACACCCCCCCCCCAAACAGATAGACCCAGATCTCCAAAAGAACTCAAATACTGCAGTGCTGAGCATTGAAACACCTCGCTCCTTGGTGCCTTCCTGCGGACTGAAATTCTGAGCCCTGGTTTAGATTCCTAGATCTCCCCACAAATGCACTGAGATAGTTGGGTGCCTGATCCTTTTAAATCAGCTGAGTAAGGAAGCCCCTAGTCGAGCCAAGAAGAAATTACAGAGGAAGAGGACAGAGATTGGGGATGCCAACGAGGAACTTGGGAAAAACGTTGCATTCTCTGGCCTGGGAGGTGCCTCCTACTGGGAATCTTAACTGTGAATACTCTCCTAGAATTCAGTACTTAAGGCTTATTTGCAAAAAGACAGAGACAGACTCATTATAGTAGAGCAACTGACTTCATAGTGAGAGCACTCACCTGAAAGTCATGGGAATCTGGGTTGCAGCCCTTCCGTGTTTAATTCAGAGCACAGAGTAGAGCCCACATCTCGGCACAAAGCTATTTGTTATTCTGGAACGGGGTTTCTCCAAGGGTGCTGACAGACGTGCAGCTCCCCCCTGTAACTCATGTGCTTCACAGGAAGCACATATGAGTTACAGCGACTGCCCCCCCCCCGAACCCAACAGACATTCCCTGTTGGGTCCAGGGGGTTAGGGATTGAGCTCCAGTTTGGAGTGGTTGAGTGTCCAGAGCCCCTCTCCCCTAGCTCCAACCCCCTATCCCAGCTCCAGTGCCGTCTTCAGGATGGGAGGGGAGGGGGGAAAAGGGAGGGGAGGGAGCTCCAGCTAGGGTTTGCCTAGACTACATTGGAAGGTGGGGTGGGTGGATTAGAGCCCTCCTGAACTGGGGGACTCCAATCCACCCTTCCCACCCTCCAGTGCAGGCTGGGCAAACCCCAGACTGAGTTCCCTCCCCTCCCTTCTCCCCTTCCCACGTTGAAGACAGCATCAGGGGGTGGGTGTGGCTGTGTCAGCTCACCCTGCTCCCAGCAGGGACTGACGGAAGTGAATGAAGATGCTCCACTTTGAAGCACCTTCATCTGAACCCTCGTGTAAATAGGGTTCAGACTGTTGCGCAATTGGGAACGTTAAAAGTGCTCTGCACCCATGCATTTCTGTCATCAGGAGATGGCTGTAGAGTGCTTCAGGGGGCTGATCGTGCAACAAAATGTTACTTCTATCAATGCCACAAGTCTGCCACTGAAGCTGCTCCATTTGATATAAATGCCTACATACTCATTGAATCTGGGACTTTAACCATATTAAAGTGTGGTACCATATTTCCAGTTTCAAGAAAGAGGAAACCTGTCTGGGGGAGGGGGGGAGGAGGAGAGAAGGAGGGGATATATGATTGTGGCAGCAGTGATATGCCCGTGCCCTGCCCCAGCCTCTCACTCTCAACCCCACACCACCGTCCCTGCTGATACCCCTCACTGTGGACCCACAGCCCCCTGGCCACGCCTGTGCCCTGCACTCTTAATCCACATTCCCTTGTTCCCCCTGGTGCCCCTCACTCCTAACCCATAGCCCCCCCAGTTATGCTAGAGCCCCTCACTCTCGACCTGCAGCCCCCTGCCCTCCCAGCCCTGCTGCTCATGCAGCTCCCTGCTGCCCATGCAGCTCCCCTGGCCTCCCACCCCTGTTGCCCATGCAGCTCCCTGCCCTGCTGCAGCCCCAGCGCCAGGTGGCACCTCACACACATACACGCACACACCCCTCCACACACTTACCTGTCTGCAGCTGCTGGAGCTGCCTGCAGAGTACATGATGCCTCTCCCTCAGCCCCAAGCAGCTCCTTGCTGGGGCAAGCTGAGAAGTGCTGGGAAAAACTGCACTGCAAATGTAGTTTGCAGCCTGGAAATGCCCAGATATTTGCTGATATTTAAAAAAACCACCCAGATTGAAATGGGAGGACCCCAAAAGTGGACATGTCTGGGAAAACCCAGATATATGGTAACCTTATGAGATATGACCCATGTCTCAGGTGAGAGCTACCCCTGTGGGCTACAGAGCCAGTCTCTCTTGTTTGTCTCTCTTCCTTGCTGCCTGAAAGGCATCACCTGGCCAACTATACCTGGCACAATACACATTCTTGTGAGGTAAGAATTGCTTTTTTTCACTCTTTGTTTGTACACAGCTTAGTGCAGTGGGGGCTGATTTAAGACTGTGGCACTATGATGCTGTAATAATACGAATACCAGAAAAATGACTAGCAATAATTAGATGAATGCAAAGAACAATTCCTCATACACTGAAGGGTGAACACCATGAGATCACCCTGTGCACCAGCTATTTCAGAAGACAGAAAATAAGGACAGAAGATGAATGGAAAACAAACTGGCATCATGAAAAAGAAAGCAGGGTAGATTTGCACTTTATAGACTAACCTGATGTCAGGCTAGCACAGCTAACTGATTATGAACAACGCTAGTAGGGGAGAAGTTTTGTTCAGTATTATTTAATAGCAGGAGGAAGCACAGATAGAAAGCCTGTGTGAAGCACCAAGCTGAGCGTAATATGCTTAGATATTAATTTTGATATGATGCAAGTCCCCAGAGTTCAGGGAGCTCTCACAATAATTAAACTGTAACTACTGACAATAAAACACCAACAGGTTTCTGTTCCATTTATCTTCTTGTACCATGCTCATCACTGTAGTATCGGAGCACCTTCTAGGACTGCATTAAGCAAAAAGATCTAACATCTACCCTGTGTTGTTTTTTTCCCTTGGCTTCTCCCCACAAGGGGAAGTGTGTGCAGTGGAAGGCCTTTTGGTAGGGTTTTATTTTAAATATGCCTGTTGCTATGTATTTATGTCAGAGAAACCAAGGTCGAAAAACATGCCTTGTACTTTATGCAGAAGGAGGTGGAAGTGCATTCTGCAGCCTCAGACCAGTCTCTAGGAAAGCTGTCTCCTACACAGACAAGATTGATCTTGATTCTATAGAGCTTCACTGAGCCAGATTGCTGTCTGACAAATAATACTGGCCCGTGTCTTTGTACCAGCCCTCCCAGCAGCCTCATGCCCAGATTCAACAAGATTGAAACCTTAATAATCCTTGGATTAGAAAAGCAGCTGACCAGAATCAGCCTGAGATTTCCCATAAGAAAAGAACTGAAGTGATTGAAAATGCAAATCTATCCATGCTTTCTATGCACTGTATGAAAGTTACTGATGAAAAATCAGAAAGAATCATTGTGGACACACTAAGAAGAGACTGACAGCAAATTCTGCTATGGTTTCTGACCAGCTCTGAAGTCAAATGGACCAAGCTTATGGGAAATAGCGTGTTTCAGATATTTCAGGAGTCACTTCTCCATAGCCCGTGAAACATTTTTTCCCAAAAATAAAAGATTCAGTCCAAGCTAACATCTGTAAAGATTATCAATGCCAAGGTAGTTCTTGGCAGACAAGATTATTTGAGTAAATGTGATATCTTTTATTAGGCAAACTGAATAACTAGAAAAATTGTTCTTTGCAAGCTTTTGGGCATGGGTGCCTGGGCCTGAAAGCTTGCAAAGAACATTTTTTTCCAAATATTCAGTTGGTCTAATAAAAGACATCACCTTTACATGAATAACCTTTTCTTCCTATGTCCTTAGACCAACCTAGCTACAACCAACACCTGAAAGGTAGTTCTTGAGCAGAGATCTCATGGCATGCTCTGTCTCAGTCCTACCAGGGAAGGCTAGCTTACTGGCACCTAAACAGGAGCGCACAGAGGCAGCTATGTTTTCTGAGATAGCGACTACAGAGTAGACAGGCATGTCTCACTGCTGTGCATCCTTGGGCAGTACACAGGCACTGCAGACATGTCTTCAGTATAGCTGCCTGCAGGTTGTGTGTGTGAACTGCAATGACTTTTGGTAGGGTTTTATTTTAAACATGCCTGTTGCTATGTATTTATATTAGAGAAACCAAGGTAAAAAAACAAACAAACACACCCTGTTTCTTTGTCCTGGCACTATGTCTTCACAAAATGAGGAACTGATGATATTTTCTGCAAGAAACTTAAACATGCCTAATGAACATGGGTCCTAATCATGAGCTGGGGCTAAAAACACCTCTAGGAATCCTAGAACCTTAGCAAGATTTCTTCAAGTTGACAAAAATCTCCTGATGTACAAATGTGTTACTTGCCACCAAGATGTGGTGCATGAAGCAACTTACGGAGCAAGTTTATATGTAATGAACAATAAATTCTGAAGTTTATAATTTGCCTGAACTAAATAGACCCATTTTCTCTTGCTGCTCCATCAACCATTGCTTTTTAAGTGTTGATGACATGATTAGTAAGTTATACACAGCGCTCATCAATAAAATTAGCCATTGCCATTCATCCCAGATGCATACCATGGGAAGGGAGGGAAATGGCTAGAGCTAAATATAAAAAGAGATGCCAATGTGGAGAATGCAAGAAAGCTCCCTTATTAAGAAAGCAGATTTTCTGAGGAACAGGGGAAAAATCCAAGAAATGAAAATCTTGCTAATTCATAGAGGTTCTAGATTGCTTTGCTGTGTCAAATAATCTTGCCTTCCCAGGATTTCTCTATACTGTGGTGGCAGCATACCGCAGCAGTGACACCTCAAGCAGGCCCTGCTTGCATGTCGAAAACTTGGAAACATGGCTGGGAGGTATCTCTCCCTCCCTCCTAGGCCACTGTTGAGACCACAGAGTCTGGTGTATGTCAGACAGAACTGGGAAATCTACCCTTATTTTGTCATAGGATCCCAAAGGACTGCTGAGAGTGCACATAGGACTAGGATCAGATAAAGCAGCCATTCCATGGGAAGAAAGGCTGCCAGCCACACTAACTATTCAGAGATAGCAGGAGACTGGTAGATATGATCCCCTATTGGTTCCAAGCCTAGACATACAAAAAGAATGAAAGGAGCCTGCACCATGCATCCACTTGCATCCCTTCTTCCTCATACCCTCCATAGATCCAGATTTTGGGGTTCGATCTTGTGAGGAGAGCATATTTAAGGAGAAGTTTCTGGACAAACAGAAAAGAGAGAAAGTTCAAGGAGAAAGTTTCACAAGGTGCAGAAAAGGTTGTTTTCATCTAGCTCCCTGTTATGAGGAAGGAAACTAACTGGATGAGAGGCAGAGAGAAGGGTAGAAGTTATCCCAGCTGAGATCTGGAACATACTTAATAACTCCAGGTTGTCATCTGCCTGAACAAATCCTGAAGAATCCCATCAGTCTTCCCTGGTGGCCGACAAGTGGGAATTGAGTAAGCACTGGAATCAGAACGAAGCTTTTCAGTGAAAAACCGATCACCCATCCTCAAAGATCACTCTTCCCTCTGCTTGTGAGGATAATAATACTTCCCTGCTACTGGCCCACAGTTGTTCTAAAGATTAATGCTTACACATTACTATCTACCCACTTAGCTAAACTATTCATGCTACTGAAGTGACTATCGCCATAGTATATCAACTAGTTGAATAAGTGCTACAAATAGTATTTTTTTAAAAATCTAAAAGGATTGCCCTTGATTTTTTAAAATAAATGAACAAATCAATAGAGTTTAGACTTGGACTTTCTATTAGCATGTGATAGAATATTGCCCTTTGCTACGTACACACAAGCCAGGTCTCTAGAGTGGAGACACTGCATTAGACATGGCCTTTTGGTACAAATGCCATCCCTCTAGCCATTATCCTTTTCTTTTATACAGGACTTAAGCAGAAGCACCTACTAAATGCTGCTCATATAGTGTGTGTCACTGTGTATTAGAATAACAACAAGCAAATAAAATGTTTCTCAGTAAAACAAGGGTGAAATTCACTCCTGGTGTAACTCTACTGAAGTCAAAGGTGTAGCTACCAGAATAAATGAGAAATCACAATAATCAAATCTTTCCTTCAACCAGTTGTTTTTTCTGGACACAGTATCCATCTGAAACTGCTTTTCTGTAACTATCAATGCTTGCTGATTATATCACATGGCCTTTTTCCTTTAAAATATGAAAGGCTTATGGCATGTTTCTCGTCTCTGTTTCAATCTATCTAATTAACTGATATGTTTTCCCAACGAAAGTTAATCTACTCCCTTTTAAATTTATTTTAGGGAAATAATTCTAAACATTGTGGCCTTTCTTCTTTAAAGTGAGATAAAAATGAAAAAAAGAAAGTCTGGAAATGTTTTCCTGACAATGGAAAAAAAGTCATGTGATTTGTATAGCTTGACTAAAGGTCGTGACAACCATTAAAATACCTAAACAAACCAAGGGTGCCCAACACAGAGACACAGAATAGAACATGATGCCAGAAGGAGGACTGTGAAATTAACTATTACTTGTCAAGTTACCAGTTATTTGTAAGAAGTGTATCTAATTACAGTGCTTCCTCCTACACCTCTGTTCTTCATGGTATAATTATTAATCTTGGCTTGTACCTATGGCCTTCCCAAATGACCCAAACATTAACCAGAACACCAATTACAGGAAGTCAAAAGGCCAGAGCTTTATTGACAGAGAACAAGACAGAAAAGGGCAAATATCAGACAGATTCTTACAGTACTCCACTCCATCATTATGATTAAAAAAATATAAAAAACACTACAGAACTTACCAGAAGGTAGCTTGCTCAACTGAGGAAGAACACACAACTCCATCAAGGGGGAGATTTCAAATGCTTTCTGCAAGTAAATCAGCCTAGTCCCTTTTACTCTTCTACCACCAAAAATATCCTTTGACTAACTGCCTCTCTGCTGCGAGTGAAGAGGCCAACCACTGTCCTCAGTGAGAGCACAAAGCACTTGTGTCTGGATTCTATTACGAAGAACACCTCACAACAATACAAATGTGCTCTTTTTTTCTCCTACACAGTGCTCTGATTGAGCTGTTACCCCTGCTTTTGAACAGGTTGCGTCTAGGACACATCCTTATCTTTGATGTTTCCTTATTGGCTCGGCGGCTTCTTGCTTCGTGTATTGGCTGTTTGGGATATCAATTTAAGACGTCTAAGATGCATTGTACGGGTAGCGTTGGCAATTGACACAGGGTTCTGGATTCTGGTCCAGAAGCCAGGAAACTATAGGTTAGATATTATGATGTTCAGCATCCTGGTACATAAATCCTAACTCTAAATCACTTTAGGAACTTAGGCTCTTCAGTCATCTAAGGGCCTTAAAACATTTTACCCATACTCCTCACAATCTGAAGGGTCACAGATGAGAGAAAGATAAACCATACAAGCAAAGAGGTTGGAGCTACAATGAACGTATATCTCGTTGGCTTTATTATTTAAATTACATGCACACACTCCACGAGAGCCTTCCTACCTAGTCAATGTTCGTTTCATTACATACACTATCTGCCTAGCAATTGTTGGATATCTAGTTCCTTTCTCCTGCCCTGTTGAGTACTTCTATTTTTATTATATGCTTGTTAATCTTTCTCTATTGTTGGTCTTGCAATTTGTATCCAAACCTGCAGTTTATGTCAGTGGATCTTAAATGAAAATCTATCTATTAACCACGAAGCTACAGAATACCTGCTTTCTTATCCATCAATGTGTATCTCAGTATTTTATCCTTTTTAGTTACTTGTTATTATATAACACTTAGAGACTCTATGACCATATTCTGATCTTTTTACTGTCTGCTCTCCCATCTGAAAATACATTTTT
Organism: Alligator mississippiensis; assembly: GCF_030867095.1. Lineage (NCBI taxonomy): Eukaryota > Metazoa > Chordata > Crocodylia > Alligatoridae > Alligator > Alligator mississippiensis. The sequence continues at coordinate 454,517,872 of NC_081824.1, forward strand.
GGACTGGGCCCAACTGAATAGTCCAGCTGTGCACTGGCTATAGCTGCCCCAATTCCTTAAAAAAGTGGGGGCCATTTCTACGGTCATTGTCTTTCCTCATTACCTCTGGCCACCCCATCATTAGAAAGCAGTGACCTACTGAAGCACAAAATGAAGTGTTTGCTTTCCTGCCTTGAGCTCACTAGCAATTTGAACCTATTATCAGCAGACCTTGAGCTTAATGCAATGAATTCCAGAGGATCAGCCATGTCCCTTGGCCTTTTAGGCAACCGGTATTTCATTTTTATTTAAGTTTAATAGTTTCCTTGAGACTCTTGAAGACTTAGAACACTTCAAGTAATAGAACTTCAGGCAGAACGGATATTAAACCAAGCTCCCAATATCCCCTCCAAACACATTTTTAGTGGACATAGGGAAACGGAGAGAGAGAGCGTGCAAACAAGTGAGAGCACACACAGATCTACAGATACAGTGGATACAATTTTAAACACATAGAGACCCAAAAAACAATGGGTAGTATGCTTGATTCTGTCTCCATGTACCAGTTGGGGAAACTACAGCCTGGAACAGATTGACAAAAGTTAAAGGACAGGACAGCATCTATCACTTACTATGCACAAGGGTTGATCAGAGTAGATCTCCAAATGAGACTGGAAATTTTCTAGCAAATGTGTTTGCCATTGGAAACAGAGAGTTTGTTGGAACTGAAACTTCGAGAGAATGTGCCAGTTTTAACAATTTGCATCATCACAGATCCTCACAGGAGGTGAGAGGCTTCATACCAGCTATGAACTGACTGCCCAGAGGAGTTTTCCATCTATTGACTCCTCTGTGAAATCCTATGAAGTATGAACTTTCATTTCTACCCAGGAGAACTTTTACAATTTTTTCTCCAATGCCTGATGAAGGGTGTTTGTGCCCAAAAGTATGCAATTAAAAAGGATTTTTTTTGCAAAAATCTTGTTGGTCTAATAAAAGGTATAATCTCTACTATGAGTCCTGATTGCCAGTTTTAACGTTTTCCTTAAGACGGTTTCTCAGGTCCAGGGTTAGTGAGCTAACCATAAGGTGAGGGTGTCTCTTTGTCTTTCTATCCCTCTCCATCCCAATGACAAGAGGAGAGCCTGACTGTACTCTGGTGATAAAGGAGCTTGTCTAATGATGGTTCTAATACTTGATTTTTGAATTAGGCAAATTAAGGATTTTGAGCTCAGGTCTCTCACATCCCATGTAAGCACCCTTGCTCAGTGATATTCTAAGGTGGTCCCTTTGCTGATTTCCATGAACATTTTCATTTGGACACAGTTTTCTCTGATGCTGGACAAAAAATAGATTCAGAAACCACAAAACATTTTATGAGGTGGAATTTTTGTTTTTCATCCATTCTGCAGCCCAAGTTGGCAGAGCCTATATTAAATGGGCAAGACACACTGGATTTAATGCATCCTCTAAGGCACCTGGACATAATACATATCCCAATCAAGACCATCCACTGTGTTTTGGATGCAAACACCTTATGCTGTTTTCCACTGAACATTTCCACTGCCAAAGGGCTTCTACAGAGGCCTATGCTGATACAATTCACCACAAACGCCACACAAATGAAGCCTGGGAAATGAAAGAATCCAAGCATAAGATAATCCTATAGGAGACATAATAGTACAGAAAGGAGAGTACACTGAGTAATCATACAACATCTTCCCCTGTACTTGTTAGATGTATTTTTGAACTGATAAATGATCCCACAGTGCTCTGTATTATGTTGTGGGGCTACAGTCCTCCTAAAGAGCAGAATGGATGTGCATCTGCAGGCCTTGTTTCCCCAAATGTAACGAGACACGGTAAAAGTGCACCACAGAGTTTATCAAGTGTGCAGCAGAGACTTTGACTAATAAAGTCCCTAGAATCCTTATTGCCCCCAGACAGGCAGGACTACTTCCCAAAATTACATACTGCCCTGGGAGTGAAGCGCTGCCCATCAAAATACAGACATTCTTCAAGTTGTCTTCATATAAGAGGAAAAGCTGATGCATGGGAGAAATGTGCTCCAGTGATTTACTTTGCATTGAATAGTCCCAAATAACACAAGAAGCTCACAGTCCCTTTTCTAAGGTATAGTGGTTTTAACAGTTTCAGTCTACCACTCCCCTCTGAAAAGTTCTGAGCCAAGCTAGCTTGCTATAGGATGGAAACAAAGCCCAGTATGGACTGATATACTTTTTGCATCAGTTCAATCCCAGAGAACAAAGCAGTTCTAAAAGGTAAAAAATAAAAACCTCGGCTATGTTCAAAATCCTACCTTAGTTACAAATCACAGAAGCTCTGGAAAGTAATTCACCAATATCACTAGCAAACTTGAATGCTCAAGATTCACCAGTACCCACTGTGTCATCAAAGATGAGCATACAATGTGGGAAAAAGTAGGGGCAAGGAATTAAATTCTACTAATAGCTGTGAAGACACTGGCCAAGAGTGCCTTTACAATTGCAGGAAAATGTGCAATGGGAAATAATGTGCTATACACACAATTGTGCCTCCTATCATGCCACACATGCATGGCAGAAGGCGTGATTGTGGGACTGCAAATCAGACCCCGTCATGCCTTATAGATGCCTGTAGATAGGTTGGGGGGGGGGGGGGGGGGGGCAAGTAACATAAAGAATCACTGCCTTAAAGAAACAAAGAAACAAACAAAAAGCCCTTGGTTTACAGCCAATACAAAGGTATGTCCTGTCTCTAGTAAAGCTAGGTTGCTAACCAAAAGCTCTATAAATCAGTCTGATAATGGATGACAGCGTCAGGCAGGGGAAGACACAGCCACATCTGAAGCAGCGCTTTCTAAACATAACACCAGGAATGCTATTGCTTTGCTAGCAATAGCATTATATGGCACGTATGCATAAAGGGGTGACATGCAATAAAATTGCGTTCTGTACCCATTTCCAATGGGAAATAACTGTTCAGTGTTTGTTTTGATATGTTTAGTTATTTTTCAGTTACTGCTTGTATTTAGCTGGTCTTTTGTTTTTCACGAACAAGATGCCGTGCCTAGTCTTTGCTATGTGGTTGCTCTAGGCTAAACATAACTAGGGTGACCATATGTCCTGGATTCGCTGGATCAGTCCCGGATTTCAGAGTCTGTCTCATAGTTTCATAGTAGTTAGGGGTCAGAAGGGACCTAAATAGATCATCTAGTCTGACGCCCCCGCCACTGGCCGGAGCACACGCTGGGATCACACGACCCCAGACAGGTGTTCATCCAAACTCTTTTTGAATTTACCCAAGGTAGGAGCGAGGACCACTTCCCTAGGAAGTTGGTTCCAGATCCTAGCCACCCTAACAGTGAAATAGTGCCTCCTAATCTCTAACCTGAACCTATTCTCTAGCAGCTTCTGGCCATTGTTCCTCGTCACCCCAGGTGCGGCTGGGGGGAATAGGACTCTCCCCTCAGCCTCCGTTTGCTGAGGTTCAACAGGTTCAGGTCCCTCAGCCTCTCCTCATAGGGCCTGCCCTGTTGCCCTCCAACCAAGTGGGTGGCCCTCCTCTGAACCCTCTCAAGGCAGGCCACATCCTTCTTAAAGTGCGGTGCCCAGAACTGGATGCACTACTCCAGGTGAGGCCGGATCAACATCGTGTAGAGTGGGAGTATCACCTTTCTGGACTGGCTTGAGATGCACCTTTGGATGCACGACAAGGCGCAGTTGGCTTTACTGGTTGTGGTCTGGCATTGGCGGCTCATGTTCCTCTTGGAGTCAGTAATGACTCCAAGATCCCTTTCCGCCTCTGTGCTTTCAAGGGTTGTCTCAGCATCCCAGTCATTGGAGGAAATTGAAGCAAAAGTCCCAGATTAGAAAGAACCCACAGCCACATCCAGCTCCCGAGTCAGGTTCTGGGCACGTGCAGACAGGTTCATGCCAATCTAGGACTTTTACTTAAATTTTCTGCAGGAAGCCCAGCTAATGAGTTACTTCCTGGTCTGGATCCTTCTGGGCTGCAAGCAGAGTCACCAGGACAGTAGAGTTGGGATCAAGGGAAGGGTGCATGCTGGAAGCTGCAAGATCAGGGCTGTGCACGCATGTGCAGACACGTGGGGTTCGGGGGGGGGGGGCATGGGGGGTGCACGTTTATGAGCGTGCAAGCTTGTCTGTGTTGTTTTTTTGTGTGCATATGCGGGCAGGACTGCATATGCGTGTGTGTGGACCTGGGAGCTGCTGCATCATGGCTGTGTGTGGGTGTGTGCGTCTGTGTCCCTTGTTGCCCCCCTTCCACTCCTCGTCCTGGATTTCCTTATCCCATCCCAGATTTCCCACAAATTATTATGATCACCCTACATATAACCCTTGCAACCTTTTAAACAGGCCAATGTAGTCAGCCATTACTCTGACTGGCTGACAGCTTCTTCTTGGCATCCATTCTAGTCTATTCAGTCTAGTACCCCATCCCTCTTGACTGATATGCACCCCCAACGTTTTCTTAGAAAGTAATATATTTGTGTCACAGGTCAGAGGCAGATCCTACCATGTTTCTGTGATCGCTGAAAGCCTTGGGGATCCCAGAGGATAAGTAACCTTCTGTCTCAGTAAGTTGTACCCTGTGTATGCAGCTCACCTACACTAAGGAGCAGCACTGTCTATATACACGTATAGTTACACTGGTACAAAGATCCCTATTGTGAACAGTCCAGCCACACAGCTCAGAAGCAGAGATGAAGTGATCCTAGCACATAAATCAAATCAGACTAAAGAAAGAGCAAAGAAAATGTGATAGGTTGAAGATTTAATCCTGCCAGAAGTACAGGAACCTTAGCCTGCAGAGAAAAAGTCACCCCTTTGCAGTCTGGCCAGAAGAAAAGCACTAAGCATCACTGCCTAAAAATAAACCAACTGGTATACTGCTATCTTCATTTCACCTATGAACCCAAATGAGCTTTTAGCTAAGGTTTATAATTGTGGAGCTGTGGCTCTTTAGCCATCCAATTAATTTCCCTGAAAGAACTCTGAATTTTCATTCACATGGTTCTCTCTAATTTCCTCCTCCCTATTGATAGTTTATAATTTCCCCTCAGTTTGGGGAAATTAGCTCTTTTGAAGTATCAAGTATATTAATGGTTAGGATTGTCGTCTCTTGTCCCGACTGAATGTAATCAGATCATGGTCGCCAGTCCCCAGCCAACTGCCAACATATATTACAGTGCTCAATTCCTTTTCATCTGTAAAAATGAGGCTCAAAATAGAGTTACCTTGTGTTGGGTGTGATACCCCTTGTGTAACAAACTCTAATGATGTTTTACTACTGGCTGCAGAAGACCTCCAGCATGTGTCTTCTGTAATGGACTGTGTGAATAAAAGACTAGGTAGAAGAAGTTTGCTAGGTTTATAAAACACTTCTTGTAGAAAACACAAATTCTTGAGGAACCTCTCTATCATACTGTACAGCAGCATGGGAGAAACCTGCCTCTCCTGCCTCTCAAATCACCATCTTGTATAACAGTAGACTGGTGAATATTTTACTGGCTTATAGTAAACTGGGAATTTCCAGTGACAGTGAGTGGCAATGCTGCACTGTTATCTGACGTTACAAATATTGGTGCATTTTATCAAAGAGAGATCTGTATTTCTTATGGTCATGAACCTACAATATTTTGAGGTGTTCATGGAATGCCATGCACATTTTCTTGAATCTGTTTTATTGATACGACATATGTAGTCTCTATATGTAGGTAGCATCAAGCTGTGTTCTGTCTTATCATCGTATCTTTACATGAATTGTGGTATTTAATATAAATATATTTCTTATAAGTTATAATAGGGCCAGGATTGCACAAGATGATGGTATTTTCAGGTGTCACCATCTAAACCAGGGCTGGGCAATTATGGCCTTACAGGCTACACAGGCAGTTTCAGGGACCTGTTGTGGGCTGGTCAGCACCCGCCACCTCCACAACAGCTCATCAAACTTGGAGCCCATAGGGCCTGTGTCTTCACCCTGCCATTGCCAGTGGCCAGTAGCAGCTAAGTGTACAGCTCTGGCCCGCACTGGACTCACCATGGCCACAGCAGACCAGCTCTGGACCAGCTAGGACCCAAGCACACTGCCCCGTTCCCAGCCCTGACCTACCCCAGATCTGCCCTGGCCATAGTGGACAGCTCCAGACCAGCCCAAGACTGGTGCACACAGCACCAGCGCTAGCCTGCCCCACCCACGATGAGTGAAGGCAGCTGGGCAGAAGATACTGCTGGGCATGGGGGAAAAGTGGCCACTCCATCTCGTGACTACCAGGCTCTTCTTGCTGTGGACACCCAGAGTCCATGCCCAGGCTGGCTCCTCCCCACTGTCACTGCTGCCCCACTGGGCATCACGGAGGTGGCGCTGGTGGTGGTGGAGAGGAGCTGCAGGGCAGCCCAGGCATGGGCTCTGGGTGGCTGCAGCAATAAGGATCTGGCAGCAGCAAAAGTGGGGTGGCTGCTTTTCCCCCAGGCCCAGCAGCAGCTTCTGCCCAGCTGCCACCACTCATTAAGGGCAGGTGGGTCTGGAGCATGCACAGGGTGGCCCGGGGCTGGGCTGTACATGCGGGTCCTGGCTGACCTGGAGCTGGTTCACTCTGACCAGGGCAGGTTCGGAGTAGGTACAGGGTGGGCTGGGGCCAGGGTTGTGTGTGCGAGTCCCAGCCAATCTCTATCGGTCCGGGGCCGGCAGCAACATCTGGAAGGAGTCACTGCTGCCTTGGCTGCCTAGAAATGGATTCCAGCAGCCAGACAGCACCTGGGCCAGGCAGGACTGAGGGACCCACTGCGGGCCAGTCAGAGTCCCCATGGATTTTGCCCTCCACTAATCTAAACAATGGCTGAGAGAAGTAATTATGGAAGATCAGCATCTGACATGGGAATGTTTGACAGTCAGTTGAATAGGCACTTCCAGACATGTTCTGAGCTCCATCACCAAGGGCCTTCCAGGCAAAGATGGATTTACATTTTAAAAGAATAGACCTGGCTATTCAGGGAAGGGCATTTCTAACACTGGGGGAATTAAGTAAGAGACAGTATCTATACCGGGGCAGACAAAGTTTGGCCCATGCGCTGGTTCAGGCCATGGTGGACTCCCATTTCCCAGCAGCCCCTGCCTGTGTCGCTGCGGCCAGTTTCATGGAGACCCCAGCAATGGCAGCACCGTGACAGCGCAGGGCTGGGATTTCCATGGAGACCGGCCCCTGCAGTGCTGGTAGGGCGTGCAGCTAGGTGGCAAGCTGCTCCAGGGCTCGGATCTTGCAGCGGTGACAGCGTGGTCCAGAGCTGGGGCAGAGCCGCAATCTGCTGCCCGTGTGACCCGGGCAGGGGCACGCAGCAGATCACAGCTCTGCCCCAGCTCGGGACTTGATGTCACCACTTCAAGATCCCCGCACCGGCCCTGGACCAGCTCCCTGCCCAGCTGCACACCCTGCCAGTCTCCATGGAAACCCTGGCCTCATGCAGTCACAGTGCTTCCACAGCTGGGGTCTCCGTGGAAACTGGCCTCAGTGATGCGGGCAGGGGCTGCTGGGAAATGGAGTCCGGTCACCAGGCAGATTCACAATCTTGCCCACCCCGATCTATATTCTCCTGGTCATCATTACAGCAGAAAAGACTTCTGGTTTGGCAAACAAATACACCCTTGCAAAGAGGAAAGTTATATGCATGGTATGGACTCCTTGAAAATCCAAAAGATGATGTATGTAAATGGACAGATAAGAAACCATACTTAAGCTTTGCCTTGAGAGCCAGTTGTTTCTTTAGTTTGCTCCTGGGCACAGGGAAGGGCTTCCGGCTCCCAGCCAGTTAGCTGAGTGAAACATGGTGACAGAAAAACTTGCAGGAGGCCCTGGCAGGAAGATCAGAGGCAGAAGCTGCTTTCTAACCTGTTGAGCTGAATAAGTGCTTTTTTTCAGGTTTTAGATGTAGGGGAAGATCAGATTATTGTTCTGATATCTTCTTGTTTGTTTATTCTTATACCTGGGCCTGTATCTCAATATATGGTTACTGATTTCTAATGTTTGACCTATAATAAATCTTTTTGTTATTTTTTAGAACTTACTATTGTCAGTGATAAACGTGATTTCAAGGCATTTAACCATACAAGCAGGCCTCTTCCAAGGAAACAGGAATCTATCATTTCTGACTGCCTGACTGGAGGAGGGTGTGATTTTTCCAGTTGGAAAAAATCCCCTCTGCTAAGACCTGGCATCCTTTGTGGAAGGATAGAATATAGGGGTAGCATGCAGTAACCTAAGCACTCTATACTGGAATAAATCAAAGCCAAGTCTCTTTGAGTGAGCTTGGGAAAACACAGCCCTCTCCATTTTGTCTCCCTCTAGCCTGTATGCCTGGCTAGGTACAGTTAGAAGCTACCAATTGCATACCCAAGAAACAATGCAGTTTGACTAGCTCATTCTTAAATTTCTGGAGCTGGCCTCCTAAAATAAAAGCACCGAATATGTTAAATATGCATTAGCCAGTTTAGGACCCAATCCTGAAAACCCCCACATACTTCAAAGGGTCTCTTAGGATATGCTTAGCCCTTAATCAGTCACCCAAGGCACATCTTCTATTGTAAATGATGCATTCAGTAGCAGGTATTGCATAATAAAACTCTTCAGTAATATGAGCAGTAATACTGAACTTTAATCCTACACATAAATTGCCTTAATTATCTTAACAGTGTCTGACCAAAAGTGCATTCAATTTTATGCTTGCCTAAACTGCTATGTTACATTTAGTAGTAAGAGGTACTGGATCCACATAACTTCTCTTATAAGTTTCTCTTTGCGGGCTTCATTCCTTTCTTCATCCTTGTGGACTGTGCAGACAGCACTACAATTCCCAGTCACTCTTCACCTTTCTTGCAGTTGTAATATATGGCACTTCAGTGACTCAGATAGCACACAAAATTGACAGATGCTAAGACAGATTATAAGATGCTTCCTGGATCCTGAAAACACATTCCTGCAGGCTGAACAGATGCTTTCAAGGAGCCCTGCAAAGCTCTACAGAGATTTAACTACTCCATATCTGTACAGTATAAAAATGCCCTATCCTGCCCGACTCCTTCATTTACCTGTGGAGAACCTGTGCTTTAGGAGTAACAGAGCACTGGTTTATATAAAAACACCTTTTATAAACCAGACTCACCCCCGCATCTTGTACAGTCCCTCTCTGATTCACTGCTTTGAATGTTAAATGAAGTCTCTGCCCCTTTCATATTCATCACATGTGTCCCCCGTAAGTTATGCAGGCTCAGAAGGAAAACACTGCAGTTGGATCAATTTTCCACGGTTCACCATCTCATTATGCAATGTTAAATTTAGAACTAACTTTTACTGACAACTTTAAATCTTAATTCTTTGCTGTCCTTTTTCCTCCATCAACCGTCACTTCATATATGAGAAAAACCTTTAATTAAAACAGCAGCAAAAGCAACAACACTGGGTTTCCAACACATTTAGTGGCCTAACAGTAATTGGCTTCTTCACTACAGGGCAGTATAATAAATTGTAATTGTGATTTTTCAACCAAGACACATAATGCAGTTTTTTTATACACAAAGTAATGAATGTTTGATGCTCCTTTACTGACTACAGCAAATTTAAACTAGCAGCCTTAATACAAGGGGACTACCAATATATACTACTATTCTAGAAATATTTATTTTTTCCTTCAGTTAAAAATCTTATTTTTAGGTACAGACACTCATGCCATACTTCATAAAACATCTCCCCCTCCAAAAAAAATAGGGGAAAGCAGTCTGTATAAATCTGTTTGAAGCCAATAAGATTAAAAATATCAGAGGTTTTTACAGTTTTGTATTTGTTTTATAAGGAAAAAAAAAGCCTTCAATAAATGTGCCTAATATTCATGCCAAAATTCTACACATAGCAAAAGAGTACAATTAAAAATAATCTTCAAAGAAACATGGTATATAACATACACAAAAGTTTTATGTTGGGGTAAGTTGTCAAAAATTGGAGCTAGTCATCGTAAAGCTGTAGCAAAACTGTGATGAATCAGGACCTATTTTTTCTGAACGACTACAGAACTTTGTGGTACGTGGCCATGTTACTTAATGCACAAAATGGGCATGGAGAACTTCAGCTTTAAGGGAAACTAAGATCACTGTAAAGTGAAAGTTAGAACTTATCCCTAAATTCAAGGTTGCTACCAGTGATCACTATAATAATAGTTTAGTGACTTCAGGCTTCTCTTACTACTACAATACAGTACTTATTTGCCTATGACTTAGCATGTCACACCCAGAAACAGGACTTTCAATGGGCAATAACAGAGGAATAAACATACGGTGGGAAGGGAAACACAACAAGGTGAATACGCAGAGAACGGGCAATGAGAGAAAGAGGTGTCTCAATAACAATTCCACCAATCCACAATTATTCTTAGAACTACTGCTCACTTACCTACATCAGGATCCATGGCTTGGACTCTTGTTAACAAGGCTTTAGTGGCTGTGTTCTCATAGACGCATGCCATGTAATGAGCAGATGAAAATACTGGGGGATTATCATTAATATCTTCCAAAATTAGGTGGATTTCTGATTGGCAGAACCTACCACCTCCATCTGTTGCCCTGGCAACCAAGTGGTACACAGGAATTTTCTCTCGGTCCAACGGGGCCAAGGTTTTCAACTCTCCTAAAACAGGTTAAAAGTAGATATCCTCATTATTAAGATAACAGAACATGATATTTTAGATATTGTATGCACCAAGCAATCCTCTCTTTCTCAGGAAAACAAAAGATTAAAAACCTGTCTAGAACTGACAACTCTCTTCCTCTCCCAACTTTATTTTTTGCTCCTTTTTTAAGCCAACACAGTTAACTGCCAGTACAAATGCATTAGGAGTCAACCAATTCTGGTGACCTTCAAAATCTACAATTTCACTCATGGATGAGAATATCATATACGGTATTTTTTATGTCTATCTTTTTGTTGCTTTCATAATCTCTATGCTGCTCTAGATTGCTAAATGTGGAAGTGCACGCTAAATCTAGTGATGACAGCTGAAATAATCAATTGTAAAGTTTCCTAATGCCAATCTGTGCCGACAAACATGCTCATAGTCCCAGTAGATGCTTCCGCCTTCTTTGTTGGATCAGATTTCTCACTCTCATACACAGGCATAAGTTATAGCCTAATGAAAGGATACAGGTTTGACAAATATCATACGGTATCTGGTTCACACTGCATGAGTTCTGTGTATGATCTGTTTTTCATAATACTGTCTTCAACCATTAACATATAAACAAAGCATCCAGTATTAGTTACTGGGATGTGTATTGATTGCACTTCTGTCAGGGGATAACAGCTCAGCTTCCACCCACTATAAATACCTCCAATTGCTTCACCCTACATCCATCATAGCAATAAAATAGTACCACTATCAGCTTCAGTGCCTCCTGTTATCAAAGGAGAAGACAAATCCTCTAGGGAAAGACTTGATTCAGTAACATGCAAGCCCAAAGCACGATGGTAAAGTAGAAGATGAAGATCCAGATATGTAACTGATTTTCTTTAGATTTATAGCATGAAGCAATAATTCTTGAATTTAACTATAGCTTTGTAAAAATATACCACAAAAAAGAGCAAGGTCTTCTCAAGAAACAAATTAAGAATACCATATAATATGCCACTCTGCCCTGAAATGTTTTATAGGGGATCTTCCTCAGAAGCAGGGGTATGCAATGTTTCTTGCTATTTGCCACAAGGGTCAGTACATCTGGGCCATTCCAGACCATAATGGAAGAAGTGGATTCAAAGCTGGGGCTGTTTGTGAACCATGCCCTTTCATAAAGAAAAGTGCCTTTGATGCCTGCAGTGGAGGTCTTGTTATGAAACAGAAGGATTAAAGCTTTTCTAACTGGATATTCGTGTTAATGAATACCCAATCTGACTAACCAAAGGAGTCTGTTAGCCTCTACTGTCCTATAAATGTCACCTTAAAGGTGGGCATTGATATCTGCTTGAATATAAACGATTGTCACCAGAAGTTCACAGGCTTCCACTTGTGACACTTTAATGGAAAATACATTAGCACTATGCACTGAGAACCCTGATCTCAAATGATGCCCAGGGGTTAATAATGTCATTTAGGGAGAGATTTATTTTTGTCATCTTACCATTTTCTGGATCTAAGAAAAATTTATTGTTCCCAGACCCATACAGAGAATATCGAACTTCGCCATTGGACCCAATGTCTGCATCCTTAGCACTGATCTTAAGGATGACTTTGTTTGGTGGAATGTCTTCAGGAAATAATGCTGTATATGTAACCTGTGGACAAAAAACAGAAAACATGGGGGGCACAATAGTAGCAGATTATACAGTCTTTGTATAGCTGTCATCTTTCATGGCGATTCCCTGTAGTATGTGCCCTTCCTTGTACCTTCAACATTTTTATATAAAAGAAACATTTTGTTTATGCTATACATTCCTGGAAGGTTAAATTATTAGCATTCCTTCTCAAGTTTTTAAGCATCCTAGAAGCAATTAAATAAAATAAAAACAGTACGAGGACTATAAAGGAACAAAAGGCAGCCATACCTTTTACATTGTCTTCCTTTAGGTTTCCTTAAACATTCCTCTGGTTGAACTAAGATTTTTGCCAGTATATCTTTGATGGTAAACACAGATGTGCTAGTGCAGGTAGGATTACCTAACAATAATTAGAATTGGCCTAGACCTCTAGTTAAAAAGCTGGCAATTGTGCCCAGACTACTTGGATTCTTCCACTGTTGTTACCTCTGATACAGTCTCACCAATGATAGTGCAATAAAGGAGAATTTAAGAATAATCAGAAAGCTTAGCTCCACTGCTATTTTCTTTGTAATTTTACCTTTTGTTTTCTTGAAATTACTTAGTCCCATTACAACCCCCCCAATATTTAAGACCTTTAACTAAGTGTGTAACTGAAAAGAGTTATGAAAAAGAAATAAAAATGTAAGCAATTAGTAAATTATCATGCTATTTATAAGAAAACATTACTTTCAATAAAATATTCCACATTCCAGTAGAAAATGGTGACTAACCTGCTCACAGACAGGACTGTTATCATTCACATCAGTGACTGTCACTTCCACAGCAGCTTGAGTTACAAAGAGTCCATCGGTAGCAGTGATGTTAAGATAATAAATGTCTTGCTCTTCCCGATCTAGAGGCCTCTTTACATAAACTTTCCATTCATTCTGAACCAATCCCAAGGCAAACTTTCCCTTGGGATTCCCTCCTATAATGAGACAAGCAATAAGCAACACCTTAAGAAGACCTACTGAAGGTTTGCACTTGCATAACTATAAATACAGATTGATCTTAGAAGTCCCATGGATAAGCTGCCATAATTTGTTCTACACCGATAACTGCTTTCAGAGTGGTAAACTTTTGAAATCTGAAATGAGAAGAGAGTCCCAGTGTTTGTTGTCCCTTGCATGCCTGGTATGAAAGTAAAATAATAAGTTTCAAAGAAAACAAAATCCATTTAGCAAAGCTGAAGATGATCTCTTGTTTAGTTCCCCTGAAGGGCAATCAAATTCAAACTGTGAACAATCAATAGTCTTCTCTGGATGGTACAATTGTCTTTCCACTTAGTCTCAAGAGAGGATGTAATACACCGTAGCTCTTGTTACCAAGACAATTTCATTAGCTGTTGATTATGCAATCAAGGAATAGCAGTAGGTTCTATTAAAGAATTCTCTAATGAAAGCTTTATCATACAGCTGTGCTCTTCTTAGACTCATTAGAATTCTAGCTTAAAAAAAGTTTACATGGCAGAAGAAGACACATTAGTATTAAATAGCCCTAACGAGAGGTCATTTAAGGAGCAGTTCAAAGATAAGCGCAGCAATTAGATCAAATTTATCAGAGTGTGAAAGCGAGTGAAAGCCAGTGAAGAGTGGAGGATATGAAGCAGAACAGCTTTTTATTATGCTGAAACACTGACACTGAACCTGGCAATATTACTTTTCCACATCATTAAACTGTATGGTGACAAAAGCAGCCTGCGAGATAGAAAGACCTGTCCTCATCATCCTCGGCGAGGGTAGTAATGTCATTTCACACAGTGAAGGATGCAAGGAATTAAAACAGGCATGGCACTTGATCGTTAACATTTTTAATGGTTATTTACACCTTCATTTGAGATGCTACAATCCCCTGACTCTCCTGTAAGATCACCTTCCCTGCTATAGCATTCTCCAAGCCTTTGTCAGATTAGCTTGTAAATTCTTTGAGTCAGGTGCCCTGTTTTCTTGTGTGCATGTACAACATCTAACACACCACTGGGCTGTAAAACTAGCTATTCACATTTGCCAGATTCAAGTAGAGTTCCCCCTGTTCACAGTCCTGCCAGTCCTCGACAGTTTTTTAGAAAAACAGGGCAGAGGAAATCTGAATTTCTGGGCTAAAAACGAAAGTATTTTTTTTATATAACACAACTGAAAATGAGGGCACATACTGAAATGTATCCCCTCTTTTTCTTTAAATATTCAGGACTGCATACCTAGCTCTTGTAAACTACTCTGTCTCCATTAAAACCAATGAAATGATGTCTATTTACTTCCATTGAGACCAGAATCCAAGTCTTTCTTGCTAAACAACACCATTTTTATTGAGTTGTAGTTGAGCTAAGAAACAATTTTGCGAACTGTATGATTTTCTATGATTAGCCAGCTACATTTTTATTGTACTTTTAGAAGACTCATCTGCGCTCCTATTAAGGTAGAAAACTGATGTATTAACCTCTGGAACGCCCTCACTTTACAGCAAAACTCTGCTTCTACGCTGCATATCTAAAGGGTTTCATAGACCTCCCCAGTATCCAGTGATTTCTGAGAGACCACAGGGTGGCTCAAAGGTAGGGTGAATCAGGCCCTTGATGAAGATATACTGTCATAAAAAACAGACGTAGAAAAGTGTCTCTCTGTATTTCACTATGCATCAAGAGCTGCATACAAAAACAAGTTAAGCCCATGGCAGTCTTTCTGCTGACTTTGGTGCCTTATGAAGGTCCAAAATGCGGTGTCAGTACAAGGCAGACACATGGGGTCAGAGTCTAGTCTACCTATTAGGCATGTCAGTGGCCTTCAGTCCCTAATGCAGCTCTATTCCACTGTGCTAAGACCATGAAAAATGGTTATAATAAAAGTTGCTTCTCTACTTTTTTGTGACTCAGCGTTAACAGTTAGATGATAGTGTGTTACAAACTGAGGTGCAATGGAACCAGGTGGAGCAGAGTTGTATAGGTATCTAAGTCTACTTAGATGTCCAATGAGTGGAATAGAATATGGCCCATAACAATTAACATTAAAATATCTCCATTTTAAGTCTTAGCCTCAGTGTAAGAAGTTCAGGTCTCCTCCACAGCTGGCTGCACCTGCTCATAACAAGCCTTCTGTTGCATGCCATTAACAAATCAGTGTGAAATTTGCCTATTTTTACCATTATAAAGACATGAAAGTTCTTTTAAGAAAAAGAATGGTTAAGAGCAAACAGTTAATAAGAAGCAGGAAACCCAAGTCATGTATACACCATTGCTAAGTAGAGGGGAAAGGTAAAATCTAATTAAAATCAGTTGGTGGTTGTTACGGTTAATAGTAACACTAGCTTTGAGCAACTCCAAAATCATTACTACTCTGGTGTTGGGGAGATAGGCTTTAAAACACATACTGGGAATTTTGGAAGCATATATAAACCATGGTCCATGTGATCACACATTTCTCTCCCTTCCTTTAAAAAAAAAAATCCATTTGCAAGGCCAAGAAACCTTTGGTAATGTGCAGAAAACATGTGAAACAAAGGGTTGATTCACATCTCTTTCTTCATTATCTTTCGTTTCTCACTACTCATCACTGCCTCTGCATATTGCTGATGAAAGAACTGAAGGCAGATCAGAAATAATGAGATGTAAACAGTAAAATACTATCATGGAAATAGTCTTAAAAGGAAAAGAAAAAAAAAAGAAAACAAGCAGTGGCCCAGGGAACCATTTTCTAGCACTCACATGTATGCCCTGCTGCAAATCTCATTCTGCAGTGATTAATTAACTTTTCCACTAACATATTTAAGCAGATTCTGTGTCCTAAGGGCGTTCTAATTAATTAGTTTTTCACTCTGAATAATGTAGATTTTCTAAACGGAAGCCTCCTGACTGCCAGTATTAATGGATTCTTTAAAATCTGTTGGCAGTTTTCTTATGTTCTACTTTGAATGTCACAACACTGAAGTGTTAGCTACTATAAAATAAAAAAAAGAACTTTATAGTCTGGCTTTGAGGCTGAGAGAATCTGCATTATCTTTCATCTTTTCTTATTTGAAGTTTAAATAATGCCGTTTTCCCCCTGCCTCAACTTTCTAGTCAGCAAACGGTACAAAGCCAATTTGTGCTCAAGTTGAATGAAAGGAAAGCCAGCTAAATACAATGAAATCCACAGACTTGATGACCCAAAATAAACAAATCTTGACACACATCATTACTAAAGCACACATACATTAACCTGAAACAGCTAAAAGGGAAGCTGACGCTTACATGTTGACAATGCAAGTTTTCACTGTGACTTCTGCACGCATAGTGAGCGCACACTACAATATTTAACAATATACTTTATTTATTTTATTTCTTTGGGTCTTGTGTTTATCTCCTGATTTAGAAACTTAGAGTTCCTATCAGGAATGCAGTGAGCTTTCCCCACATTAGAACCAATAGCGTGTATCCAGATTTAAGAGACTTCACATGTTTATTGAGCTGCCCACATCACAAATCCAACCCACTATCACCCCCTGTGATTCAAGCACAATATTTTTTACCTTGCCATTCTTCACACAAATACCTTTCCTCCTGGGAGCTAAGAGGTGTTTGTCTCCAGTACCACTAAGGAACAGAGCTTCATGTTTATTCCTTCTTTATCATTCACTCTAGCTAAGGAACTGACCAGAGGTGTTTAAGATGAGCATAAAGAATAAAATATTGACCCGCCCTGAGATGCCCTATATATATACACACTGTGTGGGTGTTTGATGTGTGGACTTGGTGGTAGTGTTTTCTTTTGGTTTGTGTTTTGTTTAAAACCTCAGTGTCCTCCAGGGAGCAAAGGAGGTGCAAATGTAGGCTGGATCAGCAGTTGTGACCTGCACTGAATGTGTAGAGGGTTATGACCACTTTATCTGAGCCAAGCATAAGGTGGCATCTGCCCTGGAGGACAAGATTCAAAGCTTAGAAGGACAGGTGTCCACACTGCATTATATCAAGGGAAACAAAGATTGCTGGGACAAGAGTTATGAGAGGCTCGTACTGGAGAGACCAAAAAGAAAAAGAGGAGAAGTGGCAGTATCTAACAACTAGGAGAAAGGGTCCCAGAATTCAGAAGGAGAGGATTAAAGTAATGGAAAGCTTTCAGGTGGCACAGCTGATGGAAAGGCAGAAGAGAGGACATGTGCAGGCATGATGCAGAGGAGTCGGCAGTCTGGGCAGCAGGATGTGCGGGGCCCCAGGAATGAGGGCTCTAGGAGAAAGAAGTAATAAGTGGTGGTAACTGACTCCCTTCTGCAGAGGAGAAAGGCACCAATTTCTCATCTGGATTTGGGGGTCCTGAGAGATGTGTTATCTGTCTAGAGCCCAAATTCAGGATGTCACAGAAAAAACTACCAAAGCTCATCCATCTCTCAGACTACTACCCTTTCCTGCTTGCCCATGTAGGCACCACCAGTATGGCTAGGAGCAACACTGAGGAGACCAGAGGTGACTATGAGGCTTGCCATAGAAAGCAAGGACTCAGGCAGGGAGCATCATATCATGGAAATAAATACATGGCTGAGCTAGATGGTGGTGATGTGAAGATTTTGGATTCTTTGACAATAGTGGGATGTTCTGGAGAGGAGGACTGATATCAAGAAATGGGATCCATCTGACCAGAACTGGAAAGAACATCTTTGAGCATTGTCTAGGAAGGAGGGCTTTAAATTAGATTCCACAGGGGATGGTGAAAAATTCCCTCCAGCAACAGAGCAAACAATCCAGAGAAGAAAGGACCGGAAGAAGCAGTTCAACTATGGGAAAGGGCCAGAAAACCCCAAGACAACAATAAGTGGCGCAAAAGGGAAGCAAGTAGATCAAAATGCAAAATACATTCAATGTACCTATACAAAATCAAGAAGTATGGGGAATAAACAAGCTAAACTGGAAGTTACCATCTGTATTAAGAATTGTGATACGATTGGTATCATATAGAAGTGGTGAGGCAGCTCTTAGGACTATAACATCAACATCAAAGGTTACACTGTGTTTTGGAAGGACAGGGTTGGTAGAAAAGATGGCAGTGTTGGCTTGTATGTCAAAAAACATACACTTGTTCCCTGGTTCAGGAGTAAGAAGATAGCAGATCAGTACGTACGTATTTGGGTGAAGATAAAAGGCAAAAGACACAGCACCAATATATGGGTGGGGATTTATTACAGGCCACTAAGTCAGGAATGGGAGGTAGATGTGGCATTTTTCAGGGACATGACAAAAGTATCCAAAAGCTATAAGATAGTACTGATGGAAGACTTCAAATTTTCCAGACATCTGCTAGAAGAAGAATATAGCCAAACATAAAATGTCTGGCCACTTCTAGTTCCTAACTTGTGAGAACAACAACTTTCTGTTCCAGAAGATTGAGGATACAACTAGGGGATTTTCTATCTTGGACCTTGTCCTGACCAAGAAGTTGGCCAGCAGCTTGTAATGAATAACTGTATTCTTGTAAAAGGCAATATGGGATCTTCTCCATGGTTGAAACTCAAGATATTAAGCTTCACCTAAAAGACTATTTTTCTATGCATTTTGTGTTTCCTCAGGGACAGTTACATAGGGCCACTCTGGATGTAGTGAATACCATTCTCGTCATTTATTTTCTTTTCCCTTTAATTCAGTGATCCATACTTGCTTAAAGTTTATAATGAATAGTTCATGCATGACTGTATATATAGAATAGTGTTCTGTGTCTCAAAATGACTTCAGACTGACATAGTCACTTTGGAAAAAATAGGCAGCCAGTTTGATCCCATGAAATAGTCAAATCCAGTACTTGAGTTCATTCATGGCAAAGTATAAAGTTAGACTCAATGTTTTATTAGTGAAACCCTTTCTATACGTTAACAGGTTTTTAGCCAAAGTTTCTAGGGTATTTCATTCTAGCAATTGCAATCGTACCACATATGTTTTAATAACTTGTTTTTTTCAGACTAATGTTTTTAGAATTTAGTATAATATTTGGAAACATTTTCAAGTGTGTTAAAGTGCAATACAAATCAAACTCAAGATCAGAAAAATACTTCTGTAATTTTCAGGCCTCATAAAATGTTACTCTAAAGATGTTTTAAATTGGTAGTACTATATTTACTTGAATAGAAGATAACCTTAATTATAAGATGACCCCTCAATAATTAAATTCTATAAATGGAAAATTTATAAATTTGTTATAATTTTCCAGGTATAGAATCTAATTATTGGAGGTCCGACTTGAATTTGTCCTCTTCCCACTATTACATCAGGGAAAATAAACCTGGGGGCAGGGGAGGGGGAGGCAGCACTTAGTTAATCCAGAAGTGATGTATGTTACCTTTTTCAAAATTGCTGCAAGTTTTCACACAGGTACTCTATAAGCATACCTTTGAGCACCACTTTGACACCTACTTCTATGGAGTACAAACTATGCATGTTATTAGTCCAAAGCCAAAGCCTCATGATTCATCACATAAGTCATTGGGCTGGGCCCCACCAGAGTCAACAGCATTTTAAGCCTTGGTGACCACACAGCTTAGCTCTGCTCAAAATGTGTGTGTATTCCAGATACCCCCCACAAAGGATCCATGTGCTGCTTAGGCCCCACTAATGACTGGAACAGGGTGTTCTTGTCACAAGTCCTGGGATGCTTCAAAAATGTATGTCCAGATGAGGTGCAGGGCAACCTCATGAAGGGCAGGGTCACACTAATCATAGAAAATGAGGGTTGGAAGGGACTTCAGGGGGTCATCTAGTCCAACCCCCTGCTCAAAGCAGGACCATTCCCAACTAGATCATCCCAGATAAAGCTTTGTGTAGCCGGATCTTAAAAACCTCCAAGGATGGAGTTCCACCACCTCTCTAGGTTACCTGTTCCACTGTTTTTCTACCCTCCTAGTAAGAAAATTCTTCTTAATACTTAATTTAAAATTCCCTTGCTACAACTTGAGACCATTGCTCCTTTTTCTGTCATCTGCCACCAGTGAGAACAGTCTAGCTCCATCCTCTCTTCAGGAAGTCAAAGACTGCTATTAAATCCCCTCTCACTCTTCTCTTTTCTAGACTGAGCAAGCCCAGCTCCTCAGCCTCTCCTCAGAAGTCGTGTGCCCCAGCCCCCTCATTACTTTCATTGCCCTCCACTGGACTCTCTCCAATTTGTCCACATATTTTCCGTAGCGGGGAGAGTGGCAAAACTGAACACAGCACTCTAAATGAGGCCTCACCAGTGCTGAATAGAGGGGAATAATCACTTCCCTAGACCTACCAGCAACACTCCTACCAATGCAGCCCAGTACTATTAGCCTCCTTTGCAATTAGGGCACACTGTTGGCTCATGTTCAGCTTACTGTCCACTGAAACCCCCAGCTCCTACTCTGCAGTGCTGCTGTTCAGCCAGGTATCCCCCAGCCTGTAATGGTGCATGGGATTGTTCCGTCCTAAATGCAGGACTTTGCACTTGTCCTTGTTGAGCCTCAGGAGATTCCTTTTGTCTGAATCCTCCAATTTGTTTAGGTCACCCTGAATCCTAGCCCTACCCTTCAGTGTATCTGCTACTTCCCCCAGCTTTGTGTCATCTGCAAATTTGCTGAGGATGCACTCTACCCCATCTTCCAGGTCATTCATGAAGACATTGAATAAAACTAACCCCAGGACCAACCCCTGGAGCACTCCACTTGATACTGGCTGCCAACTAGACATCAAGCCATTGATTACTACCCTCTGAATCCGATGCTCCAGCCAATTTTCTATCCACCTTATAGTCCATTCATCCAGCCTGTACTTCCTTAGTTTGCCTGCAAAAATGTTGTGGGAGACCATATCAAAAGCCTAGCTAAAATCAAGGTTTATTACATCCACTGGTCTCTCCGCATCCACAGAGCCTTGTCATAAAAGGCAATCAGGTTGGTCAGCCATGACTTGCCCCTGATGAATCCATGCTGACTGTTCCTAATTACCTTCTTCTCTTCCTAGTGCTTAGAAATGGATTCCTTAAGGATCTTCTCTATGATTTGTCCAGGGACTAAGGTGAGGCTGATTGGTCTGTAGTTCCCTGGATCCTTCATTTCTTCCCTTCTTAAATATGGTCACTATGTTTGCCCTTTTCCAATCCTCCAGGACCTCTCCTGATCATCATAAGTTTTCAAAAATGATAGCCATAGTTCTGCAATTACATCAGCCAGCTCCCTCAGCACCTTTGGGTGCATCCCATCTACCCCCACAGGGGTACATGTCCAGCTTATCTAAACAGTCCCTAACCTGTTATTTAGCCACTGCTGGCTGCTCACCTCCTCCCCAAACTGTGCTGCCCGGTGCACTAGTCTGGGAGCTGACCTTGCCCTGAAGACCGAGGCAAAAAAGGCATTGAGCACTTCAGCCTTCTGTCACAAGGTTACCTCCCCCATTCAGTAAGGGACATACACTTTCCCTGATTCTCCTCTTGCTACCAACATACTTGCAGAAACCCTTCTTGTTACCCTGTATGTCCCTTGCTACCTAGAACTCCAATTGTGTTTTGGCCTTTCTGACTTCATTCCTACTGAAGAGTTCGCTGCTAAGCCAACCTGGTCTTCTGCCATACTCGCTAGTGTTCATGCACATTGAGATGGTTTGTTCCTGCACTCTCAGGGAGGCTCCTTTATGATATAGCCAGCTCTCATGGACTCCTCTCCCCCTCAGACTGGCTTCCCAGGGGATCCTGCCCTTGAGTTCCCTGAGTGAGTCGAAGTCTGCTTTTCTGAAGTCCAGGGTCCTTACTCTGCTGTTGTCCATCCTTTCTTTTCTCAGGATCCTAAACTCAATCATCTTGTGGTCACTGCTGCCCAAGTTGCCATCCTCTACTACATTCCCCACCAATTCTTCCATGTTTGTGAGTAACAGTTCAATCATGTGCAGCAGGCTGAGAGAGGGGACAACAGAGAGATTCTGGATGAGCTGTTTAGGGACCCATTTTTTAATGTTGGTCAGACATTTAAGGTTGGTGAAGAGACAGGAATAATTGGAAATAGGAAAGAAAGTCACAGCTTAACTGTGGGAGTGAGGAGGAAGTAAAAATGTTCGTTATCTGTTTTAGGGTGGGAAAAGTAACCAGCAGGGCAGAAGTGCTAGACTTCAGAAAAGCTAACTTCAATGTGCTCAGGAGATTAGTTAGTGAGTCACTGAAGATCAAGAGCATTGGTAAGATGGGAATCCAGGAAGGGTGGTCACTTCTCAAGGGAGCAACCCTTCGGGTGCAAAAGGAGACAATCCCATTGTGCACAAAAAGGAGCAGAGATCTCCCAATTGCATTATAGATAGGCACAGGAAAACACCAGCCCACCGATGGTCAGCATCAACCTAGTAAGGGGACACTTAGAGGGGCTGAATGTGTTTAAGTCAGCAGGCCCAGATGATCTTCATCCAAAGGTGCTGAAAGAATTGGCCAGTGTTATAGCAGAGCCACTGGCATGGCTGTTTGAGCACTCATGGTGCTCAGGTTAGGTCCCAGAGCACAGGAGAAGGGCCAATGTGGTCCCTATTTTCAAGAAGGGGAGGAAAGAGGATCCAGGTAAATATAAGATGGTTAATCTTATCTCTATCCTTGGGAAAAACTTTGAAAAAATTATCAAGGATCACATTTGTGGGAGCCCAGCAGGAAAAATAATGCTGAAGGGCAACCACCATGGGTTCATAGCAGGTAGATCCTGCCTAACTAATTTTGTTTCATTTTATGACCAGGTAACAAAATGCTTAGATGCAGGAGTCGGGGTATGTGGATGAAACTTATTGGAGGCAGGAGAAAGATGGCGGGATGCCGTGCCGGTAGCCAGTGGCAGTGAAAGTGAAACCACAGCGGCTGCCGCTGTGGACCAAGATCAAAAGGAAAACCCGTGGCAGAGCCGGGAGGAGCTGGGAACAGCTCCTGCGTCTGTTTGGGCGCGCTTTGTAAAAGTGTGCTGGGGGCGATTGGCCAGGTGGCCACCCAGTGCCAGGATAAAAGGCCCGACAGGAAGGAAGCCGGGGGGGACCGAAAGTAGTGTCCCCAGCCAGCCCAGAGAGGCCATAGAGTGCCAAGGATCCCACGGAGGAGGAGACATGGTGGCGCCCCAGAGGGGGAACCACGGAAGGCAAGTCGGACAAGCAAGGGCCCAAGGAGTCACCTACGAGGCCAGCGTGGGCGAAGGCCAGCAACAGCAGTGTCTGGGACACCGGCAGAGACAAAGGAGCCAGAACCCAGACACGGACACCAGACAACAGGTACCAAACCTGGGGAGGGAACAATGTGACAAGGGGTCCCAAGGCCCGGGCGGAGTCAGGCACCGCGTGAAACGGGAGACACCGAAGGGTGGTGGCAGACACTCGGTGCAAGTACCACCTGTAGCCCACAGCCGCAGCCCCTAAGTAACTGAGCGTCAGTGAGGGCCAGAACACTGACCCTGACAGATAACATCAAGGTTGGAGTTAGGCGGGGTGTAGGGGAGGTAGAGCCCTGAGAAGCAATAGCCATGAGGATGACCGAGGGGGAGTACCAGGGGAGATGGGACCAGACCATCTCCCACTAGAAAACCAATTACTATCAAAGACGTGCCAGGAAAGACCCCTGGGAAGCTGACCCAAAGCCGTTCCCAGGAGCCTGGCTGTGAAGTCCAGAAGGCAGCAGCAAGGTTCGAAAGAAACCCAGATGTGCGACGCTCAGGGGGAGAGGCACAGAAAGCTACAGGGTAGATGTCATCTACTTGGATTTTAAGAAGGCCTTTGATACTGTATCTCATCCTATTCTCATAAACAAACTGAGTGGCTATGACATAAATGATTATACAGTCAGGTGGGTGGCAAATTGGCTTAAGGGTAACACCCAGAGAGTGGTAGTGGATGGATCAGTATTGACCTGGAAAGATGTGAGCAGTGGAGTCCCGCAACGCTCAGTCCTTGGACCTGTGCTATTCAATGTCTTTATCAGTGACTTGGATGAGGGAGTGGAGAGCACTCTGTCCAAATTTGTGGATGACACAAAATTATGGGGTAAAGTTAACACACTAGTGGGAAAGGATTGAATCCAGGTAGACTTGGGCAGGTTGGAAAAGTGGGCAGAAAAGAATAGGATGCAATTCAACAAAGACAAGTGCAAAGTGCTGCATCTAGGGAGAAGGAATCACCAACACACCTATAGGCTAGGGGATGACTTTCTCAGCAGCACAGTGGCAAAAAGGGATCTCGGAGTCATAGTTGACTCCAAGATGAAGATGAGCTGTCAATGTGGCAAAGTAATCAGTAAAGCTAACTGCACTCTATCATGATTAGCAGCTGCATCACAAAGAGGTCCAGGGAGGTGATACTTCCCCTCTATGCGGCATTGGTCAGGCTGCAGTTGGAGTACTGCGTCCAGTTCTGGGTGCCGCACTTCAAGAGGGATGTGGATAACCTTGAGAGGATCCAGGGGAGGGTCACTCGTATGGTTAGGGGCCTGCAGGTAAAGCCCTATGAGGAGAGACTGAGGCACCTTAGATGATGATCTCTTCAGCCTCCACAAGAGAAGGCTGAGAGGGGATCTCGTGGTCATTTACAAATTAATCGGG